>NC_135715.1:77726413-78341413 GCF_964656455.1 Halichoerus grypus
TATTAAACAATCTAAATTGTTTAATTTCTTTAATTTATTCAACATCAAACATTAGCATCAATTGTTTCTAATATTCCCTTATTTTAACATCTGTAGAATCTGTGGCAATGTCACCTCATCCTTTTGATATCTATAAATTTGTGTTTTCTTTTTTTCCCCAATCAGTTTGGGTAAAGGTTTATTGCTTTTATTAATCTTGTCAAAAAAAAGTTTCAGATTTCATTGATTTTTTTCTATTGTTCTTATGTTTTCTAATTCATCAATTTCTGTTCCAATCTTTATTTTTCTTTTCTTCTGCTTACTTTAGGTTTATTTCCTCTTATTGTTCTAGTTTCTTAAGATGGAAGTTGAGATCATTGATTTGACAACTTTCTTCTTTTCTAATATAGGAATTTAGTGCTATAAATTTCCCTCTAAGTATTAATTTAACAGTGTTCCACAATTTTTGATATGCTGTATTTTAATTTGTATTCATTTCAAACCACCTTATAATTTCACTTCTAATTTCTTCTTCAAAACACGGTTATTTAGTAGTATGTTATTTAGTTTTCAATATTTGTGGATCATCCAGAGACCTTTCAGCTAGATGAAATCTATTGTGATCAAAGAACATACTTTATATGACTTAAATCCTTTTAAATTTATTGAGATTAGTTTTAGGGTTCAGAATATCTTCATAAATATTCCTTGTGCACTTAAAAAGAATGTATACTCTCCTCTGGGGGTCCAGGGTTGGGGAGTGTTCTATAAATGTCAAATAGGAAACTGGTTGAGAGTTTTGCATAAGTATTCCATATTCTTAATGATTTTCTGTCTACTTGTTCTATCAATTATTTAAGAAAGTTATGGAAATCTCAAATTATATTTGTGAATTTGGCTATTTCTCCTTGTGGTTTTATCACATCTCATTTCATATATGTTGAAGTTTTTTTATTAGGTACACAAACATTTTGGATTTTTAAGTTCTCTTGATGAAGGGACTCCTTTATCATCATGAGATGAACTTCTTCATCCTTGATATCATTCTTTGCTGTGAAATCAGGCTTGTTTGATGTTAATATAACCTCTTCTGCTTTCTTTTGTAGGATGTTAGCATGGTATATTTTTCCATCTTTTACTTTTTATTTTTCCATCTTTTTACTTTTAATCCATTTGTGTCTTTAAAGTTTGTTTCTTATAGGTAGTATATAGCTGAATTTTGCTTTTTTAAATCTAATCTATCTCTATTTGGGGATGTTTGCACCATTTACTTTTAATGTGATTATTAGTACGGATAAGTTCAAACCTATGATTAGTGATTGATTTAGAGTTTTATACCCCACATCTTTAACTTATTGTGATATTATACCACTCTATGGATATATAGTATAAGAACTTTACAATAATATACTTCAATTTATCCCCTTCCAGGTTTATGCTACCGCTGTCGTGTATTTTACTTTTACATATGTGATAAACCCTACAGTACATTGTTATTATTTTTGTTTAAACAGTCAATTATCTTTTAAAGAGATTTAAATATGAAAAATCTTACATATTTGCCCATGTAGTTATTTCTGGTGCTCTTCGTTCCTTGGTATAAATCCATATTTCCCTGTGGTATCTTTTTTCTTCTGCCTGAAGGATTTTAAGATTTTAGAATTTTTAACATTAATAAGTAATATTCACAATTAAACATTTCTTATAGTATGGGTCAGCTGATGATAAATTCTTTCAGTTTTTGTATGTCAGAAAAAAATCTTCACCTTTGTTTTTGAAATATATTGTTGTTGGGTATATAATTCTTGTTCAAGAGATTTGTTCTTTCAGTACTTTAAAGATGTTACTCCGCTATCTTACTGCTCATATTGTGTCTGAAAAGAAATCTGTCATCCTTAACTTCATTCCTCTGTATGTAATATGAGTTTGCTTTTTTTCTTCTTTCAACTGGCTGCTTTTAAGATTTTTCTCTTACCACTAGTTGTCAGCAATTTGGTTATTATGTGCCTTTGTGCAGTGTTTTTGTTTTCACATTTATTATGCTTTAGGTTCACAGAGCATCTTGGATCTTTGTGTTTATAGTTTTTATCACATTTAGAAACTTTCTGGCCATAATTTATTTAAATATTTTTTGTTTCCTCCTCTCCCTCCTCTCTTTTGAGGACTCCAGTTATATGTATATTAAGCTGCTTGAAGTTGTCCCACAGCTCACTGCTCTATTCAGTATTTTTTAATTCCCTTTTTCTCTGTCTCCCTTTTAGATAGTTTCTATTGCTATAATTTTGAGTGCACACATCTTCTATTTTGCAATGTCTAGCCTGCCATTAATCCCATCCAATGTATTTTTCATATCACGCATTGTACTTTTTATCTCTAGAAGTCAAGTTCTAATCTCGTGTTGCACCTACCCTGTCCCAAAATTTTTTTAAAATATGGAATATAGTTATACTAGCTATTTCAACTTATTTTTCTGTTCATTCCAAAATATTTGTCAGTTCTACATCAGGTTGAATTGAATGGGTTTTTTCTCCTTCTCATGATGGGGTGTATTTTCCTGCTCCTTTACATGTCTGGTGATTTTAATTGGATGACAAACATTGTGTATTTTATCTCGCTGGGTGCTAGATATTTTTTATTCCCATAAATTTTATTGAGCCTTGTTCTGGGATGAAGTCAGCTTAAAATAGTTTGATCCTTTTTGGTGTTTCTTTTTTTTTTTTTTTTTTTTTAAAGATTTTTTATTTATTTATTTGACAGAGAGAGACACAGCGAGAGAGGGAACACAAGCAGGGGGAGTGGGAGAGGGAGAAGCAGGCTTCCCGCTGAGCAGGGAGCCCGATGCGGGGCTCGATCCCAGGACCCTGGGATCATGACCTGAGCCGAAGGCAGACGCTTAACCGACTGAGCCACCCAGGCGCCCCCGGTGTTTCTTTTAAAATACGTTAGGTGTGGGGTCCCTGGCTGCCTCAGTTGGTTAAGCATCTGACTTTGGCTCAGGTCATGATCTACAGGTCCTGGGATCCAGCCCCACCTCAGGCTCCCCACTCCCTCTCCTTCTGCCCCTCCCCCTGCTCATGCTGCCTCTGTCTCTCTCTCTCTCAAATAAATAAATAAAATCTTTTTTAAAAATAGATTCGGTGAAAATAAATAAATAAATAAAATAACAAATAAAATACTTTAGGTGGGACTGCAATAGTATTTGGTCTGAAGCTCATTATTCTTCACAACTGAGGCAAGACGCTTCTGTGTACAGTGCTCTATGAATCTTGAGGTTTTCTAATCTGGCTGGTAGGAAGAGTCACTATTCTTTGTAAGCTCCAAGTACTGTTACCTTTCATCCTTTAGGGTGCTCCTTTCTCTGTCTTCAGGTTATTTCCTTATACTCATGTACTAATCAGTGTACACCCCCTTTCTAGAGGGCAGTAACTAATCGAATGTATTTATAAATTGGTCATACATTTGTCACATGCTCCTTAATATAGTTCCCTGAGTGTGCTCAGAACCACTGGGTGTGGTTCCCAAATAAGATAGCCTCATGACAAGCCATCACATGTTTCTGAGATAAAAACAGTCACACAGGAATTTTGAAACTTAACTGCTGTTCTAAACTAAAAATATAGACTAATCATTATAAAACATGCCAACAAGGTATGCTAAATGACATCATATTAACTTTATGCATGTTTTATTTTTCAGAGACATTTTTTAATTCAAAGTCAAACCAAGAATGAATTCCTTTGGGAACAATTTTAAGCACCCAATTGAATGAAAACCAAAAGAAGATCTCCAAATGGCTTAAGTCCATTATTTAAAGTACTTGCTTTAAGAGATGGTATTCTGCTTCAAACCACATCCTAGTCCTCTTCTCCAAGAAGAACTCATATTTTATATAAGAAGAAAAACTTACGACAATTAGTTTATCACACTTTTACAAGGGGTAGGCATAAGCCAAGTGAGTCAATATATAGTCATATTGTATATGAAAACAAATTTTAACCATTCTGTTTTTATTTTCATAATCCCTAGAATACAGTATATATCAATAATTGCTTGCTGAATAAATTAATGAGTTTCAAAGAAAAGTTCCCTTCTTTTAAATTTTGGTCAGATTTTAAATCATCCATTGGGTATTATATAAACATATTGAAAACCCATAGGTTTATCTAAGAATAAAACTCAATAGCTGAATGATTTTTAAAAGTTTGTTAAAAATAAAAGCACCAAATATGAGCCATGACTACAAAAAAATGACTTTTAATTATTCAAACTACAGTAATACCTCCATTATTTCTATTTTATTTTTAGTTTTCCTATAATCTGAGCTTCTGCTACTTGAAAAAAAAATATGACCCAAGTGTCCATAGTAACCAGCTAATTAGGACATAGAACAACTAATCTGAGATGCAGTTTCAGCCATTTAAGAATACATTTAGGACCACATGGAACACAGAATAGGGCCATGGCTCATGGATATGAGCTAGATGTGATGAAACTGTGTTTTCAGGCAGGTTAATTCCCTTCCTTCAACAGGAAGCATTGTTAAAATAATGCAACTTTTCCACATAGTATCTATATATTAAAAGGAATAAGCATTTTGCATCTGGAACCAAATGAAAGCTCTGAGACGAGCATAGTAGAATTCAGCCTTCTTGCTTGGAAATAAGCCAGGAGGAAGAAACAGGAAGCATATATATATATAGGCACATTAGAGTCACCACAAAATTTAAAGTTGCTTCTCTGAAGTAGATCTTCAAAAGAAATAGCCTGATTTCTAACTTTTCACCCATTTACTGAAGAGTCATTTATAACTTGAATCTATCTCACTTCGGATATCAGGTGAATGGCAGCATCATAGAAATGTACTGCCCTTAGATCTTATCCAACCAGGGACAGTTTTGATGTTATCTCCTGAAGGGTGGAGAATTTCTCCCCTTACCAATATGCCATGCTTTGAGGACTGCTCTAATTCAATTAGCCCTCATTTCCTAAGCCAAATTTGGGATCATAAACCTCTTCTGGGAAAATTCCAAAGACCATCCATCACATTCTATCAGTTCTACTTACTCTGTACCATGCACCTAAACATGTGTACTCTTTAAATGTGGAATAGGGAAAAGGAGAGCCAAGAGAGTGGGAAGTCAAGGTACTCCTATAAGAGAAAAGGAAATCGAAGCAAACAACAAGGAAATCAGAAGCTGAGTAACCACAGATTTGTGGTTCTGATGAAGACAAACAATGAAAGATGGATAATTTCATCTCTCTGTTATTAAAGCTATGGTTATATACCCATTTATATTTTAGTGAGATGAATTCTATGGGAAATAAAGTATTTTCCAAAGCTCCTTAGTTCTTTTAACTTCACTGAGCTCTGGTACCCTTAAAAGACCTCACAAATCTAAAACTGATAAATTTTTAGAATTCCATTGCCTTTTCCTTTGGATTTTCCTAAAGAAGGAAAAATGAAACAGTGTCCGTTCTGGTCTTGGTTTTCTTCCAAACGAAATCAATCTACTGTCAAGAAGGAGCTCATCTTTTTTTTTTTTTTTAAGATTTTATTTATCTATTTGACAGAGAGAGACACAGCGAGAGAGGGAACACAAGCAGCGGGAGTGGGAGAGGGAGAAGCAGGCTTCCCGCCAAGCAGGGAGCCCGATGTGGGGCTCGATCCCAGGACCCCGGGATCATGACCTGAGCCGAAGGCAGACGCTTAATGACTGAGCCACCCAGGTGCCCCAAGAAGGAGCTCATCTACTGAAAAAAAAAATCTGTATCATCAAATCTAAGAACTCTCTTAAAATGCTTAAAACAGTAGGATTTGAATGGGGTTGCCTCTGAGTTTTTATATATTAGTGTAAACTGACATAGTTGAAGAAAATTAAGTTCATGGAAAATTGCCAATGTTGTCCTAATTACCTTATAATGTGGACATTCCAGTCCTGTAGTATCTTCAACAAGTACTGTATGTTTGTATAATCATTGACATAGAACCTAGCCTGGTATTTAGGATCAGAATGTCTGGGTTCTTTCCCTATTATATCCTCAACACTGTTCCATGTTATATAACAGTTGTTCAACACATTGAAAGAGCGAAGTGTATATTTTAAAGATTATGTTATAGGGGCGCCTGGGTGGCACAGTCGGTTAAGCGATGGACTCTTGGTTTTGGCTCAGGTCCTGATATCAGGGTCTGGAATCGAGTCCCAGGTGGGGCTCCACACTCAGCAGGGAGTCTACTTGAGATTCTCTCTCTCTACCCCTCTCCCTCTGCCCCTCTCCACCCCATTCTCTCTCTCTCTCTCTCAAATAAGTCTTTTTTATTTTTTTTCAAATAAATCTTTTTTAAAAATTATGTTATATTGTACCTCTTTTATTATCCTATATTTTCATCACTATTATATTGTGGATTTTGCCTGTGATGTAAGGCAAATGTGAGGGGGAAAACTGAAGTGAGTAATACTAACAAAAATGAATAGAGTCACCGTCCTCTGGATAGAAATCAACAGTAACCAGCAAAAGAGCGTTCTCAGTATGGCCTCAGAAGGTACAGGGCAACAGAGCTGATCCAATTCAAAAACTGATTCTGGTCATCTCCATGAACCAATGCCCCTCCACAAGGGGTAGGAAACCCTCCAAGACCAACGCTGGCCAATCAGCCAGCACTCTTTATATCCTCAGGCTCTGTCAGTCACAGGCATCCAGGAAATATCAGTAAAAGATAAGATGAGTCCAAATTCCCCAAGTACAAAGCACTTTTTCGACCCAGTTAGAATGCGAGCGACTACAGCTCTCTTTTCTGTACCTCCTATCATCTTTTGCATTTCACCTTAGACATCACCAGCCATAAGCCTGTACTGGGCACACTCTGTCCCACGGCCCCTGGTACTCTCCTTACCACGTGTTCATGCAGTATACCAGGATGCCTGTTTGTTGAAATTCCGAGTGTGCCATCGGGAATTGGGTCTATTTATTGCTGATGCCATCTCCCTACAATAAAACGAAGGAACGGAGCAGCGAGGGGGCGAGGAAGGAAAAGAAAAAGAGAGAGGGAGGGAAAGAGACTTTGGTCAACCACAGAATAAAGAGATGTTCAGAGTATGGCTTCCTTCTGAAAGAAGAGTTAGAATTCTAATATTGGCACAGACTAGGAAAAGCCCTCTTTTCGTTAGTCGGAAACAAAAGTCTCACAAAGCTGTCATTTAGCCTGTACATATGCATATCCTAGAAGCCAGAGGCCACAGCCAAGTGGAGCTTACAGAATGTTTTGCAACATCCCACAAAATGGTTAGGAAAAAGCCTGCATGACTGTTTTTAAAAATAAGTGCCTCCAAGCTGGGCCATGAACACCGTCCACAGTGCTTGTCCTTCCCCTTGGTGAGGAGGGCAGGACCGATCTTTCAGCTTTGAATGTCCTCATTACGCTTTTTAACTCTTTAGTTCCCGGTATCAAATGTTCCTGGCTAAGTCCACTAATAACAATGAGAATCATAACCAAGATCGAATATATCAGTAGAAGGATCTTCAGAAGGGACAGGAAAAAAAAAGAGCCGGTTACAAGTGCAGCCTGCCAAGGGCTATTGAGATATTTGGTATGCCTACAATTATTTTCAATTAAAATTAAGTTTTAAAAATGTTTTCCAAGAAATCAGATGGAATGTAATTGGTGGGTAATAACAACTCTAAGAATTTTCTTTGACCATTAACCAAAATAACAAAGAGACCTCACTTTGGTGTTTCGTTTGCCTCCCTGGTAGCCGTCACAATAATCATCCAACCTTAGAGCCAAATGGCTCTCGACCTGATGACTAAGCCAGCATAGAAGCAAGAGGGAGCATTCACAGTAAGAACACTCATTTTCACTTTCTCTCCAAAGAAAATGAAACACGAGGTTATTTCTTATTTCCACATAGTCCTGTCTGGCGAAGAAAATGTTACATCAAAAAATGCTTGTGGATGATGGATGTTAACTAAAGTGATCGTGGGGATGCAAGTAAAATCATTACGCTGTACACCTTAAACTTAGACAATGATGCATATCCGTCTTATCTTACTAAAACCGGGGACCAAATTCTCCTATAGACCCAAGAGAAAGCAGTCGCCAAAGCACACTGGAAGTAAAAGGTAGAAATCACGCTCCCAGCCACTGTTCACACTCTGGTGACCACACCTGTTGTGTCCAGGGCCACAGCACAGAGCTGAATCCCAGAACTGGGGGCTATATGCTGAAGGAAGCAGGCACTGTTTATTCTCATAATTCCTCCCCGTTCCACTTTTAACGACAATATATCAATTCTAAAATGTGAAATGTCCACGGACGGACCCACAGGGCATTATGTGACATATATAACACACGTATACACACACACACACACCTGAGGGGGCCCGGGGGCTCGCACACCTTTTGAATCCATCTGGCATATTTCCCCACCCCCGCGACTTCATTGCTCTCTCGTGCAAGTGACCACAAACAGTGGATCTAAATTCAGCACATTTCAAGGTCAAATGATGCAGCCAACAGAATTTGACCTCAAACAATATGTCTTTGTCCATTCACCCATCCACGTAAATGTGTGCACACACTGCGTTTTGCTCGCTGCGAGTTCATAAATCTTTATCCCAGATTACTCGTTTCTTCATCTAATGCTTACAGAAAAGAAAAAAACATCTGGATGTTTGTTCCTCTGCCTCCAGCCCCCACACCCCCCATCCCCTCAACACACACGCAACAGCTGTAAGAGCAAGGAGAGCTTGTTTTCAAAATTCCATTGGTTCATGTAGGCACATAATCTGAAGCAGCTCCAAAATGGACATCGAGTAAAAAATACCAGTTTTCAAAAGTCTGTAATTATGTATTTACACAAATTACATAATCCTGTATGTATTTACATACAATTACAGATTATCAAGTAAATAACACAACGTTGTAGTGTTAATGAGATGAAATAGAAGGAAAACACCATCAACTAAAGCCATTCATTTATCTACAACACAGGACCTGGCAGGGACAGGTTCCCCAACACTGACCTGGCCTGTCCTTCACACTGCCTGGGGACATTCACATGACAGGTGGGAGGGTGGTTCAGTCCGTGCCCGTGAAGTCTCTAACCAAGGTGCAAGTGCTGTCACCAATAAGACAGTGGTTTGGCTATCTGAGCGTCTGTTTGTGAAAACTGGACCCACCCACTGCACGGTGGCTCGGAGCTGCCATCCAACAGGCTTGCGGTCTCTTACGACAAGAACCGGATGCAAACCCACTTGCTCTAAAACCCCACAGGACAATGCCCACGCCAAAACCCTGAGCCATCTACTCTCCCAGAACACTTATTTACATAAATTGCATAAGTCAATATTTATTTATTTACAGACCATTACAGTTTATTGTATCCATTGCCAAAAGCATATAACATTTTGTTTTTCTTTAAAAAAAAGAAAAGAAAAGAAAAAGGTACCAAAACGAAATTAACTCCAAAAGTAGACGTTAAAGTAGCATTTTCTAGGAATGCGTGGAGATTTTAATCTTTTTCACGAATTGGTTGCTTTCGTTTAGGCCGATTATCTAGCATCTCATGCTACTTCAAGATTACTTTTGGCTACCTCCTAAAACCAGTTTCTTCAGTGCTAAGTATTGTACCCATGACATCCTAGAAACTTGCTTCTTCCCTGTGGTCAGATGTTTAATGTTTTCAGCCAAAAATATCAAATGCCTTTTGGAAAAACTAAAGCCTGAATATGTGCACATTTTAGCAGCAGCAAAGGGTTAAGTAATAAATAAGAATACTATATCTTGGAATTAAATGCAGTTTCTGTTTCGAAAGTAAAAGAAAAAAAAAAAACCCAAGAAAATAAATGAAGAGGACATTCTGAGTTTATCATAAATCAACTATTTTACATCGCTTCTGTCCCCTCCCCCCAAATATTTCTTAATTCCAAACGTTAGACTTAGTTTTTCCTTAATGCACATCAGCAGGAGGTCTCTGCTACATCCTCGAACTTGGACTATAGAAGGGCCACATGTGCTCATGGCAATAAGTCATGCGCTTCTACTTCCAAACAGCTTTAACTCAACAGTGACATACTTTTATTTTTCATAAAGAATGTGCATCAGAGCAAAACAAAGTTGGAATATTAAATTTTAAAATTAGTTACATAAATCCCAACACAATTTTTTAACTGTCACTTTCAATTTCCCAACATAACTGGCTAGAAAGTGTTATATGTGGTATGTGAATTTGTTATAAATTCCTTTTTCTTAAATATTGCTTTAAGAATTTGGCTCTTTCCTCCTTAGTATATAGTAAGAAATAGTCTTCCTTGCCCGAGGGCAAGTTCCAAAATTATTGCTACTAAAGAAATATGTATTCTTACGCTTTTCAGCATAAAATGTTATAAAAGCCTTGTAAAAGATATTCTATATAGTAACCTCCCCTCTAAAAAAATTGAGCGCTTGTGAGGACCATTTTTAAAAACAAAACACAGTCAACAAGTATAATACTTTCCCCCTCATTGTCATTATTGATGAAGATTTATTAGTTTCATTTTGCAAGTTTTACTTGAAGGGTGCTATTATGTATTACGATGGTTCACACCAAAAGCAATTTCCTATAAAAGATGTTACAATGACCTCTATGGAGCTTGTATAATGTCATATTTGATAGTGCACAAATAAAAAGTCTCCAAGAATGGTCCTGTTTAATCTGACTCTTGTCCCTTAAAAAAATTAAAAAAAAAAAAAATTTGTGCTACGTAAGCTCTTTTTTTTTTCTTTTTTTTCTTTTTGAGCATTCTAAATCAGTACAATGTTTGATGTTAGTCCTGTTGTCCTGGAGATCAACTAAAATAAAAGCATAGTTATTGTTCAGCTTTGGTATATTCTGCAATAGGTTTAAACACGTAGGATATATACCAACCCTTATATTTTCCAACCGTGAAGTTACAGTGATGGAATAAGTCACTTATGAGAGAGGAAATATTACAGACACAGAATAAAAGTTTGAGACCCAGTTTTTCTTTAATCCTCTGGGATAAGCTATGAAACAAGCAGTCTGAAGAGTGAATACTCAGTGTCATGAATGATGTGCATAAGTTTACAATAATATGGGCACAAAAGAGATTGTCACCTTTAGTACATTAGGGTCATTAGAATTTCTCATATCCATGCACCGTTATATTTACTTGCATGAATTTACCACAGGTTCGTAGCGGACTTTGCCATTTAATGCTTACAGAGCCTAAAGCTTCCAAAATGCCTATCTGGCCTGTACATATTTCATTAAAAATAAACTCTATATAATAAATAAATATATAAAATAAATAAAATGTTGCCTTTGGAATTTCTATAAATAAATTTAACTTTTTTTTATTTTTATTTATTTTTTTTTATTTTATTTTTACTAAGAGGTCTTTGCTTTAAATTCACCGGGATGGCACCAGTGAGCATTAACTGAAAAAGTCTCTTAAGTAAGACTGCACCCTCCATGCCTTTGAAAATGCAGCGTACCCTTGCGCAGGCCACCAGCTAAAATCCTGATGAGTCGAAGTATGGCAGCTGTGCTGATACAAGATGAAGTACAACTGATCAAAAATGTAAAAGCGCGTCTAAATCCCAGCATGCATCAGGCCGCGGTCCTCTGCTTCTGCTTCTCTCTTCCATCTCCCCTGCTCCTCATCCACGCACACACTCACACCCCCGCTCAGTCTCCCTCTCCTCTTCTCACAATAAATCAAGCAAGTGGGCAGCGGCGGTCCTCCAGGAGGACAAGCCTGTTTAAGTGCAGAACAAAATCAGCATGTTCCCATCCAAGCCTCCATCGTACATTATACATGCGGCAAAGTTTGGCAACTGTGGAGCTGGTGTGATGACTCAGCTAATCAATAAGAACCCACCGCGTGAAACCTTTATAGTGGTTACTTTTTTAAGGGCTCAAGTGAAGAAATTGTCTTTGTCAACTTTGGCTTAGAATATCCTTATATAGTTCAGGTACTTTGTCGGGGTCCACTGGCCTAGGTAAAAAATGTGTGAATTTCTGGTGCCGTTTAGTCCTCGTTCCTTCTCTTGGCGTCCCGTCTTTATTTAATGCAACATAGTATCGCCTTCCAGTGTCCACGTGTTTATACAGATTCGAAGAGTACGTGTTATACCAGTTTTCTTCAAACTGTTCTCTGAATACACACTCTTGGGTTAGTTTCTCCTGTTAAAACAAACAAACAAACAAATCAGTATTTTGCAAAATAGCTACTTTCTGTATTTAAAGCAATATCCAATCGCGACACAATATAACTCTGGTGAGAAAATACTGATTTTAACCCATTTTAACCATTGTGACGTATTTTGCAAAAAGTGCCTGACTGTATAAATTTAACTACATTCTAATTGTTTTCCATACTGACTGAAGTTCAAAAGATTTCAAACGTTTTCTAGTTAGATTTTTTCGTATGCCCATTATTTGAACAAGCCCGACAGACAAAGGACGACAAATGCTATGAGTTGTTCCCATTTTTACTGCAGCAATTAGGACGGTGACCATCCTGCGAGGGAGAGCCTTAGCTGAAGCGAAAAGTTCAGATAACTGCCTCATCTTTAATATATGCTTTAAAAAGTACTTGCAATATAGACCAACATTCTCAACATTAGCACTGTGGTCGGATACCTTCTGCCCTCTGAAGTAGGAGAGGTGACATATTACTCCATAGGAGTGCTTTTCAAACTTTAGGATTACAGAAGAATCAGCTGGGATGCCTCTTTAAAATGCAAATTTGCAATCTCCAACCCTTTAAAATTCTGATCCAGAAAGTCTGGAAATACACATTTTTAACAGGCCCTTGGGGGAATTCTGATGCAGTTAATCCATGGTCCACATTTCAAGATAGAATGCTTTCTATGTGACTGAGTCTTCCTGAAGACAAAGAAGTAAAAACAATTGCTGTAGCCCTCCTACTTCCTTGAATTTAGACAGAAAGAGCCCCCCAACTTAAAAAGCCACATTCTCAGGCACACAGCTACCAACAGAAAAGCTGTACTTATTCCTACATCCCCAAAGTTAAAAGGTTCCACATTTTCACAAATGTATTGCACCTCTCCCTCCACCTGAGCTTTACGAAACTCTAGGTCCCATTTAACCGCATGCCCCAGGGCTCCTGCAGCCATGTGTCTCCTGGACAGAAGTCATGACCAGAAACAACATACGCCTCACATCCCTGAACCAAGAGCACACCCAAGTCACAAAAGCTGTCCCCTGGAGAAACAAGGCAACGGGACTGAATAGCCTTTTTGCTCTTCTCACCAGTAGGCCACAACTTTTCAAATCAATACCTTCCTCGACGGTACTTTTAAAAAATGAACACAAAATTACCTTTAAAAATATTCCCCTCGCTCTTGCTCATCTGGCAACTTACATAAATAAGAAAACAAACCAAAAAAACAACACATGTCCATGCACACACTTAAAACAGCAGAACAGGTAAGGGCATTTGATGTTCTTCCATTTCTGACATTCAGACCCAGAGGACAGCAAACTAGACATCACCAAAATACAGATGTCCTTTCTTTTTTTTTTTTAAGATTTTATTTATTTAAGAGAGAGAGCAACAATGAGAGCACAAGCAGGGGGAACAGCAGAGGGAGAGGGAGAAGCAGGCTCCCCGCAGAGCAGGGAGCCTGCCGCGGGGCTCGAACCCAGGGTCGGCAGACGCTTAACCGACTGAGCCCCCCAGGCGCCCTCTTTACATGCACACACCCAAGACAAAATTTAGTACACTGAGTTCATAGAGAGCAGCCGGGCAGGATCCATCACATCCTTGCAATGGAGTAAGTCAGGAGAGCAAAGGGAGAAAGGGAGAGAATTTGACAAAATCAACAGTCCAAAGTGAGGCCGGCTCCCCTATTTCTTTTATGAACCGAAGGCTTAACACCCACTCCAAAGCACACAGGGCCTGCCCGCACCTCCTGATGGGTGCTCTTCCAGGCCCCGAAAGGGCTTGTGACACAATATTATCTCACTGGACAAGTTCTTCTTAAATCAAACAGGGCAAAGCAAAAAGAAAAAACAACGTGTCTGTCAAGGACAGATTCGACTGTCAAGGACAGAAACGACGGGGAAGCTTTGGAAGGCTGATGCTGGGTTCGTCGGGACAAAATGAATTGCCGGGAGTGAGAAGTCCTCCACGGCTCCCCCCTCAGAGGGATTACTCCACTGGGGTTCCAGGAGAAGCTCTGCCCTCGGGAGGAGGGGGTGAGCATCGGAGAGGCAGCCCTTCACCTCACTCCAATGGAAACCTAGAGGAGCATTCTTCTGAGAAAACACAACCCCTCCCCTCCCCTGCACTGGAGGATGAGGCTGCATGTGATTTCTCTTTCATCTCTATTAAGACTGACGAAATAAAAATAGTGTGTTAAAGACATTACCAGCAATTTTAGTCTTTACTTACATCTGTATAATAAATATTCTCCTCACAGACAAGATTATTCCTGGCTAAAAATGCTGGTTTGGGTTTGCTGTGATTAAGTAAATTTTCTAAACAAATTATGTTTTTGTTTTTTTCTTCTTACCTAATAAAATGGACCAGCGTATGGAACTGTATGCTGAACCTTTAGTTCCTCAAAAAACATGAAAAACTAATTCATTTTAAGCTTGCTTTTTCTCAGCAGGAAATCATATCACCTGACAAACATTTTACTTAAAAAACAGAACACTTCTTTCTTCTTTTGGAACCGTGAGTTATGTACTAGTCCTGCTTGCTTTACAGAGCTATCGTACCTATCGTACAGTGGCCTTTGTTGGATTAGAAACACAGACCCGTCACCTCAGCAGAAGACAGGTAGCTTGTTTGCACGCTGGTGAAGAGCCCAGCTGGGGCGTCGAAGGCCCATGCACATCCCAGCTTCGCCCTTCTCTAGCTGTGGGACATTTACGACTGTACTTAACCTCCACAAGCCTCAGTAACTTCAACTTTCAAGCAGGTTAGTATCTTCAGACAGGGCTATTACAAATACGCAGTCAAAGAACATGCCTGGCACAGAGGAAGCCCTCCATAAACAATGGTGGTTGTTGACATTATGTTAACATCATAACCTCTCACAACTGGGAGGAACTTTGGAAAACAGCTAATACAACTTCTCCTGTTAAATACATGAGACAGTGAGACCCAGGTGCGAAATGACTTGCCCCTGGTCTCTGCCACAGGATCTCGTTATTAGGGGAATGAAGCCACCAGAGCAGGAAGTTTCCAGGAGCCCTACTGGAGGCGCCGCAATCTGGAGACCAGTCCCTTCTGGGTTTTTTTTGCTTTTCACTAAACACTGTGATTCCTCCAGACCTCCTCCTCCAGGGAGGCTTCTGGTGCTGTTTCCAAAGGGCCAGGCACTAGAGAGGGCTGTGCAGAGGAAAGGCTAGGGCTCGCACACCATGCTCAGGAATTATATGAAGCAACTGTTACTCTAAGACTCCTATGTGCTTCCTTCCTTTTTTACCTTAACAAAATGTAATTTTTAGAAAACACTATTCGCTTTGCAAGAGGAATCTGTAGAGATTATGAACAAAAGTCTACAGTGGTGGGGACAGCACAATCTAGCAAGGGAACACATTTGTTTTCAGTATTTATGAAAAGATTCTCATTGTATATGTTTTGAGGGGTTTTTTTAGTTTACAAAAAAAAAAAAAAAAAACCTTTTTTTAAAAAAGTTATAAGCTAAGAAACTGAACTAGCCTTTTCACTGCTCAGAAAACACTGCTCTATTTCCCCTGGCAAGCTATTATAGCATTTTTTATATACACATAATAGAACTTTTTAGGCAACCCAGAAAATAAAGTGAATTATTCCATTTTAAACAGCATCATCTATAGCCAGCACTTTTTGTGATGGTTAAGAGTTCAATTGCCTCCTACACGGAAGGGTTGTCTGACTTCGGTTAACAAGTTAAATGAGATCGTGCAGACATTACATTGCAAAAGCACTGGTACATTTCAGCTCCTGTAATTATGACAATTAGTATAATGCCACTCAGATAAACTGACATACCTTAAAAATTAAAACGATCATTAAGAATTAAAGACCCTGTTACTTTTTTATGCCATGTATATTCTTTTAAATAATTTCTTCCTCTTATTGGGGATTACATTAACGTGTGACTTCTGCTTTGGACAGACAGATAAAATAGCAAGATTTACAGAATTACTCTCTTTATGATCACTCTTTAGAACTCAGTGACAAAATACTTAGTCGAGGTGACTATACTTACGTATTTGTACCCCGCAGTGATTTTTCTAAACTAAAAATGAGCAAACGAGTGCAAATTGGGACAGCAAAAACATACTAGCCTGTATTCTTCTATATATGCAGTGGAGGAAAAAAAGTTTCTGCCTTCCAATCAACTATACACTTTAGAATTATAGAACTCAGATGTTTTAAAACTCACCACATGTTTCCAATGCAGACAGTTTATAGAGTATTCCACTATAAAGTGATCAATTCTTGTTTTATTGTATTTCCATGTTTTAATTTTTTTTTCTTTAGATTATTTAACTATAGCTGTTTATGGCATACCTATCTTTGAACTGTTGGATTATATCACTAGGCTTGGGTGGAGAATGTGGATTTAATTCAAAAGTCTACTAAAGTCCATGCTTTGGAACAAAATCTGGTGAATGTTAGCAACTATGGAAACCTCTTTTCATTTTATATCATCAAATTCTAAGCAGTGGGAAAAACTGAAATTAAAACTTCAAAACTTTTACGAATCCTATTAAAACCAAAGAATGAGATAATAATGTGAAAATTACAGCACACCCTAAGGAATGCTTAGGAATGTTATAAGACATAAACTCATATAGACACCACTTAAAATATTAGACAATTGGAAAATGTGTAATCCACATGGGCATTATTATGCCCAATTCATATCTATACTCACTTAAAAACTGAAATCAGAATTTTTCAAAATTTGAGGCTCAACAGTTCTCACGGAAAACATATAGGCTTATGGCATGCTGCCATTTTAAAACATGATTTCCCTTTGTATATCCCTTTGTATATATATCCCTTTGTATATATAAATATATTTATAAATATGTTTATAAACATATATGGTGTAGCTTTAATCACACTATCCAAAATGGTTGCATTTATTCAACTCAGTGGGTCACTTAAACTAGTTGCGCAAACCAGGCCAACCCATAAATCCGAGGTCAGCGACTATACAGAAACTAACTTGATAGCAGAGTTCCCAAACATTTTGCAAGTTAATGATTTGATGTAATCACTCGTTCTCATATCTCCCGTTTATTACAGTCATGGTATTTAAACCTCCCTCAACCACAATTACTCGTACAGATGTACTCTTTCTCATTAATAATCTAGCAGTAAAGTCTTAATGGGAGTTGTTGCAAGGATCGGGGTGATTAAATATAATGACTAAAGGACCATTAATAAGAAGCCAGGTCTTTCAACTCTTCTCTCCTGGGAGAAGTCCCCAAATGGACAGAAAGCAACAAACACAGAGGAGAATAGGCAAGAGGGCACTATTTCTTATTTTATTAGACTCCAATTCAGAGCCAACCCCGTTATGCCCTCGATATGGCTCCCCATAAGCCCCGTCTTTCAAATCCCCACTATTCCAGAGGGGCCTGCTTTCTTTCCATGATCTTAGAATTGTGGGAACAATTGGATCAGTTGTGTCTGGTCAACGTAAACAAAATGAAGCAAGGAGGCAGGCAGTTTTTCATTTGGTCTCATCAAAATATAGAGAAAATAAAGAATTCCAACATTCTCTCCACTCCTCCCCCACCAAACACTAAACAAAACAAACACAAACCACCCTTTCTCCAGGAGCGGCTTACTTGGGCATTTGGGGATTCAAAGGCCAGGGCCCAGTCTGAATCCAGGCGCACATGGACACTGTCTAGGCTGTGCGCTCACCAGCCTTGTGGCACCAACAATGCCGCCAAGGACAGAACCTGCCCCAGACAGGCTAGACAATTCAGGGGCCTTCTTAGAAGCCACTATAGACATGGATATTCGTTTAGCAAATCTTATTAGCTCGTCAACTTGTACTCCATTTCCAGAGACGTAGTCCCACAGGGGAAAGAAAACCTTGCTCCAGGTGCACGAGGATTCAAATTTGACAAGTCCCGTGTTCACTTTAAGAAATATTGTTGCTTGTGCCCCCTATGCAGACAATGCACGTTTAATGCTTCCACTGAGAACCTTACAGGAAAAAATCATGAAACTTCTTTTAGGATCTTAGAACACCAGAGTAAAAAGAAATCACATGTAACATTTCTTACCCTAGATGATGATCTGGTAAGAGTAGCAGGTCGTCCAGCGACCACTGAAAATACACATCAAAGACCTGCAAATGCTGAAGAAACCTCACAGTGCGTAGCGCGAGAGGGAAGAGCCCAGAGCAGAGGGAACACCCTGGAAGAATCTGACTGACACACCATGGCGGAAACCCGTCCAGCTGAACAGCTGGGAGGGGAAATTAAGGAAATACGGGATCCAAAAAGACAAAGACAATTGAGTCCAACTACTTTGTTTCCATGATAACCATCAAATATACCGTAGGGAGTGGAATTGGAAAAGAAAAATGTGCCAAAGGTTTTCTATGATAGACAAAATGGGTTAAATTAAGAACTTGGTTTGTAGAAATAAAATTAAGAGAAACCAAAAAATGAACCAATACAATGACAGTGGAAGCCCAAAGACTATTTTTGAAGAACTAAAAGATTCACGGAATTTCCTTACATAAAGGAATGCCAAACTTACACACACACACACAGGGTCTGGGAGCGGCGGGTAGGTTGATTAATAATCCTGGGCCTCAATTTCCTTATCTGTAAAATGAGGGAACTGGACTAAGACATTTCTAAGGTCTCCTTGGGTCTAAGATTCTAGGGATTCACTCTTGGCACATCAAAATGGAGAAAGCAGAGCTATCCACAAGAACTCTGGAAGGACATGTTGAACAGGAAATGGAAAAAGAAACTGCAGTGGAGGAAAATAAGGAAAGAAACCAAATAAAATGTGCTGCATCAATTGCCCACTGCAGAGACGGTGGGGGCAGCTGATCAGAAATGCAGACTGAATTAATGCTTCCAGAAGCAGCCAAGGGAATGAGGTTGCTGTTTTAGGAAGAAAGGAGGACAAGGAAGAAGACATCACTTTGGCACAAGGAGCCCCTTCTTTCTTCTCCCTGGGAGACCGTCAGGATGATCCCATCCTGGAAGGTGTCTTGCCCACTATGACCTTGCATTTTAGGGCCCGCCACCATCCTCTTCGCCATGTTGGCCACCAGAAACAGGCCTGACCCACAAACCCTACATCATAAGCTCTCCCTCAGAGAACTTACTTGGGAGAAAAACCAAGTCTTGCAAGAAAATAAAAAGTCCGCAATGTCATAGAGCACTCAAACCCAACGGGAAAGCTGGATGTGGGCATAAGGCAGACAAAATGCAACATCGAAGATAAATAATACCAGAACTCTTGAACTTCTCGAATACCCCCAGCCAATGCTCATGGGCCCCTACACCCCCATCCCCACCCCCGACACCCACAGAGAAACCCTGCATAAAATCGCAAAGTAGATAAAGCCTGTCTCTGGCACCCCCAGCTCTTGGGCCCCCAGCTGCTAGCCTCAGCCGTACGCGTGCCAGCCCAGATTTCTCTGGAACCGAACTATTCCTCCCACCCCTGAACTTGTGATATATAAATGGCCCTGCTCTCTTAGAAAGCGACCGGTGCAGCTGTCCCTTCCCCTCTGTAACACGCAGGTGACTGTCTCACTCTCTCAAGGCCCCTCTCCCTGCTAGAGTGGAACAACCCACTTCCAACAGTAATCAGGGCTAATACCACCAACTAATAATTCTATTGCTCCAAAACCAAAGTCATATGCTGACATAGACCCTTTTTTAAAACAGTGCTTTAATCCTGAAAAACCAATTCTGAAGGTAGGCATTTCAGGTGCTGTGACAGCCTGGTGAATCCACTAATGTGTGAACATTAGAAAAAAAGAATTACAGTAATACTAAAGTAAATTAAATCCCAAAGAAAGAAACTTCTTTAACTATGTGGATAAAATAATAACAAGCTACATATAAAAATAAAGTATCTAAAATTAATCTTGATAAGCAAGGCTTTATGGTTAACATTTTAAAGTATGATTCAAGGGATGCAGGAACGAAGGAAATTTATATTTATTTTCATAGACTGTGTGATACATCTTCATTCCGGAATTCAAACTGGCAAGAAACACACTCTCTGTGCACGTCGCATCCAGTAAGGCGTATACAAGGCTGTACCAGGGCAGCGTCCACCACGACCACACTCATCCGGGAAGAATGCTAAGGGAACGAGCCTGCACTAACCAGCCGCTGGGAGCCACGCAGTGTGCTGGCTGTTCTATGGGCTTCGTCTTCTCTAATCCTCACAGCAGTGCTGTGATGTGGCTGTCATTAGCCCTGTCTCACAGTTATAGCTCAGCAAGTTTGAGTAGACTGCCCAAGGTCGCACAGCGAGTGAGCAACAGGGCTGGGATGCTAAGCCTTGTGTTGCCGCTACTCCCTGCTTTACCTCCAGCTTCGAACCATCCGAATGTTCCAAATGCAAGTAACAGGCTTCGATATTCCATCAAAACCCTGCAAACTGAAAATGAACTTGAAAGATGGAGAAAGAAAAAGAATACAGGCCAAGTCAACACAGCCAAGAGAAAACTATCTGAAACACAGCAATTCATGTGGAAAATGGATGGAGGGATGAAATCTAGAGCCGAGGGTGGACAGCAATTACGTGAGAACATACAAAGCAACATGGCAGCTAAATGGGCAAAAATCATTCCATGCAAAGCAATCACATCATGCACCACAGGGAAAGGGATGTCTTTGGTGTGACCTTGGCAAGTCTGTTCTGGAATACCGCACTGAGCTTTGAGCACTTCATTACAAAGGAAAAGCAAATCATGACGGAGATTTCAGTGAATTACAATACACGCGAAAAAAAGAATAAGAAAAGAGGGGATCAACTTATGTCGGGATTTTAAGCATTTATAAAGAGGACAAAGGAGGACAGCTCTGTATATGTCTCTCCCACGTAACACCAGAACCTTTCAATCCTGAGGGGGAGCCCTCGGCAGCGGGGGTGTCAGGAATGCAGACGATTTCCTCAGCCACCCGTGAGGATGCCGCTGAGGTGTACCAGGTCCACAGACTGAGAAACGATGTCTGTGCACGAGCACAAGTCAGTCCCTGGCATGGGGGAGGCAGGCGGGATGAGGCGGCCCCGCCACCACTGTAGCTGCCCTCAGGGTAGCGCCCCCCGCCCCCCGCTCTGGGGGGTGGGGCGGCAGCTTTCTTTGTGGGGCTCCAGGGCACCTCCCACACCATGGCTGATGATAGTGACAGGAAAGAGGCTCCAGCAGCAGCTGGGAGAAACAGAAGCGGAGACAGGACATGGCGGGGGGCGGAAGTAAAGATAACAGAATTAGGGTACAAGCACAGCCACCATGTTTCTGAGCCCAGCGGCAAAGCCGCCTTCTCACAAGCCTTCCTCTCCTCAGGACACCCGCCTGGTTTTCTCCATCTCCTCTGGGAACAATCCTGAAGTTCTCTCCCACCCTGGAATTAAGCTCTCTAAGTTCTCCGAGCCCTTTTTGTACATAAGGCTATCATAACAAGTATCATACCAAATTATAATTCTTGGTTTGTGTATCTGCCACCCCCCACAAAGTTGCAAGTTCTTGGATCAGTTCTAAGCTCACCCAGAAGAGGAAGTACCATTTGCATTTGTATGTTCAGTTGATCTCATTATCCACGGTAGTTCTGTTCTCTAAAGCCTCTGTGAGCACTGAAGTCATGAATACTGACGCGCTGTTCCCAAGAGAAACACGGCATTAGGTGCCACGCAAGTCAGTCATAACACTTTGGTCAATCAATACGTAACCTTGATTTTTGTGGGTTTCTATTTAAGTTAATGTTGTAGATTCATTAACAACGAACTCACCGACAACACACCAGCAACAGCACTGTGGCTCACACTCACACAAGACTCTCTCACTTAGCTGGTGTGCTCCGTAAGACTCATCACAGCCATCTCGCATTTAGAAACACTAGATAGCACTTCAGTACTATGCTTCGGGGGCATTTGAAACACTAAAATCACCAAAAAAAGCACAAAAAAGGAAAAATGTGGCACTAAATAGATCCCCAAAAGGACACTTTTTTATAGTGTGAGCTGAAGCAAGAAGGCAGAGCATCGCCTGGCAGGACCTCTGCTGGAAACGTGCCCATCAGGCCATTCCCTTCTGCTTCTCCTTGAATGTCTGCAGATGACCATGGAAGTGCCACCAGTAATGACTTTAGGATCACAAGCAAATTTAGTAAGTAGACGAATTTGCAAATATACAATCTGCAAATAATGAGGAGCAGGTGTACTTCCAGTACCAGCATGTAATAGTAGTAGGTGGTGTCACTGATGTTTGTTGGCTTCATGAAAGCCAGCAGGAAAGACTGAGGGTGTAGGTGAGGGTGTGAGCAAGTGAGGGTGTGAGTGAGTGAGGGTATGTGTGAGTAAATGGAAGAGGGAGTCAGTGATGAGCAAGTGAGGGTGTGAACAAGTGAGGGTGTGAGTATGTGAATGAGGATGTGAGCAAGTGTGTGAGCGAGGGTGTAAGTGAGTGAACATTTGAGCGAACAAAGGTGTGAGCAAGTGAGTGTGTGAGCAAGTGGGTCTGAGTGAGGGTGTGTGTGAGTGTGTGAGTGAAGGTGTGAGCCAGTGAAGGTGTGACAGAGTGAGGGTGTGAGTGAGTGTGTGAGCTCATAAGCAAGTGAGGATGTGAGTGCAGGTGTGAGCAAGTGAATGAGTGTGTGAACGAGTGAGGATGTGAATAAGTGAAGGTATGAGCAAGTGAGTGTGTGAGTGAAGGTGTGAGCCAGTGAAGGTGTGAGGGAGTGAGAGTGTGAGTGAATGAGTGTGTGAGCAAATGAGGGTGTAAGTGAGGGTGTGAGTGTGTGGACAAGTGTGTGACTGAGTGAAGGTGTGAGCCGGTGAGGGTGTAAGGGTGTGCATGAGTGTGTAAGCGAGTGAGGGTGCGAATGAGTGAGGGTGTGAGTGTGTGAGCAAGTGAGGGTGTGAGCGAGTGAGGGTGTGAGTATGTGCCTGAGTGAGTGAGCAAATGTGGGAGGGAAAGTGTGAATGAGTGAGACTGACCCAACTCTGATCAGCCTGTCCAGCATCACTAATTCAAGGAACTGGGGGAGACTGAAACACTTAAAAGAGAAGCAGAAGGCTCTGCAATTCGGAACCAGTCTGTGAAACAGGCTCCGGTGAGGAGGAGTTCAGGTTGTGTGTGACCAACAATCCATTCTGAACTGAGAGGTGATGCTGGAAAGGTGAGATGGAGGATGGGGCAAGGGCAAGTAGCAGGTAAGTGAGGACTAGAAGAAGCAGGGGGTGCTTGGAGGCAGTCAGCTTGTGCCTCTGTAGCCCCCAGTGTTGTTTTCTCTTGGTGGTCCTCACGCTCCCCAATTTACAAATTAACCAGATTTCATGCGTGCAGGGAGGCTCAGGACAAGAAAGCCATTAGTCAGCATTGCCAGTCAACTATGTAAGTGAAATATCCACTGCACAGATATGCTGCTTTTTTCAAATGTATATATGAACTGCTCTGTAACAAATTCATTTTACAATGTTAATGAATTCACAGTAGGTTTTGTTGTAATGTTTTTTTTTTCAATCAAAAGACACAAGCACAGGGGCCCCTGGGTGGCCCAGTTGGTTAAGCCCTCTGACTCCTGATTTAGGTTCAGGTCTTTTTTTTTTTTTTTTTAAAGATTTTATTTATTTATTTGACAGAGAGAGACATAGCGAGAGCAGGAACACAAGCAGGGGGAGTGGGAGAGGGAGAAGCAGGCTTCCCGCAGAGCAGGGAGCCCGATGTGGGACTCGATCCCAGGACCCTGGGATCATGACCTGAGCCGAAGGCAGACGCTTAATGACTGAGCCACCCAGGTGCCCCTAGGCTCAGGTCTTGATCTCAGCATTGTGAGATCGAGCCCCTCCTCGGGCTCTGTGCTCAGTGGGGAGTCTACTTGAGATTCTCTCTCTCTCCTTCTCCCTCTGCCCCTACCACCCACCATCTCACGTGCCCCCCCAAATAAATAAATCTTTTTAAAAAGTGGGGGGATGTCTGGGTGGCTCAGTTGGCTAAGCATCTGCCTTCGGCTCAGGTCATGATCGCAGGGTCCTGGGATCGAGCCCCGCATCGGGCTCCCTGCTCAGCGGGGAGCCTGCTTCTCCCTCTCCTTCTGCCTGCCGCTCCCTCGCTTGTGCTCTCTCTCTCTCTCTCTGACAAATAAATAAATTAATTAAAAAAAAAAAAGGCACAAGCACAATTACTATCCTGTGGGACTCCCTAACATTTTTTATCAAAAAGGAAGCCTTATACACAAAATGGTCAGGAACCACTCTGGTCTGCATGTCAACCTTCTAATCTTCATAAATTAGGTGTTTAGGAGCCAGGATCCACAGGGTCTTCTTAGAAAGAAAGAAACAAACAAACAACCAAAGTGATTTGGGATCCCACTGACAATATATTCATACTTGCAACATGTAATAAGTGCCAACTGCATGCAAGACACTGTTTTAAGTACTGGCAGTTCCATAGGAAACAAAAGTAGGCAAGTCCCTGCCTCCATGGAGCTACCCTTTATGAAATGGAATTCTAGTAGGGACACAGAAGAACTATGTGCCAGTGGAGACTCTGCCCCAAGAAATGGCCACGCCCTCAAGCCTTCCTCGTCAGACTTCTCAGGCAGACACTGAGGCCGTGGAGCTTCCGAAAAGGCAGGAGTGTGGAGCAGGGAATATGAGTAAAACCAAGGGCAGGAAACAGAAGGGATCTTGTGTGAAGCCTGCACCTGTCATGAGGAAGATTCTACTCCCAGACTCCTGAGCCTGAACAAAGACCACTGCTGAGCATGTTGCCTGGTACCCAGGACCATCCTCCTCCAGATGAGATGAGAGCAATCTCCTGAGCTATTAATGATTAAAACCAAATCCTTTCCAAGGCCTTTGTCTCCAGACCTGTGTTCTCTGACTTTGGTCATTACTAATGTGGGATGTTTTAAACATGTCTCAGTAAATCAGTAAAGCTAATCCACTAAACAACATATACTTAACTAAAATTAAATAAACAAATAGATACATTTGTTAAAAGATGATTTTCCATGAACTAATGTCCATCGGTACACATGCTAAGGAAACAAACCAACCACAAAATAAAAACTAGGCTACTAGAAAGAAAAAAAACTGTTCCAAAATCATATCTGTAAAGGAAATACTAAATCCTATTCTAATACATGGTTAATTCTGGTAAAATTATTTTGTATTCACAAAAATGGATGGCAACTCTTATGCATATGTTTTGGACAAAGTTTATTCATCCAGCTACATTCAAATCGTAATTTGTCACTATCTATGTGACCCTGAGTAAGCCACTCGGCCACTAAACCCTCATTCTCCCCATGTCTAAAACAAGGACAGTGTATGAACTCCATCAAATAATATAGAAGATGCTCTTCTGAGGTGCTGCCCTCTTTATCATCAAAGAATTATTACTCAATCCTTTGAAAATTGGCAATGTCCATATGCAGTATAAGGTAATACTCTATTTCCCAAAACATCTGTTTAAAACCACCTATTTCCATAGCATACTGCTATCAGGTAGATCACTAAACAAATGATCCTTTTCATTTCCTTTCTACGAATTACATTCTTTGGAGACTATCTACAGGACATCCCTAAACATCTACCGTCAAGGTAATCTGAACTGACAGACCACAGTGACAGATTGCTAAGTCTAGTGGTACCTTGCCCTTTGGTACAATATCCTGTTCCACAAACACACTAGTTTATTCTGCTCGCTCAAAAGTTGCTCACAATTGCCAGTGCAGGATGCCCGATGGAGACAAGGTCTCCGATACACTGCCGGGCTCAAGCTGCCTCTCCAGCATACCACCAAGCCTCCTTGCTGGACTTCACACCTACTGTGATGGGATATTTTCAAAACTGGCATCTGCAGACCCCCGGAAGACAAAGGACCTAATTTGGAGAGCACTTGCAGCCCTCCAAATTGGGTCCTTTGTCTTTGCTTGGTCTTTTCATTTCATGAAAAAGTGAAGGGATTGGGGCGCCTGGGTGGCTCAGTTGGTTAAGCGACTGCCTTCGGCTCAGGTCATGATCCTGGAGTCCCAGGATCGAGTCCCACATCGGGCTCCCTGCTCAGCGGGGAGTCTGCTTCTCCCTCTGACCCTCTCCCGTCTCATGCTCTCTCTATCTCATTCTCTCTCTCAAATAAATAAATAAATCTTTAAAAAAAAAAAAAAAAAAAGAAAAAGTGAAGGGATTGTTTTAAGGCTATTCTGGACCCCCCATGACCGCCTGTAACTGTACACCGGCGCCCAAGAACGTATCTGTGCTAAGCAGTGCCGACTAGTGCTACTTCCACCATCAGGGCTAACAGGAAAAGAAAAGATGTACCTAGCACATCATCTGGTCTCCCAGGAATTAGAATAGGAAGACTTGAGGGTTAGGGGGACAGCTGTCTTCCCAAGGTGCTCAAAGGAACAGGTGGGCTCAGCTCATAAAAAGCTTTAGAGCCACACGGACAGTGAAGCAGCATCTTAGCCTCAGTCGCATACCATCTTCCATCACACTAACTCAATCACGCCAGTCTGGATTTTATTGGTCTTAGAGGTTAGTGCAAATTTTAACATTAATATGTTTCGAATTGGAGTTGCTAAAGAAGTATAAGAAGTTCGCGTTGGAATGAATCATGGAACACTACATCAAAAACTAATGATGTACTGTATGGTGACTAACATAACATAATAAAATAAAATAAAATAAAATAAAATAAAATAAAATGTTTGTGTTGGTTCATATTCAAATGACATAGCCATGATCATTTAAATGAGTATGGGTTTCTAAGGATCTGAGAGATTTTATTTTTTCCTCTTAAAGAGATTTATAGGGGCACCTGGGTGGCTCAGTTGGTTAAGCATCTACCTTCTGCTCAGGTCATGATCTCACAGTCCTGGGATCGAGCCCCACATCGGGCTCCTTGCTCAGCGGGGAGTCTGCTTCTTCCGCTCCCACTGCCGTTCCCCTTGCTTGTGCTCTCACTCACTCTCTCTCTCTCTCAAATAAATAAATAAAATCTTTTTAAGAAAAGAGAGAGATTGATATATTCCTTCACTCTGGGACAGGTAGGTCTACAGGGTCTCTCTCCCCTCTATCCCACACCATGGAGACACCTTGCAAGGGAAATTCTTTGACTCACATACCTCTAACCCAGTAGAGACAACTGCCCTGACCAATGTATTTTTTTTAAGTTTATGTGCATAGGAAACACAGTCAAAAATCCATCACACCTAGTTATTACATGGATTCATATAAACCAGGGCCCAATTGTGTCTCTGGAAACATAACAACCAAATCTACTAGGAAATACATGTTTTATAAGCATCGCCATCAGGATGATGGTCAGGTTCCAAAGCACTGGTCTGAGGGCTGCAAGAACTAGGCATGAGTCACTCTGCCATCTACAAAGTCTGGGTCTTTAAATAAGGAAGAAGAGGACCCTGTAAGAGGACAACCACATACTAGGTAGTGCTATCGACCACGGTGCCCAAATTCAGTGAGGCTCTGCATCTATGTGGGTCGTGACAGGCTGAATAGCTGGTTCAGCAAACACTGACCATATGCCAACTGCACCGAACGTGTACTGCTGGGCCTTTAAAAAACAGAAAGATTATAAAGACAGAGAATCTGACTCCTAGAAATTTAATCTAGTGGAAAAGACCAACAGGAATTAAAATTCTGGACAGAAAAAAGTAAGTGCTATAAAAGGGATACAAACCCAAAATCTGCACATCATCCTTTTGTATCACTTTTACAGATTCTATGCTCTACTTTCCTGTATCATTACAATTTTAATGATTGTGCTACCCTTTTTAATGAAAAGGTGAAATATCTTTCATTAAATGCAAGCTTCTTAAAGGAGATTAATTTTTTTCATGGCATTCTTTTTAAAAGAGATATTTATTACAGTCAATTACTCTTGATGCTTTAAAGTATCTTGGTAACAGGGACACCTGGGTGGCTCAGTCGGTTAAGCATCTGCTTCGGCTCAGGTCATGATCCCAGGGTCCTGGGATCGAGCCCCACATCGGGCTCCCTGCTCAGTGGGGAACCTGCTTCTCCCTCTGCCCCTTCCCCCTGCTTGTGTGCTCTCTCTCTCTGACAAATAAATAAAATTTAAAAAAAAATAAAGTATCTTGATAACATTCAGATAAATTAGATTGACTCTAAAAGTAACTATCCAAGCCTTACTTCTAGTCTCCTTGATAAGAACAAAAGTGACAAATGTAAACTAATACTCTAATAAACTATAATCCTCTGTGTGTGTGTCTGTGTGTGTGTGTGCACGCAAGCGCACACGTGCACGATCTAACACCCTCTCTCTGACTCAGGCAGGATACTCTAATCTTTACATTTGAAAGCTCATGTGCCCTAACTTGTCTGCCCTGCCTTTTCTGAGACTCCTATTCCTCCCTCAAGATCCAGTGTAAATGTTACCACCCAATTTCCTCAAGCAGTTACTTAAACACTCTTTTGGACCCCCAAGATGTTTGTGTGTTTCTCTGATACAGCACACTGCACTCTGCACTGAATTACTTATAAATACACGCCTGCTACTAGATTTGGGGATCTTTGTTGCACGGTTATGCACTCAGCACAGTGCTGGGCACATAGTGGGTATAAATGTTTATGAATGAAGGAGCAAACCAAGGAATTGATGCCTGGGTGAATTAACATATGAATTCGAGAATCGAACCCCACCCCAGAGCCATAATCTTTCAGGTTGTCCTTAAATCATACCATGATACACACTAGCGATCGCGTTTTTCCTATTGCCACATTCTAACCAACTGAGCCACCCAGGCGCCCTCCTATTGCCACATTCTAATAGGGTACCAGAATTCCATGCATTTTTCTGAAGAACTATGACCCCTTTCACCTCTGGCTTTTTAGATACATTCCTAACATAAACTTGGAAACCAAAGAATTACACAGATGAAAAGAGAAAATTTATCCCAAAATACATTTTAAATTAATATTTGCTATATTTTGCTTTACTTTTTGAGGGAAATCTGCTATTTCCCCAGATCTCCTATTTACCTTCTTTCATAATAAGGTAAGTCTTTTCAAGGTTTCCCCAATGTTTAGAAACTTCCCCGCTTTAGTGTACTGAGCTTTACCCAACTTCATATAGGTAAAAATTCTTTAAGCTACAATTTTTAGTGTACAGTTGACCCTTGAGCAACGCAGGGGTTAGGGACACTCACCTCCGGCCCAGTCAAAAATCTGCGTATAATTTTGAATCCCCCCAAACTGAACTACTAATAGCCTACTATTGCCTGGAAGTCTTACCAATAATATAAACAATTAACGCATATTTTGTTTTTTTGTTTGTTTGTTTTTGTTTTTGTTTTTGTTTTTGTTTTAAAGGTAGGCAGCTTGCCCCTAGGGGCCTCGCCTTGCTCAGCATAGATGCCTTTTTTTTTTTTTTTAAGATTTTATTTATTTATTTGACAGAGAGAGACACAGTGACAGAGGGAACACAAGCAGGGGGAGTGGGAGAGGGAGAAGCAGACTCCGCTGAGCAGGGAGCCTGATGTGGGGCTCGATCCCAGGACTCCGGGATCGTGACCTGAGCCTAAGGCAGACGCTTAATGACTGAGCCACCCAGGTGCCCCAATTAACACATATTTTGTACATTATATGGGTTACATACTATAGCCTTAACAATAAAGTTAGTTAGAAAAAAGACAATGTTAAGAAAATCACAAGGAAGAGAAAATACATTTATAGTATTGTACTGTATTTATTGAAAAGAGAAAACAGCTGCCTAGAAGTGGACCCACGCAGTCCAAATACGTGTTGATCAAGGGTCAACTGTATTTAATAATAGAATCATTGCCTGTTTCTTTTCTTTCCTTCTCCCAGTCTCATCACAATGAAAATGTAATGTTTTTGTCACTCCTCACGTCCACTGCCACACCAGATATGATAACCATAAACCCGATGGAAAATGTGATTCCTAGCCACAGAGGAGCACAGATCTCATCTCCATTCCCCTCTCCTGCCTTAGGTACATCCAAAAGGAAGACCATCTGGCTATCCAGAAAGCTTTCTTCCCAGCTCTGTACATTAGAGGCAAAAAGATCTCGATGCATAAGCACTTTGTGTACATAGAGAACATCATGCATGAAGCAGACAAGACTCAGGAGTAGCCTAAAAAATCCAAAGTATAAATTCTTGAGATCCAGACTAGGAAAAGACACTCCAGACATCGAAGTCAAGCTATTCATCTCATAGAGGAGGAGAACAGGGCCCAGCACCTCACTAGTGGCAGACACAGAACGAGAGCGCAAGTCTCCTGACTCCTCTTGCCATGCTTTCGCCACTACACTCTCTCTTTCCAGCCCCACCCCAGCCCCAGCCCCCTTGGGCTGGACACACCAGGGACGGCATACCACTGTCCAACTCAGCATGGGAATGAAGAGGCGGATTCTCCCTTCCAGCGGAGTTCTCAGTACCCCTGACCACACAAGCAGACCCGGTGAGGTCCACACCCATGTGTTTCATGAAACATCAAAATAAATCACAATGCTTAGTTCATTTCAATCCAACAAGTGTTTATTGAGCACCTACCACGTGCAGATGCAGGCAAAGTGGTTGGTGAAAAGGCCTGAACGCTAGGCTAACGCACGCGGGCATTCGCCTTCAAAGGCAAGATTTGAAGGGATCCACACTGAGAAGTGACACTCATATGTGAGATTTGAAAGGTGATTCTCCAGTGAGTGTGGAGAATGGACTGGAGAGGGGAGAAGCCGGCTGCAGAGAAGCCACGGGAGATACTCTTCCACAAAGGAAATCACAATTTGGAAAAGCACTCCTCATTATACTTTCCTCCAGGCAGTTTCCAAGCCTGAAGATACTCTTTATGTGAGAAACTGTGCATTTTCAAGCACAGGAGGAAATGGAGGCCTTTTTTCGGACTCGCCCCTTTGCCTAGCTGGGGTTCCACGGTGGCGTTGTCAGCGAGCCCTGTGGCTTTGCGGCCACATTGCAGTGGAGGTGGGAGGCGTCCTCCCAGCCACACACTCTGTGTGCTCAAAAAGCCCTACACGAGGCAGTCGGGCTTCCCAGAAAACATGCCAAGATGGGGTTCTCCAACTTTCTGCCACCTGGCCACAATTTCAGGCAGGACTGTCACTGATATTCATTGGGTCTACATTCGGGGTACCTTCTAGAGCCCACACTCTGTTCTCAGCCTGTGCTGCAGATGGGGGCACACAAAGGCAGGGGAGCAGCCGGAGGAGAGGAGAGATGAGCAAGAAGCCACCGCAAGAGTCCAGACAGGGAGATGAGGCTCGGCTGGACAGTAAACATAGAGGCCACCGCTCTCCTTGTCAACCAAGAAACTGTGGGAGGCTGTCATGCTGGTGATTTCATCCGAAAGACTGGTCATCTCTCTCCGGGGGAGGGTACTCTGCAGGGGCATGCAAGGTGGCCCATGGAACGGGGAACAAAAATGGCCTCTATTTGTGTTTACTCATTTGTCACAACCTTTTAAAATGTTTACCTTAATACAAGTTTTATAAAATAAAATAATCTCTATGAACTATATTTTATGTATTGAATCTTAAGTAATTTAATATACACTGTTGAGATTCATAGTCAAAAAAATTGTTTTGGTGGTGGTATGTGATCAAAGAAGTCTAGAGACCATGATGATAAACGATGGAACCTTCCATCCACTAAAGGTTGGATTGTGCCCTACACACAAGAAGCAGTTTATCAAGTTCAACTGTGACCAACTTAATTTAATCCATAAATTAAATCTCTATATACCTAAGAGTGAAAAAAATTGAGGGGGTGACAAAAGGAGAACATCATTTTATGTTTTAAAAGTGTGAAAGCTGGGGCACCTGGGTGGTTCAGTCGGCTAAGCATCTGACTCTGGATTTTGACTCAGGTCATGATCTCAGGGTCGTGAGGCTGGGCTCCGTGCTGGGTATGGAGCCTGCTTAAGATCTCTCCCTCTCCCTCCTCCCTCTCTCCCTCTATAATAATAATAATAATAATAATAATAATAATAATAATAATATGGAAAGCTTCCTTATACCTTCTATCTTTGCACTTAAAAGTGCTGACAAAGATAATTTAGGCAGTAAATAACTTTATCTAAACCACAAACTGTGTTTAAAAAGCTAAACCCAATCCTATGCTTAAAAACGTATTTTAAAATAATCTATTCTCTCAAGGAAGCACTTTTTTAAAAAAGACTTAAATATCTAACAAAATCAACCAATCTAGATTCAAATTTTACCAAGGCAGAAAAACCAATCTTGCACCATTAAAAATGGTGTGTGCTATATTCAAATTACACAGGCCATTTCTTGTCATCTGGAGTGTTTGAGTAAAAGTTTGATACCATTCCAACCCTTGCATGTGTGCGTGTGTTTACACATTATATATATTTACTAATATGTGGATAAGAAAGGCGTAGACCTAGAAAATGTTTCTCCTAATTATATATGAAAATCCCCTTCATTTCGGTTTCCCATTCTGAGTTTCTTTTAATTTTCAACTTGTTATAGATTCTAATCAATGTTTTCCTATGTAGATAACGTGGATTAAATTCTCATTTGGCCACCAATAATGGCAAGGAAAAACCAAAGGTTGATTTCACTATAAGCCTTTTGTTGAAAACTCAAATTAGTATATAGTAACTAGTAATCTATGATCCACACGCATACATTTAGCAAAAATGTATCAAGTTCCTACTGTGTAGCATGCACTGTATTTTAGAAACTCTGCTAGCACAAGTAAAGAGATAGCAAAGATGTAAAGTCAGTCCCCTTCTCTCAAAGCAGAAGCGGGGACTTTGTCTCATTCACTGCTGTCCCTGAACACAAGGAAAAGCACCTGGCACCTGCCAGGCTATAATAAACACTTCTTCACTGCCTCCTTCAAGAAGCTTACAACCCAGTAGAGATGGGAAGTGAGACAGGAAAAAACAAAAACAAAAAACTCATAATACTTGCAAATAATTATAATATTTTTATATTCTTGTTCACATACAAGAATGTCTGACAATAATTTCCCTCTCCCTCTTCTCTCTACATAATGAAAGTCTTATGTAGCTCAAAGAAAGAGGTTTATACTCACTGCACAGTTGTCTATTTCTAGTTTTAATTACACTGCTTTGCAAAGCTTAGGAGAAGATAATTTCAATTCATTTCAAAAATAACTTCCATTCAATACAAGAATATGGAATTTTTCACACTTGTGAATTTTTTATTTACTTGATAATGAAAATGGTTTGGCATATAAATAAAGCATTTTCTTAGAAACTTTGGTCTAGTGAAGATCCAGGGCTGATATCTATAAATAAAAACAAAATGGTTTTTCTCAAAAAGCAAGAATTTACACTCTCTCCAAACAGACTCAGTTTCATTTCTAGATATTTATAATCTAGAGAAAATGCAGTTCAAATCAAACGTGAAGCATAAAGATTGGCAAAGTCTCTCCCAGTACTTACTGATCCGTACAGCTCCCCCTTCTCATTCATCCCGAGGTAGAGTCCACTGTCCACGCCTCGAATGCTGACCAGGCCCACTGCTATACTGATAAATTCCAGAATGCCTATGAGACAGATGGCAGAGGGCAAAAGAGAGGTCAGAGCACAGAGCAATTCCTAAGTCTCAGCATCCCTAGGACTTTTTGGGAGGACACTGAGCCCAGTTCCCAACTTGGATAATCTCACACTCATTAAAGAAGTTTCTTCTCTTAAAACCACTTCCTAAAAGAACTAATTTTTCAGCTAAACTCTATCTTATAATAATGATACAAAAATACTTACCAACGCAACACAGAACAAAACATTTTAAAAATGAAAAAGCTACTATTTACAGATACCCTAAGAAGTGATATGACAGATAAGCCAAAATACATCTCCTAATCAACCTTACAAGAATATAATTTAAGAGAAAAACAACTTACTCCCACTTTGTAAATATGAAATCAAGTATTTGTGTATGGGCATATATTGGAAAACATTCTATTCAGAGAATGGTCTTCTGTCCCTTAAAACAAGAGTACCAGGTGCTAACCAAAGACCTGATTGGTTTATATGGAAAAATAAAGCAAGATAAAGTTATTGTATAACTTTATTGAGCTCCATCTGGAAAATTAAAATAGCCTACACATATCCCAAATATTTCTGCTACACAAAGTATTGGTTTTTGCTGTACTTATCTAAGCCTCAAAGAGCTAGTTAAGCAATTAAGATAACGTAATATTCTGGAGGTGGCGGGGGGAATACTGATACCAAAAATGCTCTTGATTTAAAATAGGCATGGAAGACTATATCCCAAAATCAAACTAACATAATGATCTTTTTTCCCCCTTCTTTCCCCTTGCTTACCTCACTAAGAATAATAACACCTAAGCTGGGTATAAATCCAGAATTTTACGGCCATACAACAGCAGCTTTAATTTCCCTAACCATATTGTCGTTTTAAGATGACTACCCACCTGTATATTTGGGACAATGCTAGTATTACTTGTGCTTAGCCATTTGCTCAAGTTTGTTATAAAGTGCTACACTTTGTGTAGACCTCGAGTTAACACTTACCAAATACCAAGTTCTTGTTTTAAAAGTATCTTTAAATATTGAAAAATTCACTTATATTTAAGAGTTTAGGAAAAAACTAAGGATAACAGTATGCTATAGGTAGTCTCGTGTGACTAATAAAAAAGCACTTACATGGATTTTTAAACAATTAATTTTGCAACTCTCACAAAGTAGACTGTGTGGCAATCGAAAGAAGACATGCACTACATAAATCTGAGGAAGCAAAGGGTTTCAAGGCAATGTCAAAAAAGAAGAGAAATTTCTTATAAAGGGGTATTCTTAATTCTTTGATAAGCACAAAATGTAACAAATATCTTGTGTTTACATTTTATAGAATATCTATCTGGATATGCGAAACTATATTCATAAAATGGGAAATAGTGTATGGAAAAAATATAAAGGGAAATTACAAATTGCATTTTGGATCTGATAATCTGCTACTCTGTATCGGAAGATGCGTCTAAAAGCAGCTAGTTTATTACTAGCCTTCCCTACCTCACAAAGCAAACGGAAAGATAAATAAGGAAATACCTCCATGAGATTCATTTCGTATGAGAGGCCTTCCCTTATTGATGCAATTATTTCATTTCATTGTACTATTTCCAATTCTTCTGGTTAAAAAATAACTTACATTGTGGCATTTAATTACCATTAGGAGCCATATGCATATGAACCTCTTGTTAGCTACCTGAAAACACACCACAATATAGGTCGTAGTGATCCTGAAATTAGTGTAAGGAATTCATCAATGTCCAATTGTCCTTATAAAATGAATGACAGGACACATTTTGCCCCCGTTGAGGTCTGACCACTTTAATATCCCATGTCAAGGAGGAAGAGTTTAATCACAAAACTAAAAGACACTTGAAACTTCCAACAGGGTCTTTGACGACCTCTTGGTTTTTCCCTAGTGGGGAGGCAGAACTAATCATGAATATTCATCATCATCATCACCCACCAGGCCCCAAAACAACAGGGTGTGTGCGATCTTACAAAACCATCTGACTAGCTTGTCTTTAGAACAGCAAGAAGACTATCAATAAACCACAACAATGACAATCGTAATAGCTTGAACACTTGAGCATTTAGTCTGTGCCAAACGAGAGGCCTTCTTTCACTCAATCCTCAGAACAACTCTCAGCATTACAATATGTTCATCTCCAGCTCACAAATGGGGACATTGAGGTTTTAAAATGTTAAGTAACTTGCCCCCAAGCAATCAGACATCAAAGCCTAAATCCTTATTGATTATGTACATCTTATCACTGTTTTTACCTTTTTTACATGTGTCCGTGATTTCTGTACCATTTTTATATAGTCATTCCCTTACTAGTGACAAGAAGATGTTACCTAGATCAGACTCCACAGACCCAGTGAGCAGGACTAGAAGTAGCAGAGAAAATGAAGAGCAGGTAACTTCCTGGGACTGTGCTCTCTCATCATGCCAGATTTGGGAAGATGGGCATCTCCTATGTATGTAGACATTTACCCAAACTGTTTATGTGCACAGAGTTAACGTCTATTAAAAGACTTAAGTACTGAAATTATTATTATATACTTTAGAAATGAAAGTATTAAGATACCTATCTTGTTTCTTTCTCTGGCATCAAAAAGATAGCTGTTAATTCATATGCACTGACCTATTTGATCAACAAACTATTATTGAGTGACCATTATAAGCCAAGAAACATGCCATTTGTTAAATATACAAAGATGAATAAAATATAGCCTAAGCCCTATATCCTCAAAGAGCTTACCTAGTGGAAGGAAAGACAAATAGATAAATATAACAATGTGGTAAAGGCAGTGAGAAGGAGATGCTTAGAGTACTGCCACTCAGATTTGGGAAGGGGAGTCAGAGGGGGCCTCCTGAAAGTGAGACAAGTTTCTGAGGGGCTCTCCCTGTGAAAAGGAACTACCTATGTAGTACCCCAGGTGGAAAAGATTTCATCATCTCACACCACCGTCCGTATCTCTGTAGCTCCTTGAAAAACAGGGACCTCAAAAGAACAGCCCAGCCTTTTATGAGGTCACCTCAGTGATCCAAGGGCAAGCAGAACACTTGAACGTGTGAGTCACAGCATTCCCCCCACACACAGAGAGAACACCAATGTTGTAAGGTCAGAAAGACCTGGCAGCCTGGCAACAAGATCCCCAACGCCCAGATTGGAATCCTTAACATTCCTGGTACCATCTTGTCCACAAGAAACTCCATAACCTCCACCAAGTCAACGAACCTCTCTCTGGGCCTGAGCCAAGCCAAGTGCTTTCAACCATACTCATTCGGGTACGGCCCACTCCCCACGTTATCTGTTTGCATGAGTGTGCAGTACAGAGGGCTGATGCATCCATAGCAACCCAGGAGAAGTCTTCTGTGTAGAAACATTTCAATGTTTAATGAGCAACAGGAGAGGAAGGGAAAGAAGGAAGGGCAAGGAAGAGAAGAAAGAAGACTGGAAGAGAGGGAGGGAGAGAATGGTGGACTTGTGCCTGATGTTAAAACTGTGACCCTCACGTGCGTGCCATGGTGGGCTGTCTCTCCTCTTCAGCAGACACAACCAAGACATCTTCAATTCAGAAGGGCCACCGACATGGGTAGTGATGGAGTGACAGGGGAAGCACAGGGTCAGTGGCTAGTGGCATTTGGCTCTTCTCTTTCACAGCAGCCAACAGTTCCTTTGAGGATGTGCTCGCTGGGCCCAAGGGGGTCTGATGGGGTCTGAGATCATCTCTGGTCCACAAGAGGCCACGACAGTTCCTGGGACTACTTTAGGAAAATGACCACACCAGACTTAATCCTTGCTCCAGACTTGCTAGGTATTACTGGTCAGCCCAGAGCTCTGTTCAAATGGACCATTAACCCAAAGCTGGCCCAGGTCCCAAGAGCCCCTCTGCACTGAGCCTCACCTTCCAAGGCCATAATAAGGCCAGCCATGGCAAATGGGAGGACAGGCAGAAGCGGCTCCACTCTGGCCCATGCTAAACAACCCTCTAGCCTAAAAGCCCCCAACACTTAACAGAGCTGCATTCTTTAGAGAACAAGAATGTATGCAGACTGTGGAGAGAGGCATGACATGAAGGTTTCGAAAATAGATTAACCCCCCTCCCTACAGAGCTCCCTGCTCACCCAGAGAATCCCACACCAGGGCTGCCAAATCAATCATCTCAAAGCCTGGGACAGAGTAAGTCCGAGTCTGTAGCAACCTGAGGAAATCTCAGCGTTTCCTTAGGAAATGACTGACTAAAGGGGAGTTTACAACTCCAATTTTTCAAGAATCTGAACCAATCCAGAAAATAACACCTTAAATAGGAAGTCTTTCTCTTAGTGAGATATTGAACAGGAAGCCCCAGGTCATGCTTGTCTGGGGTCCTGATGAAGTCCGGCCTTTTAGAGCCACCACTCCAGGCCAAAAGGCAGACTGCGGAGAAGCACGCCATCTTCCCACAAAGTCAGGTGGTCAATCCACTCGGGCTTCCTTGTGCCAAGTTAAATAGCGGATCAGGACCAACGCTCACTCTTTTATTATTCTGCAATACCATTTCCTCAATTGATTTTCTGCTCACTTTTTTCTGTCTAGCAAGTACTTTAAAGAGAAAAAAAAAAAATATATATATATATATATATATACACATATATATGAAATGAAACCTCTCTCTCCCCCAGCCTTCTACCCAGAGATACAATTCCTCCTTCCTTTTCTCCATGCTCAACCTTATCTCCACACCACCACCCCCAAAGGAAAAAACAAAGGGCTCTCTCAAGGTCCCACCTAAGTTGTCACTGCCGCAGCTCCTGCCCCGCCCCCACGTCCCCTGCACTGCCGCTGCTGTGTCACCGCCAAGCTTGCCAGCAGCTGCAGTCACCGGCGGCTGCATGGGGGTGGCAAAAATCATTTTTCCAGCACGTTTCCTTCTGCCGGTTCATTGCACATAGAAATGCACCTTCTATTTTAATCAAGGTGTAAAGCTACCCCCACTACAGCTACTCTTTCCTAGAGAATCGGAAGAGAAACAGAGTGAAGACAAAGTCCCCTGAAGGGAGTCGGGATGAGGAGAGGGAGGCTGCCGATAAGGGAGGGAGGAGGGCAGAAGGAAAGGCTGCGGGGAGCTAGCAGGAGCGCCAGGTGTGGCGTGCTGCCGCAGCCCCTCAGCCCCTTCCCGGAGCCCGCTGGCTCCGCGGTCCTCCCCTAGCACTCCGGGCCGGGTCCTAGCGCCCACGAGCCCAGCCCTCCTTCCGGGCGGGGCTGAGAAAGCAAGGGTAGGAGACTCCCGGCACTCGCACCTCGCTGCAGAGGTTGCTAATATTGGGACCTGCCGCAGCGGTAGCAGCGGGAGACCGCGGCACTGCTGTCACCCCGGGGGCCGCTTCTCTCTGCAACCGGATGAAAGACTTAAATAACCCTCCTGCCTCACCCTCCTTCCCCACCCCCACTGCGCACAGCCACCCACTCAGCTCCATCCAAAAGAGGGTGAGTGGCACAGCGGAGCGCCAGGCGCGCCCTTCCCCCGCAGCCAGCTCCCGGCCGACCCCTGAGCTCGCCTGCTCGGCGACCCTTCCCCCCAACCCTGGCCAGGGCTCTATTCCCCTCCCACCCGCACTGCCCCTACCAACCCAGCCAACAGTGCCTAGCGAGTCTAAGGAGTAGAGATGTCACTTCCTTGGCGACACCTTTCTCCAACCTCTAGGATTGGGGGTGGGGTAGAGGGTGACGACGTCTAGTTTTTGTTTTATGATCTCTATTCAGCTGCTGTACCAGCAGTCCTTGTCCGCTGACCCCAGAACTCGCCTCTCGCGTTCTCTCTACCCTCGTGGTCCCCACAATTCCACCCTTGAATCCTCACTCTCCCCTGTGGCACTTACTGGATTTCTAATAACTCGACTGCATTTTGCAAACGTCCTACCCTAAAGGTGACTGCATTAAAGAAGAAGAAGAAGAAGAATCTCATGGGGGGGGGGGACGTGGAGGAACCCCAGCTGGAACATCCTATAATCTCTCCACGCCGGGGCCCAGTCAGGCTGCGCCGGGGTTCCGAGGTGCTCTCTCAAAGGCAGGGCTCGGCTAATGCACACAATGAAGCTGCCCCGGCCTTGCAGCGGTGTACCCCGCCGCGCTCCCCCACCCACCCCCCGGCCCAGAGGCCGGGGCCCAAGCCTGGGGGCTGAAACGCAGGCCCGCGGGCCGCCAGCCCTGCTCCCTGAACGCAGTTAACAATAGCTCACCGCCCCCTCCGCCCGCCTCCGCGGCCCTTTGTCCCCCCCCCCCCACTACCCCTTCCCCTGTGGCTCCGGCCTTGTCGGCCGGGGCCCCCGACCCACCTCCCGGGCACAGCGGAGCCACCGACTCTCCGAGACCTGGCTGCGTGCTTCAGATGAGGGAGATGGGTCCGAGATGGCACGGGGGAGGTCAGGGGTACGACCTCCAGCCAGTCCTCCGTCCCCGCCACCAACTCTCCCGCCGCGGTGCGCGCCTCCGGCGGTTCCCACACCGCAAACGACCGCGCTGCCGGGGGCGGCGGGCTGTCAGCCCCGCTGGACCCACGCTCACACACAAAGAGAAAGCGAAGGGACTAAACTTGGGCAAAAAAAAAATCTCATTCCCTAAACACGACCAGAAGTGTGTCAGCCCCTGCCCGTCGCCCCCGGACACAAGGAGTCCCTGCAGCACCGAAGGGCGCGCTCCAGCCTGGTAGAAAGGGGGACGGAAACGGAGCGTGTTTAGGACCGCGCGGAGCTGGCCCGGCGGCCGCCGAGTGCGCCGGGGGGCCCGGGCTGCAGACTCGGCACCTGCCGGCTGGGAGCGCGGGAGGACTGGGGCTCCCCCCGCCCAGCGCACCTAGGCCGCCCGCCCACGCCACTAGCCACCAGCCTGCGCGGTGCAAACGTCCAGTGGGTGCCCGCTGCGGCCCGGCACACACTCGGCTCTCCCACCCACGGCCGCCCACTGCCTGTTGTTCGGGCACTGAACGCTAGGCACTGTAGCAGCTCTTAAAGCGGCCAGATAGAACAGCACTTCTAGTAAAGTTTAGTCTTCGCTTTGCAACAACCAGAGCTGAGTTTATTTCGGTGGGGGCGGGGGGGGTGCAGTTATATTTCAACTGAATAATTGCAAAGCAGAGAGCTACAGCTTTGCCTTTTCTTTCTTTTCCTTTTTTTTTTTTTTTTTTTCTTTTTTGAGCAGGGAGGGGAGACTGCCAGAAATTTACACTAGTAGGTTCAGCCTGGGGCTTGGGATCGGCCGTGAGCAAAGGGAGAAAATCCTGGGCCTCGTGTATCTGGGACCATCCCCATCCCAGGCCTGAATCTTCCTCACCTTCTGGCATCATCTACAGCCCCACGAGCCTAAACAGATAGTTTAGGCTGTGTTCAACATCTGGCATTAAAGCATGAGGAAGAAAAATCACCACAGGACTTTGTTTTTTACGACCTAGTTTAAGTGTTGTCAGGTGGGTTCACTGAGAAGTTAACTCCTTCCAACAGTCTGGTTGTCCAACTGGCGCTTTCTTTTTAGTAAGTAAGGAAAACACCCGAGAGTCCCTCCATCGGTATTGTGCTCGCTGACACTGCGCTGCTGGGCTCAGGGTAGCCCCGCAGGCACGTGTGTGCAGGCTTTAAAGTGAGCAGAGTCACCAGCACTCGGGTCTGCAGCCCTCAATGCTGAGTCACAAGTACCCTCCTTGGGAAATGAAATCCTCGGAATGCCCTTTTAAAATTAGCTCGCAGCTTTTGCACGCGCGCGCACACTCACACCAGAGAGCCACCCAGGAAACCCACACAGGGCTGCACACTATAGAAATATGGAGCATAGGTAATAACTTGATAGCTGCAAGGACAAACGTCCCTGGTGAGCGTTCTGCCCCTTCCCGTCATTTTCCCCCAGCGCCTCTGCCTATGCTGCTCTCGGAGTCTAAAATATGACTTTAGTCCTCCCAATAGAACAATCAGTCAGCAACCTTCGCGTACGGGGTTTTCAGACCCTCGCGGTGGGAATAAACAATACGCTTAATTTACAATTCAAGCAGTATACTTATCAGAAGAAAAAGAGAAGGAGCAAAAACTTCATTGGGGCACAAGATGATAACCACTGCTTTCAGCAAAAGGCATTTTCAAGTTCTCAGTAGTTAATGATTAAAGCTTTAAACTCGTGGAATCAGTCCATTCAAAAGAAACTTCCTAAACCCGATCTTCCCGAGTATCTGATGCAAAAGAACTACAGACTTTTGTTATATTTATAAATCATGCCCTCTTTTCAAAAAAAAAGTCGGGGGGTTGCCTTTCAATGTAGACTTGCATCAGTGCCAGCGGCAGATCTGCAATTCCAGAGGCTTTTTCTTTTTTCTTTCTTTTCTTTTTTTTTTTCTTTTCTTTTTTTTTTTTTTTTTAGCTGGCAAGACAGAGACAGAGGGACAGATCCTTTCCCGCATCCCCCGCCCGGCCACCACCTTCTTGGTAGTTATAACCCGAACATGTCATCGCCCGGACACTAAAGGGTTAATGGTATACCTACCAAATCGGCTGTGGTCTTTCCTGGTTCCCTGGATAGTACCATTGGGGAAGATTTCTAAGTGAAATCCAGTCCTGCAGTATAGCTGCCTCCGCCTGAGAATCCCCTTTAAATGATCCAAGTCCGTGACTGCGGGTCCCCTGGGAAGCCCCCCTGCTTCGGACTGACCCAGGTGGTCACTTAACAAAACCGGACTGTCCACCGGCAACACGGGCACATTCCCAAACGGTACCGCATCCTGCACACCGAAATAGTTCCCAACTTCACCTAAGGGAGCCATCAGAGGACTCGGCTTTTGGAGCACAAGAATAAACAATAATGACGGTATCAACCCAGAAGATATTAGGCGAGGTATATCCAACTCCCCTCCCTTACTGCAGTTGCAGAGAGAGAAAAGAAAAAAAAAAGGTTCTTTTCTTCAATCCATTAAATGCATAAATAAAAGTAATCTGCTGTTTCACTGGCACAGGTTCAAGGTCAAACCACTGATAGTCTAAGAAACCACCACTTTATACTCACACACTGACACATTGATAAACATATCTATGTATCTCTATAGATAGATCCCCAGCTCTTAGCAGGCAGGAAGGTCTTCATCCCATCCGACCGTAATAAGGAAAAAAAATCCGTAGTTTCTCCATTTGGTTTGAGATCAGAATGACCATAGCAACTTAAATGCCTAGGCGTTATTATAGGGATTTTTAAGATGCACGGGCTACGTCAGAATTTACGGATCCCGACTCCAGGAAGGCATGCGCTGTTTTTACTCTAACCGACTCTGCAGACATCAGCATGAATCCTTCAAGGGGAAAAAAATATCTCACGTTGGCGGCGGCGACAAAATCTCCCCTCCTGGTCCCCCCTCCAAAAATAATAATAATAATTAAAAAAACAAAAAGAAGAAAAAAAACTTTAGGCGTCCAAAGCTAGTATCCAGAATTCCCCAGAGGCTCGGCAGATGTCCATTGGCTTAGAACGGGTGGCGAGCGGCGAGCGAGGAGAGCCACGACCGGGAGCTCGCGTGCCGCCCTGGCTGCCGCGAACAGGTGTTGCCGCGCCGGCTCGCGGAGCGTTGTAGCCGGGCGGAGCGCTCCTCCTGCGCAGCCCCCGCCGGCGCGCAGAGTGGCGCAGGCAGCGGCATTGGGCTGGGTTTAAGGTAGCGCCGCGGCCGCCCGGGCTCCCCGCGGTCCTAGCGCCCGCCTGCATCAACCGCGCCGCTCTGCCGCAGGCCCGGCGCTGCGTGCCAGAGCGCGAGACTTCCTAGGGGACAGCCGACGTACGCTTGCATTACAAAGAAAGATGCATGGAGAGAGGCAGGAGGCAGAAACCCTGAGTGTCCTGCAGAATTGAATCTGATAACCTAAAGTCTTGCTCGATACATTGATGGAGGTTCAGACTACAATTGGGAAACTAGTTTTCACATGGACTCTGTAATGTTGCATTGCATTATAAAATAAAACTTGGTTGAAAGAGTTGGAGGGAAGTGGCCTTGATTCAGTGAGCTTGAATGGATATGGCAGTTTCTCTTTCATTCTTCTGCCAGACACACACAGAAAGAAGCGCAAACCGTATTTCAGGTAAGCCGGATGGATGTGAACCTAGCGTGTGTGTGTGTGTGTGTGTGTGTGAGAGAGAGAGAGAGAGAGAGAGAGAAGAGAGAGATACAGAGAGGGAGACACACACACACAGGACACACACACACACACACACGCAAACACAGAGGCAGATGTGGCCACCGGTTTTGTTCCGGGCTTCCTGATGGCATCGGTTGGGGCTATGTTTAGGTCCAGCCCCGCCGCCTGGGTCCGGGCCGCCGCGGTGCAGTCGGCAGGGGGGGCGCCAGAGAACCGCCACTGTCCCCGAGTTCGACTAGCGCGCGCATCTTTGGAGAGTCGGGGTGGAGAAGAGCGCGCCAGTGGGCTCCCTCTTTCCCCCAAGCACGCTAATTAGGGGGAGCTGTGCCACCCCTCGCTGTTTCAGCCTGTTTCGCTGTTGGGAAAGCGAAAGAGGAGTTCCAGTGTCTCCCCCCCACCACAGTCTGAAGCCCGCCGCAGAGCCGGGAGAGCTGGCGCGAGGCGCGTGGGGGGCGCCCTGGGGCCCGCAGCCGCTCCTTCCTGCTCTGCCTCGCGGGGCCGCCAGTGGAAGCCCGAGCTCCAGAGCCCAGGCTCGGCTTTCTGCTCGCGGCCGGCTGCCTTCGCGCACAGCCACAGGCCGGGACAAAGAAATCCGCGACCCCGGGCCTCTAGGGGCCCTGCCGGGCCAGGCCGGCCCGAGAGCCCAGCGGCGGCGCGCTCTGTGTCCGGGACACCCTGCAGGCGCCCGGATCCCCTGCGCGGCGCCCGCACAGCCCCCGGTCCCCGGCACCCACGCGCGCACACATTCGCCCCGCAGCCCGCCCGCGGGTCGCTCTCTCTCCCCGGCTCCTCTTTGTTCACATTGTCTTCGAAATGGCCCGACTCTCGGGCCAAAATGGTGAAAGTTGCCGAGACTTGAGCACAGCTCCAGACTGCAGGACAGGCGAGTGCGAAGCGAAGTCGAAGCAGAGACTGGATCCCTGCGGTGGGAAAGGGACTCAGCCTTTTGGGGGGTAGGGGGGGACCCGCCTCAGTAGTCAGCTAAAGGCTGGAGGTGAAGAACTGGGGCTGGCCCTATTCAGGACTGAAGGGTTTCGCCCGAAGACGACAGGGAGTCATGAATTTGCAGATTTCTCGGGCGCAGGAGGTGCCGGCGACCTGGAGCGACCTTCCCCTGCCCCCAGGGTGGAAAGCGTGCTTGGGCCCCAGCAAAGAGGAAGGAGAGGGGCGAGGTGGTCCTCCCTTCTTGCCATTCCCACACCCCTTTGCCGCAGTCCCAGGTCATTGGGTGTCCGCGGGGCTGACTCCGTGCGTCGTGCTTACGTGTTTATGAAGCACCAGAGCCCTGCCCCGTGGTATTTACAGCAGTCACATCGACGGTGGGCTTTAACGTTAACTGCTCAGTGGCAGATACAAGAAGCCGGGGAGGAAGTGTCACTTCTCATAAACCACCTGAGTAGCTGGCATTAATCACGGAGGCAGCCAGCAGCTCTGGGTTAAGCAGGGGCGTTCCTGGACCACTCCGGTACAGTGTGCCGGGTGGGTTACTTTTTTATAAAACCTGATAAAGAGAGACAGGCGGACGGGGAGAGATGGAGAGAGGGAGACGCCTGATAAGGGAAGACATGAGCAGCACGTGGACATTTCCACTGAAGACAGGACTGGGACAATTTCCACCAGCTGTCTCCAACCACATTCTTTCGGTCTGAATTTAGATTGTGAGCCAATGAGCAAAGACCATTTCCGCTTCCGAATCCTGCAGCCTCGTGACTGTCACTTTAAAAAGGATGCAGCAGTGGGAGAGAGGGCTAAGAAGCTGATACCGCACTTTCCCAGTTAGAAGCAGCCTGCCTGCTCAAGCACCTCTTTTCTACTGCAGTGAATTTAATCCATATTTCATCCGCATCCCTAACTCTACCTGCAGGAAGCTTTTGCTGCTTCCTTGCCCCCTGAACTTGCCCGGCAGGTTTCTGTCCCTTCTTCCGTTTGGTCCTGTTTTCCTATTACAATAGTGCAAACACTAGCTCCTTTCTTTCATTGATCACATCCCATTTTCTCCAGAACTCACTCCACTGGCTCTGTCTGGCTGACTTCCTCAAGATTCCCTTCCAGCGCTGCCATGATCATAAGCTCCTATGTCCACGCCTGTATGCATGTTTTACAAGTGTTCTTCAATTAGTACATAGATGTTAAGCTCCAAGAGGAATGAGGCCTTGCTTTCTAGACACGTGGTATAATTGGCTTAATAACACCTGCCTTGGAAGATTGTTGTTAGGAATAAAAGGAAAAATGCACATAAAACAGGCAGCACACAATAGACACTTAAGACATAGTAGCCCTTATTATGCTGGTCCTAATGTAGTTCCCCCTAGAATTCTGCCCATGAAATATTCAGCAAATACTATTACTGATTTCAACCCCAATACTCTCTCAGGCTCGCTCTTCTTAAAATATTATAATCCCTCTGGTTTTCTCTTCTTCCAGTTTGTCATCTGTCTTTTCTGCTGATAGTTTAGTGCTTAGACCCAGATAGGAATCATGATGAGGTAAATGAAGAGAGGTATGAAGAGAAATGAGCACTAGAATAGGGATCAGCAGATCTGGAACTGGCTTCTCCAACCCTCCCCACACCACCACCATCTACTCCCTGTGTTTACCGATACCCCCTTCACGGGCCCAGGGTGAGTTGCTGTAAATATGGGTTTATGATACATGTATGTAAAAATGGCCTGTAAGCTATGAAGTCCCTACACATTTAAGATGACCACTGGACAGAAGTGCTCTGTCCACCTCTACTGCTTTGTGCATTAACATGTGTCTCCTCCTTTGATTTCCTTGGACCCCCCAAACGCACATCACTAAGGAATACTTTCATTCCTTTCCTACAACAATAAAGGTATAACTGGGCCTCCACCCTTCCATCTCCATTTCCCCCATTCTCCTCACCTCACTCTACAGCCCTTTGGTTTGGGAACTGTGATGAGTGTGGAGTGGAGAAGAGTGTTTGGGAAGGTTGAAGTCTGTTCCTAGTCTGATCCCCATTGACTACATACAAGCTTCAGTGGTTAAGAATTCTGGTAAGAGGACAGAACTATTGTAGTCAACATTTATTGACTGCTTTGCTATGTTCCAGACACTCTACTAAGTGCTTTTGTGCCTTATCTTTTTAATTTTCAAAACTGCCTTATGAAATCAGCACTATTATTATCCCATTTTACACATAGGAAAACCGACTTATAAAGATTAAGTAAGGGGCGCCTGGGTGGCTCAGTTGGTTAAGTGTCCAACTCTTGATTTCAGCTCAGGTCATGATCTCAGAGTTGTGAAATCGAACCCCGAGTCAGGCTTCATGCTGAGAGTGGAACTGCTTAAGATTCTCTCTTTCCCCTTCCCCCTGACACTCACTCACTCTCTCTCTCTCCCTCCCCCTCTTAAAAAAAAAAAAAAAAAAGATTAAGTAACATGCCTATTGCTACAGTGTCAATAAATGATGGAAGCAAGTTCGTAGACTTCAGACCCCCATTATGCACACTGCCTTCTATTATAATAGGCATATACTTCTAAATTTTTATAAATGGCATGTTTCCATAAAATAAATATATAGAAGTAAATAGCTTCTATACATGTATGAACAACCAGTTAAAACACATAATGAAGGAATAAAAACCCTCATTACAATAGGGGTGGGGGGAAGAAAGATAAATTCCTAGGAATACAATTAACAAAAATGTGCAAGATCTAGATGAAGAAATATATTTAAAGCTCTCTAGGAACACAAAAGAAGACTTGAACAAATAGAAAGGTATACAGTGTTCTTAGATTTAAAAAAAACTCAATTTCATAAATATATAATCATTCCTAAATTAATCTAAAAACTTGCCCCTGATGCTAAAGTTAATATAGAAAATTAAAGTTGACAAAAAGAATGTTTGAAATTGACAAGAAAAATAGGAAAGTAACTAGCTATACAATATTTTTAAATATTTTAAAGCTGTAATACTCAAAACAAAGTAGTGTTATATGAATTATTCATATTAGCATATGAATAAGGAGATAAGCAATAACACAGAATAGAAGTCACAGAAATAGACCTAAATTCATAATATAATTTTTTTTAAGATTTTATTTATTTGACAGAGAGAGACACAGCAAGAGAGGGGACACAAGCAGGGGCAGAGGTAGAGGGAGAACCGGACTCCCCGCTAAGCAAGGAGCCGGATGTGGGACTCGATCCCAGGGTCATGACCTGAGCTGAAGGCAGACGCTTAATGACTGAGCCACCCAGGCGCCCTCATAATATAATTTAATACATGATAAGTAATCATGAAGAGGAGGTGGGGAGAGGGGGGGAATGAACTACTGAGTGAATGGTTTTGAAACAACTGAATAGAAAACTGGGAAAAAAATAAGTGGTATCTATTCCTCATACTTTACATGAGGATAAAACCTAAATGGAGCAAATATTTCAATATTTTTTAAAAAACCATAACAAATACTAAAAGAAACAATGGAAGAACTCCTTTATAATCTCAGTTGTGAAGGTCTTACTAATTGTATCACAGAACCCAAATGCCTAAAAGGGAATAATGACAAATTCTACCACATACAAAACAAAACATTTGTTTAACTGCATGGAGGGAAAACACAAATTCAGAAGATAAATGACAAAATGGAAAAAATGTGCATCTCTCTAACTCATTTCTATAATATATAAAGAGCTCCTATAAATCAATAAGAAAAATATGACTTCTGTTTTCCATTCTGACATGTAAAGACTTGGAAGTCATTATTCCTGTCCACACAACAAGAAAAAAGTTGGACAACTAAAGTCAACAACTATTCTTAGATCCCTCAAAGAATCCAGGTCACAGGACAAGCTGCTGTTGTGAAAACTGAAGAGAGAGATAGAGAATCAGACCTTACTGGAGCAGAAGCCCACATCTGGAACCAGTATCAGTAGGAACATTAAACTGTAGTTGATGAATTAATTGCTGGGGGCTCAGTTTGGACAAGCTTGAGAGTTAAAAATTCAGAAAAGGCCTAGTCTTAGAAGGGCCCCTACACTTTCCTGAGATGTACCTCCAAGAGCTCTACCAGGTTCTCACTGAGAAGATCTGAAAAAAATTCCTTCCTTCTTCCTTCAGGGGAAGGGAAAAAGTAACCATTTTGAAATACGCCCAGAGTTCTCTGTTCTCCTTAACAAAGCCTGCCCTCAAGGGAAGATATTTTGCCAGCACCTAACCAACCTAGACAAAGGGAAATATCTACCTCCAGCCCCCTCCAGACCTCATTGTAGGGAAAAGGAAATACCCAGCTGAGGCTTTCTAAAAGACTGAGACCTAGTCATAGGACTATAGAAAACTTCCCCCGCCCCTACATCTTACCAGGACATCCGAAGGGCTCCTGTATAATAAGAGGGATTAGAGCTAAAAGAACTGTAAGACTCAGACCCTATTTTAGAAATCTCTAGGGAAACCCAAGGACAACAAGGGAAACAAAAACAGGGACACCAGAAGAAATTTTAGCCCCTGGCCCAGTACTACTGCAAACAATAAAAACAGCCTAACTCCTCACCAGATAAACATAAAATCTCCACTAAACGCTTGTCTCCCTAAGTAATTTTTACCCGATACATCATATCCAGTTTTCAACAAAAAATTACGTGGCATATTAAAAAAAAACACAGTATGAAAAGACAAAGCAAGAGTTAGAGGTTTGGGAATTATCACACCAGGAATTTGAAATAACTGTGATTAGTAAGTTAAGGGCTCTAATGGACAAAGTGGATAACATGCAAGAACAGATAGGTAATGTAAGCAGAGAGATGAAGACTAAAGAAAAGAATCTAAAGGAAATATGAGAAATCTAAAACACCGCAAAAGAAATGAAGAATGCCTTTGATGGGTCATCAGTGGATGGAATACAGCTGAGGAAAGAACCAGTGAGCTTGGAACATATGTCAATAGAAATTTCTCAAATTAAAATGCAAAGATAAATAAAAGAAAGAAAAAAATGGAACAGAAAAATCCAAGAACTGTGGGAACATTACAAAAGAAGTAGCATACACATAATGGAAATCCCAGAAGGAGAAGAAAGAGAGAGGAAAAAAAAAAACAGAAGAAGTATTTGAAGTGATAACATTGAAGAGTTTTCCAAAATTAATGACAGACTCTAAGCCACAGATCTAGGAAAGTCAGAAAATACTGAGTAGGATAAATACCAAAAAATCTGCAGTGTATCTCATATTCAACACATATTCCATGTCTACAGTGTAGACAAAGACAAAGAAGAAATCTAGAAAAAGGCTAGAGAGAGGGGAGGAAATCTCACCTGTAGAGGAACAAGGGTAAGAACTACATTGGACTTCTCTTCAGAAACCATGCAAGCAAGAAGAAACTGGAATGACATATTTAAAGTGTTGGGGGACAAAAAACAAAAATACTAACAATAGAATAAAATAGTTTACAGAAAATACATATGGGGGATGCCTGGGTGGCTCAGTTGGTTAAACTTCTGCCTTCTGCTCAGATCATGATCCCAGAGTCCTGGGATGGAGTCCGGCATCAGGCTCTTCACTCAGCAGGGAGCCTGCTTCTCCCTCTGCCTGCCACTTCCCCGGCTTGTGCTCTCCCTCTCTCTCTATCCCTCTGACAAATACATAAATAAAATCTTAAAAAAAAAAGAAAGAAAATACAAATGGTTCTTAAACATTAATAAATATGCTCAACTCCATTTATAATATAAGAAATGCAAAAAAAGGGGCGTCTGGGTGGCTCAGTCTTTAAGTGTCTGCCTTCGGCTCAGGTCATGATCCCAAGGTCCTGGGATGGAGCCCCGCATCGGGCTCCCTGCTCCACGGGAAGCCTGCTTCTCCCTCTCCCTCTCCCACTCCCCCTTGCTTGTGTTCCTGCTCTCTCTCTCTCTCTCCGTCAAATAAATAAATAAAATCTTTAAAAAATAATAAATGCAAAAAAAAAACCCTGTGCAGATATACCATTTTTTACTTATAAATTTGACAAATATTAAAAAATAATATAAAACACTGTGTTAGAGTTTGGGGAATTCAAATGCTCTCATACATTACTGTGGAGATGAAACTGACACAGCGGAAGGGCACTTTTGATAATATCTACTTATAAATCACAAATACACAGATCCTTTGATTCAACAATCCCTCTTCTGGAAATTTATCTTCAATACCTATGTACTCATGTACAAAATCATGTGTGCAGAAGATTCCTTACTGTGGCACTCTTTGTAGAACCAAAAGAGTGGAAACAGCTTATTTGTCCATCGAGAATGACTGGTTACATGAATTTAAATAAATTCGTAAAATAGAATCTTAAGCAGCTTGGTAAAGGAAAAAAAAATTGGGAAGTTTTTTGTATACTGCTATGGACTAATTTCAAAGGATATTTTTAAGCAGAAAAAATACAATCCAGAACAGTTTATATGTTATGGCATCATTTGTGTCCTAAAGGGAAAACTTTTGTATTTATACATGTAAGTACTATCTCTGGAAATACATACAAGAAACAAGGACAGTAGCTTTGATTGCCTTCAAGAAAAGAAATTGTATAGCTAGGGAACAATGGATAGGAGGGAGAATTTTCACTATATACACTTTCTTACCATTTCGAACCACATGAATGTAGTGTTTATTTACAAAAACATAAGCACAGTTTAACTTTTTAAAGGCATTGCATCTTCCTCTTTGGAAGGAATGAACGTGCAGTGCCTGATGCAAAGGTCTTGAGAGGAACTGCAGAAAATGTGATCAGGGACCACTTTCCTCCACACAACCCAGATGCATGAATTAACACATTTCTGAAAATGTAATGGAGTCAAATCCTTTCCATCTCTTTCAGCATTATTCTTGTTTCCTAAGCAGTATTCAGCATTTTTCCTGCTCCTTTTATCTTTCTGCCTCTCCTTATTCCTCCAGCATAAAACATGGCTGGCAAAGTCCTGGGACTTTCTTCACTTATAATTGTCCCAGTGTTGGATCACATTGCTGATTCAAAATGCACTACCTTCCACTCCAAGTTCATTCTCATGGCCAGCAAAGCTGCCCAACTTCCTAATGTGACCTCACCTCCTTGTTTGCCTCTCCATTCCCATTTCTCTCCACTTTCCTTTTGGTCACTCCAGCTTAACCCATTTTAACTTTTTTTCTTGTCCATTTCCCTACTTTTATTATTATTTTTAGTTCCTTACTTTTAGAATATAGATGGGGTATAAATAATAACAATACTAATAATATTTATCACTCAGTACATGCAAAGAACTTCACATACACTATTTCATTTGAACTTGATTACACTATGAATTAGACATCATTACCTCTACTTGTTCAGGTTGAGGAAACTAAGACTTAGAGAGCTTAAGACACTTGACCAGAGTCACGCTAGGGAGCAATGGAGCAGGATTCTAATGCCCTCCAACACAAAAGCCTAGGTTCTCTCCTCCTACTTCTTCCCAGTTTAAGCTTAATTTGTAATCAGACTCCCACTGAGTTATCTGTCTATATTCTCTTCTCCGTTTCTTTCTAACTCTGCCCTTTGTTACCATTAACAAGAAAGCTAAATTTAATGGAATATCTATCTGCTTCATTTTTTATAGTTCTTATAGTTTTTTAGTGATTCAATGGATAATTACCAAGTTACTGGTTTTTAATAAGTACCTAAAAACATAGACATGGGAAGAATAGAAAAAAACTATAAAAGCACAAATTATATTAAGAAGAATAAAATAGTATCAGAGGTGTGACTTAAATTTTTAGAAGCCATATTTCAAATGTGCTGAAGGATGAGTGAAAAAGAATAGGCATCTGATTCCTATTATCTATCAGCTAACATAAACTTCCTACTTTTATTAAAGAATTGCTTTTCCAGTTAGATCAGAATCTCTTTACAATGGGAGAAAGCATCTAGAAAATGTTTATTTTTGTACAGCCTATATTCATTTATATCCATGCATGTCTAGATATTGTTGATTATATGCCAGATGTTGCATATAGAAAAGTGGAGGTTCCTGCTGATGCTATATTCCACTAAAGAATGTGTCCCTTTTCTTCTTAGATATGAGTGCTTGATCACATGAATCCAATCAAGAATTGAACTGGGTTGGGGCTGGGTTGCAGTTTTAGGAAGACTCTGTAGACCTTTGATTCACACTGTTCCTTGGGCATAGCCCTCCCCTGGTTCTGATGGAGAGCCCGTAGGTGTCAATTTCCTCAACTCTGGAAGATTTCAGATGTTTTCAAACCAGCTCTCCAGGTTCATCACGCCACAAAGTGTCAAAGTCTGGCAAAAGTCTTAAGGCCAAGAGGAAACAGTCATGTGCTTGAAGCAGGCCCTATTCGCCAAAGGCTTCTTGTTTTTTTAAGAACAGAAGCCCATGGGAGGTTTCATTTGCCCTTTAGAAACTTTCAGCCCCATTCCCCCAGCATCCTATGAATCCCAAGAACTCAGCAAATATTTTGTGGAGAAAACCAGCTCTGAGTGTGAAACCCCTCAAGTTTCCAATTTGTCACACTAGGCCCCATGTTGTTTAGAGCTTTGCTGGTCTCTCTTCCCTTCACAAGGACCATCAGCCTGAGCCATGTCTGATCCTCACCCTGTACCCCAAATCAACAAAGGCCACTAGGGCCAAGTCTTCAACTCACCTGAGGAACAATTCTTCCCTCTCTGTAATTTTAGTTCATCTAGTACTCATTTCTTCCATGACTCCCTGGTGCCTTCCAAAATCTCATTTCTGTAATTTCTTCAGTTCTTCCTAGTTGCTGCAGTAGAACTGGCCTGCCTCAACCAACTACATTCTATCCAAAAGTAGAAGGTTCACATTTTATTCTTGAAGATGAGAAGGTGATTATTATGAGGATTCTACTTTATATGTCATGGTGTTCGGTACTTTGCGAAGGTCTTAAACATCCACTATCTCAACTGGTTCAAGACGCTTACCAAGTCTGTGGCCTAGGTAAACTAGGCTACCTGACTTGGCAGGAAATCTCTGAAGCCATACCACCTGAGCACAACTGCCCTGGGAAAGGGGAGGAGGGCTCTTCTCAGTTCTTCTGAGACCTAGCTGTCTGCAGTCTCTCCAAATTCAGGACATAAAAATAAATGGGAGATTTTGACGAGGCTAAAGAGCATAGTCTTCAACAACTGACTTACAGTCATTAGTCTTCATTTACAAGAATGCTTGAATGCAGACAGATTCAGGGTGGGATTTAAAATTATTAGTGAATCACCTTAAATCTTCATAAATGTGGGTTTACAGCATTTATGAAACAATCAGCTCAGACAGCATTGTCCACTGGGTTACTGATTAGAGAAAATACAAAATCAAAAATAGCATTCCAAAAGCTTCTAAAGATATATATAGCAGTAAAATTGTACCCTATATGAACCTCCTGGCACATAAATTTCATGAATTATGCTGGTATGTAAACTTACCTCTAGATAACCATGCTTGCTTCTCAATATTGTAGACCTGGGAGGATATGTTTATCCTTAGTATCTCTCTAGATAGGTTTACCAAGCTGACCTTTCAAAGAAATGGAATGTGTAACGTCTTTAGGTACCTTCTAGATAGCTTTTGCAATCCAACAAAGTCCCTTTCACTATAGCAGAGTAGCTGCTATTCCACTGAGCTGGTCTTTGGCATGGTGGCCAGCAAATACTTATCTGGTATTCTCTGAAGGAGATCCAGAAAGTCCCTATGATCAGAAATTCTCCCCTAGCATTACTGCAATTTTTTTTTTAGAAATCAGAGGGGGGAGGAGAGCAAGTCTTATTCATAAATTGGCCAGACCCAGAAGACACATAGTTAATATCAACTTGTGTATTTTCCGCAAGAGTAATTAAATAGCATGGGTTCAAAGAAAAGTAAAAAATATAGCCACGTTCAGCATACAACATCACTATAGATAGTTAATGCTAGGGAGGCATTCTTATTTGCAATATACAAGAGCTGCTTGAGGGAGGGCAAAGGAAGTGAAATCATGTTTTCATGCTATAATTTGATTATGTGAAACTAATTTTAATTGATTAGTCATATTTGTGCTTGTTTACTTTAATGTGGCATTATTTACTTCAGTGTGTTGAACACACAGTAAAACAACAAAAGTTTCTTAGTATTTCTAAGTATACCCAATATGGAAAGAATGCCATATTTTGAGTTACTCCTTCACATGGAAAGGAGATTCAAAGGACAGTGCTCATTCTTAATCTTTGAACATTTCTTTAATCGTAGCTGAATTTTACTTATTTTTATTTATTTATTCATTTTACTTTACATCCTTCCAATTGAGTTGAAAGATGACATACCACTTTTCTCTGTCAATTTTCAGCATGTATCTGATTGTGTGGATTTCAATGGGACAGTTACCAGCGACTAACCCAAAGCCTAAAACTATAGTTTTCCATAGTTAACTTTTCCTGGGTAAAACTTATTGGAACATGAACTAAATTTGAAAACATAAGTTGAAATGAAACATGAATAGTCATGCCCCTAAAAGAAAAAAAGGCATGCTTCACTTTGTCAAATTTTAGAAAAATAGCGACACTATATGTTACAATATCGAACCAGATATTGAGTCTTTGCACATATTCTTTCCCACAGAACAAGATGAAAAGGGGTGCTCTCCCACAATCCATAAATCCCTTTCTCCACAAAAGAGAAGGTGGTGTAAAATAGGCAGACAAGACAACATGGCAAACTAGAAAGAGTGTATTTTTCGGAAGCTCTGCCACCTGGCAGACTAGACAAGTTCTTCAGTGACACCTAGAACAGTTTCCTCATCTGTACAATGGGGATGCTAATACTTGCCTCATGCTTGTTTGGAGGATAGAAAGAGCTACAGCTGACTTAAAATGCCACATATCTAAAAGGGGCTTACTGAAGGTACATCATATTAATGAGTGTAAATCGATTTTCCTTGAACAGTAAAGCTATTTTCAACAGAAAACTAGATAAATAAAGGGAAAAATGCAATTTATGAAGATTAAGTAATAACAAAGGAAAAAGCAGGGGAAATTTTAAATACAGCATGATTGCCTCTATACAAAAATGACATTTGCTCAGGATCGGGGTTCAGTAGGGAAGCCTCAAGGAAATATACCAAAATACTAACACTAGTTATGTTATGATCGCGAACATAAGGTATTTTTGCCCTCTGTTTTCCAGATTTTCAATAGTGTGCTTAGTGTTACTTATATAATGAAAATACTTTTCCTTTTTGAATTTTGAAAGCTAGATGATGCCTTTTTTCATAGAAATCAGCAACTTCCTAGCAGAGACATTTAAAATATTGTTTTAGATACTCCAGAGCTGTTTGCAGTAATTGCTAATAACGTGCTTCATTCAATTCATCATTTATTGAGAGCCATGTGCCAGACTCCAGAAGGAAACATAATAAATGAGATAGGGGCCTGTCCTCATTCCGTCCCTTGATAATAACAATGCTGGTGGTTCTATTGTAAACCAGCTTAAGCATTAAGGCTTGAGGCAAAACAGAGAAGGAGAGAGTGAGAGAGGGAGGGGAGGGAGAGATTTATTGCAAAGAACTGTGAGGGCTGGCAAGGCAAATTCAAAATCTGTGGGGCAGGCCTGCAAGCTAGAAACTCTGGGGCAGAAGCTGAAGCTGCTGGGGCAAGCAAAATGTTTTCTACCTCAGGGAAACCTGAGTTAGGCTCTTAAGGTCTTTCAACTGATTGGATCATGCCCACGCATATTATCCAGGGTAATCTCCTTTACTTAAAGTCAGCTGACCGTACATGGTACCCCCATGTATAAAATACCTCAGAGCGACACCTGGATGAGTGTTCGGTTAAATAACTGGGGACTGTAGCCTCGACAAGTGGACACATCAAACTGACCTTCAGAGTCACCCAACATTTCTCCTATTTTCTCCTACTTCCTAATTTAGTTAAAGCCACTAGTTTCTCAGCTCATTTCAGACCTCACCCAAAACAGAACCCTCAGGAAATAATGCACTTGCTACACCCCTGTCTTCCTTCCAAGGCCAGCTTAACACAATGCTTGGTCGATTAGGAACTTGATTACTTCGCAGAACCATCATTAAACCAAACACAAAATCATCACAGAGGTTTAAAGCTCTCTCACTAGAGAACGCCTTAACAAATTAGGACAGTATTCTTATTCTAGGTAGGCTGTTGCTTTAAATTTAGTGAAAACCAAGGTGGAGAGGCATTATAAAAGTCAGTGAAAAGCTAAATCTGCTCCCTATGAACCACAATGTCAAATGTGAGGAGGCGGAAGGTGGAGAACAGGAGAAACAGCTGTGATTCCCACACTGTAGGCTCCAAAGGTTTTTTGACTGTTGTTCTCTATTAAACTTTAGTTTTATTAGACAATCTCTTATTTAAATTTATTTTAGGCTGTGGTCCCTTACTTATTTATGCAACTAGCCTTACTCATGCCATACGTATCTATACCCGCGGTTCTCAACTGGGGTGACTTTGCCCCACGGGGTGACTCTGTGGCAAAGTCCAGACACATGTTCGGTCGCTACAGTTGCGGGTACACAGGAGACGCCAGGCTGCTGCTGAGTATTCCACAATGTACAAGACAGGACGACACAACAAAGATTTATCCCACCCAAAATGTCAGTAGTGCCAAGGTTGAGAAACCCTGGTCTAGGCCATATTAGTATGAGTTCTGTCACAAATTCCAATCAAGTTCCTCAAACACTAGATCTATGAAGAAAATAAGCTTGTTAAATCCTCTTAACCTTTAGTTTCCAGACTTCGCTGAAATTGTTCTTTAAAATCATGTCAGAGTTTTTAGTGCTGTGGGAAGGTAAAATGAAGAAAATATGTTCATTTTTTAAATGGCTGAAAATACCAATGTTCTGCGTCAGTGCAAGTTATTGATTGTAGTTAAACTGTTAAAACGGTCGGGGCACCTGACGGCTCAGTTGGTGGAGCATGCGACTCTTGATTTGAGCCCCACGTTGGATGTAGAGATGATTTAAAAATAAAAATCTCTAAACTATTAAACATGTCAACCACACTGCTGAAACATAACTCATGAAATATAATTTACATTATTAAGTTTTTAAATAACATATCTCAAGTGATTTATTCCATTTCCATTTATTCTTTAACTGAATTTATATTAAACATTATTTGCTCTTTTCAAAATCTATTTCATCTTAAAAGTAAAGTAAGAGGAAGTTTTCTAAATTATAACTGTAGCACCCTCCTGCCCAATGAATGTAATTCACAAGTGACACAACATATATTTTTCTGCTAGGAATCCAATATATTTGTCACTGAAAAAAAAAGGTTGAAAATACACGGAAAATCATGTGTTTTTCACCCCATTTTATTAGGGTTCTCCAGAGAAACAGTCAATATGATGTATACATGTGTGCAAATATGCATATGTACATATTTATTACAGATACAATTATTAGACTTTATATATAAAGAAGATTATTATATGGCGAGTGATTATATGAAGAGATTTATTACAAGGAACTGGCTTACGTGATTACAGAAGCTGGGAAGTCTGAGATCTGCAGAGATGATGCCCCAGTTTAAGTCTGAAGGCTGAAAGCTGCCAAGTCGAACAGCCAATGCCTAGTTCAAAGGTCATCAGGCAGAAAGAGTCTTTCTCCCTCAGAGAAGAGGGTCAGCCTTTTGTTCTCTACAGGCCATAAACAGAGTGGGTGAGACCCACCCACATTTATGGAGGGCAGTCAGCTTCAATTCAGTCTGCTGATATAAATGTTAACTTCATCCAAAAATACCCTCACAGAAACACCTGGAATAAGGATTCACCAAATATCTAATGCCTAAATTGACACACAGAATGAATCATCACACCCACTCAGGAAGAAAAAGACATCTGGAAAAGGGGAAAAATTAGAAATAACTTACAATAGCCAAGATATGTCTATACACACTGGAATATTACTCAGTCATAAAAAAGGATGAGATCTTGCCATTTGCGACAATATGGATGGAACTAGAGGGTATTATGTTAAGTGAAATAAGTCAGTCAGAGAAAGACAAATACTGTGTGATTTCACTCATGTGTGGAATCTAAAAAATGAAACAAGTGAATAAATAAAAAGCAGAATCAGACCTATAAATACAGAGAACAAACTGATGGTGTCCAGAGGGAAAGGGGTAGAGGAATGGGCAAAAAGGGTGAATGGGAATGGGAGATACAGGCTTCCAGTTACAGAGTGTATAAGTCACTAGAATAAAAGGTACAGCATAGGAATATAGTCAGTGGTATTTTAGTAGTGTTGTATGGTGACAGATGGGAGCTACACTTGTGAGCATAGCATAATGTTCAGAGATGCCGAATCACTGTTGTACACCTGAAACTAATGTAACATTGTGTGTCAACTATACTCAAATAAAAAATTTTTTAATTGGAAATAACTTAATGTTCAATAATAATGAATCAGTTAAATAGACAAATTCAGTCCCACAATAAAACCATTATTTTTCTAGTGTGGTAGAAAACTGTTTAATGTCATGGAAAAGTTTCTTAAATACCATTGACCAGGCTCAGCCATTATATACATGAATTCCTACAATGCCTTGTGATATAACTCATACAGCTCTAAAAATGTGAACCTATTTAGTACACTCATGTACTCACTTATCAGAGCCATTAAATGGAATCATATAACTGGAAGGAAACTCTGTGATAATCTCCAAATCCCCCCAGTAGTGACAAAGAAAACAAGATGGTGATTTAGATTTTTCTTGAATTATTGACAGAGCCTTGATTTTGGACACTCTAAAATAATAAGCATTTAAATATCAGAGTAGGATTTGATGTTGACCACTCAAACAAATGGGAAAAGTACAAACCTGCATTGGCAAGGTAAGGTGTCACTATTCCTACTTTTTGTTAATGTCAAGATTACATTGGAGAGATTGCTTTTTATTCTGCAGAGTATGGTTATGATCAAAAGAAACCCAGGAGTAGTCCTGGTTATGCCTCAGGATTATGTGTGGAGTGACATAAAAATACAGTTGCTTTGGACCCATCTCAGACTTACTGCTAGGATTTCCCTCCCCTTCTGGTGAGAATGCTAATCTAGAGTTTTACTTAAACTTTTGACTTATTCTACATAGACATGCCCAAAGCAAAAAACAGAAAGGAGTATTAGGCATGCAAACTATGATTTTTTCTTAAAGCCCACAATTTGGGAAAAAGTATTTTCACAACTACTCTTTCCCACCTCTAAAATAAAGTTCTGTATCAGAGAAAGTCGTCATTTCTGAAGTTAATCACACACAAAAAAGTAAAAATATAGAGTATCGAATTTAACCTGATAAATATCTGGGTCCAGCCTTTCCTAATTCAGTTATGAATTTATAATACATATATCTGTTAACAATATTTAAACATCTGAATGCCACCCCATTAGAGTTTAATGCTCTGATATTAATGATAAAAATATTCCTCTTGTACCATTTGGTGTCTATGAACTGCAAGGAAGTCTAGAGATACACTGGTTTTATTTTCAAGATGTGACTTTTCATTATGAATCTGTTGCTCTTAATTGAAAAGTGAGGACAGTAACTTTACAAACTCTGCCAAAAGCATTATTAGAAGAATGCCTATAAAATACTTCAAGATCCTTACATAAACAGTGCCACATAGACACAAACTCTGAAGCTATAGCATTATGGTAGCATATCAACATAATCAGAAAGTTTCTCTTCCATTGTGCAAAACCAGTTACTGAGATACATTACCTCTAGGAGGGTTGATAAATTGATTTTTCTTAAACATAACTCAGTAATTTGTCAAAGGACCCTCCTTCCCATAGGAAGGGGCTTCCCATCACTGGCTGCCAAATGCAGATGCTGCTACTGAACCAAGTCTATGCACCAGAGGTTCCAGAACGTTTCCTGGAAATCCCTCAGGATCCTTATCTACTGCACATCCCTGTGATCAACCCATAGAGATTCCAATTCAGTATGTCTGGGGTGGCACCAAAGCATCCACATTTTTAATGCGTACCCCAAGTGACTTTGGGTGGTGACCAGGGAACCTGCCCTTGGAGGAGCTCTGTAATACAGTGTAGCCTTTGGCTTATTTTGCCCTCGGTGATTTTTGCTAATGATCCTCATTCCCTTACCTAGTTTTCTTCAGAGGTTCTCCAGCTCAACTGAGCATTGGAATCCGCTGAGAGCCAGTTCCCGCCCTCAAAGATTCTAAGAAAATTGGTCGGGGGGGGGGGGGGGAAGGGAGTGGTGGTGGGGCAACCTGGGTGTATTTTTGTAAAGCTCCCAGGTGACGGTCCAGTTTGAGGATATGGTCGCTGGTCCTCAAACTGACTGGCCCATCCATCCAGTCGCATCACCAAGTTGTGAGCACCTGAGAGAACTGCCTGTTCCAGTCCCCATGGTCAGGACCCCAAATCCAGAAGATAACTAGGTCATGGAAATTAAAGACGTCCATGCCAAACAGAAAGAAGTCCTAAACCGAAGCCTCCCCATCCTGCACACAATTCCAGAGAGGGCCTTTGGGGACACTGCCCCTTACTTAAAGAAATACAAACCCAACCAAATGATAGGGCTTTCAGTCATGAAAAATAAGACTTTCTTACTAGTCAAGGATGGTCTCTCTCCCTCGTGAGAATTGTTCGGCTTCCTCTGGGAAGACTAAATCAACAAATAAATGATAAATTAGTAACAAATATTTAATATATATGCTTATTTATATATTTATTCTAGGCACTAAAACAAAATAATTCTCATGAAGGAGAGGGACTCTACATATATATTTTTTTATGTTATTGCATAAGTAATACAAGTTTACTATAAAACATTCAGACAGCTCAGAAGCTCGTGAAGTAAAATTTCAAAATCTCTCCTATCCTCTCAGGCGCTCACTAGTACTTGATGTGCATCCTTCCAGACCTTTTTCTAAGTACCTACATATATGTACAAGGGTGTTTCTTTAAATGGGAACAAATTACACATATTGACATGCATCTTGCTTTCAAAAACCAGTACTCTACCATTGACATTCTCCTCTGTCAGAACATGCAGACTTACCTCATTCCTTTTTAATGGCCACTTCACTTTCCATAGCATCAATAAAACCATAATTCAACAATTTTCTCCTATCAATGGATATTTGACTTGTCGACAGATTTTCACTCACAATGTCACAGTGAACATCCTTTAAACTAGACCCAGTTCATCCTGAAGTCAGTGCCCCTCGTTGCCCCCCACTTGCCCAACTGCAGGAGTGGTGTTCAATATGCTGAGAGCTATGCCCTGGGGTTGGCAGGAAGACCTGCCCAAAGCAATCCTTTAACTTAGTTCTTGGTATTCCAGTCTCCCATATGAGGCTTTCCTTACCTGTTTACAATATTCAATTCTAGCCAATAAACATGCACTGAGCCCCTACTAAGTGCACAGCCCTGTGCTAGATGCTAGGAATTCAATGCCACACAACACATGGTCCTTGCCCTCAGGGGTCTCACCATATGCTGTGTCAGGTGCCAATCTAGTAATAGCAACAAAAGGCAAAGGGAGAATGGAAGTAGATATGATGACCACACTCGGCCCTGCTCTTACCTGCTCTAAACCTTTACTAATTATGCCCCCTAGACAAATCCACCTGCTTGCTCTAGTACCTGTCTGACATTCAAGAGATGAACGTACTCCAAGCACATCTCAAATAGTTCTCCTCTGGGAGATATGTTGACTATATATCTAGGACAGAAAAAAAAAAAAAAAACCAAACAATAAACCTATAAATATATATCCCACACACATGCATTGTGTGGGGGTGGAGTGTCTAGAAGTGGTGAACCAGCCTCCTCCATGGACGTTACCTCAGATGGAAGAAAAATGTTTGCTCTGTGTAAACCCACGCCTCTACCTACAAGTTAGACACAAAATACATTTGTTCTCTAAATATACGGGTCTATGTATGGTGCATTTGTGTGTGTTTATCTCCCTTAGACAATTTATTGCTTATTCATGTTCAATAAATGTACAGCTATTTTGAATTTTTAAATTAGAATAAATAAAGCTTAAAGATAGCTCCTGCCCAGCTCTGCCCAGTTCTGGGAAGACCACACAAAATTTATCTTTGTTTTTCCTTTCATTGTCACTGCCTTCCGGTTCCCATTGCCATTCTTCCATATCTTCGAGTTTAGGTTTCCTCCCTAGCAGTTGGCTTGGCTGCCTCTGTACCACCCTCTGTGGAGACGGCCCCCATCCTCTCCAAGACAGCAATTCTGCATACACTTGAGTCACACCAAAAAGTCTAATTTCAACTGCGTCTTCCCAAGCTACCTAACACTGATTTCCTTATTTTGCTTTCATTTTCCTCACCTTCCAAACTTCTCCTTTAGATGTGGATTTTCTCTGCACTTTTTACTCAGTAGGACATGCACTCCAACATCACCCAGTTGTAAAATCTGTAAAGTCAGGGTTCTTTGTCCCATTCAGCAATATATCCAAGTCCCAGGAAGAGGGGATGTTCCATCGTAGGTGCTCAATAAAGATTTGTTGACTGACTGAATGAATGTCTCTGTCTCATCTTTCTATGTTCCAAGTCAGATTATATCTGAAAAAAAGGGTGTTACAGCATTAACTTTGCCTTCAACCGTATTTCATTTCTGGTTTCTAAAAAGCAAGGTGATGGCTTTGCGCCAAGCCCCACTTTTACCATTATTGGTAAGTAAGCACAGTATCTGGCATTATAAGTCAACGAATGTTGACACTTGGATCGGAAACCAATTTTTGAACAAAAATGTAATGCTAACATTTTTCTTTTCCTTTGTGACTGATTATCTTCTGCTCAACTTTTGTTACAGAGAACAGTGGTTTCTAGAAGAACGTCTTTGGCTTGGAAAACCCTGGGTAGATTGACTCTCAGATAAAGTAAAAGCTACCTCCTTCACTTTCCCTGTACTCCAGGTAGGTTTGCTCTTGTTCCCTAGATTATGCAGAAAGGAGGGGAAGCCCCGAAAGAGGAATCTGAACAGCTATGAAGGCTCCATTAGACCTTGGCAAAGGCCCAAAGAGACCACCAAGCTTGCTCATAAATGCACAGTGTCTAATAAAAACATGATGATTATTATTATGTATTTATTGAGCAGCAAAAATGTGCTAAATTTAAAAATGTATGTACTCTGTTATTCATATCTCCCGGATGGGTGTGTAGAAACTTCTGGCTGTCTGTTTTCCCCGGTAATTGGCACGTTGTTTTCACAGCCTGGTGGCTGCCGACTGTCACCATTCTGCTCATGCTTGAGGTCTCTGTGGCCCAAGGATGGCACCTAACCCCACCACCTCATGCTGATACCACTTCGTTATGGGACAAGTTCCATTCTACGATGGAATCAATATCGGACAAACATGTTTACCAAGTCCATTGGATTTCTTTTTCCTAGTTCTCCAAAGAAAAACATTTGCTTGAAGCTTCAAAGTGAGGAATTTGCTTCTTAACCCAGAGATCACACAAAAAAGTGACTTCATACTTTAAATCTACTTCTGATTCAGAAATCACTACAGGAAATCGCCAACATCTTGGGCAAACTCCCATCCTAGTTGGAGAATAAAAACAACAACAAATTAGTTCCTGGAGGATTTTTCAGATGCTCCCAACAACCATGACTTTGCAAGCACTTTATCAACTCTTAGGCAAAGTGTCTCAAAAATACAGCCAATGTTTCACGAGTGGGAAACCACAACCTGTTTGCAAACCAGAAGTAGGTGCTTTGTGAACTGCTTGCTTTCTCTAAATTCTGCAATGGGAAGAGTCAAACTGGTCAATAGGAAACTGTTGTTTTAAATTAGGTGAAGTCTGCAATTTTTCCTTGTGCTCCTCCTCTTAAAAAAACAAACAAACAAACTACAAGTCACTAGAACGACTCAAGCCAAAGCAGAGAATGAATATTACAGGACTCAACTTGACCAGGCATTATTACGCCAGCACACCTAAGGCCAGGTGCTCAAAAGTTTCCCTCCCTGTTTGCACCTGCAATTATTTTCATGCACAAATAATGTTAAGTTAAACTGGTCACTTGTGAGCTGAATTCAGCACTGTCTTCTCATTCTGACTGGATAAAGGATCATCTTCTAGTGAAATTACATTTCACGAGCAATTTTTGTGTCTGCATGCTATGGCTGAAACAAACGCTTTAACCCTGAAAATGACAGTAAGAACTCTTTCTAAAACTCAGTACGCTAAATGTATTTGCAATTTCTCTCATCTCCACTTTTCTATGATGATAAATCAACAGCTATCATATTCGAACAAACCCCAGAAAGCTAAGACTAATTTGAAGCCTCTCGGGTTTTTTCCCAAAAAAAACTGTCCAGATTTGAGTCAATCAACGATGCTCAAGAAAAATCATCATGATGAAAAAGACCTAACTTATCTTGAAATCTACCCAGTACACATATTGCTATCTTAAATTTTTTTCCTTACACAGTTTTTATATTCAAAACCATTTGCGACTCACTCAATACCTATGTCTTTCCACACAGGAGATGGAGTATATGTGTTCATATTATGACAAACTTACCAACATATAAATTCAGTAAAAATAGAGATGAATTCATATTCTTTCAAGAAAAGCGGAGTGGTTCTTCTCAGGCTGGGAGTAGGCTGATGCAAACGAGGGGCCTGTGATGCAGAGTCTGAGAAGCCCTCACACGGAGGAGCTGACCCTGCACTGGAGGGGACCTCCCCACCTCAAGGGGAGTGCCTCCTTACTCCCTCTCAGAGTCCGGGGACTTCTGGGGTCAAGTCAATGCTGCCATGACAGCACAAGCCTGGTCTTTCCAACAGATGAGGGAAAGCCAAGTCACGTGACCTTAAAATATCGTGGCTCTCACAGCCAGGCCTGGGAGCCCCAGTTATGTCACCAGAGGTGTTAAAACCTATGGCAGTAAACCCGTTCAGTCATTTTAAATAGCATTAACCAGCTCTCATTCACGGCTAGAGGGAAGCCACCCGTGTTCATGGATTCTCATCACGAGAACCCTCTTCTGCCTCTTGTCCATCTTCCCTCCACGAGGTTTACAGGTCAATCTGAAGGCCGAGGCTGGGGGAGAGCCAATGCTCCATCTTCTGACTACTGCTCCATACTTGTTAAATAGAGTGCCTTAGGTGGGAGGCATGCTTCCTTCCTCACTCGCTATTGCAATTTTGGTTTTGCAGAGGGGAATAGGTTAGTGTCACATTATGTCTATTGGGGCTTTCTCAGGAGACACGAAAACCACTTCTAGCCAGCCACACTGAAGTACTAGTCACTGAATGGACATTGTCACAGGCCTGTTGTTGCTCAATGAGATTAGTCTCCAACTGATGCACACGGGTCTTACTGAAAAGACTATTCTGTAATTGTTGCCATTAGCGAGGCTACCATTAGGCAGTTGCCTAAAACTTCCTGGAGGGCCTCGCTGGCCGCTCTGGCTGCCACGGTTCACTCATGTAGAACAGCGGGAGCCACGCTAATTTCCAGTCCCCCATCCATTAGGGGAGAGAAGCCGCTCATTAGAGGTCCTACCCTCTCAACTCCAATTACCCCAAGATAATGACAAAACATGGAGCACACTAGAAACTTTCAGAGCTTCCCAACCATCCCTCCCATTCATGCTCTCTGTTGATTACATCCACAGAAATCAACCCCAGACCCCAAATCTCCTCACAGGCGGGCATGTCCACATCGTCAACCCATGTGAACGTTGGGTCACAGTCATTTAAAAGCTGAGAGCTTTTATCTACACTTAAGACTCCTTGAGAAAACACTGAACATAATTGAGTAGTATAGAAAGGGGCTCCCCCCGCCCTGCGCCGCCACAGCTCTTCTTCATCTTACAAGGAAAGAAAATCTGAGAGTAATGTGAGCAAATTCATTAGTCCCAGAAGTTTTAATATCTCTTACCTTTGCAGAAAACTGTATGAACATAAAGCCTAACCTGGGCTTCCCTGCTCCCCAAGTCATATTCCTTTAGGAGTAAAAAGGTGGGGGCAAGCAAGCGAAGAGGGAGAGAGGGAATTATTTCCCAGGAAAGCTGAAAATCGCACAAATCTGCTTTAAAAATGGCATCTCCACTCATGGGCCAGTGTATCAGACCGCTAGGCAGAGCGGGACCCCCAAGCGACAGGGAGTGCTCTTCGCATACTTTTGTCTCGTGTCATCAAAATTTAACTTCTACAGACCTCAAAAGAAAGCTGGGGTAGCAATTCTTATATCAGACAAATTAGATTTTAAACTAAAGTCTGTAATAAGAGACACAGAAGGACGCTATATCATTCTTAAAGGGTCTATCCAACAAGAAGATCTAACAATTGTAAATATCTATGCCCCCAACATGGGAGCAGCCATATACATATGCCAACTGTTAACCAAAATAAAGAGTCATATTGATAACAATACGTTAATTGTAGGAGACCTCAATACTCCACTCTCAGCAATGGACAGATCATCTAAGCAGAAAATCAACAAGGAAACAAGAGCTTTGAATGATACATTGGACCAGATGGACCTCATAGATATTTACAGAACATTCCACCCTAAAACAACAGAATACTCATTCTTGTCGAGCGCACATGGAACTTTCTCCAGAATAGACCATATACTGGGTCACAAATCAGGTCTCCACTGATACCAAAAGATTGAGATTATTCCCTGCATATTCTCAGACCACAATGCTCTAAAACTGGAACTCAATCACAAGAGAAAAATTTGGCAGAAATTCAAACACTTGGAAGCTAAATACCACTCTGCTCAAGAATGTTTGGGTCAACCAAGAAATCAAAGAAGAACTTAAACAATTCATGGAAATCAATGAGAACGAAAATACATCGGTCCAAAACCTATGGGATACTGCAAAGGCAGTCCTAAGGGGGAAATATATAACCATCCAAGCCTCACTCAAAAAAATAGAAAAATCCCGAATTCACCAACTAACTCTACACCTTAAAGAACTAGAGAAAAAGCAACAAACGATGCCTAAGCTATGCATTAGAAGAGAAATAATTAAAATTAGAGCAGAAATCAATGAATTAGAAACCAGAAACACAGTAGATCAGATCAACGAAACTAGAAGTTGGTTCTTTGAAAGAATTAATAAGATTGATAAACCACTGGCCAGACTTATCCAAAAGAAGAGAGAAAGGACCCAAATTAATAAAATTATGAATCAAAGGGGAGAGATCACGACTAACACCAAGGAAATAGAAACAATTATTAGAAATTATTATCAACAACTATATGCCAATAAACTGAGCAATCTGGATGAAATGGAGGCCTTCCTGGAAACCTATAAGCTGCCAAGACTGAAACAGGAAGAAATTGACAACCTGAATAGGCCAATAACCAGTAACGAGATTGAAGCAGTGATCAAAAACCTCCCAAAAAACAAGAGTCCAGGGCCTGATGGATTCCCTGGGGAATTCTACCAAACATTCAAAGAAGAAATAATACCTATTCTACTGAAGCTGTTTCAAAAAATAGAAACAGAAGGAAAACTTCCAAACTCATTCTATGAGGCCAGCATTACCTTAATCCCCAAACCAGGCAAAGACCCCATCAAAAAGGAGAATTTCAGACCGATATCCCTGATGAATATGGATTCCAAAATCCTCAACAAAATCCTAGCTAATAGGATCCAACAATACATTAAAAGGATCATCCACCACGACCAAGTGGGATCTATCCCCGGGATGCAAGGGTGGTTCAACATTCGCAAATCAATCAATGTGATAGAACACATTAATAAGAGGAGGGAGAAGAACCATATGGTCCTCTCAATTGATGCAGAAATAGCATTTGACAAAATACAACATCCTTTCCTGATTAAAACTCTCCAGAGTATAGGGATAGAGCGAACATTCCTCAAGCTCATAAAATCCATCTATGAAAAACCCACAGCGAATATCATCCTCAATGGCAAAAAGCTGAGAGCCTTTCCCTTAAGATCAGGAACACGTCAAGGGTGCCCACTCTCACCACTGTTGTTCAACATAGTACTAGAAGTCCTAGCAATAGCAATCAGACAACAAAAAGAAATAAAAGGTATTCAAATTGGCAAAGAAGAAGTCAAACTCTCTCTTTTCGCAGATGACATGATACTTTATGTGGAAAACCCAAAAGACTCCACCCCCAAATTACTAGAACTCATCCAGCAATTCAGTAATGTGCAGGATATAAAATCAATGCACAGAAATCAGTTGCTTTCTTATACACTAACAACGCAACTGTAGAAAGAGAAATTAGAGAAACAATTCCATTTACAATAGCACCAAAAACCATAAGATACCTCGGAATAAACCTAACCAAAGAGGTGAAGGATCTATACTCTAGGAACTACAAAACACTCATAAAAGAAATTGAAGGAGACACAAAAAGATGGAAAAATATTCCATGCTCATGGATCGGAAGAATAAACATTGTTAAAATGTCTATTGTATCCAGAGCAATCTATACCTTCAACGCCATCCCGATCAAAATTCCAATGACATTTTTCAAAGTGCTGGAACAAACAATCCTAAAATTTGTATGGAATCAGAAAAGACCCCGAATCACCAAGGAAATGTTGAAAAAGAAAAACAAAGCTGGGGGCATCACGTTGCCCGATTTCAAGCTGTATTACAAATCAGTGATCACCAAGACAGCACGGTACTGGCACAAAAACAGACATACAGACCAATGGAACAGAATAGAGAACCCAGATATGGACCCTCAACTCTATGGTCAAATAATCTTTGACAAAGCAGGAAAAAACATGCAATGGAAAAAAGACAGTCTTCAATAAATGGTGCTGGGAAAATTGGACAGCCACATGCAGAAGAATGAAACTCGACCATTCTCTAACACCAGTCACAAAGATAAACTCAAAGTGGATGAAAGACCTCAATGTGAGACAGGAATCCATCCAAATCCTAGAGGAGAACATAGGCAGTAACCTCTTTGACATCACCCACAGCAACTTCTTTCAAGATACATCTCCAAAAGCTAGTGAAACAAAAGCAAAAATGAACTTTTGGGACTTCATCAAGATCAAAAGCTTCTGCACAGCAAAGGAAATAGTCAACAAAACAAGAGGCAACCCACAGAATGGGAGAAGATATTTGCAAATGACACTACAGATAAAGGGCTGGTATCCAAAATCTATAAAGAACTTCTCAAACTCAACACCCAAAAAACAAATAATCAAGTCAAAAAGTGGGCAGAAGAGATGAACAGACACTTCTCTGAAGAAGACATACAAATGGCTAACAGACACATGAAAAAATGTTCATCATCATTAGCCATCAGGGAAATCCAAATCAAAACCACACTGAGATACCACCTTACACCAGTTAGAATGGCAAAAATGGACAGGGAAAGAAACAAGAAATGTTGGAGAGGTTGTGGAGAAAGGGGAACCCTCTTACACTGTTGGTGGGAATGCAAGTTGGTACAGCCACTTTGGAAAACAGTGTGGAGGTTCCTCAAAAACTTAAAAGTAGAGCTACCCTATGACCCAGCGATTGCACTCCTGGGTATTTACCCCAAAGACACAGATGTAGTGAAAAGAAGGGCCATATGCACCCCAATGTTCATAGCAGCAATGTCCGCAATAGCCAAACTGTGGAAAGAGCCGAGATGCCCTTCAACAGATGAATGGATAAAGAAGATGTGGTCCATATATACAATGGAATATTACTCAGCCATCAGAAAAGATGAATACCCAACTTTTACATCAACATGGATGGGACTGGAGGAGATTATGCTAAGTGAAATAAGTCAAGCAGAGAAAGTCAATTATCATATGGTTTCACTTATTTGTGGAACATAAGGAATAACATGGAGGACATTAGGAGAAGGAAGGGAAAAATGGGGGGGGGGAATTAGAGGGAGAGATGAACCATGAGAGACTATGGACCTGAGAAACAAACAGGGTTTTAGAGGGGAGGGGGAGGGGGGATTGGTTAGCCTGGTGATGGGTATTAAGGAGGGCACGTACTGCATGGAGCACTGGGTGTTATACGAAAACAATGGATCGTGGATCACTACATCAAAAACTAATGATGTATTGTATGGTGACTAACATAACATAATAAAATTAAAAACTACAAAAAAAAAAAATTAACTTCTATTTCCTTGATCTCTTACCACTCACTGACTTCATTATCTATTTGCAATTTCACAATAAAATCAAAGGCCACAGATTTTTATTTTCAGATATCTTCACTCACCCTTTTTGGTCGCAGAAAGGAGTGTGTGTATTTGTATACATGTGTCCTCCTCCCCCCGCAGGCTCCTCTGAGACGGCCGGCCCCTTTCTTATTCCAGCGTGCGATCTGCAAGTGTCATTTTACTCATGTCTGAACTCATTAATGGCAACGTCTCCATAGTGCTGTAACTGTCTGAATAATAAAAAAATGTATCATATTGTTTCACCATTTTAAATGAATCAACCACTTGTTTTCTGTGTTATGTAAATATTCTTTCAAATATGTAGAAGCATATTTTGGAGACTAGTATTTTTACTGACAGGTCTTGTTCATAGGCACTAATGAAGGAGATGTTTTTACAGATAATCCAAATAGCATAGACCTCATCTATTATAAGGATATTGTTAGGAGATGCATAGCCCATGTTTTTCTGATGTCCTAATCGAATATCCCCAAGTCCCAGTGGAAAAAAATTATAACTGTTTGGAATGTAATACAGCTGTCAAAATTTACATGAAACCAGCTCAGCAAACAGCAAAACATAAATCACTCTTCTGTTTATTCTGTGCCAGTAAGAAAATATAAATTGTTGCTTCCAGGTAGAAAATAAAAACAAAGAATATAGGCGCCCTCTTGTGGAGAGAGCCAACACTACCACTTCAACTTCATATTACCCAAATCAGACTGGGTCCCAAACCATATATATATACATTTTAAAAGACGTTCACCTTCCTAGTTGTTGCTCAAGCAAACACTTATCTTGCCAGGCAAGGGCATAAGAGTTTCATTTTCTGTACAAGCAAAGGTCTTGCCTCCCAAATACTTCTTGGCAGGCCTACCTGTGCATTACCTTAGCCCCACGAACTCCATGAGGGGCTAAATACAAGGTGCCTCCTCCGGTGGAATTTCAGACAAAACCTGGGACTGGCCTGGCTAATAGAGACTCCTGCTGGTCTCACGTCAGGTCCTTCCCGTTTGGGACATACTGAAGCCATCACAGCCTTATAAATACACATCTAGTGAAACTGGTCCCTCTCTTTATCAAACATCGTACATTAATTTTATCTTCATTATGTGAAGAACCCCTGATCTGAATAAATCTTATGATCATTGTCCTCAGAGAAATAACAGTGCTGTTCTTACGTGCTAGGGCAAGAGCTCTTCTGCTAGCATTTATTATGACAGATGTTCATTGCTTAGCTGCTCAGCGGTCTCTCCCCAGACTGTAAGTGCAGTGAGGACAGCGACCACCTCCTCTTTCGACCATGGCACTGTCACGGCCTCGTGCGGCTTCCTGCATACAGTGTGTGCTTAATAACTAGGTCTGCATAAATAAATTCTATTTCAACGCCCGCCCAAAGGTGGCTTGCTAGAAGCAGCGGCCCAGAGAGCCATATAAGCAGTACACACACATGGTAACTTTCTGTTACCAAGAATTGTGGTTAGGATTGCAAGACACTTCCCCTTTCCAGCCACAGGAGAGCAGAGGTGAAATGAGAGAAAAGGCCAGGGACAGCTATCCCTCTGAGGCTGAAGTATGGCAGGGTCACCCAACACTGTGGCCCCCAAACTTGAGTGGGCACCAGACGCACCTGGAGGGCTTGTTACTTGCAGTTGGTGGGCCCACCTCTAGAGTCTCAGACTCAATGGGTCTGGGTGGAGCCCAAGAAGGTGCAGCTCTAACAAGTTTCCAGGTGATGCTGATGCTGTCAGTCCAAGGACCACACACTTCAAGAACCACTGATGGAAAGCTATGTTTGATTCTCACCCTGATTGTGCTTTAGGACCCCCTGGAGATTTTTGAAAACTTGGGTTGCCCAGGACAACTGAAGTCAGAATCCATGTGGGTGGGACCCAAGGGGCAGTAATTTTAAAGCCCTCTCCCACACCCCACCTGGACAGAAAGCCTTTTCTAGACAGAAAGGCTTTGCCAAAGCCTGGGGCCCAACGCCTGTGTAGGTAATCCATTTCAGTGACGGAAACACGCAATAATAAAACATTTCTTTACTGCAGAGTCTTCCCCTATGTAGTCTCATGTAAGCCTCCAACAATCCTAGGAGAAAGAGAAGGCAAAAGTTTTAACTAGATTTTAGAGAAAAGAAGGCAAGTAATAAGTGACAGCTCTTGGGCTTAAATCAGTTTTTTTTTTTTTTTTTAATGTTAACTTTAGAGTCAAATAAACTTGGAATAGAGGTGTTACAGAGGCCATGGAAGAGCTGAGTGAAGCAATCTGGAGATTGGCAACAACACCCTGAACTAAAAGGGGAAAGTGTGCTATCAGAACCCAGGGCCCAACCAAGGTGGAAGCCAGCTGACATGGGAGCTTGGGAAATGCAGGCTGCAAGGCTCAGCACAACAGTGAGGACCTGAGTGTAAACAAGCCCGACAGGCCACATGGACGTCAACAAGTCTCGGGTCTGCCCATATAACCTGGGCAACTGCGATCAAGTTACCTGACGTCTCAGGAATGGACCTGACCTCTCTAGAAAACGAAGATTCTACATCTAGATTGAATAACTGCAGGAGGTAATACATGCAGTCCCTAGCAGAAACCTAGCACAGACCAGGCACTGAGCAGCCACCTCATTCGCATGACTTCCCTCTCTTCACCTGGTCCTTTGCTATCAAAGCTATTGGCCTTCCTGAAGCTATTGGCCTTCCTGCGATCCCACAGTCCGAAACTACTGGAAATGATGGGTCCACACATTAGTAATGCCCAAGATCTGAGTTGGGCCTCTTCCCAAGTCACACTTCTCTTACTGCTTCCATTACAGTAGACCTCCTCGTCCCAGGATGGCTGTTGCTGTCACAGGTAAGTTAGACCAGTCCTAGAGAAAGGTGGCTATTATGGGCTATAGCAGAACAGGGTCCAACAGTGCTAAAGACAGAGTGATGCTCAGTTTGAGGGCCTGCTAGCAATACTGCCCAGAGGAGCAATGCCACTATCGACTAGATCAACATGGAAGTTTGAGGTGTAGGCTGGCCCCCAAAATATTGTTGCCCATGCCAGGTTGGTGGCCACAAGCTATGGAATTGATCTGCCTCTGCCTTCCAATAAGATATCAACAAGGGAAAACATTTCCTGAAGATATTTTCATGAACACGTAGAGCATTTATTTTTATATCACATTTTTTATTGTCAATCAAAGGCAACAGATTCATCTTGTGGTCACCTTTCATTTATAGAAACTGGATGCACGTTACATAAGAATTAATCAGTAAAGACAGGTAAGAAAAAAAAAGAGCTGAAGACAGGAAATGTAGCTTCATGATTATTTGGTAAGAAGTAAACAACATTAAACCCAACATGGCAGGCTTGGTTTTGCTAGTCTATATTTAGAAGGCTAAATTATTAAAGCCTAATAGCAAGATGGTGTCTTTAAAAAACACATAAAATTTTTATCTAGAAGAAATTATTTATCTAGGAGTCGGTAGACCTGGGTTCTACTGCTAGATCCATCACAAAAACTTCAAGTCTCTGGGATAATTTGATTTCCTTTGTAAAATTAAAGAGCTAAAAAATAATTTCAAAAGTTTCTTCCAAATCCAAAATTATATAATTCCTTTATTCAAAAAAGAGATTTCAAATTTCACCTTTTACTTTCATTAACACTAGTTTTATTTACCAATATATTGTCTTGTTTTCATTGTGCGTACACAAATCAACTATTATCCCACCAATAGTTAGAGGAAGGTTAGGTTTAAAAGAAGCAATATATTAGTAGGGTGGTTGGCTGACTTCCTCCCTGGGAGGGAGCGCAGCACCAGAGTTAAGAAGGAAGACTGGGATAGGACTCTCCTTGGGCAAGTCTCTGGGCCTCCGTCGCCTGTGCAGGCAAGTGTAGTGACTTACCTCCTCGGGCTGCTGGGAAATTAAATGAGCTCCTGCACGGTGAGCATGATGGCAGGTGCCAGGCATGTGGCATCAGTTATGTTGGCCATTATCACACCACACTTAATTTCTAAGAAAAAAACCTGTTCTTTTTGTTAGCATACAAGAAATTTGCAGAATCTCATACCAAAACCTATCATTAAAAAAAGAGTATCTTATTATAAGGTCAATTAAATCAGCATTCAAATATTACTGCGTATAATGGACAAATGGGTCTTCTTCCCTTGTCATTATTACAAATATAAGAATAATATCTTTTCCCCATTCAGATAACCCTTCTATTCCCCAAGAGCCTGATGTATTTTTCCCAAGTATTTTCTTTAAATATCTTGAGCGCAGGAAATAATCCCAGTTAAAATGTGATGTGCTTTATAGGAAATAGTAATTATGATGTAGTTTTACAATCTTAAACTTTATTAGGGAAAATTTATATACACTTTGTCATCTCCAATATTATTTTTAAAAGCATCACATTTTAAGGTAGATTTTACTATAATTATTATTATTATCCATAATAATAATAATTATAACCATTGGCCCTTGGCAGCTGCTCAGAGAAGCTAGAGACTCAATAAGCTTCTTCGAGTTTAGCATTTTCACGCAACATATAATTTTAAAATACTGAAAATAGATTTGAACACTAGTAATTCTATATTTGTTTCCTTAATAGTGTTGTGACGTAATAGATTTCTTCCCTATTTAAGTTGTTTCTTGCAGCTGCACACACTGCAATTATTCAAAACTCTGGAATTTGCATTAGACTTAGATACAGAAATGCCAGTAAATCGTACTCGAGTTTGGAGTACAGTGTATCAATTAACACTGTTGGTCCTGACAGCTTTATTATGCTTCTTAATCCAACTTATTTCAGAGCTTAGAGACAAATATATATATATGCACATATATATATTTTCATATTATAACACCATATTAAAGAGAAAGCTAGCAATAAAAGAAATAACAAAATTAATAATTGTAATAAGAATTTAAAATACATAAATCCACTAATGTTACACATCCTAAATGTTCTAGAATTGATCATTTCACCTGAGTACCATTATCAATACTTACCAGAGAGAAATCTGAAAGTGCTCAACTGCTTCAAAGGATCCTACTGAAATGATAGCATATGTGCCTTATAAAGTTTTCCAAAAATCATTCACTTTTCTCAATCCTGTTTGACTTACATTTTTTCAAATATCTTCCTTTATATATAAATACATATACTCTGTGCTACCTCTATCCAAACTCATATCCGTACACATCATCAAAATTAGTCAATTGAGTTTTTAAAAACTCATAGTAGGACTTGTGACATCTAGTGGCTCCCAAATCTTAGTGCACCTAGGAATGAGCTAGGAGCTTCCAATCCAGCAGAGCTGCAGTCTAGACAGTCTGAAAGGTCCTCTCACCATGCAACAAATAAATTCCGCATAAAAAGCCATTTTTGCCACATTGCTGGGCTTTCAGGAATTAAGTTGTGGTCATCATTCCTAAGGGTTACCAATATCTGGTTCTCCTTTTCTTCTTGAGCCTATGGAAGATTGTATTTCCCCAGTCCCCTGCAGCTGGAGGAAGCATATAACTCCCCCAATAAATATGAGCTGGATGACAAGTGTCACTTTTGAGTTGATAGAGTAAAGGTTTTATATATAATTCTCTATGCTCTCTTTTCCTTTTACACCATGAAAGCAGAGGCCTCACATTGAGATGGTGGAACCATTAAGAACAAAGTCACCTGGGCTGCTTAGTCACAGCATGGAGGACAGGTGCCCTGGCAGGTACTGTGATCTGCATCAGGCCTTATGTGGGTGAGAGATGAACTTTTGCTGTTTTAAACCACTGAGACTTTTGGAATTGTTTGTTAACACAATGTAGCTTAGTCTATTCTAACTGATTTGTAATATAAACTGACAAGGAAGAAAAATAAGCAGTGAGCTATAAAAAGTAAAGTGCTGCATTGCATGGCAATAAATATTAATATCAATCTAGCCCTCATGAAGGGAGGGGGGTTGAAATAAAGACATGAGGATTTAGCCAGAGACTCAACAAGTGTCCAGTGAAACCCCTATCTTCCAGATGAAACAAATATCCTCAATTGAAGTCCCCAGGTTTTCCATATATTAACCAACCAACTATGAGTTTCTCAATCAAAAATCACAAAATCAAAAGAGAAAAGATAAATCCCCACGAATGAGAGTCAGCAGAAACAACAAACAACAGGGACTTTAGATATTTAAATTACTACAGAGTGGACCATAGATTATAAAATACTTATATATTTGATGTTTAAATGGAATCACCAAAATTAGCAAGCAATAAGAGACTATTAAAAAGAAAATATTTAACAACAAATGTTGGAGAGGTTGTGGAGAAAGGGGAACCCTCTTACACTGTTGGTGGGAATGCAAGTTGGTACAGCCACTTTGGAAAACAGTGTGGAGGTTCCTCAAACATTTAAAAATAGAGCTACCCTATGACCCAGCGATTGCACTCCTGGGTATTTACCCCAAAGACACAGATGTAGTGAGAAGAAGAGCCATATGCACCCCAATGTTCATAGCAGCAATGTCTGCAATAGCCAAACTGTGGAAAGAACCGAGATGCCCTTCAACAGATGAATGGATAAAGAAGATGTGGTCCATATATACAATGGAATATTACTCAGTCATCAGAAAGGGTGAATACCCAACTTTTACATCAACGTGGATGGGACTGGAGGAGATTATGCTAAGTGAAATAAGTCAAGCAGAGAAAGTCAATTTTCATATGGTTTCACTTATTTGTGGAACATAAGGAATAGCATGGAGGACATTAGGAGAAGGAAGGGAAAAATGAAGGGAGGGAAATCGGAGGGAGAGACGAACCATGAGAGACTATGGACTCCGGGAAACAAACAGGGTTTTAGAGGGGAGGGGGAGGGGGGATTGGTTAGCCTGGTGATGGGTATTAAGGAGGGCACGCACTGCATGGAGCACTGGGTGTTATACGAAAACAATGGATCGTGGATCACTACAACAAAAACTAATGATGTATTGTATGGTGACTAACATAACATAATAAAATTTAAAAAAAAAAGAAAATATTTAAAAATAAAAATTAACAATTGCTAATTTAAGACATTAATGTATTTAAGAGAATTATTAGTTTACACTTTAGGGCACACAATGTATAAAGATGTCATTTTGTAACATTAACATTGAAAGTGGAGGCACAGAGCTGTGAAAGAGCAGTTTTGTATGTTATTGAAGTTAAACTGGTATAAATTCAAATTAGAATATTATAATTTTAGGATATTAAATGTAATCTTAGGTAATCACAAAAAAATAGATATAGATAATACACAAAAGGAAATGAGAAAGGAATTTAAACATTTCACTACAAAAAAATACTCAGCTAAGCACAGAAGAAGACAGTAATGCAATAAATGAGGGACAAAAAAAGTCATAAGGTATATAGAAAATAAATAGCACAATGACAGTAGTAAGTTCCTTCTTATCAGCAATTACTTTAAAGGTAAATGGATTAAACTCTCCAATAGAAAGACAGAGATTGGCAGAATGGATAAAAACACATAATCCAACTATATGCTGTCTACAAGAGACTCACCTGAGATCCAAAGACACAGACAGGTTGAAAGTAGACGAATATAAAAAGATATTCCTGCAAATAGTAACCAAAAGAGAGCAGATGTGGCTATACTAATATCAGACAAAATAGACTTTAAAGCAAAAAATGAGAAGAGACAAAGGACATTATATACTAATAAAAATTTCAATACAATAAGAAGATACAATTTTGAGCACTTACACACCTGACAGACCATCAAAATACAGAAGCAAAAAAATGACAGAATTAAAGGCAGAAATAGACAGTTCTACAATAATAATTTGACTTCAATACCCCCCTCACAATAATGGATAGAACAACCAGATAGAAGATAAATAAGGAAAAAAGGACTTGAACAGCACAATAAACCAACTGGGTCTAAAATTCATATACAGAACACTCCATCCTAAGAACAGCACACACATTCTTCTTAAGTGCACATTGCACATTTTCCAGGATAAACCATATGTTAAAAGTAGTCTCGGTAAATTTTTAAAAATAGATGTCATTCAAGATATCTTCTCTGACCACAATGGTGTGAAGTTAGAAATCAATAGCAAAAGGAAAACTGGAAAATTCACAGAACTGTGGAAATTAAGCAACATACTGTTAAATAATTAATGAGTCAAAAAAGAAAGCACAAGGGAAATTATAAAATACTTAGGAATGAATGAAAATGAAAACACAACAAACCAAAACATGGGATAGAGTAAAAGCAGTGTCAAGGGGGAGATTTATAGCTATAAATACTTACATTTAAGAAACAAGAAAAATATAAAATCAACAACCTAACTTTACAACTTAAAATACTAGGGTAAAAAAGAACTAAACCCAAAATTAGCAGAAGGAAGAAAATAATAAAGATTAGAGCAAATAGGGAATAGAAAAAAAATAGAGAAAATCAATGAAACCAAAAGTTGGATCTTCAAAAATATCAACAAAATTAACAAAACTTATCTAGATGAACTAAGAAAAAAGAGGAAAAACTCAAATTATTAAAATCAGAAATGGAAGTGGGAACATTACTATCAATTCTACAGAAATAAAAAGGATTTTAAGGGAGTGTTATGAACAACTGTACACCAACAAATTGGATAACCTAGATGACATAAACAAATTCCTAGATCACAAAACCTACCAACATTAAATCACAAAGAAATAGAAAACCTGAATAAACCTACAACTAGTAAGGAGATTGAATCAGTAGTTTTAAATCTCCCAACAAAGAAAAGCCCTACACCTAATGACTCCTTTGGTGAGTTCTACCAAACATTTAGAGAAGAACTAGTACTAATCCTTCCCAAACATTTCCAAAACATTGAAGAGGAGAAAACATTTTCTAATTCATTCTATGAAGCCAGCACTACCAAAGATGAAGACACAATAAGAAAAGAAAACTGCAGACCAATATCCCTTATGAATATTGATGCAAAAATCCTCAACAAAATACTAACAAATAGAATTCAGCAGCATATTAAAAGTATTATGCATCATGACCAAGTGAGGTTTATTTATGGAATTCAAGAATGCTTCAATATATGAAAACCGATCAATGTGATAGGCCACATCAAGAGAATGAAGGGGGAAAACCACATGAGCATCTCCATTGATGCAGAAAAAGCACTTGACAAAATTCAACACCCTTTCATGATAAAAACACTAACCAAACTAGGAATAGAAGAAAACTACCTCAACATAATTAAAGATATATATGAAGATTCCATAGCAAACATCATACTCAATAGTAAAAGATAGAAAGCTTTTCCTCTAAAATTAGGAACAAGGAAAAAATGTCCATTTTCACCATTTCTATTCAACACAGTACTAGAAGTTCTAGCCAGAACAATTAGGCAAAAAAAGAAAAGAAAAGAGAAAAGAAAAGAAATAAAATGTGTCCAAATTGGAAAGGAAGAAGTAAAATCATGTCTGTTTGCAGGTGATATCAAAAAAAATAAAAAACCCTAAAGATTTGGGCGCCTGGGTGGCTCAGTTGGTTAAGCATCTGCCTTCGGCTCAGGTCATCATCTCAGGGTCCTGGGATCGAGCCCTCTGTCTGGCTCTCTGTTCAGCAGGGAGTCTGCTTCTCTCTCCCTCCCTCTCTCTCTCTCCCCCTCTCTCTTCTCTCTCTCAAGTAAATAAATAAAATCTTTTTTTAAAAACCCTAAAGATTTTACACACACACACACACACACACACACACCTGTTAGAACTAATAACAAAGTAACAGGATACAAAGTCAACATACAAAAATCAGTTGCATTTCTATACATGAACATGAAATCTGAAAAGGAAATTACAAAAACCAATTTCATTCTCAATATTAACAAAAAGAATAATATACTTAGAAATTAACTTAACCAAGGAGGTGAAAGACTTGTACAATGAAAACTGCAAAACATTTCTGAAAGAAATTAAAGAAGATGTAAATAAATGAAAACACATTCCTCCTTTAAGGATTAGAACACTTAATATTATTAAAGTGTCAATGTCAATACTACTCAAAATTGTCTGCAGATTCAATGCAATCCCTATCAAAATCTCAATAATGGAAAAAAAATCTCAATAATGTTTTTTGCAGAAATAAAAAAGCCCATCCTAAAATTCATGTGGAATCTCACAGGATCCCAAATGATTTCAAAACCATCTTGAAAAAGAAGAACAAAACTGGAAGACTCACACCCTCTGATTACAAAACTTACCACAAAGCTGCAGTAATTAAAACAGTATGGTATTGAAATAAAGACAAACGTATATACCATTGGAATCAAATAGAGAGTCCAGAAATAAACCCTCATGTTTATGGTCAAATGATTTTTGACAAGGGTGCCAAGACCATTTCATAGGGATAGGACTATCTCTTCAATAAACGGTGCTGGAAAAACTGAAGATCCACATGCAAAACAATGAAATTGGATCCTACCTAATACCATATACAAAAATTAACTCAATATGGATTAAAGATCTAAATATAAAAATATAAAATAATAAAATTATTAGAAGAAAGTATAGAATAAAACTTCTAGACATTGGATTTGGCAATGATTTCTTAGATATGGCACAGAGGCACAGGTAATAAAATTAAAAATAGACAAATAGACTTCATAAAAATTTAAAAATTTTTGCGGATCAAAAGACATTAGGAACAGAGTAAAAAGTCAACTTACATAATGGGAGACAATATTTCAAATCATATATCTGATAAGAAATTAAATCTAGAATATAGAGAAACTTGAATAAACATTTCAAAGGTCAAAAGCCAAAAGACTTGAATAGACATTTCTCCAAGGAAGATACGGCCAATGACACATGAAAAAATGCTCAACTTTACTAATCACCAGGGAAATGCAAATCAAAACTACAATGAGATATCACCTCACACCCATATGGATGACTACTATTAAAAAAAAGAAGAAGAAGAAGACAATAAGCATTGGCAAGAATATGGAGAAATTGGAACCTTTGCACTATTGGTGGGAATGTAAAATGGTACAGTTTTACATTTTTGTGGCACATTTGTTGTGTGGCACAACAATGTGACTGTATTTAATACCACTCAGCTGTGCACTTAAAAATGGTCAGGATGATAAGTTTTATGTTAAGTGCATCTTACTAAAATAAAAAATTAATAAAACATTAATAACAGTTGTTAAAAATTTTTAAACCCAATAAATAAAACAGCAGAAAACATAGCTGAAGAGAAAAGTCAGTGAACTGGAAGACTGATCTGAAAAAAAATACTCAGAATGCATATAGAAATATACGAAAGTGGAAAATTTGAAAGAAGCATTAATAAATATGGAAGAATGGAAAGTAAATGTCTAATAGAAGGCAAAAACTATCAGAATGGAGAAAAGACAGGAGTTGAAAGGTAATGACAGAGTTTTCCAGAAAGACATGAATTCACAGATATTGGAAGCAAACATGTTTTGAACATGAAAAATTTTTAAAAATCCCCAGCTAGACACATCTTAGTAAACTATTGTTTGCCACAGATAAAGAGACTATCTTAAGAGCAAAAGGACAGATCGCCAAGAACCCACAACGGGATTGTGAGCAAACGTCTCTGAAGCAATAACAGAAGTAGGAAGGCAGTAGAATATCTTGAAAAATCTAAGAATAAATAATTATCAGTCCAGAATTGTGTACCCAGAAAAGTTGTATTTCAAGACAAAGCTCAAAATAATGTCCTGATAAATTAAAAAGCCAAGTATTTGCCAGGTATAGGCTACACTAGAGGAACTTATAAAAGATGTATCCAGGAAAAGGGAAAATGATCTCAGAAGGAGGGACTGAGATGAAGGAAGGAACAGTGGGCAAATAACTTGCTTAGAATGCAGGGAAATCTTTTGAATCAATGATAATGTTTGATTTGGAAAGATAAGGCTAGAATAAAATGTTGAATAAAAGAGATCGTGTAAACCGGGATAAAGTGATCAGACCTGAAGTGTTCTAAGGACCTGAACTGTTCAAAAGAAGAGGGATAAAATATTAACTTTTAATGTTGATAAATATGCATAAGATTTCAAATATGAAAACAGAATGTATCATTTCCAACCAGTAGACAGAAAGTGAATTAAATGAACAATTTTTTTTTTAAATAGCAATACTTAAAAGGCAAGAAAGAAGTAAAAAAAGCATAGGAAAATGTAGTCAAATAGAAGGCACCAAGTAAGATATTTAAACAAATTTAAATATGTCTATAATCACAATAAACGTTAGTGAACTTGGGGCACCTGGGTGGCTCAGTCGTTAAGCGTCTGCCTTCGGCTCAGGTCATGATCCCGGGATCCTGGGATCGAGCCCCGCATAGAGCTCCCTGCTCTGTGGGAAGCCTGCTTCTCCCTCTCCCACTCTCCTTGCTTGTGTTTCCACTCTCACTATGTCTCTCTCTGTCAAATAAATAAAATAAAATCTTAAAAAAAAAAAATTAGTGAACTAAACTTTTCAGATAAAAGACAGGCAAAACCCAGCCATATGCTGTTCACAAAAAAACAAAACATACAGATATGGAAAATTTTAAAGTAAATTTTAACTCACTTTTACATATGGAAAAAGAATTCCAAGAAAATAATAAGCAAAAGATAGCTAGAGTCGCAATTCAGACAAAAGAAATTCTCTGACCACAAGCACTAATAAGGATACATCACTCCATGACAATAAAAAGATTCAGTGCATCAACAAATTGCTACAGTTCCAAAACTTACATGCCTCAAAATGAAAAACAAACAAATATTGCTAGAACTACAGGAAGAAAGTGACAAATTGCCATCATAAGATATGTATGTATGATTGGGGAGAGTTCAACATATTTTTTCCAAACATGAAATAAGACCGGTCACATGAACAAAAAAGCAATCGCAACTATACCTATAAAAGAATTAGAAAATACACAAACAAGCTTGACTTATTGGACATACCTAGAATGGATCCTATAATTAGAGAATGCACATTTTTCTCAAGCACAAAGGGAATATTTACAAAAATTAAAATAAAACAAGTCTCTACATTTAACAGAAATATTACATAGGTCACATTCTCTAAGCACAAGATAATGTATTAACAAAAAGATAAACAAAAGTCCCTATATTTGGAAATTAAAGAAAAATTTCTGAAAATGGGTCAAAGAAGATATCATAGTAGAAAATTTAAAATATTTATAAATGAATAATAGAAACACCATATTTGGGGGCACCTGGCTGGCTCAGTCAGTAGAGCATGCAACTTGAGCCCCGTGCTGAGGGTAGAGTTTACTTAAAATAAATAAGTAAATAAATAAAACAAATATGGGAAAGTTAAAAAAAAAAATACATACCATATTCAAAAACTTTTAGTGGCATAGGAAGAGCAGTAATTCATGAAAATCTAAAGACTTAAATGTTTATTTTAGAAAAGAATAAAGACAAGGGTGCCTAGGTGGTGCCGTTGGTTAAGTCTCTGACTATTGGTTTTTGCTCAAGTCATGATCTCAGGGTCATGAGAACGAACCCCCCGTTGGGTTCCTTGTTCAGGACAGAGTCTGCTTGGGATTTTCTCTCTCCCTCTCCCTCTGCCCTCTCCTCATGCCCCCCCAAATAAATAAATAAATCTTTAAAAAAAAAAAAAAAAGAATAAAGATGAAATTTAAGTGTACACTTAAGAAGTTAGTGGGAAGAAAAAAAGGTAAACAAAAAGAAATTACAAAGAAGGAAGCAATAAAAAAGGAGGCAAAATCAATTCAATCTAAAAACAAAGAGAATAGGAAAGAAATGATGCCCTAGGATGCGTCTGATTCCTTTAATCAGTGATCTGGAACTTCACCTTGCAACAGAATCATGTGGAGGGCTTGTTAAAACATGAGTTGTTCAGAATCATCCCTAAAGTTTCTGATTCAGTAGGTCCAGGACAGGCGCAAGATTCTGCATTTCTAATAAACTGCCAAGTGGTGCTGATGCTGCTGGTCCAAGGATCAAACTTCAAGAACCACTGATCTAAGTTAATGTCTTTAAACTCTAACCAAAATAACCATAAAAGTACTTTTAATTCTAGTCATCGAAGACAGAATACACACATGCATTTACCTTCTCTCCATTCTGAGACTGTGCTAAAATGTAAACCCAAGTAATAATGAGACCAAGAGAAGTCCATCAGCAAGTAAGAAATCACAACAAAGTTCTGGAAGAAAACAATTAGAGTATTGGTAGCAAAGTCCATGATGAAGAAAACCACAACTTTCTTGAAGTCAAAAGACTACTAATTACTCCTGTTAAACTCTGGACAGGATCAGAATCAATCTAGCATCTCTGATATCAGAGTAATAGAAATTCAAGGAGGAAAAAAGAGAGAGAAAATAGAGCAAATATTTTTTTTTTCAGCGAAATACACAAGAAAATAATTTGGTTTCAATTACCTTAGGATCTACTTGGAGAGATATATATACAAATGAAGACAACAATCTCCAAACACTGTCAAGATGGGTAGCTAGGAATGTAAGGAAAGATTTTACAAAGAAGTCAACTCGACCTCATTCTTAAAACCACCATACGTTATACAAGTGGCAAGAGTTTAGTTCTTTTAATATCCTTTTTAATGCTTCCTCTTCCAAAGTAGTTTTTATCATTGATGAGTGTCAAAGGTAGGTTACAAAGCCTATTGAATTACTAAGGAGAACTGTTAATCTTTTTTTTTTTTTTTTTAAAGATTTTATTTATTTATTTGAGAGAGAGAATGAGATACAGAGAGCATGAGAGGGGGGAGGGTCAGAGGGAGAAGCAGACTCCCTGCTGAGCAGGGAGCCCGATGCGGGACTCGATCCAGGGACTCCAGGATCATGACCTGAGCTGAAGGCAGTCGCTTAACCAACTGAGCCACCCAGGCGCCCAGGAGAACTGTTAATCATAAGGATTTGATACAAATTAGAATTTTAAACATATTCATAACGTTAGTAGTCAAGCAGGAAAAGTAGATGAGAAATATTTTATTAGAGAAAATATTAAATAATGCAAATACATTCAAAACAATATATTTTTACTCCAAAGACCATGGAAACCCAGGAACTACCTGAAATACACTATAGCCTGTAGATACTGACATTAGGAAAAATTCAAAATAAGTTTATCAACTTATTACTATAAGGAAAAAATTTAAAGGATTAATTTTATTAGAGTATTAATAATAAATACTGAGTTATACTTTGGGTGTTTATATTTCTTTAAATCTTGCTCTAAATAATATGTCATTCTTATATGCAATGTCATAGACCAGTAGAGGAATATTAAAAATAATCTAGCCCTTACATTTTACCAATAAGGAAAAGGAGAGCCAGAGGTCTTATGTGATCACATTAATAGTTGTGCTGTTATTCCAATAAAGTTGTTAATTTAAAGAAAAGCCTTAATAGCAATTAGATTTTTATGTGGTGGTATAAAATTAAATTTAGCTTATTTAAGCAAAAGGCATTTGTTTGACTATGGTTGGCAGCAATCTGGTAGCAAACACACAAATTGCAATGCTCCTTAAGTGGAATTTAATAAAAGTAAAGCTTCATGTGTGCTAGCTTTGCAAGTGGAAAACTATAATGTGATTACAGTTGACCTTTGAACAAAACAGGTTTGAACTGCACACACAGGTCCACTTATACATGGACTTTTTCCAATAACTGCAGTACAGTGCTGTAAATGTATTTTCTCTTACGATTTTCTTAATAACATTTTCTTTTCTCCAGCTTACTTAATTGTAGGAATTGACTGTTTATGTTATCAGTAAGGCTGCTGGTCAACGGTAGGTAATTAGTAGTCAAGTTTTAGGGAATCCAAAATGACACAGGGATGTTTGACTGCTCAGGGGCTCATGCCCCTAACCCCTGCATAGTTCAAAGGTCAACTGTACAACTATCTTATAATAATTACAGTCAATTCATCATCTTCATTGCTTTTTTCCTCCCCAAAGGACATTTTCTTAGACATCTACGTGGTCATCACATTTTTTATACTTTTTAGGAAGAGATAGGCAGAAAGTACCCAGTACCTTTTTCTGAAGTTTCAAATACCTATGGCATTCAATCATCATCTCATTTCTAAACTTCTCCTTTTTTTCTTCCACACATTCTTCTGCGCTTCTACTCCTGCTAGTGTTGCAGTAGGATGTGCAAATACAATCTTTGGTTTCCTCCATTCTTCGGAATTGAGAAATTAGGTAGATTTTCTGGTTAGATATTCTCCAAGAGAGCTGGTTTTTATAGTTGTTCTCCTCAACAAGAGACCAGACTACCTCATACCTTTAGGCACTTATGTTCATGTTCTGAAGTGTCTTCCTGCTCAAGAACTACTTGTATCTCACATGGCTCCCCAATATACCTATGTTCATCAGAACTGAATTCCCAGTCTTCAGGCATTTTGAATATCTTATATTTCCCTCCCACCTATTAACATTTTTATTGGGTTGAATACACATAAGATGCTTGTATGCTAATGCCACCTGTTGTTGAAAAAATATATGTGAATATGACTCTGGCTAATGAGACTAAAAATTGGATTAAAATTGGCTTTAAGACTACCAAATGATAGAACCACAATTGTATGACAAAAACACTAATGTAGTGGGAGAGGATACTAAGCAGTTATATTTTATCTTTGTTTTTTTTTAAGATTTACAAACACTATCTTCATTTTGCCATAGATTTGTTTTGTTTAGATTTTATTTATTTGACAGAGAGAGAGCGAGAGAGCACAAGCAGGGGAAGCAGCAGAGTGAGAGGGAAAAGCAGGCTCCCCAATGAGCAGGGAGCCCGACTACGCGGGGCTTGATCCCAGGACCCTGGGATCATGATCTGAGCCGAAGGCAGATGCTTAACCAACTGAGCCACCCAGGCGCCCCTTTTTTGCTGTAGTTAATTGGACTAATTTTATAATCATAGTAAGCATAAGCATATTTTCCAAGTACAGAAAAGAGAGTAAGATTCAAATGAAAAAACAAGTAAGTTAAATAATGAAGTACATCTCTTCTGTATAGACAAAATTGCCAGCATTATAGTCAATTCAAAACTTCAAGGTATTTTAAAAAAAAAAAAAAAAAAAAACTTCAAGGTATTTTTGTATTAATAGCAAACCTTTAACTATACCAACATAAACATACTTTGATAATTTTTCCACTTAAACTCCAAGAATTGACTTGAAATAAAATGTTTAAGATACTATTTTAAAGGAAAGCTTCTCTTTGTGGCTTCCTTCAAAATTCAAACAAAACAAAACATCCCATAAAACATGTTTCCATTCTTACTCTCCACACCCAAGAACTAAAAATGTTAAAAGGTTAGAAAATAAGGATCACGAGGAAAGGTAAAAGATACTAAGATTATTTACAATCTCCTGTGATCCTTTCGACTTTGGGTTCCAAGAGAACCAACACCAGGAATGCCACTGGAACCAGAGGACAGTAGCCGATAAGCCCCAGCAGCGCCTAACGTAACCTTTTACTTCTAATCCTGAGCTCATACAGTTTTGGGTGACATTTAGGCCAACTTTTTCTCCCAAAGTAAAAATGCCTTTTGAAATATCTCAACAGATGGCCAACCATACTTTTCTTGAAAACTTCCTGAGTGGGAAGTCTAAGGCCTCCTGAGAAAGCCTGTTCCATTGTTGGACATTTATTACTGTGGGGAAATTCACCTTCAGGTTAAATAAAACTAGATATGCCTCCTAATTGATTAGGACTTAAGCACAGCAGACAAAATTATTTTCCAGTTAATTCACTGCCCACACAGCTCTCTATTCTGACTGTCCCATCCAAATATTAAGATAACACTTTTATGTAAATGTACTCTACAACCTTTCAATGACCCATTATAAAATATAAAATCTGTCAATAACAAGACTTCCTTCAATCAACAAACAAATTTTTAAATTAGGCCCTTTTTTCCCCAGGAATCCGTAAGTCTTTTCTTATCCCACTTGGTGTTTTTCTATTTTATACATGTTTCCTCTTTCAACACAGTTATGTTTCGTAAATGTTAATGCTTTTGTTTCTAAGTGTTTCTCCAATATGATAAATATACGTTAAGTGTGGGTACATGGTATGTCCATAAAGGGCTAGTCATCCCCTTTCTCTCTAAAATCCATTCTTTAGTTAACAATATTCATCCCTGAGCTCAAGAATACTCTCTCTGACTGCTCTTCAGAACTCCAAACATGCATTTTCACTACCTGCTAGACTTCCCTCCATCTATGTTTCCCAAATACCACAAGACCAGAACAGAACTTTTATTCCCTTCCTCACCACATCCCTTCTCCCTGCATAACCTTCTCCACTGCTACTGCCTCCTTCATGGTACTGCCAAGATTCCCATTGCCCATGTTCCCCCTCGTCTTCAACATCCTATCAGCTGTGGGCTCTTTGGATTCTACAGCTACCTCGTGCCTCAAATCCTCCTATTCTCCACATCCTCTGCTCCTTTCCTTGGTCAGATCTTTATGTTCTGACTCCTGGACTAATTCAATTGCTTCCTAACTGTTATTTTGGTCCTCCAATGAGAAACTTTCATGAGTCTCCATTAAACATAGTATGAAGTCCAAACACTGCAATCTAGAATTCAAAGGAAAAGCCTTCACTTTGGGATCTTTAAACTTCTCTTCAGCCTTATTTTCTACTCCACTTCCCTTTAACCATACCCTATAGTTGTTGGTGTTCTCTCAGAATATACACTACTCTGTCTTACCTCAACACCTTTGCTCAGTATTCTGATGGTAATGTTCTTCAAGGAATATCTGCTAGTTGACATAAATTTCCATTCTTGAATTCCCATTGCAAACTCCATTACCTCTTCCAAGAACACTCCCAGTTATAATGAATCTCTCTTTCCCCAAATACTCGCCAAATACTTTGAACCTGTCTGCAGTATTTATCTCATTTTACCTCAGATCTGAGTTATTTATATATGAGTCTTTCTCCCACCAAACTGGAAACTTCTTGAAAGCAGGCACTGTGTCCCATTTATTTCTGCATCATTTACAATTCTAAGAAAATTCTTTGTTTGTGTGGGTACTTTATAAATATTTGCAATAAGAATGAACAAAAGTCTCAGGAAGATCAGAGTAGATTAACCTATAACATGAGTTGGCTTTTTAGGAAATGTTAAGAGATGTCCTTCCTGTTTTCTTACTTTGTTTTTATGTCCACATATTGATTAACAAGATGTTGCATACTGTGTGTCATGGGAATTAATAAAACAGGATAAAGGATTTTAGAAAATTTATTCAACCAAAATTTGGTTGACATCAAGCAAAAGAAATTTACAAACTTGTCCTATCATTTGTCCTCAGAATACTAGATTTAGGTTGTTTTGTTTGGAAAAGATAAAATTTCATAAAGCACCTATAACTTAATGGGGAATATGCAAGTGTCCTTTGGAAGTTCTTTGATCACATAATATATTTCTTCTTTGCTTTTGGGCTCAAAGGAAAGGGATGACAGAGAGACTGAATGGAAAATGGAAGGGTGAGGGGAGAGGGGAAAGAGGCAAATAGAAGGAAGAGTGGTAGGAGAGAATAAAAGGCATAAGAAGTAACTTAAAAGGACTAGAAGTGATTTATAATCCGTTTGGTGTCCAGTGTGCTCATCACTCTGCCCTCTGGTCCCGGATTGTCTTTGATCTTTCTCACGGCTCATCCCATCTGCTCCCTGAAGAAGCTGTAAGGACCAAGGGTCAGAGTAATGTTATTTCTTCTCTTGTTGAACCTCAGGCTCTCCTTGTAGTCCTGCTTCCTTGCTACTTTTCTTGGGGCTAAAATCAATGACCTGTATGTATATACATGCATGTGCTTGTATACTTAGAGTGGCTGTTGTGGGTCGAACTACATGTCCTCCAAAAAGAAGTTCAGGTCATTCAAGTCATACGAGTCACCTGGTACTAGTTACCATGACCTTACATGGAAATAGTCTTTGCAGATGTAATCATTACGATGAGGTCATAGAGGGCTAAATTGGACCCTAATCCAGTGACTATTGTCTTTAAAAGAGAAAGGAAAAGGAGATTTGGACACAGAGACACTGAAACACACAGATGAAAGATAGCCACATGATGATGGAGGCAGCTGCCAGCCGAGGAACACCAAAGATTACCAGCAAGTACCAGAAGGTGGGAAGAGGCAAAAACGGATGCTTCTCTAGAAGGAGCATGGTCCTACTGACACCTTGATTTTAGCCATCTAGCCTCCAGATCTGTGAGAGAACACATTTCTATTGTTTTGAGTCATTCCATTGGTGGTAATTTGTTATGGCAGCCCCAAGAAATAGATACAAGGTCTAAGGCTATTGAGTAATCAGAGGGGATCTTAAGACCAAAGAAGAAAAAGCTATAAAAGTTCTCCCTCCTAAGATAGAAGTTAATCCATTTGGCCCAGATTTCTAAACAATGTGGTTTACTCTACTTAGAAAATATTTTGTAATATTAAGTTCAGCCCGGGTAATTTCATTTTATTATGTTTAAGCTCTCAACCAGAAGAAAGAAGCTGTCACTGAAAAAGAGAAGAAAGGAAGAACCAACAAATGCCTGGCACCTAGTAGGTGTTTAATAAATACTTGTTGAGCAAATGAATGAATGAAAACAGAATTATTAAACAATGTCATAAGACATAGAAACAGAACCTCTGATCCTGCTATCTGAGCCCCAGAGTAAAGCACTTTCACAAACATAGCTAACACAAGAATACACATCTACCACTGGGGAGACATAAAATCAAGAGTAGTTTGCATAACATAAAATATGTATAAAGCATTGCAGGAAGCATTATGTGCTCGGGTAAATAAAATGTTTTCCTAAGAGGATGGGTTCTGGGGTGAATCTGTGAAGTAATGTAGTGTGTACACACTGCTCATTAAAAAAAAAAAAAGGGGTCGCCTGGGTGGCTCAGTTGGTTAAGCGACTGCCTTCGGCTCAGGTCATGATCCTGGAGTCCCTGGATCGAGTCCCGCATCGGGCTCCCTGCTTGGCAGGGAGTCTGCTTCTCCCTCTGACCCTCCCCCCTCTCATGTGCTCTCTCTCATTCTCTCTCTCTCAAATAAATAAATAAAATCTTTAAAAAAAAAAAAAAAATAAAAAAAAATAAAAAAAAAAAAAAGGAATGAATCAAAAGAATTGGTTATGATGTGATATGATGTAGCAACTAATTTTACCCTTCCTCTCCTCTCCCCCCAAACTAAACCTGCCCCCTCCCATTAGTCTTCTCCTCCAGTTTGAATGTTGTTTTCAGGCAATCACTGTCTAGTTACACATTTCTTCAATAAGTTCCAGCCTTCATTCAAATCGAGCTTGCAGTCCTTTTGGCCCCTCGTGTCCACTAACGCTTCCTGCGACGATGAAAATGATCTGCCTCTGACTGCGACCCAATGCAGTAGGGCACTGGCCACACATGACCGAGCACTTCAAATGTAGCTAGTGCCACTCCAGAACTGAGTTCCCACTTTTTCCTTCATTTTAGTTAATTTAAACAGCCACAAGTGGTTAGCGACTACTGTATGGGATAGCACAAGCTCCAGACTATTTTTGAGGAAACCCCAGCCTTTTTCATTGCTTCCATCTCCCTCTCTCTCACCCTCAAACTCCGGTCTGAGGAGGAAACAGTTAATAACCATCCATCTACGTACACTCTGTCCATTAGCCTCGAAACCTGCAGGATCTGCCCATTGAAAAGACTGCCTGCCCCTACTTCGCCTGTGAAGTGGCAAGAATTTGGGGGAATTAATGAAGGTGCAAAGAAATCCACCATCCAGCCATTCTGATAATCCATTACTGAAAGGAATTTTATCACAAGACTGAATGTTCCGGTTCCACCGGGATATTTCCAGTGACCTATGATAATGACAGTCATTTAGCATTTCTGAACAGCCACTATGTACTGAGTGGTTTTCTACACAGTATAAAACGTAAAAAAGGGACTGACCAGGAGGGGTTTTCCTCTAAGTGGAAAAATCTAACGTTCACAAAGAATAATATACATCTTTAAAAACCATCTATTCAAGATATATTTATTTGTTGTCTTGCTTTTCCTTATTTTTTCACCTGGGGTCAAAGTGCAAGTTCTCTAAAGACAGAAACCATGCCCTTCTTAGGGCACTGAGGATCTTCCACTCCTATTCTGAACCCCAGCTGCCACATCCAAATCTCTTGGGAGCTTGTTAGAAATGCAAGCTCCACCTCATTACTATGGAACTCAACTTGCACTGTAAGGAGATGCCCAGGTCATTTGCACATTACAGTCTCAAAAACAACTGATCTAAACTATTCGGAATAGTCCACACTGATTCCAATACATTTTTTGTGCTTGTTAGAAAGATGGTAACAGGCTGGGCCTCAGCTGGTATTATATTCTATGGGCTTTTTAAATTATTTGGGAAGAGCTTGTCAACTAACTATCGTAATTTAAATTTGAGAAGTAGTATACTGTTATAGGAAGAGTGCTCAATTGAGACTACAAAATCTGAATTTTCTATTCTTGACTTTGTCATCATTTTGTGATAAAACTTGGCAAGCTAGAGGCGCCTGGGTGGCTCAGTTGTTAAGCATCTGCCTTCGGCTGGGGTCATGATCCCAGGGTCCTGGGATCGAGCTCCGCATCAGGCTCCCTGCTCCGTGGGAAGTCTGTTTCTTCCTCTCCCACTCCCCTGCTTGTGTTCCCTCTCTCGCTGTGTCTCTCTCTGTCAAATAAATAAATAAAATCTTTAAACAAAATAAAAAAATAAAACTCGGCAAGCTATTAATTTTGTTAGGTATCAGTTATTTTGTTTTTGTTTCTGTTTTATTCATTATTCATTTAAATATATAAAATGACGGTTTTCTACTAGTTGCTCCCAAACTGGGAGCTTTAGAATTTCACAAATGAGTAATGATCAGACCTCAAATATCTTTTTGTACATAAAAAAAAGCCTAACATTGGAATCATACATTCCACCATAATACGGTTATCCAGAATTTGCTCTTTAGCTACCACATCTTCATTGCCTCCCAGATTAACATCAAGATTTAAGCTGTCTCAGACACATGAGGAATTCTCTCATTTTAAAAGACTTCCGGAATTACCATGGAACTGATATTTACCAGTCTCCACGGTAAACGAACCTAAATCCTTCCATCCTTAAGCTGTAGTTTGAGCCTGGTTCCCTAAAGTCAGCGGAGATTAGAGACAGCTAGTCCCCATTTTCTGAAAGAAACCTTTCACATCTACATTACCAGGGATTAGTTGGCAGTTCGCTCAGGACAAGGCCCTCCAGGAAGGATACACGGGCTACTTGCAGGGGCGTGTAATGGAAGGAGGAAGTCGAATAAGACAAAAACAAAAGTGGTCTACTTCAGTCTTGCCTAAGGTCAAAGGCCTTTCAAGTCAAATACAAAAAGGAAGACAGACACAGTTCTTCCTTTGCTCACACTTTTGTCCAGCTTATTTCTTCTGTGGGCTTTACTATGAATTTGAAGCCTTTTTTTCTGTTCAGCTCCAGTGACTTCATACAGTCACTACTGTGTAAAATCGAAAGTAGATCTGTCCCCAGTAGAGATACCTGAACATTTTCCAGTACCTCAATATTCTAGGGACTTCGTCAAGGCTCTATTTAGGTACCACACCACATTTCAGACAAAACGTGATTTTCCTTGAAGGGTTTGCTCCCACATCCCCTACTTAAACCAAACATACTTTTCAAGTTCATAAAAGCTCTACCTGCCGAGACAGCAAATCTGGCTATAATTAAAAGGGAGGAAACATTTTACACAAGAAAATGTGCTATTTGGTCAAAGCATAAGTATGAAAACCTATGAAACATGATAGCAAGATATAATTTGTATTCCTGTTTTTTATTTACTGAATGAGATGTTGGAAGAAAATTATTTTAACTATAAGTTACTATATTCTAATACCCTTAAATGTTTCACATAGTGACTGCAATGGAGCCTGTAAAAATAACTTTAAATTCCAATGTCAAGTGGAGCATGAAGATTTGGTTTCATTTTCAAAACTGCTCTGTTGAGAAATATGCCCTAAAAGGCAATTCTCAATTTACTCCACCATAGCTCCAACAGCTGCAGGACAAAATATAAAATGTATTTAACCCAATCTGAAATTTAGAATTTTGATCTCTGAGGAAAGTACTTTTGAAGAGTCTCACACATGCTAGAAAAAGGATTTAGAACTTTGATAAGACTTCACAAAGAGAGAAGCACTATAAAATTTTAACAAAGGACTACCTTCTTTTTTTTTCCTCTCAAGAATGCTTCAGATCTACGCTATATAATTTAATACTTTATATACTGTATTATATATGGATTAGTAATATTTTACTTTATTCCTAAATTTTACATCCTCTAGACATATCATACTATCATATTATGAAAGATACTTTATACAAATTCAAATATTTGTTTGTTCACAAATAAGCAAATTTTTTCACACACACATATACATAGCCATATGTATTTATTTTCTGACAATTCACCCATAAAAATCAGGCTTTCAAACATAGTATATCTTTCTGAAGTTGCAGACAGTTCTTTGAGCAGTTACCAGTTAATAAGAACCCAGAGCCATAGTGATTTTTCAAAGCCTATTGCAGGGGACCATCACAGACATCTAGGGAAGTATGGAAATGGTCTTCTAGTGCCTTCTTTCTGCACTGGTGAGCCTTGACTTTAGCACAGCATAGCTGGCTTCCCACCTGACATTGGCCAACACCACTACTGCAAGCACCTTATCTTCACTCACAATGACATGTAATTCATCATTGCTATCATCTTTTAAAGAAAATCACAATGCGGTACTCCAGTATCTGTTTTACTGCAGCCATGATAATTTGGATATTTGTACTAGGGAAAATATACCTAAGCAATTCTTATATTAACAAAAAAATGTCCCATGTGCTACCTCAGTACTTTTCTCCTTTGACTTCATTAAAAGATCTCTAATGAAATTTGTAAACACTATATTCCTGCCTAAACCGTAAGTTATTTGATATCTACATTTGAGTGAGAAATGAAATAGTTCCTACAAAAAGAGTGCAATACACACTGAGATCATTTGAACTGAAATGTAGAAAAGCATAAATGTAACGAAAGTCATGTGTACCATATAGATTTATCTATACTTTATGTCTGATTTCTGTTTAGTATTGTAATGTCCCTTTTCCTAACTTGTGCCATTGTCACGTCTAATTCATTTTAAATTTATTAACAGTTTTAAATCAACACATATACTAATATCTTTATTAATTAATCAACCAAGGAATATTTATTAAATGTTATTGGGAGAGCTACCAAAAATCTAGAAGACATGTTACAAACTCTCAGGGAATTTATATTCTAACTGAAAAATATGACCAAACAGATAACAGTACAAGTCTACATATTTTTAAATGTATTCATAGCAGCTTCTTTGCCAAAAAATATTTGAGGCATTAAAAGAAACATTAAAAGAGGGATTTATTTTTATGTTATAGAAGAAAGTATGGTGACACAGGAAAATAAAGGCAGAAAATCAGGATAATGTCTATTGCAAAAATGAATAATGTATAGCAGAATAATATGTATTATACAGTTAGTAGACATAAGCCACAAAGATGGCACTGAAGAAAACATGATCAGTTACCAGACACTGCTCATGTCTGTGATATAAAAGAGTGAGGGATCTTTTCTTATTGCTGGAACTAAGAGAAATTTCCCCTCAGGATTCTCATTAGGAGACACAATATGGCTTAGTGGGCTACAACTTCAACACTCTTTAAACAATATGACAGTGAGTTTGATTTTGCTGTATTCTTCAGAGTGATGTCAATGAAAGACAGTCAATAATCGAGAGCTACACTGGGCAATTTAGATAGGGAATATTAACAGAGAACCTGTGTATCAGGCAGGGCAACTCATGCCAGCTATTCTAACATCCAACCACAAAGTCTAGGCTGTTGAACACAGAAAGAGTCAAAGCCAAATGTAGATTGTGCATTCTCCTTGGCAGCTCTCCTCCAACAGGGGATCTCTCTCGCTTAGCTCCACCATCCAGAATGCATGGCTTCCAATATTACTGCGGAGGATAATCGATGCAGAGAGCACGGAGGAAGGTATGCCAATTCTCAACTCCCTTAGCTCAGAATGAACACAGGTCAACCCCCTTACGTACTCACTGTTGGCCAGACATGATGACATGACCACACCTTGCTGTGAGGGAAGCTGGGAAATGCAACTTCCTGTGAGCCCTGAGAGAGGAAAATACAGTGAGCTTTGGCTGATTTATAACATTGTCTTTGCCACAGCTGAGAATGTGAGGCTGGGAGATTGGATTTGCCCCAAAATGTACTAGACCTGTGATTCTCAAAGGTGGATGTGCATACCTCAAATGACACGCAGACAAAATACTACAGCTTCTATGTATCGTGTCATTTTCATCCAACAGAAAGAAAAAATACACGTATAAGCAAAACATATATGTGGTAATACCATATACGAATTATATATATACACACTATAAGATAGCCTCATATCACAATGCGTGAAGTATCTTGACAAAAGAGTAAGAGTTCTGTGACCTGAAGGAATGTGCCAGATGTCAATAGTTGATCATTGTCAGGTGTCTGCACATCCAGGATAGATTACATTTTCTAACATTAATAAAAATAAGCCTGATGATAATGGATAACCGGCTTTAAAAGACTCCTGCAAAAGCCAAAAATAGAAGATAACGCTAAAATACCAGTGAATAAGGTAAAAATAGCAGGGCTCATGCTTCTCCTTTCCTATTATGAGATGAAAATAACTATCTAATCAGACAAAGTCAGAAAAGACAAAACAGATTATCAAGAAGGATATTTGAAAATGGATTTATATCCATTATCATTAATAATGAACCTAATCCTGAATGTATATTGTCTTGAGATAATTAGCTATCAATGGTATGAAGCCAAAATAAGAATTCAAAATGAACTATCCAGAACATGAAGATAAACCTCTACAAATTTTTTTCAACAATATTCAATCCAGTAGTTAAACAGAATTTTACTAAATTTAAAGATAAATGTTCATGAGGTCCTGCTGAGATTTGTTAATCACAAAGACAGGAGCCCCATGAGGTGCCTGAGTGGCTCAGTCAGTTAAGCGTCTGCCTTCAGCTCAGTCATGATCTCAGGGTCCTGGGATGGAGCCCCGCGTTGGGCTCCTTGCTCAACGGGAAGCCTGCTTCTCCCTCTGCCTCTGCTGCTCCCCCTGCTTGGGTTGTCTCTCTCTCTCTTTCAAATAAATACATAAAATCTTTTTTAAAAATGTTTTTAATTAAAAATGAAACAAAGACAGAAGCCCCAAAACCCATTGAGAAAATCCTTGTTTTTCCTGTTATAATAAAAATGACTACCATGATATTCATTCACTTAATAAGTAGTTATTGAATGCCTGCTATGTGGTAGGCATTGCTCTAGGCACCAGGAATAACAGAATGGTTACACAAAACAGGAAAAATTCACTGCCCTCCTGGAGCTAACATTGTAGAGTATGGGTTCTCAACTGGGGGAGATTTTGCTCCCTGGAAGACAATTCACAATGTCTGGAGACATTTTTGCTTTCACAGCTAGGAGGGGGGTGCTACTGGCATCTAGCAGGTGGGGGCCAGGGAAGCTGGTAAACATGCTGCAGTGCACAGCACAGGCACACCAACAAAGAATGATCTGGCCCAAAGTGTCAGCAGTGCTGAGACTGAGAAACCACCAAGGCTTAATTTCTCAAGATGTTTAACATATCATAGAATCTTTGCTATACTCTTAAAATGAGCTAGAAAGTGATCATGAAACTTTTGGATCACACAACAGTTGGCTAGTCAACTGACAGCAAAGTAATTTAAGCAACTGTCACATGGCAAGATGAGTTGTACATCTTTCTTTTACAAAACAATGTGTTCCAGATTTGTTGCCCACTTCTGCAAGTGGCTGTTAGTAATACAGTTAATAAAAAAAAAAAAACATATTAATCTATATTTTAAAGCAAAAGTGATGTCTTTAACATTGACCGACCAAGAAAGTGATTGCTGTTTGAAAGAAACTTGTCCTTGGAAAGTACATTTTGGAAACCAATATTTGGAAATGACTGCATCACTATATGATATGTTGCCCCAAAATGATCCAAGTGTGACCTAGGAAAACTCTTTTATCTACACACTTTCAAAGCCTGAACACAAAATTTTCTAACCCATGTGAAAATCTTTTTTTTTAATTGAGGTATAGTTGACACACAAGGTTACATCAGTTTCAGGTGTACAACATAGTGATTCAACAAGTCTATATGTTATGCTGTGTTCGTCACAAGCGTGGCTACCATCAGTCACCATACAACACTATTACAATACCATTGACTATATTCCCTATGCTGTACCTTTCATCCCCAGGACTTATTCATTTCATAACTGGAAGCCTATACCACCCACTCCCCTTCAGCCATTGTGCCCATCCCTTTACCCTTTCAAAATTTTTGAAGTGAACATTTTTGGCAAGTTTCAAACCCAATTAGTTTGAAAGAACAAGTGAATGACATCAAGGAAGGCAGAGATTTCAGGAGTCAAACTAACAAAATCTTCCCCTAACTGGTGACTGGAACTGACACAAATATCAGGACAGTATTTTGGACTTGCAGTCAGAAGTGCCAGTCATGTACCTGCCTGTTGTCCTCGCCACACCCCATGCCAGCACATGGATCACAGCTCATCCATGTGGGACAGTTGTGTGTGAGCAGCGGAGGGCAGCCAACAGCCAGCAGCCCTGCCACAGCCCTGGAAGAAGCTGCTGAAGCAGTGCCTGTCCCTGGCAGGAAGTTCCCATCCTCACCAATTCTCCACGAATCAGCAGCAGGTACAGTGGCCTCCAAACCTTCCAGGCCCAGGCTCAGTGTTCACAATCTGGTTTCCTGGTGTTTCAATTCACTTGTCCTCTTGGTTCTAGACATGGCTTCCACTCAGGCCCTCCTACTGGAGGGGAGCAGCCCTCCCAGCCCACTCAGCCAGCCCAGCCCTGCAAAACATCTCAAGCTCCTGAAAAGGCCAAGGGAACCTCCAAAGTGTATCCGCAAATTGGCCACTAGGGCCGAGTGTCCAAGTTCTGGGCTTAGGTGGAATAGGCCAGATGGGCCATGTGGCTGCTCCTTGAAGACACACCTCCAGGGGTCACCCCTTCACCCCAGGCAGTCCGGAAGCAGCCCTATCACTCCACCTGGACTGTCTACAAACCCAAATCCCCCTACTGAAGCCCACCCCCAAATAAGATGTCACTCTGCACTTGACCTCACAGATTCAGCTGTACTGGCTCCACTTCGGAACAAGCCCCTGTTGTGCGGCTTTGTCGTGGACAACAACTTCTGGGCTTGTAGGCTTTTCTCTTCATCTTTAGTCCCACCTTCCATCTCCAACCACCAAAGGTTACCCCTAAAGGCCTCACAACTGGGAGAGGTCACTGAGGTCGTGGCCAGGAAGTAGGCCAGACTGAATCCCTCGTCCCTCAAGGCCACCTGCATCACCTCCCTGCAAGCCAAGCAAGCAGCAGATCACCAACATCCCAGCCATCATTCTGCGCATGTTCAAGGTACAGATCTATCTACCCTGTGAGTTATTGGAGGGTCTCCTATCACACCTTTCCCTCACCCTTCTTGCCAGAGTGCCAACATTTCTCGACACCTCTGATTATCATTTTCTCTGGGAGAGCCCCTAAATAGCGACCATCTCAAAGTATTTTTTTCTGAGTTGAAGCACAAAACAAACTCAGGGCAACCGATTCAGTTGGAGAATGAAGCTTCTGAAAGGAACTCAGATTCTGCTGCCAGATGACCAGCCTCCAGCCCTGCCGGCCTCCACTGCACCAATCACCTTGGGCTAGTGGTGCTGCTACCACATGTTCACATGGTTTGGTGGCCTAAAGACAGAACCAACAGAACTACTCTTGGGGGAAAGAAAAGCATAAGGAAATTGAAATTTTTTTATTTTTTTTTAAGAAACAGTAAAAATGTGAAGCTTTTGTGCTAACTTAATGCCTTCATCTTTTGCACAGTTGAAGACAGGCTAACATATTCTGGATGTCCTGATGCACGTGAATCCATATCATGGACTTGAAAAGTTGTACTGAAACCTTGGGATCAAGGAACATTTCATTAGATTTTTTAGTTCCTACCCTGTTCTTCCCCTTGCTCATCTGGATACGCCATGTTTCCTAACTCCTCCACTCGTCATCTTTGACTTGCTGGAAATACATGGTTTACAGTTGAAAGGGGGCAAAGGAGGGAAAAATATTTTTCTTTGTTGGTGAGATATGCAGAACTTGGGAGATACTATAACTGACTTGAAAATAATCAAGTTTCCCAAGCAGACACAATCTGTTACATAAATGTGTTTTCAGAGAACATCTTATTTGCAACTTCGGAAAGTTGTGCCATCACCCATTCGGTAAGTGCACTTCATTACAGCACAGGCCACTCTCCCCACGACACGGAAGTGTTACACACCCTTGCATCATACTCTTCTTTTTCCCATTGCCTTCATGTCCCCCTAACTTCCCAGCATTTTATGCAATCTTTGTGGCTTTTTTCCTCAGTGAAGTTTTGGGTGTCCATTGGATTACAAACACTATTAAGAAATACAAAACCAAGAAATAGGTATGTGGATTTTAAGTCATCTTTTTTTAAAATACATACTAAAATATTTAAAATAAAATTGTATGAGCTTGAGAATTACTTCAACCTAATCTTGTTAGGGAAATGGGGGAGCTATAGATGAAACAAGATGGGTCATGAGCTGGTAACTGTTCAAGTCAGGTTAGATGTACATGGAAGTTCATCATTTTATTCTCTCCAATTTTGTATGTCTTTTAAGTTTTTCAGAATAAAAAGCTTAAAAAGACACAAATATCATGATTTCATTACTTCAGTTAATAACACACCCAGTCCCTTCCTTTGAATTAATATATTTTTATTAGATATCTTTTTGAGTTTTTATAGTCATTAAAAACTAATGTCTAAATTAACCAAACATAATGCCAGACCTTTGTATTTCTATCTCACAAAACTTAAACCAAAATTATCCAATTTAATAAAGCCAATTTAATCACAATGATCTCACTAGATATTATAAACATTTTTAGAGAAAGCAAAACATTTAATTTTAACAAAATTAAAATTTTATTTTACAAATACTATTTAATTTTTATCATCATTAAAATTTTTACTATGGGTCTTTTATCATTTAGTTGTAAATGTGTAGGTTTAAGAAATAAATAAACATACATAAATGGGGGCAACATGCTTTAAAAAGCTTTAAGCATAGGGGCCACACTCCAATGTGTGGAGACCCCTGCCCATGACAAAACACCACAGGGGGAGCTGTTACTTCTTTGTCTTTGCATCTCTAAGTTATGGCAGTAAGCTTGGCACATATTTCACACTCAATACAGTTTGCTGAATTTAAAAAAAAAAAAAAAAAAGGCCACTTTGGAGTGGCATAGAATGAGAATTTTAGAACTAGAAAAATAAACTGAAACCAAACTCCTCATTTTCCAACAAGGAGACAGGTTTAGGAAGGTTAAATCACACAGCTAATGGAAGTATGGTGAAAGAAATGTTTTAGGAAGATTGATCTGACATAGATCTATGGGATGCTTCAGAGGAGAAAAAGACTAGAAGCAACAGTACGTGTTAAGAGACGATTGCAATCATCAAAGCATGCAGTAATGAGAGTGTAAACTGGGATGATGGGAAGGGAATGAGAAGCAGAGGAGGATCTGAAAGACATTGAAAATGCAACCCTTGGCACTGCTTTTTCACTGTCAGTAAGATTTAATCTTGACCTATTTCTACACAAGCTGGTATCAATCATGATACCCAGATATTTTTACCCATGGCCCCAAACTGCACAAAAAAGGCATAATTAGCAATTCTTTGACTCATCTAGGGCCTCTGAGAGTGATTCATACCCTTCGCTACACAATTATCTACCATAAATATAGTTTAACCTCTGTCTATTCCAAGCAATGGTTCTTTATAATGTCCATCTGTATGCCGCTTGCTCTATTGCTATAGGATTGAGTCCAGCCTCTTTATCTTTTGAGAACCTCCATATTTTTTTCTCCTCCATCTAAGATAATCAATCTTCACGTTATTCTGTAATGCAACAGTAAGGAATCTTTCAGAATCAGGATAGCAAGTTTTATTTATCTTCCCTAAACATGCTAAGATCAAAGATTCATTTGAGTTAACTTCATCTTTTGAAATAGACATATAATAAATGTTTTCAAAAAGAAAAGCTAGTTGATCTCTTTTGTTCAAGACCAACAACCCTGAAAAAATCAAACTTTTGCTTGTAGGTAGGAAAGAAAATAATTTAGAAACGCCCAGGGGATAATGGGTAAGAAAGGCCAGGATAAAATCTGGACAGGCAGAAGGCAATCACTGGGTAGAGAGTGTCTGACATGCAAAGGAGATCAGGGTGGGGTGCGTGGGGATACCAGAAAAGAGGCATAAATACCCCAAAAGACAAACATGTGTAGAGGATCAAGAGAGCTGACAGTTGTTCCACATGTTGGTGGAAATACTGCATGACCCCCTTGTGGTCCTGAAGCCACTCAAGCCCAGACCTAAACAGTTCTGCTCCAAGCCATGCAAACACACACCGTACCTAGTTTTCTCTTATGCTCTCAACCCTACTGTTCCTTCACCATTTGAGGATCCTACCTATCCAAACCTTTCTCACTTTCCAAGTTCCAGATCAAGTCTCCTCTCTTCCCTAGTTGCCCTTCTGACTGCTCTAGTCAACCACACTCCTCCTCCTCTGTATAACAGTTAAATGCCATCTTGCATTGTTTTGAATTCAGGTCTGGCCTCCAGGAAATGTGAAATCCCTTGAGAACAGCTTTTCTGTCATATAACTTATGTCCCTCCTACAGAAAAGGAGCACAGAGTAAGGGAAGTAAGAATGGTATTTTGGAACTACCAGTGTTTCTATTCTGTTTTTCTCCAATTATCATTTAAAACAGCATAGATCTTACAGTTTTAGAAGCAGTTCCTTATTTGGGAATTGGTTTATAAACTACATAGTTGAATATACATCCCAGCCAAGGATGTATATTTTTCTCTACAGCTGATGATGAAGAAATGAACAAAGCTGGAGCCTAAAAAGACCATTATAGTCAATGCACTTAGACAAATGTCAGCAGCTGCCAGGGAAGATTTCATACTTAGAATGGTTAGTCGGCTAGAGATTGGTTCTATTATAAGAATTTGTTTCCTCTGCAAAAGAAAAGTTTGAATACATTAAATCTTAATGAGAGTTCTACAGGCCTGGGCACATAATGAAAAAAAAAAAAAAAAAAAAACCAAAAACCAAAACCAAAACCAAAACCCTAATTACAAAGCACAGTTTTCCAAGTACATTCAAAGATTTTCAGCAAAATAATTTAAAAATGAGGTTTTTGTCTTAAAAATTAACTATATGTATTTCTGTATGTTTGATACTCAAAGAATGGAAATAGGCACACGAGTTTCATTTGTGCCATCTATTTTTTTTTTTTTTACTTATTCATACATTCACTCATTGAATGTCTAATATGTGCTAGGCATTGTGCCAGGCCAAAATAAGACAGCCTTTCCCAAAAGGATGTCAAACTGTGGGATAAATACAATGTTTTTAAATATGCCAAATGCTCTAATGGGAATATGCACCATGACTAATAGATGTGGGGTTTCATTAAATGGGTAGAGGAGCTGGGTGAATTAGACAGTATGTATATACCTAACACCACCATTTTAACTACGGTTTCTGGAAATCAAGACTATACTACAAGATAAGCAGAAGATAAGGTCTTGGTCAACCTCATTTGTGATCTGAGGGCGGGAGTAAGCCAAAACTGGAAGAAGGTAAAAATGACATCTGTGGTGAGTCTACAATGTGCCAGGCATTTGGCTAGTCACTTTCTACAGAATATCTCATTTAATCCCCCAACCCCAAACCATGACAGAGCCGTTTACAGTTGAGAAAACTGAGACTCAGAGAGATAAACTAATTTACCCCAAATCACAGCAATCATCCTACTACAGACAGGATTCCAATCCTGTGGTCTGGCTCACAAATGTGTACAATGAGTCTCATCTACTTACTTCTTGCCTGGAAAAGCACATCGAAAGTGCTTTCAGCAACTGGGGGAAAAGTGAGGAAGATCTGACTGCAGATTTAGACAAGTTGGCTAAGAAAAAGGAAGCAAGAACTAAGGGCAGATCGTGACAAAATGATCCAAGAATGAAGTGGTCAAATTAGATTTAGTGTGGCACTTGTTTTTGGTTTTGGTTTTTTGTTTGTTTTACAAACTTCAACATGGCAGTGATCATGTGGTCAAGATCCTGGCACCTAATTTTTAGCTGTAAGTTACTGCATATCCAAGTGAAGCTTCATTTCAGAGGCTGAACACAGTTTATTAAAGTAAATGCACTCTGAAAAGTAAAGACCAAAGAATGGAGGATCAGAGCCTGCAAAACAAAGGTCTCTGCTAAAGGCATGTGCCTCAGCTAAATTATTTCTTATGACCAATGGAACAACCAAGACTGAGGTACTATTCTAAGCCTGCAAAAGGGAAAACACTGACAACAGTGACTTGGGGTAGGTGTTCTGCTGCATCTGGCTTGGTCCCAGATGGGATAATAGATAACACTTTACTAGAACAGAGTTTAAATTCAATATGCAGCAAATAGTGATTGCCTGAAATAGAGTGACTTTGTTCAGGAGTTCATTAGAAAATACTTCATCAAAGTTAGAAGGCTGGGATAGGATATGATTTAGCAAAATTGAAAGAGCAATCAAGAATGTAAGAATAGGAAGAATGAACAAGACAGATGGGGAAGACACTATTTTTTTTTAAGTTTGCCAGTTTTGCAAGATGAAAAAGTTCTGGAGATGGACAGTAGTGATGGTTGCCCAACAACATGAATATCTCTAACACCACTGAACTGTATACTTAAAAATGGTTAAGATGGCGGTATTGTGTATATTTTACCACAAAAAATAAATTTAAATTTTGCTCAGTTATTTAAAGTAAGATAAGTAGAACACGCACATATTTCTAAAAACATTTTTAAAAGTTTTTGTTTACTAGAAGCGGGGCGAGCTAATTGATGTTATTTTAAATGGCCTGTGGGAAAAGTATTTGCAGCTTCTGAAGACTTCAGAATACCATGATATAAATAATTTTAAGAAATTCTTAACGTGCGTAGGCTTGTGGAATTTAGAGCAAATGCAGTTTTCAGGAATATGCAGATTTTTCAGTTCCACACCCCAACTTCTTCAGGGATGGGATTCCACTCTTAAGATCATGTCCATCAGAAAAGCAAGCCACACAATTTATCACAAATTATTGTCCGAAGCCTAGCCCACCCATTCGTGCTTGCCCCTCGAGCCCGCAGCGCCCACTAAATACTGGCTTCCCCCTAGTGAATGACACACTTTCCTTACGAAAAAGGTAGGACCTTCCTACACAATACGGGAACTATCTCATCTTCGACTGGGGAGGCCACTTTGGGTTCTGTTCCGACCGCTTCCCAGTCACCCGGCCTCCCTGAAGAAATTCTCCTCCCGAGGCTCCGAGATTTGCGGGTGCAGCCACCACAGAACGCAGGCTCGAGGGGCCGGGCGGAGGGCGTCCGGATCTCGCGAGATACACGGCTGCGCGGGAGTTCTCGAGTCCTGCGTTCTGTGGTGGACTGCGCCGGACTGTGTGATGGGGCGCTTCCGCAAAGATGGCGGCCGCTGCGGCAAGAGGCGCTTGGCTGGCGGCCTGGGGCGGAAGACTGCGGCGTGGGATCGCTGCCGGCCGGCGAGCTTGGCCCGGCCCTGGCCCCTTGACCGTGGCAGTGGCCGGTGTGGCCCTGGCAGGCACAGGAGTGGCATGGTACCATGGCCGCATGAATGTCGTGGCACCCGAGGGCAGCCTCACCGTCTTAGCACAGGTACGGAACCTGTCCTTTTTGCCAGGCTAACCAAGCTCCTCCGTCCTCAGACTCCCGGTGGTGGAGCGGGCGGTCCCAGCTCCTCTTTCCGAGTCCAGGTAGGGGCACCGCTGCGGAAGACCTTGGACAGGTGGTAAGTGCTTCTTCCTCGACTCGGACCCCACCGCGCTCCCCAAGGGCATTCGAGGCCAGTGCAGGAGATTGAGCCTTCGCCGGGAAAATCCCGCGAAAGACGAACACACGAAGCCCACGACAACAGATTTGCGGCGATGGGTGTGGGCGTGTCTTATTCAAGACTCTTAATTTGCGGATTTCTCGCTACACGGTTTTGGGGAAGTGGTTCTCAGATATGTAATTCGTGTGTGTCCAGTTTCCCCACCCGGACGTACCTTTGTTAACCTTTATAACTAAAGCCTTTACGACTGGTTCTTTGTAGGGTATGATGAAGTTGTCCTAATAGATGACTTTTTTTATCATAAAAATGTCAATCATAAAAATTAGCCGGGTGATAATTTCCAGATTTTATGATCAACTGTAAGGAACATGATTATAAACCTTAATGCTTCAGTGGACTATAAGCACTATACAAAACACGTTTCTTTTAAAACTTCCGTGTACTAAAGGTAAAAGTTCCCTAATTAGATATAAAATTGTCAAGTAAAGTATTTGAAAATTTGAAAGAGTACTACTTTTTAGATATTTTATGCACTTTTCATTTTAACAAGTTTTAGTGTGTGCATTGTTTTGAAAATTAAAAGCAGTATTCTGTTTGTTAGGTTTACATTATACCTTTCTAAGGAAAAACCCAAGGAACAATCAGATACAATGAAAGAGAGGAAAACAGGCCTTGAGAATTAAAGTTAAGCATTGACAAATGATATATTTACTTGTATTAAATTAAGGTGCCACATAGATAATACATGTAATAACTCTTTCCCATCCTCTTACCATTTCTGATCATAGGAGAAGGATCTGTCTTGTGGTATTTTATAGGATTTTTGTTCTTCTGGTGCCAAGGATTCAAGTTATTCATCATTGGTTTCTCTCTTCTCTCAACCTCTTAATTCATCCTATTTAGGACCCTTTGGCTAATCATCCCAAGTATATCACTTAATGTACCCTTCTTTAGAAACCATTAGTGCCTCATTCGGCCTAGGATAAAATCCACATTTAAAAATTTTGTCATTCAGAGCCTTTTGTAGTAACACTCCAACTTGTCACTACTCATATATACCTTCCAGTCAAAGTGATTCACCCAGAATATGACTTCAGTTTTATCCCCTCAGCAATTTGTAGATTCTGATTTCAGTTAATCTGTCTCATTGTTTTTTTCTGGCCCACTTCTAGCCTACTTGTGTTTTAAATTCCTGACATGACATTAAAAACTTTACACCAGTATATTTGAATTCTCTCCAGCTCTCTCCCCTCCCCCAACCTGTGGTACTTTTGGCCTAGAAACCATTTTATTATCCATTGGTTTTTTGGTGGTGGGGGGGGTTGTTTTTTTGTTTGTTTGTTTTTTGAGAGAGAGCAAGCATACCTGAGCTGGGTGGAGGGGAGAGAGAGAATCTTAAGCAGGCTCCACACCCAGCGAGGAGCCCTGGGCTCAGTCTCACAACCCTGAGATCCGGACGTGAGGCAAATCACTAGTGGATAGCTTAACTGACTGAGCTACCCAGGCGCCCCCCATTTTATTACCATTTTTTAACAAAGTCTTTTGACACAGCATTTGCTGTTGGACCAATTCAAAACAGTGGTTCTCATCCTTCTACCACCATAGTAGACTTGAAGATGACCACACATTCCTCTCAGCAACAGTGGCTCAGTACAGCAAGCATTGAGGGGCATATAGTTTGAAAACTCTCCCTCCACCTCGGTGATTCTGGTAATACTTCCCTAAAAGGAGGCCTGTTAATCCCTCTACCACAACCACCACTTTGAAGTCATGTGTGCATAGTTGAGAATCACTGACGGATACATACCATCTCTTGATACAGGTTTATATATTAGTATAGTTATTTTACTTAGTATTGCAAGGTGGTAGAATCTTCCTGATACAGGTTTTTAATAATAGTAATAATGACCTTCATTTTCAGTCATCACACCAGGTAAGTTTTCCAGTAAAAATGGGGAATTTATGATCGTTGAATCCTACACTTTCATGGTTCCCATTGTGACCAACAGCTTGCATTTGTGAGGATCAATCAGAAACTAAGAATAGAAATCAAGGTCATAAAACAGCAAATAAATTGGAGTTTCCCTTCTTTCTTTCCCTCCCTCCACAGTTATTGAAGTGCCTACTCTCTGCCAGTCAGTATGCAAGGAGTGGAGATTCGAAATACAGTTCAAAAGCTTATGGCTTAATGGGGGAGGGCAATTTTAATACAGGTTGGTAAATGCTGTGATAGGGGTAAGTTCTGGGTGCTATGGGAACACAATGGAAGAGCACCTAACAGTCTTGGTTTCCTGAAGTAATGATAGGTAAATAGACACCTATAGGATGATTGGGAGTTTGCTGGGCAAAGAGAATGGAAAGAATATTACAAACAAAGAGTATATTGCAGAGTTCTGAAGATAAGAGTTTGACTCAGTAGAGTGTGAGCTGCAGAAGATGAGGTTCAAAACTGGGGATGAGTGGTGGCAAAGAATCATCAAGAAGTGCCCCTTGAGGGGCACCTGGGTGGCTCAGTTGTGAAGCGTCTGCCTTCGGCTCAGGTCATGGTCCCAGGATCCTGGGATCGAGCCCTGCATCGGGCTCCCTGCTCGGCAGGAAGCCTGCTTCTCCCTCTCCCACTCCCCCTACTTGTGTTCCCTCTCTCGCTGTGTGTCTCTCTGTCAAATAAATAAATAAATAAATCTTTAAAAAAAAAAAGTGCCCCTTAAGCCATATGACAGAAATTTTTATCTTGAGGATAACAGGGGGACATTGTAGGGGCTCTTAACCCTCCTATACCCCAAAAGATCCAGACATAGAATTCAGGGGGTCTGTGAACTTAAATAGAAAAAGATTACTTTCTTTTTTATTAACCTGTAATTTGCCATTTTCTTCAGTTATGAATTTTCTTCAGTTATGCCACTATATAATGTTACTTAATGCATAAAGAATTACAGATATTTCTATATCACAAATTTAGCTTTGACCTTTGGAAAGAGTATCGAGACTTCAGTGAAGAGAATGAATTGAAAACTGGATGAGGGAGCTATTGTAATAATTCCAGAGAAAGATGATGTTGGCTAAATTAGTGGATGAATTTGAAAGACATTTAGAAGATAAGTGTGCAAAGAATCTGAGTTGCAGATGTTATATAAAATATAATATAGTGTTTTGCAACAAAACATTTTATCCTACAGATCCTTAGAGAATTTGCTTTGGAGCACATGAGCGTATTAGTTACTTTTTTGTAAACTGCTTCTTCTGAAACACTTAAGAATATTTGAAAACCATTCTTAGATTTTACTATTACCCCCTTTACAATATTATTTTAATTGATTCTGGCATAGTAAAATCAGATAAATGATGGAAGGGGAAAGACAAAAATATTACTCTAATCCATTCTTCTATAAAAGAGTAGCTGCATTGTTCATAAATAGTGATTTAGGGGCACCTGGGTGGCTCAGTCAGTGAAGCGTCTTCCTTTGGCTTGGATGGAGCCCCATGTTGGGCTCCCTGCTCAGCTGGGAGTCTACTTCTCCCTCTCCTTCTGCCCCTCCCCTGTTAGTATGCTTGCTCGCTCGCTCTCACTCTCTCTCGCAAATAAATAAAATCTTTTAAAAAAATTATGTTTAAAAACATAAGGCTATTTCAGTGGTGAAAGCAGTTAGGAGCTAGAGAGTTTTAGAGTTGGAATGGCAAAATTATTTTCTTCCTGCAGGTATTTCAGTAGCAAAAGTTTTATAGCTATTATCGTATTTTGTTTTCACAAGCTAGAAATAATATATTGATAAACTGCAACTGATGAAAACAAATTTCCATATCACTAAGTAAATCTTCAGTGCCATGTCAGATCAGACTAACTATAAAGCTTTTTTGAACCATGGGTGTTATAAATCATTGTAATAATAAGACAAACGGGGGGGGGGGGGAGAGTAAAGAAAAAGCTATAAAGCCAAAATAAAATGCATTATACTTCACAGTTGACAAAACAGTGATATTTTTTTATTTGTTTTATTTGTTTGTTAATTGTATCAATGTTTCATTTATTCTCTAAATGTTTGTATTTTTTATCTTATCTTAATTTTCAGATTATTTATGTGATATTGAATACTATATGTCTCCCAGACTTCATAATAGGATTTTTTTGGTTTGCTTTTAATGAAAAATTTAAGAATTATATTTAAAAAGTGAAATTATTGGGGCTCCTGGTGGCTCAGTTGGTTGAGTGTCCGACTCTTGATTTTGGCTCAGGTCATGATCTCAGGGTTCTGAGATCGAACCCCTCATTGGTTTCCACCCTCAGTGGGGAGTCTGCTGGAGATTCTCTCCCTGCCCCTCTACCACCACCCCCAACCCCGTGCATGCTCACGAGCATGTGCTTTCTCTCCCTCTCTCTCAAATGAGTAAATAAATCTTTTTTAAAAAGTAAAATTAATTTTTTATAACCTAGTCTGTAAAACTGTATAAATGTTTATTCTAAATAAATTTAAATATTTTATATAGTTTCCTAGGTATTAGATTTCCTTTGATATGTTATTTGTGTATATTTATAAATCTTTGAAACTTTTCCCCAATAACATTTAATCAGTTTTTTCTTTCATAGGACTTATTACTCTTTGAAGTTATTTTATCTATTTGTTTATTTTGTCTTCTCCCACTAGAATGGTCTCTTGGTCTTTTTCATCTCTGTGTATTTACAGTCATGTGATGGCACATAATAAATGTTTATTCAAAGAGTAAATGAATGAACTGCACTATATAACAAAATGACCTTGTCTAACTTTTGTTTGATTGGCATTTATAGAAATAGTAGACAAGCAGTATCCAAAAATGGTTAGAATCAGCTAAGTTACTAACTATATATACTAAGTATATATATATAGATATATACTCAGTTACACACTTCAAGTCGTAAAGATATGTTCCCATATCATCCATATTCCCAGTAGAAAATATAAGTAAATAGGAAACCTTGCTCTTCTCTGCTATATCCCAAGGGCCTGGAAAAGAGTCTTGTGCATAGTAGGTGTGGTAAATATTTATTGAATGGGTGAATAAATTGATGGAATTTATAATGTAATAATAATAGGTATATCTTTCTCTCAAAAATGTAAAGATGGGTCCATTTCACCTATTAATGTGTATGAGATTTCATTTTCAGTTCACGTTATTAGCATTTATGTTTGTCTTCATATAACAAGTTTTTGTCCTCTGCTATCATATTAAAATATCAAAATTAATTTTAGAATTTAAATAAAGTTAATTGCATTTTCTTTCTTTTTTTTTTTAAGATTTTATTTATTTATTTATTTGACAGAGAGAAACACAGCAAGAGAGGGAACACAAGCAGGGGGAGTGGGAGAGGGAGAAGCAGGCATCCCGCCGAGCAGGGAACCCCATGCAGGACTGGATCCCAGGACCCTGGGATCATGACCTGAGCCAAAGGCAGACACTTAACGACTGAGCTACCCAGGTGCCCTGAGTTAATTGCATTTTCATTCTAGTTACTGAGATGCTTCAACTTGTAAACCTCAAGCCAATTAAATTGTTTTTAATTTTGGAAATAATCCTGACATATGGTGAAAACTAACCATAAAAATAAAAACTATATTTTGATATGGTGATATTATATTCTGATATTATTCTGATATTATATTTTGATGTTATAGTTAAATATATAGTATACACTGTATATATAATATTACACTGACTGAAGATGTAAATATAACAAGATCTGTACCTTAACAATTGGTTAAAATTCTTCTTAGGGAGAGAGTGGTTTTGGTTTACTTACTAAGTTTTTCTGGTAGAGAGTAAGCCCCCTAGGAGCCTGAATGTGGCTGGGTCAAGGCTTCAGCGGTGAGGGAAGGCTGCTTTGCATAATGGAGGCAGAAGAATTCGGAGCACATAAGGAAATCTGGGTATAGAAATGAAAAGGAGAAGGAAGGACAGAATTGAAAAGACTGGATTCTCTGTAATTTCTTGATCTTCCATCACCTATCCAGTCTTTAGTAAAGTCTAGTATATTCGCAGATACTCAGTTACACAAAGTTCTTATGGTTTAAACAGAGGTAGCACTGGACGAAAGTGATACCCAAAAGAGAAGGCAAGGAAAATATAAGTTCCTCCCATTCCTGCATTTTTAGCAGCACTCCCAGAAGGATGTTTTTTTATTTTTCAGCTTTATTGAGGTATAATTGACATAAAAATTCATATTTAAAGTGTACAACTTGAGGGGTGCCTGGGTGGCTCAGTCGGTTAAGCGTCTGATTCTTGATTTCAGCTCAAGTCATGATCTCAGGGTCCAGGGATTGAGCCCCCCCCGCCCTCAGATTCCACACTCAGCAGGGAGTCTGGAAAAAGATTCTCTTTCTCCCTCTCGCTTTGCCTCTCCCCCTGCCATGCATGTGCGTTCTCTCTCTAAAATAAATCTTTTAAAATTTTTTTTAAATTAAAAATTTTTTAAGGATACAGCTTGATTTTTTTTTAGACATTGGGAGATAAACACCATATCAAGTTAATTATATCCATCACCTCACCTAGTTATCATTGAGTGCATGTTTGTGTATGGTGAGAACACTTAAAGATTTACCCTCTTAACAAATTTCTGGTACATAACAACAGCATTGTTAACTGTAGTCACCATGCTGTATGTTTAATCTCTAGGACTTACCTTGCATAACTGGAACTTTTACCCTTTGACCAACATCTTCCCATTTCCCCCAACTTCGAGCATCCACCATTCTGCTCTGTTCTTCTGTTAGTTCGACTATTTTAGATTTCACAGATAAGTGAGATTATGTAGCATTTGGCTTATTTCACTTAGCGTAATGTCCTCCATATTCATCCATATTGTTGCAAATGGCAAGATTTCCTTTTTCAAGGCTGAATAATATTTGTGTGTGTCTGTGTGTGTGCACATGCACACCACATCTTTTCCATTCAGCCATTGATGGACAGTTGGCTATTGTAAATAATGTTGCAGTGAATGTGGGAGTGCAAATATCTCTTTGCAATACTGATTTCATTTCCTTCAAATGTATACCCAGAAGTAGTATTGCTGGATCATGGTAATTCTATTTTTAATTTTCTGAGGAACCTCTGTACTGTTTTTCTTTTTTTTTTTTTTTTTTTTAATTTTTTTATTGTTGTGTTAATCCCCATACATTACATCATTAGTTTTAGATATAGTGTTCCATGATTCATTGTTTATGCATAACACCCAGTGCTCCATGCAGAACGTGCCCTCCTCAATACCCATCACCAGGCTAACCCATCCTCCCAACCCCCTCCCCTCTAGAACCCTCAGTTTGTTTTTCAGAGTCCATCGTCTCTCATGGTTCGTCTCCCCCTCCGATTTCCCCCCCTTCATTCTTCCCCTCCTGCTACATTCTTCTTCTTCTTTTTTTCTTTCTTAACATATATTGCATTATTTGTTTCACCTCTGTACTGTTTTTCATAGTGGCTGTACCAGTTTACATTCCCAGCCAACAGTATAGAAGGGTTTTCTTTTCTTCACATCCTCTCCAGTATTTATCTTTTGTCTTTTTGATAATTGCTGTCCTGACAGGTATGAAGTGATATCTCATTGTGGTTTTGATTTGCATTTTCCTGATGATTTGTGATGTTGAGCATCTTTTCATATACCTATTGGTCTTTTGTATGTCTTCTTTTCAAAAATGTCTATTCAGGTCCTTTGCCCATTTTTTAATCTGGGTATTTTATTTCTATGGCCATTTAGTTGTTTGAGTTCCTTATATATTTTGGATATTAACGTCTTATCAGATGTATGGCTTGCAAATATTTTCTCCCATTCTGTAGGTTGTTTTTCACTCTGTGCTTTCCTTTGCTCTACATAAGCTTTTTATAAAAATTTGATGCAATTCCACGTGATAATTTTTGCTTTTGTTGCTTGTGCTTTTGGTCACATATTCAGAAAATCATCATGCAGATCTCTGTCAAGAAGGTTTTCCCCAGTGTTTTCCTCCAGTAGTTCTGCTGTTTTGGATCTAACATTTAAGTCTTTAATCCACTTTAGTTAATTTTCCTATGTGGTGTGAGATAAGGATCCAATTTCATTTTTATACATATGGATATCCAATTTTCTTCATACCATTTGTTGAAGAGACTATCCTTTCCCCATTGTGTAGTCATATTTCTGGGCTCTATTCTGTTCCATATGTCTGTTTTTATGCGAGTACCACACTTTTTTGATTACTGTGCTGTGTGTATTTGGAAATCAGGAAGTGTGATGCCCCAGGTTTGTTTTTCTTGCTCAAGATTGGGCTAACTTTTCAGGATCTTTGTAGTTCCATATGAATTTTAGGATTGTTTTTTTCCATTTCCGTAAGGAATGCCGTTGGGATTTTGAAGGGGAATGCCTGCCTTGAATCTTTAAATCACTTGGGCAGTATGGACATTTTAACAATATTAATTCCTGGAATGGTTTTGAACAGTTATGGATTATGAAATGAAAGGTAGGATTTATCCCTGTCAGGGTCCAGTCAGGAGACAGAAGCGTAAAACAATAATTTGAGTGGGGAAGTTTAATATAAAGAATTATCTAGTAAAGGTGGTTGACTTCTAAAGGAGTAAAGGACTTTAAGGGGTCCAGAAGTAGCAGGTGCCAAAAAGTAGCCAGTATCTGTAAGTGAAAGGAGAGTAGATAGTGAAGGTACTAAGGACTTGGGAAAGCTCCTCCAACCCCGAAGCTGAGATTTAGCCTTTTTGAAGAGGGCATGGTTACCACAGAAATAGAACTCTGCTGTTGGTAGCTCTGGCCAGATGGTACAGGCCCGAACTAGCCAGAAGAAGCTTGTCATTGCTGGTAGGTGTGTCGGAGCTGGAACTGGTCTATAGAATCATCCCACTGAATGGGAGAATGTGGCCTCAGGGCATGGCCAGAAGTGGCACCTGGAGCTGCTCATAAGAGGTAACCTGGTGTGTTGGAAGCTGCCTGCAGAGCTGTTCGGAAGCTGGCTGGTCTGTGAGGGCCACCTGGCTCCAGCGCTGAATAAAAAAGGCAGAAGTGCCTTCCTCCCTGTTTTCTTGCAGTGTCACTCCAGTGCCCTCTATTGACAGAGGCTAAAATTGTTCTAGTTGACAAGGAGAGAAGTCTGCAGGGGGTTCAGATCCAGTATCACAAAGCAGGACAAAAGAGGGTGGATTAGGAGCTGAGACAGTTGATGACTTATACTGAGTTCAGGAGTGTTTGGCCCGGGTTTCAGCAGGAAAAGCTCCAGCTGACCACTTGTTACAAAGGGTACTGACTGGATTTCTTATTGGCATTATATGCAGTGCCAAGGATATGTGGGCACTTGATAGAGTCCCCTTGTCCTTTGTGTTTCTTCAGTTATTTGTTATTGAGGAATAAAAGAGCTCAACAAAATGAGCTTTTCTTTCACCATTGTCTCTCTAGTGCTAAACTTAGGGCTTGGCACTTAGATGGTATTCATTAAATGTTTTTTGGATGTACATTTCCATGGTTGCAAGATACACCCTCCTCCATCAGAGATTTCTCATGGAATTAATTATTATTGCTTTTTATAAAATTCCTGATATTATGGTACAGTAATTGAGGTTCTGAATATTTTCATTGTTGGGAAAAAATTAAAAAGGTTATAAACATTGTTGAAGTTGTCATTTTTGTATTATTGAGACAGGTAACGTTAATGATGACAGGAAAATTAGTGAGGTCAATGTGATCGTTAATCTTACGTGTTAACTTGGCGAGTCTGTGGTACCCAGTTGTTTGGTTAAACAGTCTAGATATTACTGTGAAGGTTTTCTTTAGATGTGACTGGGGGTTTGAACTCACGACCCTGAGATCGAGACCTGAGGTGAGATCAAGCTTCACGACTGAGCCACCCTGGTGCCAAGAGATGTGATTAACATTTAAATCAGTAGACTTCAGTAAAGCAGATTACTCTCCATAGTGTGGATGGGTGTAATCCAATCAGTGGACAGCCTTAAGAGCAAAGCCGAGGTTTCCTGAGGAAGAAAGAAATTCGGTCTCTGGAGGCAACATAGAAACTTTGCCTGAATTTAGGTCTCTTACCAGAAATTCCAGCCTGCCCCACAGGTTTTGGATTTGCTGTCCCCCTCAATCCCATGAGCCAATTCCTTAAAATAAATCTCTTATCCCTCTTTCTTTCTACCTTTATACGTATAGGATATAGGAATATCTTATTGGTCCCATTTCTCTGGAGAACCCTGACTAATAACAGATTTTGGTACTGGGAATTAGTATGCTGCTGTAATAAATACTAAAACTGTGGAAGTGGCTTTGGAATTGGTTAATGTATGAGGCAGGAAGAGTTGAGGCACATGATAGAAATCATCTATATTGCCTTGAAGAGACTGTTGCTACAAATATGAATGTTACAGGTGCTTTTGGTGAGGTCTCAGATGGAAATGAGCAACATGGTAATGGAAACTGAAGGAAAGGCAGTTCTTGTGGTAAAGTGGCAGGGCACTTGGCTAAATTGTGCTCTACTATTTTGGGGGAGGTATAACTTGTGAGTGATAAAATTGGATATTTAGTTGAGCAGATTTCTAAGCAAAATGTTTAAGTCATGGTTCAGTTTCTCATAGTTGTACATAATAAAATTTGAGAGGAAGGAGAGAAATTAAAGAAGGAATTATTACACAAAAGAACCAGAACTTGAAGATTTGGAAAATTACTAGCCTGGCTGTATTGTAAAACAATGAGAAGGATGCTGTGCGGAGAAAATTAAGGGTGTGGCTAGACAACCATTTGCTAAAGAGATTAGGAGTGTGACTCCTGAATCCAGTCAACCATCTCAGCAAAAAGCTGCTAGGGTTAGACTGAAGGGGGCAGAGAAGGGATGAAATGAAGGAAGGACTTCTTGGGTTCTACAGGCAAGTAGAGCTGTCTAGTCACGAACGTGTTATCTTTCCAGAGAGGAGAAGAATAACTTAAGGAGGGGTGCCTGGGTAGCTCTGTTGGTTAAGTGTCCAACTCTTGATTTCAGCTCAGGTCATGATCTCAGGGTCCTGCAGAATGCTCAGCAAGGAGCCTGCTTGAGAATTTCTCTCCCTCCCTCTCTGCCCTCTACCCCGACCCTTTCATGGGCACTCTCTCTCTTTCTCAAATAAATCAATTAAATCCTTTAGAAAAAAAGAGAGAGAGAGACAGAGAGACTAACATAAGGAGCACAAAGCACCTAGCCACAGAGGATTATTCTCAAACATAAAATCTGATTTGCCCTAAATTGCAGACATGCTTGGGACCCATGACCCCCTTTTTCTCTTCCAGTTTCTGTCTTTTGAAATGGGAAGCTCTGTCCTGTACATGTTCTATCACTGTGTTTTGAAAACAGGTAACTTATCTAGTTTCATAGGTTTACAGAAGGAGTAGATTTTCACCCCAGGATAAGTCATACTCTGAATCTTACCCGGAAGTGATTACGAGAATTTATATGCTGAGATTTGGGACTTAGTTGATGGTATTTAGATGAGATGTTGGACTTAAAGTTGCTGCTGGGATGATTAGGACTTTGGAGAGGATGTTGGGATGGGATGAGTACATTTTGCATGTGAAAGCAGATGAATTTGAGGGGGGGCCAGAAGGTAGACTCTTGAGTTGTGTTCCCCCAAAATTTGTATGTTGAGGTCCTGCCCTCCACTATCTCAGACTGTGGCCTTATTTGGAAATAGGATCATTGCAGATTTAATTAGTTAAAAAAAATTTTTTAAAGATTTTATTTATTTATTTGACAGAGAGATAGCAAGAGAGGGAACACAAGCAGGGGGAGTGGGAGAGGGAGAAACAGGCTTCGTGCTGAGCAGAGAGCCCGATGTGGAGCTCAATCCCAGGACCCTGGGATCATGACCTGAGCCGAAGGCAGACGCTTAACGACTGAGCTACCCAGGTGCCCCTTAATTAGTTAAAATTAAGGAGGGATCATATTGGAGTAGGTTGGACCCCTGATACAGGATGACTGGTGCCATATTAAAAAGGGAAATTTAGATGCACACAAAGGGAGAACGCCATGTGAAGACTGGAGTTATGCTGCCACAAGCTGGAGAACTGCCAGAAACTAGGAAAGGGGCCTGGAGCAGATTGTTCTCTCACGCCTTGAGAGGGAACATGCCCTTATGGGCACCTCAGTCTCAGACTTCGGGCCTCCATACCTGTGAGACAATAAATTTGTTATTTAAACCACTCAGTTTGTGGTACTTTGTTACAGGAGCCCTAGGAAATGAATGCAGTTAATATTTGGTATGGGTCTAAGAGCAGTGGTTTCCAGCTGTGTTCTATCAGAGAGACTTCTCAAGATCCAGAAGAAAATCAAATGGGCAGCCTTTGAGAGATGCCTTATATCTGTTTTATATGTAGAAATTAGGACTCTGCTACTACAACTTGAAAACAATCTAATATTTTTAAACTAGTCATCTTTTTAGAGTTCAGCACACATCAGGTATTATAATGCCTTTGAATTTTCCAGTAAACCTTATATTTTCAGTGAGAAAATTTAGTAAATTACCAATATGAAAACTGGTCTTATGGTGACCAAAAATTGTTACACTTCAGAAAATACACATTTTAAAACCATACTATAAGGAATTTATAATTTCAAGGTTTATGAAAAATGTGGCTTGATGTGTGGGAGAATCACCTTGATCTTCTAAAGGGGGGAAGTTATGTAAATTGAGGTAATGTGTTATTTTCTGGGTAAATAAAATTGCTTTCTTATGTAATTGTGATTATGATTTAGTTGTCAGGTCTGATTTGAATGATTTCTCATCTAATCTTTATTGACATTTCATAAATGTATTTTCCTTTCTCTTGATGTCTTAATTTGCTTGCTTTTATTTGAGTAAAAAGAAATTAGAGGAAAAAACACCTTTAAGATGTATTCATATAAATATCTTGCATACGTCATAAAATGCCTCACACATGAACGCATCTTAGAAGTAATGTGTGTTTGTTGATGTGATTTTTGTCTTTAAATCCCATTTAATGACCTTCTTGACCTATAATTCTAAACTGATATTTTGCCTTTTAATCCTGCCTCACCTTAGAATTATGATTGAGCATTTTTAATGGGTTTAAGATTAGACTGCAGCAATATTAATCATTTAGCAACTTGCATTACAAAACAGCATTAGCTCATAGAAACTTTTAATGTTCTCAGAACAGCCTGGTTTTTCATGCCTTTAATTTTTACATTTTGACATCCATGATAATTGTCAGTTTCAGTTTTATCAGTTCCTGCTGATCAGTAGGAATTCCCTCCTTCTGACCATCCTAATTCTATCCATGGAGATGATCTCCTTGAAGCCTACTTTAGTATCTCCTTTCTTAAACTTTTCATAATATTTTTGTTTGTGCCATCAATTAGCATTTGCATTTTCTTATGAGCAAATCTAATATCTGGTCTCTCTAACAACATTATTAGCCTTTAAGCTCAGAAACTATTTTTTATATTCTAACCCATATCATTTTAATTTGTTAAAATACCAAGTAACTTAAAAAATCCTTATTAAAGTGGAATTAATTAGATAGAGTATCACAGCACTCCCATCCTTATATCATATTTCGCTCCTTCTAGGGCAGTTTTTTTTTTTTTTTTTTTAAAGATTTTATTTATGTGAGAGAGAGAATGAGAGAGAGAGAGAGAGCATGAGAGGGGGGAGGGTCAGAGGGAGAAGCAGACTCCCTGCTGAGCAGGGAGCCCGATGCGGGACTCGATCCCGGGACTCCAGGATCATGACCTGAGCCGAAGGCAGTCACTTAACCAACTGAGGCGCCCTAGGGCAGTTTTTTTTTTTTTTTTAAATATTAACATATCTAAAATCAGGATACGTCTTAAAGTCAGTGGTGTTTTATAATCCCTTTTGGCCAAGTGGCAATCATGACCTAGTTGTCATTGCCTGCTACTGTGAGAATTTGTCCACATTTTTATCACTTAAATTGAGATACATGCATTGTTTGATAAAACCTTAGTCTTGGGCGCCTGGGTGGCTCAGTTGGTTAAGCAACTGCCTTTGGCTCAGGTCATGATCCCGGAGTCGTGGGATCGAGTCCCACATTGGGCTCCCGGCTCAGCGGGGAGCCTGCTTCTCCCTCTGACCCTCTCCCCTCTCATGCTGTTTCTCTGTCTCTCTCTCTTTCTCTCAAATAAATAAATAAATAAAATCTTTTAAAAAAAAAAAAGTCTTTAGAAGAAGAGAAATCATGGGCATAGAAATACCTCTCAAAGAAACAGGAAAAACAGTTTCCCTGAGATCAGAAAGTGATGCTTAGGGCAGGAAAAAGAAAGCAGAACAGGCTAAGAGTGGTCAGAAAAAGATGCTGTTTTGTCACTGTGATCAAATCATGGTAGACTTAACATAATTTGAGGATTAACAAATAGTATTAAAGGGTCTTCCTAAATAGGTATCAAGACTGCCTTAAAAGTCTTCATTCTTCTTATATTTCATTTATTTTTATAAACTACCTAGAATTTAGAATTGAGGCTTTTTTTCGTTGAGGAAAAAAACATGGCAGAGCATCATGTTTCATTCACTGTCTCACATTTTAAAGCTCTGTTGATATGTTTACATTAATTTTCATATAATTATTTCTATAGTTAATTCTGTTGTATAAATTTATTATAAATGTCAAATTTGATATTACTTAATACATTTGATTTAGTATGCCTTCATGTTGGGAGAAAGCAAAATGCTTCCAACAGTGCAATTCTAAGTCTGGCTTCTTTGAATCTATCAAAAAAAAATAAGATCCGGGACTTACTGAAATTCCATTCACCTTAAGCCCACATTTAGTTATTAATATCTTACTGTAAGGTGGCTGAAATGGGTGAAGATGACCAAAAGGCACAGTCTTCCAGTTATAAAAAGAAGTCCTGGGGATGTAACATACATCTTGGTGACTGTAGTTAATAATACTGTATTGTATGTCTGAAGGTTGCTAAGGGAGTAGATCTTAAAAGGTCTCATCACAAGGGAAAAACATTGTAACTGTGTGATGATGGATGATAACTAGACTCATGGTGGTCATTTCACAATGTGTACACATACCGAATTATTATCTTGTACACCTGAAACTAATATAATGTTATATGTCAGTTGTATCTCAAATTTTTAAAAATATCTTACTATACAGCCACCATTCTAAAGTACTTATACATAACTTTTAGCTTTTATTATCATTTTACTAACAATACTTAGCAGTCCCTGGCTCGTAGTAGGTATTTAATTTTTGAATAAGTGAGTAAGTGAATGAAAAAATGAATGAATGGATAGAGTGCTCAACTAAAGCTGTGTTTAAATGGCTAAAATCAGTTGAAAAATAGTGTGCCTTTCCTCCAAGCTTCAGTCCATCTATATTGTTCTAAGGCTTGTTTGCAGTTTTAAAGCCCTTTGACCCTCTCACTGAGCAGAAGCTAGTTACCTTGCAGAATGTCCCTAAATTTAGATTTGGCTGATGTTTCCTCATGATTTATGCATTTTTGTTAAGAATTACAGTAAAGCTATGCTGTGTTCTTCTCAATGTATCATATTAAGGAGGCATATGATATAAATTGCTACTGATGATATTAACTTTTATCATTTGGTTGGTAAGATGGTATCTGCCAGGTTTCTCCATTGTAAAGTTAATTAATGTGTATTTTATACTCATTAATTAGTATTTTGTGGGGAGATACTTTGAGGCTTCGTGAGGCTTTCTCTTCTCCACTGTTTATTAATTAAAGATTTTGTTTTTTAAATTTATTTTGACAGAGAGAGTGCGTACAAGCAGGGGGAGCTGAAGGCAGAGGGAGAGGGAGAAGCAGGCTCCCTGCTAAGCAGGGAGCCTGATGTGGGGTTCGATCCCAGGACCCTGGCAGACACTCAACCATCTGAGCCACCCAGGCGCCCTCCACTGTTTATTAATTCATTCATTCATTCATATCTGTTTGGATTCAGGGGTTCCTACTTTATTCACAGGGTTTCAATCAATGACCATCATAATTCACAGACGGTCCCCAACCTATGGTGGTTGATTTACAATTTTTAGACTTTACAATGGTGCAAAAGTGATGCCCATTCAGTGGAAACGGTACTTTGAATTTTGGCCTTTTCCCAGGCTAGCGATGTTGGGCTATGACAACAAGCTGCACCTCCCAGTCAGGCACACGATCACAAGGGTTAACAGCTGACAGACTCAAAACCATTCTGCACCTATACAACTATTACATTTTGTCAGTTTCAGTACAGTTTTAATTACATGAGCTATTCAATACAATATAAAATTGGCTTTGGGTTCAATGATTTTGCCCAACTGTAGGCTAATGTCAGTGTTCTGAGCATGTTTAAGGTAGGCTAGGCTAAGCTGTGATGTTCAGTAGGTTAGGTCTCTTGGATGCATTTTTGACTTAGGATACTTTCAGCTCACTGTGGATTTTTGGGGGACGCAACCCCATCATAACTCGAGGAAGATCTGTATTTGAGTAATAGATCTCCCTGTATGTAATCAGTCTCCTGAAAGCTGTGCCTTGGACATGCCATGCCCCACTCCCCTCACCCCTGGCAAAGGAGAAGGAGGAAGAGAGGTCCTGCAGCCAATTCTTGATTAATTGTTCTAAAAAAAAAAGAGGACTTTTAGCATAAGTAACACAAAACAACAACTTGCCTAGGATATAATAAGTGATAGTTTCTGAAATGTCAGAAGGAAAGAGGGAAGAGGATGCCTGGAAAAGCAACTTCTAGGAAGTTGAAAGTAGACCTCTTCCTCCACTGACTTTAATCCTGTCATAGTTGTGGGGCGCCTGGGTGGCTCAGTCGTTAAGCGTCTGCCTTCAGTTCGGGTCATGATCCCAGGGTCCTGGGATCGAGCCCCGCATCGGGCTCCCTGCTGAGCGGGAAGCCTGCTTCTCCCTCTCCCACTCCCCCTGCTTGTATTCCCTCTCTCGCTGTGTCTCTCTCTGTCAAATAAATAAATAAATAAATAATCAATCCTGTCATAGTTGTTTATTTGTTTGTTTTAACTGTATTAGAATGTTTATGCTGAGCTTGATGCTGAGAGGATTTTAAATGGCTTAGAAAAGTGCTATTGTGGGCAATAATTTTTAAATGGAGAGAAAAATAGCATACAGATGAAGTTATAGAAAAGATTAAAATAATGCTATAAGATCTTGTGTTATATTTGACGTTAATCATAAATTTGATCTTAAATTTAGCAACAAGTTCAAAGAGGAGAAGAGTCCAGTTATATGCTTCATAATGGTTGCTTAGAAACAACTAAATCTGGGAATAAGACAGTTATTTTCTACTGTTTCATAAAGAGGATACTGTAGCATCATTATAGTAAGAAGTATAGCAAGAAGTTTCATATGGCAGTTTTTTATAATCTCTAAGTGGGACATTTGCATAACCAAAAAATATTAGGTAAGTGGCAAAATGCTTACCATTACAGTATAGTCCTGAGAAAACCGTTCAAGGAGGGGGTGCCCACTTAAGTCTGTTGCTGCTGAGATGGTGAGAACAGAAAGCTAGGCTTTGGGTGTGGCAGTAGGAAAGGTGTTGGTGACCTTGACGAGGAATTTCAGTGAAATACTGGGGACAGAAATTTAATTGGAATGTGTTGAGGAGAGATGGTGAAGTAAGGAAGCAAAAAATATGAATAGAGATATTTCATTCTACAAGTGTTACTGTAAAGGATATTCAAGAAGACACAAGATATGAAACCAAGGTAAGGTTTTGTTTTAAGATGTAAGACAATAGAAGACATTTGAATGCTGATAAAATGATGTAATAAAGAGACAAAAATTGTTACAGATCTGTGAGGGGGTAATTATTGGTTGAAGTCTTTAAGAAAGGAAGTTATACGGAGTCAAGACCACAGGTAGAAGGGTTGGACTTTGACAGTAAAAAGGATTCTTCTTCTGTTGTAACAAGTGAAAGCAAAGGGTTTGGTTAGTCCCAGAAGCTGGCTATAGACCTAATTCCACACTTTCCTTCTATTAAAAAACAAACAGGCAAAAAGAGCCTGGTTGTGAACTGCTCTGGAAAAATGGGCCATGTCAGAGGAATCTGTAATGACTGCCACTAGAGAGAAAAACCCATAAAGATAGTGGGAAGGGGATAACAGAGTTCATGAAGAATGAGAGCTTAGAAACAACAGTTACAATGATTATAGGACTAATTACCATAAAATTCTAATGGCTTTGTTTTGGTGAGTTTTTCCAGTGTTGCTTAAAGTATCATCTAATAAGTTATTTTGAAGAAAAATTTGTACTATGAGTTTTTTTGTGTGTGTGTGAATTAAGGCATTCTTTTTTTTTTTTTTTTTTTAAGATTTTATTTATCTATTTGACAGAGAAAGACATAACGAGAGAGGGAACACAAGCAGGGGGAGTAGGAGAGGGAGAAGCAGGCTTCCCTGCGGTGCAGGGAGCCCGATGGGGGGCTCGATCCCAGGACCCTGGGATCACGACCTGAGCCGAAGGCAGACGCTTAACGACTGAGCCACCCAGGTGCCCCTGTACTATGAGTTTAATGTAAGTAATATACTGTACCATGGTATTACATTTTAAAATATTTAAAGTCTAAAATAGTAAGAGAACACCAAGGATGGTTTATTTTCCTCTGATAATATTTAAATTCACATTTGAACTGCTATTTTATATTTTGTGGGTATGACCCGACTTAAACAAATGGTCACAAATTTTAGATAAATAAAAGCAAGGAATGTGGATCATTGTGTTTAAACTGTCAAACAAATATATTAATTGGGAAGTGAATTTGCAAATTTCATTAAATGTAATGCATTTCTGTTATATATCAATGAATAATTTAAAAACCCCAGTCATGTAATTAATACAGTGGAGCTATTTTAATTTGCTGTGACAACCCTACACAATTCATAAAATTAAATTGGTGTTGCTTTCTTTTATTCCAGGTTGTCTGACTGTATTTGTGGTGATTATTTTTGTGAAAAGGGGGTAAAAGACATTAATAATACCACTAGCAATGGGTAAAACACAAACTTACTGGAGTATTCTTGAATTGGAGTGTATATGTGTGCAGTGCATTGGGTTTAATGATAGTACCTTTAAAATTGGTATGCCAAGGGCAGTAAACTTTACAGCAACATTCAGAAGTTTAATAACCATGAAACGCTGAAAGGCCAGTGAAGACTAAAGCTTTCTTTAGTCAACAGTAAAGCAAGAATGCAAAGATGTTTTTATTCTTTATTGCCTCAGGTAAAAATGTCTCTAGAAACAGATAAATGATGACAAAGCTTTGATGTTAATAAACCCAAATGGAAGTAAAAAATCAAAGTGTGTAAATGGCTAGATTATGAAAAGAAAAATGACAAAGTTATACCCTGTAATTAGATGTAATTTGTGCTTTTGGCATAGCTATTTGTCCTACATGAATGAGAGGTTGTCTTACTTTCCTTCCTTGCATAATAGGACAGTACTTATATATCCTACTGTAAATCTTTTGTGGTACTTTTCTCGGGGGTGCAGGGACCAAGGAAAAAAAGAAAAACAAATTGTAATATCAAAGCAGAAGTGTATTTTAATCTTTCCTTTGGCAATTATATTTGTTTAGCTGAACCTAAGGAAAAAATTCTGTTTGCCCTTATTCTATAAAACATAGGTTCTAGTAGATCATGTATACAAATTAATGCTCTTGTTATTGTGAATTTTAGAGTTTTATGAATTACAACAGTGTATAAACATATCGTAAGCCACCAGTAGTGGCAGTATATGAATTAAAAATTGAATATGAATGTTAAATGTTTCAAATTATAAATAATTTCTCTCTAGAAATAATACTTAATGAATCATATGTTTAAGTACAGCCTGGTCCATGTAGAAAATTTTTATTGACATCTATGAAAGTTCCATGAATGGGTGATATGTAGAATGAAAGTTGTGGTTACTATTAATTAAGAAATACAGCCTTATAAAGTCTTAAATTTATCCACATATATTGTATGATTCATGTATTATGTACTAGAAACTTTATACCTTGTTTCCTATTACATGTGAGTTCCAAGCATCTCCCTCCTCAGTTCTTCATGACTTAGCTGGTATCTGCCTTGGAAATGCAAAGCATTTTTTAAATTAGACATAATAAACCTTAAATAGTAAAGTGCAGTGTTTTTTCACAAATTGTTCTAGATATTTCAAAGCAAAATATGATTGACTTAACTAAATCTGTTTGGGAGTATCGTGTCATTTTTCTCATTTGCTAGTATACGCAATTAGAATTAGAATACATAAGAAATTATAAATGGGTTGATTTCTATATTGTGTGTGTGTGTGCAGTGTAAATACCAAGAAATTAAAATCACACTATTAAAAGTGTTTTAAAGACAATTTTTTTTTTCAGTTTAATTTGGTCATAATTGCCCAGTTAAGAACCAGCTCAAAACAGAAGCAGAGCCCTAATGTGGCTTCTGCCTCTGTTTAAACCCACAGTCCTGGGGAGTTGCTTGGAATTGCTCCAGGGTTGAAGTCCATGTCAGGAGACTGCTGTTGTAGTATAGTACTACTTTTATGTGTTGCTTCAGTATATGTCCCATAGCTGTGACTGCATACTGCAAAGGAAAAACAGTAAACAGCTGAGCATCTTCTAAAGGCTCATCTGATTATCAGTCCTACATACATCGAAGTATAATATGAAAGCCTTATCTCTTCTAGTAGACATACCAAGTGTAAGATACTTTAATAGCAAGCCAAAAAAGAATGATTATAAACAAACATTGGTTTTTAACCAGGAAACCATTGCAATAGAAAGTGGACAGTCAGTGGAATAATATGAGCCAAAGACACAAACGTAATACTAGCTAATCATGTTTTATTTGTAATTGACTTTTTTATGTAGTACTACAATTGTTTTGTTTTTAAATTAGGACTTTGAGTTTCAAGAGTGTGCTTGACCACTAGGCAGTGATTAAATCCTTCTTAAATTACAGTCATGAAAAGATTGCTTCTTGAAACACTATCAAAATACTATTTTATTGTGGTTATTGAAATTCTTTGAAATATCTTAGGAAGGGAGTTGGAGCTGTTGGCTATATCTTGATTCTTAAAGATTACTTATATTGTCTTTTTTTCTTGAAATTTGTGTATATTATAGAAAATTGAAAGGGCAAAAAGGAATGTGTAAAAATCATCTTCTCTTTACTATGACTTAAAAAAATTGTCATTGTTAAAGTTTTGGATTTTATATCTTGAGTAGGAAGGTTTTTCTTAAAATTTTGGAAGACAATATTATTAACAAAATATTATTTTTTCATGTTACAGAAATAAAGTTAATGAAAGTGAGCTGTCTTTGCCCTTTTAGGGACTGTCTCTTGCCCCATGTCCTTGCTGTCCAGTCTCTTCTTATCCATTTTTCTCTTTAGTTTTTCTACTAAAAGCTGTTAAGAATTTATTATGCTTAGTGTGATGACAGTTTCCTTATATAGAGTAGTGCCTAGTTTGGGGAAAGCAACCTACAATGGCTTTAGCAACATATCGGTGGAAAAGTATAGTGATACAAAAATCAGAATTGTGCATTATAGTGTTGTATTTCATTTGTACCTCAATTTTTAAGGAGTTGTGCAGATACATATAAGATTTTATTAAGACCAAGCTTTTATTTGGTATTTGTATATAGCAGAGATGTCCTTTATTAGTACATTGCTTTGTTCTGGTTAGACCACAATTGCTTATTCTTTACTTAAATTAATCTGCTTTAGCTGGTGGAAAATGTAAGACATTTTTAAAGGACCTGGAATTAATAGATTTCTCATTTTATACTTACTCCTATTTGGGAAGCTTTTTTTTTTTTCCTTTTAAATTTTGAGAGATCCCTGCAGGGGCCCCTGGGTGGCTCAGTCAGTTAAGCGTCTGCCTTCAGCTCAGGTCCTGGGACCAAGCCCCGCAGCGGGCTCCCTGCTTAGTGGAGAATCTACTTCTCCCTCTCACTCTCCTCTGTGCTCTCTCTCAAATACATAAATAAAATCCTTAAAAAAGAGAGAGAGAGATCCCTACAACTATATGTTGAAAAAAGATGGAGTCTGATAGTCATCTCAGTTATTTATAGTCAACTATATACACTATTCTGTTATGGGCAGTGCTTAAAATTGGAGCATTTTATTTTACTAATTGTATTTTACCATATTATCACTTTTGCTGATTTGTCAATCTTTGAATAGGTTGTGAATCTATTAAGAATGTGATAAAAGGTATATGCTTTGTTCTCAAAGTGCATATACAATTTTCACATGAAATTTCAGGGAGTTACGAACACCAAGAAATATGACCACGTGGTGTAGAGTTTAGGGCCTCTGCCTGATTTTTTTTAGGTTACATCTCTTTTCCCTTCTGGCTTCTTAATATTGGTCTTCATATTATGAAATGTTATATCTAAAGTTATCTTCTAGGTCATTGCTTCTATCACGTCTCACTGCATTTCTCCTAGCTTTTCAATTTTACCCTCAAATCAGATAATTTATGGTAATTAACCTTTACTTTTTCATATTTACTCTTCCCTCTCATCAGTTCTTCACTTCTGTTCTGACTCTGTACATTCTCTTTTCTAGCCCAGTGTATGTTCCATTAGCCTTATTACACTAGCTTATCCTGTGTATAGCTTTATAAATGGTACACCACATTTGTCAATTACCATATCCCTGTCCTTTAAATATTAAAGGCCTGTTGTCTGAGGAAGCATCTTCAATTTTATTCTGTTTACCCTCTAGCCTGTGAGTGGGTTGGGTTATTCAAGTTCTCAGAGCCTAAGGAGTCTACTTATAAGTTCATAGGAATATTATTAATATTGGTAGTATGAAGTACATATATAAAATATTTTTTAAAGATTTATTTATTTATATTAGAGAGGGAGAGAGAGAGGGTTGGGGAGAGGGAGAGAGAGTCCCAAGCAGACTCTGTGCCAAGGCAGGAGCCCCATGTGGGGCTCGATCCCACAACCCCAGGACCACGACCCAACCTGAAACCACGACGTCCAACCGACTTAGCCACCCAGGCGCCCTCATATATAAGTTTTTTAAAGTTTATAAGTTAAAAGTATCTAACCGATAGCCATAAATATTTAGAAACTAATTTTACACCAGAAGTGACAGAATCCATCCAAGTCTTTAAATATTCAGTTATTCTTTGAGACTTCCCTGACAATTCAAGTTTGGAGATTTGGGTTCCCTGAATCATTTCAGCCCTTTAGGCTCTGTTTATTCTAGCCTACAAATATATCTGTTCCTTCTTTCCCCCAGGCTTCCCAAGATTTAACTAGTTATTCTCTTAGTTATAAAGAGTACAGGAGTAAATTATCACCAAATAAATTTTAACAAGATTACCCAAGTGCTAGTTCTGTCCATGCCTACCCTTAAAGTACATATGTAACAAGTTACCATCAACTACAGGTTTTCACTGGTTTTGTTTTCTTATGTAAGATTCTAAAGTTCTCAGGGGTCAAGGTAAAGATTTTTCTTTTCTTTTCTTTTTTTAAAGATTTTATTTATTTGTCAGAGAGAGAGAGCACAAGCAGAGGGAGCGGCAGGCAGAGGGAGAAGCAGGCTCCCCACTAAGCAAGGAGCCCAATACTGGGCTCGATCCCAGGACTCTGGGATCATGACCTGAGCCAAAGGCAGATGCCCAACCGACTGAGCCACCCGGGCGTCCCAAGATAAAGATTTTTCTTTAAGATGCGCCCAGAGAACTTCATATTCAGTACACACCTCACTGTTGCCTAGGCAAATGCTAACAATTCTGCTAACTTAGTAAATGAAAATTCTTTTCCATATTTTTATTTAGCAGTTGTTTACTTTAGTTATGCTTGGTACTACCTTAAAGCAAAAAAAAAAAAAAAAAACAATCTGTTTGGTTTTCCAATCAGTATATAGCAAATTCTATCATGGAATCTTTTTAAATCTTCACTGTTGCACTATTTTCAAAAATTACTGAATGAGAGCGTGGATATCTTCTCATGAAATTTGTCCAAAGAATGAGGTAAAAGCAGAAAGGGAGATTTTGGCAAATCTTTGCCAGGTCTTAAGTGATTTGCTTGAATAATAACTTAATTTGCCAAAATATATAGTCATATCTGTGTATTAGTTGTCTTTTTGTATTGTGTAATCTACGTATTACTTTATTTACTGGTAATGTAATTTACAGACATCAACAGATATACAGATGGCATGCACCTTAGTACCTTTGCTAGTAAACTCTACCTGTTTTGCCAATGCTTGGTAAAATGTCTGGCTCGTCCCCTGCTCATTTCCTACAAGTACATTCTAATAGCAAAATTTTATCATAAATATACTGCATTAAGTTATGTCAGTGAACTGCAAGCCAAAGCTGAAAAAAAATCCATTAAAACCTAATCCAAACATGGTATAAGGCCCGAAATCCGTTAGATCATTCATTCATATTTACTTACAGGATAGTGTGAAGCAGCTGGTATAAGCCAGTTTCAGAGCATTCTGTTTCTGAGATTCCATGATTTCTATGATAGGCAAAAAATAAGGCTATGTTCTTTGGTATGGTTAACACTGCCACCACCTGTCAGTGGCTTTACCTCTTTCCTCTTATTATGAAGGCATTCTTTAAATCTGAAGTACGTAACAGGATGCAGTAATTTGTGGTTATAATAAAAGGAAACAAAGGGCCTTTATTTCCATTTGTGTGCAAACTTCTTTAGTGCAATTACACGACAAAGTACATACGTAGCTATCTAAAGATATTTCAATAAATTAATATGGTTTACAATGTAAACACAAAAAACAAACTTTTGCATATTTGTTCAAAAACTAAAATCTTTTAAATTATTTTTTTAATGTCACACTCTGAGTTGGGAATTGATTCCCATTTATAAAGATCCATGCATTCCTGCCACACTTTTTTTTTTTTTTTTTAACCATTTAGCAATATTAACCATGTAGTAGGCACTGGTGATACAGAGGGGAAAAAAGATATTTTCTGTTCTTAAAGAATTCTTTGTATGGGGCCACAGACAGTTCCAGTACAGAGTCGTTAGGACTTAATAAAAATTTATTCAGGGTTCTCTGTGCTTCTACTGAGAGGCTACCTAACCCAAAATGGGTACTCGAGAAAGGACTCCTAGAACAGTAACTTCCAGAATTAATTCTTAACAAATAAGTTAGCCAAATGAAAAGAGGGACAAGAAACAACTAACTATATTACATGCTTAGTTTTGTGAAGTGTTTTAATTACAGTCAGAAGCAGTAAGTGGTTATTTAATCTGTCTTCTAGAAAGGTATGCAGTAAAGGTTTGTTGAAGCCCATCAAAGGGTAGCCCCGTCAGTACTGAAGCTAAGGACACCAGCAAGCCAATCAGTTTTAGGAAAATCATATTAGCAATGAACAAAACTAAAGTTGACATTTTAAGTTAGTACAATATTTATTTTGCACAAAGACCCAGTTCATTAAAAAATAATAATAATAGTACCAATAAAATTTTTTGAATAGAAATGTAATTTTGTTCTTAGAGATTGCAAATCTGCCCCTTCATTCAGGTTTTCGTTACCTTTCCATGTTTACCTGAGGGTTTTTTAAAAAATTTGTTTTATTTTTGTTTTGGGTACAATTTCTTTTTTTATACAAACAACATATTGCTGTTTTCAAAAATAATTCCAGTCTTTGACCAAATTTTGGGTAGGGTTAGGGTGTGGGGCTTAAGGGGCTTGGTGATAGGCAAATTGCTATCAGTATTCAACCACAAGCTTTAACAGCCATCCTCACAATGAGTTTCCTGTTGCCTGAGGGAACAGGCTGTCTTTTGCTGGGGATTGGGGATATGGAAGTCTGAGTAGATCACAGAGAATGTGGGAACCTGGAGGGAAAGCAGTGCAGAATACTATAGGAATGAATTACTTTCCTTCTGCAGTCCCAAATTATAAAATACTTAGACTACAGACTGCAGCTGTTCCCCACGAAGGGGTGGGAGGGAGGAGAGAGGGATCCTTTAATCCATCCCTTCTTTGCTCCATACTGTGTCATGTATTGTAAGATACAATATCCTAAATGTTGTTATCTCTAGTGGTATCCTCTGTTTATGACTCAGTTCTCTGATAGCATCACTTTCCCCAGGCTTACTTGAAATTCTCAGTTTTGAGGAGACCTTTTTGCATGGATATGTAAGGTTCCAGAAATTAGTTCCATCTTCCATCACAAAAGGTTCCTTGTTCCTGATCTGCTTCCTAAGAAGATAGATCACAATCTAGATAAATCTACTGAGACTAGACCTGTTGCTAGTTTTCTACTTAAATTTAATTGTATCATCTTGAAAAATATTAGTCTGGTGCATATCTCATTTTTGAAAAGTAAGAAGTCAAAATGTCATGGTTGATAAATAACATTGAAAAATAGTTATCACAGGGGCGCCTGGGTGGCTCAGTTGGTTAAGCAACTGCCTTCGGCTCAGGTCATGATTCTGGAGTCCCGGGATCGAGTCCCACATCAGGCTCCCTGCTCAGCAGGGAGTCTGCTTCTCCCTCTGACCCTCCCCGTCTCATGCTCTCTGTCTCCCATTCTCTCTTTCAGATAAATAAATAAAACCTTTAAAAAAAAAAGAGAGAAAAATAGTTATCACAGTTTGAAATTTATCCTTGCGAGACATACACATCTGCTAAACGCTAGTTGCTCCTTTCACACTACTGTCTAGCACTTCCCACCTTCCATTCCATTATGCTTACCCCACTAGAAAGTGAATGTCTCTTCATTTTACCTCTATACAATGCTTGGTCATAGGAGACACATGATATTTCTTAAATAGGTTCGTGTTGAATAGTTGTAGATAGAGTTCACAAAGTAATATTTACCTTCTGTGTGGGCGTGGGGATGGGGGGGGTAATAAGCTGAAGTAACTCCATTTCCTAAGGAAAATGTTATTTAGTTATGGTTTCAATGAGTGATATTGATGAAACTTTAGAAGGGTATTGAAGTTTTAAGTTAAGACTCTAGTCTTTTTTTTAATCATGTGAAGCCTAATTTAAACTTTTCATTAAGAGCGTAAACAAAAATTTATGTAGTTATGTACCTCCTGCAAGGTAATTATGGAGGAATGGAGAGTGAGTATTCTGCTCAGTGATCTCATCAGGAAGGAGAAATCAGTTACTAAGATGCTTATTTTTTTTACTTATCAGCATCTCCTGACAGTGGCCACTTCTTTACACAGAATTCTGTGGGGTTTTTTTTTATTAATTAATATATATAAGCATGTGCCATTTCATTACTGTGTTTATCTAAGAAAAGTCACACTAGCTTTCTTTCAGTCTCTGGGAAGAAGTCTAGACTAGGCCATCACTAGATCAGACAATGTTCAGAAGCCACCCAGTGTAGTTCCCAGAGCTTCCAGGTCTCCCAGGAGGCACTTTTGTCTCCTTGGCTAATACTCTGTCATTTTGTGGAGTTTATTGTGAAATACAGCTTATGCAGTGAATATTTCTAATTTAGTCTGGCAGTACTTTGTTTCATGTACAATAAAATCTCCCCCATTCAGAACAAAATGGAAAAGTTTTAATGACTGCAATTTTCCAATTGTAAAGTTTTCTTAAGAAGAAAATATAGTCTTTCAATTAGCCACAGAAAGTTCAAAGACAACAAAGCAATTACATTGTATCCAGACTGCTACAAATTCCAAAATAAAGGTCCCAAATGAATATGGTTTTACTACATCTTATCTAATGCATTGTAGGGTATATTGGATATATTAAAAGCATTGCAAGGAAGGCTTTCTTTTCTCACTTTCTTCCCGAGAATGCAGAAACCAAAGAATGTCCAACAAAGAACAGAGAATGGACTTTTTCAGATTTGTCACTTCATGGATAAAATGTAGAGACAGAATGGTGACGCACCTGTTGCTTTAAAGGCAATAAACTAGAGAAATGTTTTAACAGAAGTCATAAGCTTTCAAAGATCTCTTTTATCCAGCTCACATCACTCATTGCTCTTAATTCCTTTGTCACATTTTTTCCTGCATTACAAGTAATCCTTGAAATCCATGGAGCATTTTATATATAACCAGAACCATGTGGATGGTTCTCACGTGTTCAGTGTAGCCCCAAATCCCAGCGTTTCTCCTGCCCCTCCTTTCCCATGTATTTAGCTTTAGATGCAGGTTTGAGAAGCAAATAGTTGTGGTAATAGGAATTCATCCCCACTGCCATCACTTTCCACCTACCAAGACTCTAAATTCGGTCTCTGGTGGGTTTCAGATAACAGAGAGCCACCAACAGGCCCTCCGCAGCTCTTTGATCTCTACCACTGCATTCTATACTCTTCTTTCTGGGGAGCTAGTTCCTCTAGCAGCTGCTTCCCTCATGCCAGTCCATTGGTTATTTATGTGTAACAGTATACATTGGCCAACAGAGTAGATTTGTAGAAGTTTCTTACGGAATCTCATTATTCAGATAAAGATTAAGATTAATAATGGTTAGTCCATTCCTAGTGGAACAGTTCTCTCGAACTGCAGTAAGTAAGTTAAGAGGAGGGGCAAAAAAGTTTTTTCCAGCCCTTCAGGTTGAGTAGCTTCAGTGTGCTCTCCCCTGGGCACTGCTTTCATTTCCCCACATAACATGTAAGAGTGATACATGTCTTTTAAGAATAACCTGAGAAATAAATGACATCTTTTATTGTCCTTTTTTTTTTTTTTTTTGTATTAACTACTTAGAAAACAGTTTTTAAGATATCCAGCAATAGGGGCATTGTGGTTTTAACCTTATTTAGATTTTCTAACATCTACCTTATTTAGGTTTTCTGAAAGAGACTAAAACTGATCAGTGTCCCCTGAGGTCTTCTAGGCTTATTCAAACCCAAAGTACATACACGTAGGGCAGTGGCAAACAGAGTAGCAAATTCTAGTCTTCATTTCAGTAAAGTTTTTTTTTTCCCACTGTATTTTGGAAATTGATGTTTGATTTTGCTCTTTTCTCTTCCAGGAGCACAGCAGTTATTCATAAGTTGAGTCCTTTGCGTCTGTCATACGTGTGCATATTCTTTTCCCTGATTGCTTTTCTTTGTGATTTTCTTTGCCTTCTGTGTGATTTTTTTTTTTTCCTATCACATAGTCCATATATTTTCTGCAAGGTTGATTTTAATCTTTTCTGTTTCTTAAAGTATTTTAAGGTTAATAATGGTGTCTTCCTCTTAGTTAGCTAGACCAACTCCTTTTTCAGGTATTTATTTCTATTGTCTTGCATCTTATCTTTGCTCTCTGATGTTATAAAGTTGCCACTTTCATTTCCTATAACTTTTATTGTTTTCTTTCAGAATGTGATTTTCATTGTTCATTGTTTCTTATTGTTCATCTTCATATTTTCCCACAGAATTTGCATAGGCCCAACACTAGGTTTTTAACAGATGTTCCAGCCAAATATGTTGTTTGCAAACAATGTGAATGTTTATCCTTGACTCCTTTCCATCCTGATCTAAGCACTCTTTTTATATTTGTGTTAGAGTATTAGCCAAAGAACAGGATGTTCATAGTTCTATCAACTGTTCAATCTTCTAGCTGCCTGAGGGATCTGTGGTCATGAATACAGTATTTCCCTCTGCCCAACCGAGTCATAACTTGCTGATGCTGGCCCACCTTTGACAGAACACAGGAGGGAAAAAAGGACAACCGTTGGGCCTATAGTGAATGCAGAGAGTGACAGGAGCTACTTTTCTCTGGCCTGCGCAGTCCCTTCAAACTGGGAAACGTCAGTGACAGCACTACCCCTGTCCCATATGGTAATTTTGTACAGATTAGAAAAACATACCCCTTCCTCAGTGCACTTTGCTGCCTACCATTTGCTGGACAACTGCATGGTGATTCCAGTGAATGGTGCCCCTTAGAGTTGTGCAGTTCACACAGCTCTACAGGGTGGTCCTAACCAGTGAGGAATTTCAGGATTTCAGCCTCTCGTGGTTCAACCTCTCTCCCTTACATGGCACTCCTCTCTGGAAGAAGAAACTAATTTTCAGTCCTACTGTTGTCTTACCATTTGATCCAAATTATCAGAAGATCCTTCTAGGACCAGTTTAAAGTAGGCGATTAGGAGCTAGCTAGCATCAGTATGGCTGTACTTAACTGCTTTTTGGTTTTTTGTCATGTTGTGGGAAGGAGGTTTTAAGAACTTTTACTTATACTTCCTCATCAGTATTTTGGGTTTTGGGTTTTTTGTTTTGTTTTTTAATGACCCTTTGATTTTATTAGGAGTTAACTCTCTCTAGACGGTACCTTATACCCCCTTTTTTAGAGGAAACTAGTATAGTAGAAAGGATCTTCCCAGATTTTATTTTCAAGTGGATTATTATATTGATTGAGATTAAAAACCAAAAATCAAAAGGGAAAACTTGTTTATGTAGTAGATCCTTTAATACCTGGCGAGTCCAACTTCCTCTGGTGCTGATATTTTCTCCAGAGCATTGAAACAGCCCTCACTACTTAGAAGGATTTTAGACATGAATATTGATATTTATGCTGACATTTATATCCTAAATAGTCAAAATTATGGTTTGCCTTACAATACTTTTTATCTTTGAAAGGAATTGATTTAGCCATAGGAAAAAGCAGTAACATTCTCTTGACATCCTGCAATCCTCCAAACCTCTATGTTAGCATACTGAAATGCTGTTTGTAGATGCTTTTCCTGTAAGTGATACTTCATTATGACTAAGAATACACTAGTGGTAAGTTCTTTTAAAGGTGTATGTTAAAATATTCCATGCTCATGGATCGGAAGAATAAACATTGTTAAAATGTCTATGCTACCCAGAGCAATCTATACCTTCAGTGCCATCCCGGTCAAAATTCCAATGACATTTTTCAAAGTGCTGAAACAAACAATCCTAAAATTTGTATGGAATCAGAAAACACCCCGAATTGCCAAGGAAATGTTGAAAAAGAAAAACAAAGCTGGGGGCATCACGTTGCCCGATTTCAAGCTATATTACAAAGCTGTGATCACCAAGACAGCATGGTACTGGCACAAAAACAGACATATAGACCAATGGAACAGAATAGAGAACCCAGATATGGACCCTCAACTCTATGGTCAAATAATCTTTGACAAAGCAGGAAAAAACATGCAATGGAAAAAAGACAGTCTCTTCAATAAATGGTGCTGGGGAAATTGGACAGCCACATGCAGAAGAATGAAACTCGACCATTCTCTAACACCATACACAAAGATAAACTCAAAATGGATGAAAGACCTCAATGTGAGACAGGAATCCAAAAAAATCCTGGGGGAGAACATAGGCAGTAACCTCTTTGACATCGGCCACAGCAACTTCTTTCAAGATACATCTCCAAAAGCTAGTGAAACAAAAGCAAAAATGAACTTTTGGGACTTCATCAAGATCAAAAGCTTCTGCACAGCAAAGGAAACAGTCAACAAAACAAAGAGGCAACCCACAGAATGGGAGAAGATGTTTGCAAATGACAACTACAGATAAAGGGCTGGTATCCAAGATCTATAAAGAACTTCTCAAACTCAACACCCAAAAAACAAATAATCAAGTCAAAAAATGGGCAGAAGATTTGAAAAGACACTTCTCTGAAGAAGACATACAAATGGCTAACAGACACATGAAAAAACGTTCATCATCATTAGCCCTCAGGGAAATTCAAATCAAAACCACATTGAGATACCACCTTACAACAGTTAGAATGGCAAAAATGGACAGGGAAAGAAACAAGAAATGTTGGAGAGGTTGTGGAGAAAGGGGAACCCTCTTACACTGTTGGTAGAAATGCAAGTTGGTACAGCCACTTTGGAAAACAGTGTGGAGGTTCCTCAAAAATTTAAAAGTAGAGCTACGCTATGACCCAGCAATTGCACTACTGGGTATTTACCCCAAAGACACAGATGTCGTGAAAAGAGGGGCCATATGCACCCCAATGTTCATAGCAGCAATGTCTGCAATAGCCAAACTGTGGAAAGAGCCGAGATGCCCTTCAACAGATGAATGGGTAAAGAAGATGTGGTCCATATATACGATGGAATATTACTCAGTCATTAGAAAGGATGAATACCCAACTTTTACATCAACATGGATGGGACTGGAGGAGATTATGCTAAGTGAAATAAGTCAAGCAGAGAAAGTTATCATATGGTTTCACTTATTTGTGGAACATAAGGAATGGCATGGAGGACATTAGGAGAAGGAAGGGAAAAATGAAGGGGGTGGATATCGGAGGGAGAGATGAACCATGAGAGACTGTGGACTCTGAGAAACAAACAGGGTTTTAGAGGGGAAGGGGGAGGGGGGATAGCTTAGCCCGCTGATGGGTATTGAGGAGGGCCCGTACTGCATGGAGCACTGGGTGTTTGTTACACGAAAACAATGGATCGTGGATCACCACATCAAAAACTAATGATGTATTGTATGATGACTAACATAATAAAATTAAAAAAAAAAACAAAAAAATATATAAAAAATAAATAAAATTTTTAAAGGTGTATGTTAACAATATTGGAAAGATAAAGAGATTTACATCCTGTGGTCTAATTTTCTTTGACATGTAATAGTATTTATGACAAGACCAAACTACGTCTACTTATATTTTTCTGAAAGACATTCCATTTTCAGTCACGATTCTAATTATTTTCAGTTTATATAAACATAGCCCTGGTATTTTTATATAACAGGCACTCTACAAAGTACTTTGGATATATAGTAGATCAGACAGTAATGCTGAATTTATATAGCATCATTGGGAGTGTGCATGTGAGTGAATCTTCCAGATGACTAAAATTACCCTTGTAAGTAATTAAACATCCTTTTTATGCAAGATATGCATTTAAAGCAGTTAAACTGTGTTACATATTTTCATACATTTTTAATAGAACATTCCCTACATAATTAGCAGTTTCTCGGTGCCTGAAGATCATCACCATAAATAGACCTAGAGGCCACTGATTGGTTGTTTAACAGTGGTTGGTCCAGACTATTGCAGCCATGTCTGTTTTATATTATTTTTCTCTCCTATGTCACTGTCAGGCTATGTAGATCTCCTGTCTGCCATCAGTATATGTGACTCTAACATGTATAACTTAATGTTTTTAATGTGCTGGGATTTTGAAACTTAATAACCCAAGTTTATTAGATTGATGTATAGGTTAAGAGTAAGTGCTGAATCATGGTATGAGATACCCTATAGAATCAGCCATGTAGGTTCCAGTGTCTTACATATATGGTGACTATTGTATAAATTAACAAAAGAAGATGTCAGTAGTCAAGATGATCTTTCCAGTATAGTATGTCTGCTCTTCTCCTCTTTGATCCATTTTTTTCATGTACCCCAGAGACCTACACCATGGATCTGGCAGCCCAAAGCTCAGAACTGACTTTACTATAATTTGCTGTGCGGTAGTTCCTTATACTCCTCTTTTGTGATCTGGTTCAACTATCCCCTGCTCTGTGATGCCTTTCTTAAGTCTTCCAAGTAACAAGGCAGTTAATTGGTCCTCTTTCTGCCTTCTCACAGATTTTTTTTTTTATATATTTCCTGTTAGAGCATTTGTTAAAATTATGATATTGTAGTTGTAATAGCTAACCTTCTAAAGCACTTAGAATGTGCTGGGTGTTATGTTAAGGGCTTTATGTGTATTATTTCATTGAACACTCATTCTTTAAAAGACTCTTTGAATAATTCACAGAGATGAAAAGATACAGCATAGAGAATGTAGTCAATAATATTGTAATAACTTGTATGGTGATAGATAGACTACATTTGTTGTGGTAAGCATTGATTAATGTATAGAATTGTTGAATCAATATGCTGTACACCTGAAACTAATATAACATTGTATGTTAATTATACTTAACTTTTTTTAATGAATAAAAAATAAAAGACCCTTTGACGTAGATACTACTGTTTTCTCCATTTTCCAAATTAGGGTTAAGTGAAGGAGAAGGGTCATATAACTTGGCCAAGTGATAGAGCTGGGATTTAAATTCAGGCACTTTGATTCCAGTTTCCACATTTTTCACATCAGTCAGATGAAGCACAGAGAGGTAACTGGTCCAAGGTCACATATCTAGTAAGTGACAGAACTAGAATTTGAATCCCAGGCAGTTTGACCTCAGGGACAGTGTTCTTAATTATTTATTTGCTATCCAACAGTCCCCTTTGTAAACTCCTTAAAGGAAAACCTCATAGTATCCATCATGTATCTATAGAACAGTGACGCATAAGAGGTTCTTTAAAAAAGGAGGGCATTTGATATAATGAGCACTGGGTGTCATACGCAACTGATGAATCACTAAATTCTACCCTCAAAACTAATAATACACTATATGTTAACTAACTTGAAATTAAATTTTAAAAAGAGATTCTTAAGTGTTTGAGAATGAATTGATGAACTTTTCACTGCCTGATATGTAACAATACAGATAAGCTAGGATTTGCTCGTAGATCATTACTCTCAGATATAACTTTAATATTTTGACCTTTATTATTCCTCCTCATTGTCTCCATCCAAACTGATATTCTAACTACACTCACCAAAGTCTACAAGCCATTGGCTTTGCCTTAGTTCAGTTTGTCAAGCCCAACCTACCACAGATAGGCCACACATACACCAAAGTGAGAAAGAGACTAAAGAAAGTGAGTGGAGATTAAAGGAAATGAGTACCCACAACAATATCAATAACAATAATAACAATAATAGTTCAAGGAATGTGAGAACAGCAGCTAACAATTTTTAAAAAGCCCCCTGAAAACTCCTGATTTTCGGGCGACTGACTGGTTCAGTCGGTAGAGCATGGGAGTCTTGATCTTGAGGTTGTAAGTTTGAGCCCCATGTTGGGTGTAGAGATCACTTAAGTTAAAATTTTTAAAAATAAATAAAATAAAGCCACCTAAAACATGCAAGGGAAGGAGAGAAAGGAAGGGGAGGTGAGAAAAAAGAGAGCATGCAAGCATGTGAGTAGGAAAAGCACAGAGATGAAAGAAAGGGTTGGGGAGGAAGGGAAAATTGTTAATTCTTGACAATTAATTCCATCCAGTAAGTCTGAGATTTGATCAAAATGGTTATACAAATGAAGTAAGGCAGAAATAAAATAATAAAAATGGCAAATTAAATGTAACATTATGTGTCATATGTTTATACTTCAATAAAAAATGGTAAATTGTCTAAATTCTATGAAGTAAGCATAGGGGTGCCCAGGTGGCTCAGTCGTTAAGCGTCTGCCTGCAGCTCAGGCCATGATCCCAGGGTCCTGGGATCGAGCCCCGCATCGGGCTCCCTGCTCCGCGGGAAGCCTGCTTCTCCCTCTCCCGCTCCCCCTGCTTGTGTTCCCTCTCTTGCTGTGTCTCTCTCTGTCACATAAATAAATAAAATCTTTAAAAAAAAAAAGCATAAATATATATTGCACATCAATTATAATAGTGGTCTTTTAAAATGTACTTTAAAACTCAACTACTGGTTGGCTTGGTCAGAGGAGCATGCGACTCTTGATCTCAGGGTCATGAGGTCAAGCCCCATGTTGGGTGTAGAGATTACTAAAGAAATAAATAAATAAACTTAAAATTCAACTATGATAAAGGTGACCTAAATAAAACTGATTTGTTGGTTCATCAGCTTGGAATTACAAAAGCTCTAGCAATTAGCTCTAGCTCTAGCTTTAAAACAATATTTTTCCCCTCTACAAAAATTTTATTGTAGCAAACATATTAGAAATCCTACTTACTTTAAGTTTGATTGAACAAGAGCAGTAATACATACCATTTAGGAAATGAACAACAGTTAGCCCTAAAAGATGGCTAATTCTTGTTGTAGTCCTTTTTATTCTCTAGAGTCTAGCTTAAATCCCACTGTTTTCATGAACTTCCTCAGCCATCATTACCCACACTGCTTTCTTTGTTTTCTTAATTTATATAATTCTTAGAGGAGCTAGTATAGGATAGTGCTTGAGCCCAGGGTTGTCATACCACCTATGCTGTCAGCTTAACCTGCTGTGTTGATCTAGGCAAGCAGGTAAACCTTGACAAGCCTTGGTTTCTTCTTTTGTAATATGAGGTTGATAAAGATGATGTCTCTCAAGGTTATTGTGAAGGTTGAGTGAGACCGTGTATGTAAAGATGTTAGCACTTCCCTTGCATATACTACATGTTTAATTAACATTAGCTGTTATTGTTAGGATTAACTACTGTCCTATTGCTGTCTTGATTCATATGTGTTCTGTCTCTTCCTAGAGTGTCCTCAAGTTAGTAGATGCTCAGTTAAGTACTTACTTGAAGGGTAGATGAGGATGCAGGGAAAGACCAGTGTAAGAGATTGTAACTTGGGGGCTTCCACTTTATATTCCATAAGAGAAGTGATAGGATTAGAATCTACAGTGGTGGTGACCCCAGGTGATAGCTGGGTACTCAATAAGCAGAGTGTGAGAGATAATAGAAAGGATTAGAAAAAAGAGAGACATTATTAGTGCTGGCATGGGAGTTAAAAGATGTGGGGGTAGGAGAAAAGTCTGTTTATACCATGAAGTAACAGGAATTAAAGGCCACAATACCAGATTGAATTGTGAGGATGTTGGGTAGGGGTTGTTAGATGTTCGTATATCACACCATCTACTAATGGAGTCATGGTGGTAGGACAGATGTGTTTTGGAGGTCATTTGTTTATAAGTGACCTTCTAAATTCATGGCCTGTAATTCAGATGACAACTTTAAGGTCAGAAATCAGCCCTTGAAAGGGAGTTTTAGTTTTACCTCCTCTACTTTTTCTTGTTCCCAAGAGAGGATATTTAACCAAAATTGGAAGGGATAACAACCCAACCAACCATTATTTAAAATGGCACTTCCCAGAATAATTGATTCTTCTCAAGACTCTTCAGAGATGTCATGCTTGTGCAAGTTATAGGCATACAGGCATACGGAAAATGGTAATCATGAGATAGGGGGATTTTTAGGGTCTAAATCTCCTAAAAGAAAAAAATAGGATTTCTTTGAAAATAGTTTTCATGTCATGCTATAAAAGAGTGGGAGGTTTGTGTTTTTACTTCTTGGTCATTTTCAATATACCAGGAAAGAGTAGGACTGCTGCAAGATGGAGGACAACATGAAAACGAAGAGAGGCAGAGTTGACAGTAGTCCGTCCTGCTATGGGACCATTTGAGGAGGAGAATAAATGAGTAATTGACTCCTTTTAGTTGGTTGAAATTTGAAGGGTTTATTTACACAAAAAGGATTGAGTTGGATAAAAAGGTACTCTTTTAATCAGTCAGGAACAACTTAGATATTAGGAAGTATAAAGAAAGACAGCATTTGTTTAAGGATTTGGAAATATACTATATTTCTGTGTGGATTAGTTACTTTTGTTAATCTCTTAATAGACTATATTAATTTTAGTATTTTTAATAGAATTGTTCTCTAAGTTAATAATGTATATGTCCTTACTCAACATCTTTCAGTTCTTCTAATACACTGTATTCTCTCTCATATCTAGGACTTTGACAGTGCTGTGACATTTACTGAGAAGACTCTTACCCACCCTCCCTTCCCTGTCTCATGTGTATACTTTCTGTAATTTCATTGCCAGAACACTGAGTGTGTTCTGGTAGGAATTAATGTTTGTCTTGTTTACCACTGTTTTCCTACATATACTCAGTATCAGTTTGTTAAATAAAATAATATATCTGTTACTGTATCTGCCTCATGTATAAAATGTTCAGAGAGTATTAAGAAAATTCAATTTTCTGATTATTATGTAAGAGTATGGACTCATGTAATCAAAGCGTGCCTCAAGTCATTTTTATAGTAGTAATTTAAGGGGAAAGAAAAGGAAAGACATGAATAGACAGGTTCTGAAGAAGATAGGGGTTCAGATCATTCCAGTATTATTGAGTATTCTATATATGTCCAGTATTCTGGCATGCACTGTGTAGAACACAAAAGAGGCATAAAACTAGCTTCTCAAGGAAAGCAATTGTCAAAATGGGAGAGAGAATTAATACTAGTCAGAAAACCAAGATCAGCCAAAAAGGAGCTGTTAACTTTGGATTTTGTTGGCTTTGAATTTTGTTGGCTTTGAATTTGCAGAGGTTTAAGCAACTGGAATTCACATTTTTCCCCCATTTCAATTCTAGTCAGTGAACATCACTGTGTGTCAGGGTAAGTAATAGGTTCAGTAGCAGTAAGTGTGAAAAGGAAGTAATGTGCCCAGGAAGGATGTTGTGGTCCAGGTCAGAGAAGTGCTTTAAGGAAAGCAATCCAAGGTGAGAGTGTGCTTTTGGATTTCACAGATAATACTCGCATTCTGTGTCAAGATTGCTATATTGACATTGGCGTTTACGTTAACTGCTGTGTTGTGTTCTTCCAGTTTGCGTAGGATACAGTGCCCAGCCATGGATAGGGGGTTAGTGTGGTATTTAGTGGATTGAAACACTTTGAGTTGGACAACCCTGGTTTTTTACCCTGGCTGTGCCATTTCCTTTAGTTGCCGTATCTACTTTAGTATCTGTTGTTCAGTTATTGTGAGGACTAACTAAATAATTCATGTAGAGTGCTTTATTAGTATAGTCCCTAGCACGTAGTAAGTGCTCAACAAAAGGTTAGCAATAAAGATTTCAATATTGTTTATATCAGCATTGAGTCAAGGTCTAGGTGCCATTGCCTGAGATATCCAGACTCTTACAATATTTTACCAGTTCTTGTCCTTTTAGCACTCTCCACCTATCATGTAAATATATTTCTGAAAGCAGAGCTATTTATCAGACATGATATATTTTATCTTTGTGAAAAAGCACAACTTTACTTGATCTTTTGCGTCTACCTTTTTTTTTAAGATTTTACTTATTTATTTATTTGACAGAGAGAGCAAGAGAGCACAAGCAGGGGGAACAGTAGAGGGAGAGGGAGAAGCAGGCTCCCCGCCAGGCAGGAAGTCTGATGCGGGGCTCCATCCCAGAACCCTGGGATCTGACCTGAGCCGAAGGCAGACGCCCAACCATCTGAGCCACCCAGGCGCCCCATTGCCTCTACTTTTCTCTCTGATCTGATCTTCTGCCACACTGCTCCTTGAACACACCAGGCTTACCTAGGAACACACACACACACAGAGGAATCTCATGGTCTTTGATTTACTTTACCTCTTGCTTAGGATGCTCTTCCTCCAGAGAGCCCCAGAGCTCACTAACTGTACCTCATTTAGTGTCTTTAAATGTCACCTCTTTAGGAAGGCCTCCCCTGAGTATCCTATCTAAAATACTACTCCTTACGACTTTCTTATCCTGCTTAATATTTCTTTGTGGCACTTCTTATTATCTCACCTTATTTTCTACATGTATTCATTAATTGTCATTTTCCCACTCTCGAATGGAAGTTCTTCAAGTTAATATCATTCACTGTTTTATCTTCATGCCTGAAAGAGTGGCGAGTAGACAGTCAAGTAAATATTTATTAAATGAATGTTTGAAAAATTTGGAGATTGTTAGACTAAACACTAAAACTACTCTGTAAAGATTATTCTAGAAGTAGCTAAGTTGGGGAATCATACTGAAAAAAGTCTTAAATTGCAATTTCTTTTTCTTTTAGGAAAATGTTGACTCTGGAGAGATGGGAGAAAAATTGTCCCTTCGTAAACAGCGCTTCATGCAGTTTTCTTCACTGGAACATGAAGGAGAATATTATATGACACCACGAGACTTCCTCTTTTCAGTAATGTTTGACCAAATGGAACGTAAGTTGTTTTTTGGATTTTTTTTTAAGTTTTTTAAGTTTTTTTTTTTTTTTAGAAATCAAACATTAAGGCTGAAAACTTCTATTTTTCAGAATTGGTAACAACTTTTCTTCATTTTAATTATAATTCTTTGTACCATGCATTTGCTTATTATTTAGACTTTACATTCTTCATGACACAAGTGTAGTTAAACATTTTATGTATTTATCTAAGAAATAGTTGTTTTGTTTATGGGTTTTTCTGAAGAGCCAAAGGAAAAACAGGTAAGTTTTTAATGTCACTAAATATGTTAACAGAATAATTAATTTATCTAGGATATTAGTTTTTGGTAGTATTGATGTTTTAAATTGGGCAAAGAATGAAACCAGATTAGAGCAATGTGGGGAGGGGGGGGGACAAAAATACAATAAGAAGCAAAAATCCAAAAGCTATAATTATGTCATTTTATTTCATAAACCATCAACTTTTAATTATTCCAAATGATATTAGAAATTCTTAGCTGTATTACCTAAACTAGTCCCTTTTACTTTGCAGAGAGTAAATACAGCCCTATCCTCTGTGCCCTCTATTATAAGAGTGTTCTCTGCAAACTTCTTGCCTTCCTGACACCTGTCAGGGTGTTGGAAGTACTGCCCTGTAAGTAGCTATATGTGGGAAACTGATAAGGGCTAGTGTAAATTGAGTTGAAAAAGACTACAAAGACTTGGGAAGGCATTTTCAATATTGAGAGATGACTTGAATAAAAACAAAATGAATGATTATGGCATGCTCTACACAGTAAGTTCACCAAGCACTAAAACCAAAGAATTGTGTTAAGGAGTAGTGACAGATCAAATTGCAAAACAGTTGAGGGTCATATTGTACAGGGCCTTTCAGTAACCCTATGCAACCATCAGAGGCTTGTATATTTGGTAGAGATGAGTGGACATCATCTTTGACCAGTGAGGGAGCAGTGAAGGTTTATGAGCAGAAAAATAAATATAGGTTATTTTGGTACCTCTTTGGAGGGAAGTTTGGCAGTATGTATCAAAACCCTTTAAGTATGTACTTACTTTGTGCAGTAAGTTCACTTCTAGAGAACTAATTAGTCTAAGTAAATAACTGGAGAGATCAAAAAGATATTTTTAAGGTAGTTTACTTTCCAACATATAAAGAGCTTGAACGTCGTCACTCCTGTCCTCACAGCAAGAAAAAAGCTAAAAAACTGAAAGTCAGCATCTCTTCTTAGATCCATCAGAGAATTGAGACCATAAGGCATAGGAACATGAAAACTGGAGATGGGCAGATACAGAGAAGCAGAGCTTACCCAGAGCAGAAACTACCTGGAAATCACTGCGGCAGCCAGCATCTGGTGGGAACATTTAAAGAGTGATTTGGCTAATTGCTAGAATCTGAGCATGGGCTAGCTTGAGAGATAAAAACTTGTGAAGACCCAGCCATGACAGTCTCATGTACTTTTATGAGTTTTACCTAGCAGAGCCCCACTAGGTTCTCACAGTGAAGATCTGAGAAAAATCTTCCCTCAAGGGGAGGGGAAAAGTAATCATTTTGAAATACTTGCAGAGCATTCTGTTCTCCTTAGCAAAGGCCTGCACAGGAAACTTTTACCAAAGTCTAACCAACCTGGGGGAATGGAAATACCCAACTCTGGCCTCCTCTAGCCTTCCTGTCTCACTTAGGAAGGAAAACAAAAAACTGAAAGCACTTGTGAGGATCACAACCCTGGGATACAGGCTCACTAACAGACTGAGACCTAATCATAAGATTATAAAACACTTCTCCTCCCCCCACACCTCACCACACATTAGGAAGGCTCCTAAGGGGGATACAACAGAAAGAACTGCACCTCTCAGACCTTATATATGAAGGAGTCTCTAGGGAAATGAAAACAACAGAGGAGACAAAAACAAGGACACCAGAGGAAATGTTTAAAAGCCTCTGACACCTACAACTATAGCAGACAGTAAACTCATCCTAATGTTATCCAGATAAACATAGAACCTCACACTTAAAACCTATCTCCTTAAGTAACATTTACCTAATAGATCTTACCTGGCTCTCAGAAAACTCAGTTGACATGCTAAAAGGCAAAAGGCAGTCTGAAGAGAAAGCAAGCATCAGAACCAGATCCAAATATAGCAAAGATTTTGGAATTAGCAGACCAGAATTTAAAATAACCATGATTAATATAACTAAGTGCTCTAATAGAAAAGTACACAACATATAATAACAGGTAATGTAAGCAGAGATGGGGAAACTCTTAGAATCAAAAAGAAATGCTAGAAATAAAAAACACTATAATAGAAATGAAGAATGCCTTTGATGGGCTCATTAGAATAATGCTCTGGGCTGAAGAAATAATCAATGACCTTGAAGACATGTTAATTGAGATTTCTCAAACTGCAAAAAAGAAAGACTGGAAAAAAAACAATGTCCAAGAAGTATGGGACAAAAATTGTAACATGCACATAATGGCAATAGCAAAGAAGAAAGAACAGAAGAAATATTCAAAGTTATTAACAGCTGAGAAATTTCCAAAATTATTAATAAACACCAAACCACAAATTCAGGAAGCTCACAGAATTCTAAGCAGGCTAAATATTTAAAAAAACAAAAACAAAAAACCCTATACCTAGGCATATCATTCAAACTATAGAAAATCAAAGACAAAATCTTAACAGAAGTCAGGGGGGAAAGACCTTACTTAAAGGGAAACAAGGTTAAGAATTATATCATACTTCTCTTCTGAAACCATGCAAGCAAGAAGAGAGTAGAGTAAAATATTTAAAATTTTGGGATAGGGGGAGGAGTTAAGATGGCAGAATAGTAGGGGGACCCTGGGACACAGCTAGATCAACATCAAATCATTTTGAACAACTAGGAAACCGATCTGAGGAAAGAAAACAATCTGCACAATTGGAGGGAGAGAACATGACAAATGTGAGCTTCAGAGAGTGAATCGGGAGAGAGAAAAGCTGCAGTACTACCGAGTGGTGGGAACCCTTTTCATAGAGCAGTCAGGGATGGAGGGTTGGAGCAAGGCTCGGTGGTGTGGGGATATCGTGGGTTGCTGGGGAAGAGAATGTTCCCCTTCCTGGAGTGCATTTAGAAGATGGTATTTTGCTTTTCCAAGGACAGAAACCTGCCAGGCGGTTTTGAACCACCGTTCAACAGCAGGGGACAGAGGCACCTGCAGACGGCAGATAACCTGGTTGTGGCTTTTTGCTGTGTTTCAGCATAGACTCTGGGCACTCATACAGGCGTGCAGCTGCTTTTCTGGGACAAAAAGGTGCCAGGCGCAGCACTGCAAGACTCTCAGGGGAAGGGAGCGGGTTCACGTGCCGCCAGATACTTTAAGACTTGTTTTGAATTCCAGCTGCCAGCCAGAGATAAAACACTGGAGAATTAGCCTTGGGCAGGCCAACGGCCAGGCACAGATAGGCTGAAGGCAGGGTTCTGATGAAAGCCTGGGACACAGAAGAAAAGATCATTCACTTTTCTGTGAGGGCCTCCTGAACAGCGGCAGCCTCGAGTTTCCCTCCCCCTGTTGAGAGGATGGGTTGACACCATCCCCACCCCACCCCCACCAGCATAGTCAGACTTCAGACAGAACACAACCCCTGGAGTCACTTACACCAAACTCTGCACCCGCCCTCCCCCCCCACCCCTCAAAGTGCACTGGCAGGGGAATCTTTACAAGGGCAGGTCTGAGTGTGAGCCAGTGCAGCAGGCCTCTCTCTCAGAAGACCAACACAGGCCCTCCCATGCATCAAGGCTACTGATTGTAGAGTGCTCCAAAGCATCAGCTTCAGTTCAGCTCCACCCCCCCATTATTTTTTTATTTTTATTTTTATTTTTTTTGTATATTTTTTTCCTCTTTGGCATCAGGCTTATAGTTTTTTGTTCATTTGTTGGCTTGTTTCTTTCTTTTTCTAGTTTTTTGGATCAGGCTTTTTTTTCCCCCTAATTTATTTTTCTTTGGAATCAGGCATATACTTTTTGATTTGTTTGTTCACTTACTTGTTCCTTTTCCTTTTTTCTTAGATTGGGCTTTTTTTTTTCTTTCTTTCTTTCTTATTAGGCCTATCTTAATAAACAGACCCAAGTACAACAACTTAAAGGTCCAAACACGCCCCACTGCAAGCAAGGAGGAACTCTATAGGGGACTGGCCTGTGGGAAAGAGCAGCCAAAACAAGCAGCAGAGTACACACAACATACACCAGAAACACTTCCTGAAGCACCAGGCCCTGAACAGTGTATGACCACTTCATAATATAGTATTATTCTCAGAAGCAGGAAACTAACAAGCTTTCATAACATGCAAAAGACAGAAACCTAGACATAATGACAAGATGGACAAATTCTCCCCAAAAGAAAGATCAAGAAGAAACCACAGCCAGGGAGTTGCTCAAAACAGGTATAAGCAATATATCTGAACAAGAATTAAGAACAACAGTCATAATACTAGCTGGGCTTGAAAGAAGCATAGAAGACACTAGAGAAACCCTGACTACAGAGATAAAAGACCTAAAAACTAGTCAGGCTGAAATAAAAAATGCTATAACTGAGATGCAAAATCGACTGGATGTAATCACAACAAGGATGGAAGAGGCAGAGGAACAAATAGGTGATATAGAAGATAAAATCATGGAAAATAAGCTGAAAAGAGGGAAAGAAAACTATTAGATCACAAATATAGACTTAGGGAACTCAATGGTTTCACAAAGTGCAATAATATTCATATCATAGGAGTCCTAGAAGAAGAGAAGGAAAAGGGGGCAGAAGGTCTGTTTGAACAAATTATAACTGAGAACTTCCCTAATATGGGGAAGGAAACAGGCATTCAAGTCCAAGATTGCACAGAGAACTCCCCTCAAAGTCAGCAAAAACGGGTCAGCAACACCAAGACATATCATAGTGAAACCTGCAAAGTACAAAGGTAAAGAGATAATTCTGAAAGCAGCTAGGGACAAAAGGGTAGACATATAAGGTTAGCAGCAGACCTGTCCACAGAGACCTGGCAGTCCTGAAGGGAGTGGCATGATATATTCAATGTGCTGAATGGGAAAAATATGCAGCCAGGAATACTATATCCAGCAAGGCTGTCATTCAGACTAGAAGGAGAGAGTTTTCAAGACAATTGCAAAAACTAAAGGAGTTCTTGAACACTAAACCAGCTCCGCAAGAAATACTAAAGAGGACTATTTGAGCAGGCAAGAGAGACCAAAAGCAACAGACTAAAAAGGAAAAAAGACAATCTACAGGAACAGCTACTTTACAGGTAATACAGTGGCACTAAATTCATATCTATCAATAATTCTCTGAATGTAAATGAGCTAAATGCTCCAATCAAAAGACATAGGGTATCAGAATGGATAAAATTTTGAAAGAAAAATCCGCCAACCTAGAATTCTGTATCCAGTGAGGTTATCCTTCAAAAGTGAAGGAGAAGTAAAGAAGTTCTCAAACAAAAACTGAGGGAATTTGTCATCAGTAGACCTGCTCTAAAGAAACGTTAAGTTCTGGGGGCGCCTGGGTGGCTCAGTCGTTAAGCGTCTGCCTTCGGCTCAGGTCATGGTCCCAGAATCCTGGGATCGAGTCCCACATCAGGCTCCCTGCTCTGCGGGAAGCCTGCTTCTCCCTCTGCCACTCCTCCTGCTTGTGTTCCTGCTCTCACTATGTCTCTCTCTGTCAAATAAATAAATAAATAAAATCTTAAAAAAAGAAAAAAGAAACGTTAAGTTCTTCTGAAAGAAGAAAAATGATATAGGTCAAAAACTCAGGTCTACAATGAAGAAAATAAGAGAGTTAGAAGTGGAATAGATGAAGATACAAGAAAGTCATTTATTTTTCTTATTCTTAACAGATCTGACAGTTTATTCAAAATAACAATAGCAGCAACATATTGGATGATTATAGCTTATGAATAAGTGAAAGGCATGACAGCAGTATTCTAAGGAATGAGATTAATGAGTTGGGGATACTCTGTTATAAGGTACCTGCGCTACCCATGAAGCAGTATAGTGTTACTTGGAAGTAGACTTAGTTTGGTTATAAATGTATATTGCAAACCTTGGGGAAACCACTAAAAAATATTTTAAAGAAACATAATTGACATGCTATAGAGGGGAGAATCAAATTGTACAAAATGCTCAATTAAAATCAAAGAAGGAAGAAAAAGACAAAAAAGGAGGCAAAAACAAGAACAATGAATAGAAAACAGTTACAAATATGGTAGATACTAATCCAACTATCAATAATCACTTTAGACAAGAAAGTTCTAAATACACCAATTAAAAGACATGTATTTAAAATTTTTCAAAGATAATTTTAAAAATCTGTCTCTTAGGGTTAGAGAAATATTTCTTAAATAAGACACAAAAAGTAGGGGTGCCTGGGTGTCTCAGTCAATTAAGCATCTGCCTTAAGCTCGGGTCATGATCCCTGGGATAGAGCCCTACATCGGGCTCCCTGCTCAGTGGGGAGCCTGCTTCTCCCTCTGCCCCTTCCCCCTCTCATGCATGTACGCAGTCCCTCTCTCTCTCTCATCTCAAATAAATAAATAAAATATTTTAATAAATAAGTAAATAATTTTTAAAACACAAAAAGCATTAACATAAAAGATTGACAAATTCAACTGTATTAAAATTAGAACTTCTGTTTATCAAAAGTTGCCTTAGAGAAATTGAAAAGACAAGCCACAAACTGGCAACATTTATGTACAATGCATATATGACTGACAAATAATTAGTGTTTCGAATATATACAGATCTACAAATCAGTAAGAAAAAGACAATCCAGTCAAAAAATGGGCAGAAGAAATAAATAGCATTCACAGAAGAGGAAACATACAAGAACAATAAACAAGCATACATTTACCTTTGTTGGTGACAACAATAAGATACAAGTTTATACCTTTTAGATTGGCAACAGTTAAGTCTGTTAATAACAAAGGTTGTAGAGGGTCTAGCTCAATATGGACTTTTATACCCTATTGGTTATAAGTATCAATTGAAACAGCTACTTTAGAAAACACTTGGGCACTGTCTTGTAAAGTTAAACTTTTGCATAACTTTTGATCTAAAAATCCCATTCCTCTGTGTATACATACTGTACAACCAATAGGAACACTTCCCCATGTACATACAGTAGGATGTATGTATAAGAATACTCATAGAAGCAATATTAGCAAAAAAAGCTAGAAACAACCCAAATGTCCATCATTTGGAGAATGGATAAATAAATTGTGCCATATTCATACAATGGAATTTTATTTAGTACTAAAAGTGAACAAGCTGAAGAGATCAACTCCCATCACATCAGCATGAGGAGCTCCATGGACCTGCATCCCACTGAAACTGATTAAATATTTTAAAATATCATTTAAAGTCTCTGGAAACATTCCTAAGGTCATACAGCAAATGAAGAACCATATATTTAAGAAAATCTGCTAAAATTGGATGAGAAGTGAGTCTGTGGTGTTTGAACTAAGACTGATCCCTCCCTCCTTCCAGTCCAGTGAAACCAAAATTCCCTTCCAGACTGTGCAGCCAAGAACACAGGGTTCTCTCTACCCGCAGCTCCTAGTCAGAAGGCTGACTTCCCAGGGGGAGTAGGACACCAGCATTTCTCATCCTACCCTCAGTTACTTGCAGAGGCTAAGTTCTGTGCAAGTGCAATTGAGAGGTGGGAGCTCCCTTCTTGTCCCCCCAGACCTCACTTACAGAATGGAGGCTCTGCTTGGAGTCTGTGCCACTGAGAATACTGGAACTTTGATTTTTCTCCTCCTGGCTCGTAAGGCTTTGCTTCCACTCTGAGATCAGAGATTACTACCACCCATCTCTTAGAATAGGGGTGTCATTAAGAGCCCTACTCCCAGCTCTGGAGCCCTGGGTAAGAGATTTTGCCTGGGGAAAGAAGCAGGTGGTAAAACAAATAGCTCCTAATGTCTTTGCAAAGAAACTGATTTCATTTTAAACAGCATAAAGAAGCTCAAGCTTAAGGGTGCTCTGAAAAAGTGGAAGTTGTGGTGAAAGATAATTGGGAGATTATTGACAGATTCAATGAAGATAACTGTAGGCTGGCTAGTTTGTGGAAGACAATGAAGGAAAGACAGCTGGAAGGAGCACTACCGGGTTCATAACAAATATTAAACACTGATCATGGGAACTATTCCTCCAGGGAGCCCAAATTTGATTGTATTATTGTCCAGAACAATTTGTGTCTCAAGCATTCTTGGAAAAAATAAAGCAGTCAGCTGACAATTAGTGGAGCTTAACACCTTGGTTGGTATGGTCAGGAAAAGAGACCAGGAGGGCTGCCAAAACTGTTGTCATCCCAGTGATTGTGGGCATACCTAAAGCTTTGCCTCCCTGAGGAGCAACATCAGAGGCTTAACGCACATAGAAAACAAAAGTAAAATGGTAAATATAAATTCAGCTATATCAGTACCACCATCAAATGTGAATGTATCAGTCAATCCAATCAAAAGGCAGAAATTGTCAGACTACATTTTTTTTTAGGTTTTTATTTCAATTTCAGTTAGTTAACATACAGTGTTATATTAGTTTCAGGTATACAATATAGTGTATCAATAATTCTATACATTACTCAGTGCTTATCACAAGTGCCCACCTTAATCCCTATCACCTATTTAACCCATCCCCGCCCCTCCCCTCTGGTGATCATCAGTTTATTCTCTGTAATGTAAGAGTCTGTTTCTTGATTTGTCTCATTCCTTTTTTTTCCCCTTTGCTCCTTTGTTTTGTTTCTTAAATTCCACATAGGAATGAAATCATATGGTATTTGTCTTTCTCTGACTGACTGACTTCACTTAGCATTATACTCTCTAGCTCCATCCATGTCATTGCAAATGGCAAGATTTCATTCTTTTTTATGGCTGAATAATATTCGTGTGTGTGTGTGTGTGTGTGTGTGTGTGTGTGTGTGTGTGTGTATGCCAGCTTCTTTATCCATTGAGCAGTCGCTGGACACTTGGGCTTCTTCCATATACGTCTTGGCTATTGTCAGTACTGCTGCTATAAACATAGGGGTACATGTATCCTTTTGAATTAGTGTTTTTGTATTCTTTGAGTAAATACTCAGTAGTGCAATTGATGGATCATAGAATAGTTCTATTTTTTACTTTTTGCGGAACCTCCATACTGTGTCCCACAGTGGCTGCACCAGTTTGCCTTCCCACCAACAGTGCAAGAGGGTTCCTTTTTCTCCACATCCTCACCTACACCTGTTGTTTCTTGTGTTTTGGATTTTAGCCATTCTGACAAGTGTGAGGTGATACCTCATTGTAGTTTTGATTTGCATTTCCCTGATGGTAAGTGATAATGAACATCTTTTCATGTGGTCAGACTAGATTTAAAAACAAGATGCAACTATTTGCTGTTAACAGGAGATAGTTTAGATGCAAAAACAAACAAAAAGTGAAAGGAAAAAGATGGGAAAAGGTATACCAACAACCACCACAAGAAATCTGGAGTGGCTCCTAAGTATTTTATTCCTTTTGATGCTATTGCAAATGGAATTGTTTCCTTAATTTCCTTTTTGGATTATTCATTGCAAGTATAGAGAAATACAAGATTTTTGTGTGTTGATTTTTTTTTTATCCTGTAGCTTTGATAAATTCATTTATTCCAACGGTTTTTAGTCATTTTCTTAAGATTTTCTACATTTAAGATCATGTCTTCTATGAATAGAAATATTTGTATTTGCTTCTTTTCTAATTGGGTGACCGTTATCTCTTTTTCTTGCCTAATTGCTGTGTCTAAAACTTCCAGACACATGTTGAATGGAAGTGGTGAAAACAGGCAGGCATGCTTTCCTTGTTCTAATCTTACTGTTAAAGCTTTCAGTCCTTACTGTTGAGTTTGTAGTTCTCTCTCATTTTTCATATATGCCCTTTATAGAAGATACCTTCTGTTCCTAATTTATTGAATGTTTTTTATTATGAAAGGGTGTTGGATTTTGTCAGGTGCCTCTTTTGGACTCATTGAAATGATCATATGGAGTTTTTTCTTTGATTCTATTAATGTGTTGTAATACATGGATTGGTTTTCATATCTTGAACTACCCTTGCATTCTAGGAATAGATCTCCTTTGGCCATGGTATATAATCATTTTAACATGCTATTGAATTCTGTTTGCTAGTATTTTGTTGAGAATTTTTACACCAATATTAGCAAGGGTTATTGGCCTATAGTTTTCTTTCTAATGCCTTTATCTAGCTTTGGCATCAGGGTAATACTGGTCTCTTAGGGGGAGTTCAGACTTGTTCCCATCTCTTCAATTTTTGGAAAAGTATGAAGAGTATTGGTATTAATTCTTATTTAAATGGTAGAATTCTCTAGTGAAGCCTGGACTTTTGTTTGTTAGACACTTTTTTTTTTATCACTGCTTTAATCTCCATACTTGTTTAGATATATTCACATTTTCTGTTTTTTCTTGGGTTCATTTTGCTAGTTTCTAGTTATTCATCCATTTCATCCAGGTTATCCAGTTTGTTGGCATATAATTATTCATAGTATTGTCTCAGAATTTTTTTTATTTTTGCAAAATCAGTAGGAATGTCCCCATTTTCATTTCTGATTTTAGTAATTTAACTTAAGCTTTTGTTCTTTTATTATAGTCTAACTAAAGGTTTATATTTTGTTGATCTCTTCAAAGAACTAACTTTTGGTTTTGTTGATTTTCTTTATTATTATTCTATTCTGTTTGGGTTATCTCCATTTAAATCTTTATTATTTTCTCCCTATGCCAGCTTTCAGTTTAGTTTGCTCTTCTTTTCTCTAGCTCCTTAATGTGCAGTTGATTTGAGATCTTTCTTCTTTGTTAATGTACACTTCTATAGCAATAAATTTCCCTGTAGGCAGTGTTTTTACTGTGTCCCATAAGTTTTAATATGTTGTGATTTTATTCCCATTCTTCTCAAGATATTTTCTAATTTCCCCTGTGATTGCTTCAATGACCCATTGGTTATTTGAAGAGTGTGTTAATGTCCACAATATTTGTGAATTTTCTGGTTTTCCTTCTGCTGCTCGTTTCTAGTTTCATCCCACTGTTATTAGAAAAAAAATATTTTATATGATTTCAACCTTTAAATGTATTAAGACTTGTTTTTTAAACTATTTTATGGTCTATCCTGGGAATGTTACATGTGCACTTGAAAAGTATATACATCCTGATATTTTTAAGTGAACAGTTCTGTAAGTCTGTTAGGTCTAATTGGCATATAGTGTTATTCGAGTTATCTAGTTCCTTATTAATCTTCTTGGTGGTTGTTCTGTTCATTGTTGAAAGTAGAATATTGAAGTCTCTATTATTGTAGAACTGTCTTTTTCCCTTGAATTCTGTCAATTAAGAAGGTTTTTTTATAAATGTATAAAGAGTAAGAGTGCATTTTTTTCTTATTTATATATGTATATAAATAAAATATAGTCTGCAAGGGTATCACCAAATTGCTGATAGTACACTCTTGGCTTTTGGAATTATCAGTTTTTATATTTTCTTTTTGTTCTTGGAATTTTTAATTCATCTGCAAAATAGATTATCGGTATAAAAAAGAAAAGGTTTTAAATGCTTCTTAAATCTACATTTAAAAGGTAAGTGAAACAAGAGGCTATTAGATCTTTTAAATAAGACTGTTGACCAATGATGAGAATGTATTATCATATAAGTCAGGAGGGGCACCTGGGTTGCTCAGTTGGTTACGTGTCTGCCTTCAGCTCAGGTCATGATCCCAGGGTCCTGGGATTGAGCCCCATATCTTCTCCCTCTCCCTCTTCTTGCCATTCCCCTTGCTTGTGCACACACTCTCGCTCTTGCTCTCTGTCAAATAAATAAATAAAATCTTTAAAAAACATATATATATAGGAAATGTTTGGTCAGTAGTATGGGTGTTCCAGAAAGGTCCAGTAGAATGATAACTGGAAAGAGGTAACTGGATTTGATCACTAGCATGAGTCATTAGGACCTTAGGTCAGTTTCAAGAGAGTGGTGGGCAGGACGCCTGGGTGGCTCAGTTGGTTAAGCGACTGCCTTCGGCTCAGGTCATGATCCTGGAGTCCCTGGATCGAGTCCCGCATCGGGCTCCCTGCCGAGCAGGGAGCCTGCTTCTCCCTCTGACCCTCCCCCCTCCCACGTGCTCTCTCTCTCTCATTCTCTCTGTCTCAAATAAATAAATAAAATCTTTAAAAAAAAAAAAAAAGAGAGTGGTGGGCAGTTAAAGAGAGAATTAGAAGGACTGAGAACAGCAGATATAGATTGCTTTTTCTAAAAATTTTGGTTCTAAAGGAGGACAAAACAGGTTGGTAGTATAGGAGAAAACAAAGGATAATGGAAGAATTCTTTAGAAATATTTTATAGCCAAACAACTCTTGGTTATCAGAAATGTCAATGCTGTTCCCTATACCATAATTTATGCTCATTTTTTCATATAAGTGTTTCAAGTGGAGGTTGTAAAAATTGATCATCATCCTCAAAATGTTAATGTATTGTATACTTGTAAATAATATGTATTAGTGTTTGTTTTCTCATCACCTAATTCAGTGGTTTGCTCCTTTGATTTTCATTAAACATTTGTATTTTACTCTTGTGCTTAATGTCATCAAAGAATTCCTCGCTTGTTCAGTTGAATCTAGTTTTTTATTACCTTATTTTAGCCACGGACCTATGCACTATTCTTCTAATCAAGTTCAAAGTTTATGTGGCTTTTTCTTTATTTCATTGTTTTTATGCAACCCTTGATTTAACCAATTTAGGTTCTTAGAATGTTTGCACTTTTATTAATTGCATTGGAATGCAGTTAAACTCTATCAGAAGGCATTTAGCTAAATCAAGAATTCAGTAATTTGCAGGCCAAATAATACATCCTTTATGCATATGATGTACTTCATCTTTATTTTTCATCATGGGTAAGAAGAATAATCTTGGTTGCATTCTGACAGATCATAGTGAACAGCAAAACAAGGAAAACTGGAGCCAACCCAGTGACCTATGATCTTCATGTATAAACAGAAAGAAACAAAACAATCTGAGATTTATTAGATCCTAAACTCATTTTTGCCTGGTATGTATCTTTCAGAACTTTTTGCAAATAATATACTTTGCTAATAGTAATTGTAATAGTAATTGATGGAGATGTAAATCATCTCCCCATTCTTCTTTCAAGTGGATGCTGGATGCTTATTCTTCATTTTTTCCTGAGTTTGGAGGAGATCAGTGTCATCCTTAATTCCCATTCCATACTCAATACCATAAAAGCATGCTCCTTTGAGAACTAGGTTATGTGGTTGAAGCACCGTTTTCCCTTATTTAAGTTCTATTACATTGAATCCCAAGTTGCTGTTTTCTACTAAATTTCTTTAGCCTTACACTTCTTCGGTTCTCAATTCCAGTGACCTGTAGTCTTATCATTCATATCCCATGTCCATTACCTGGAATTGCTCCAGTTTAGAAATTGCAAATTACAGAAGCCCACCCTGGCAACAATGTCAGTTATCCTTCCACCTTACCCACTTCCTAATACCCAATACACTTATTCTTGACCTCAGAAAAGCTTCTAATCTCAATTATTCCATTATTTCCAAGCTCTCAGTTCTTCTGGATTTTCTCCTTTTCTGTAGCTACGTGGTTTGTCATTTTGTCACTCACTAATAATTGCTTTCCAGTATCTTTCTCCTTTGTCCTTCTTATTGAACCTAGCCTGCTAAGAACTGTTGGGAGAAAATCACATGGTTCTGCAGATTAGAGCCACTAAATTCATGTTCTTCAACTTCACGTAGATTGTCTGAAGCATTTACACATCCCTAATTAGCTTTCTCCTGGTGGTGTGCTCCTTACCCTAAGACTAAATCCCCCACCATTTCCTCTAGTTTTGTCATTGTTTTTATCTCTACTGCCTCCTTCCCTGAAATTCACAAGTAGTCTTATGTCTTTACTGTCTTGAAAAATCCCTAACATGATCATACTTCTTTCTGGCTGTTCTCTTATCAGCCAGATTTCAGCCATCTGTACTCCTTCCTTTAGAGCCCACTACTCCTTGGTGCACCACAACCTGGCTGCTCCTCTCACCTCTCTACTGAATATTATTTTTCAGATTACCAGTGACCTCCAAATTGCCAAGACCAATGGCTCTTTTTTCCGCCTTCTTCTTAATTGATCTTTTAACAGCATTTACTCCCTCCTTGAAATTTTGTTCTCCCTGTGATACACATTTCCTAGGTTTTTTTCTAACAAATGTATTCATTACTTCTTAGTTCCTTTCGTGGTTCCTCCTCTTCCTGTCAACTCTTAAATGCCCATGCTCCCTTCAGCTCTACTCACTTTATACATTATCCCTGAATGATTTTATCGTCACTCATGACTGCAACTACTTAAGTGACTGTTACTTTAGATATTTTTGTCTTTAGCCTCAAACTCTGCTGGCCACTAGAAGTACATATCTTAGCTGCCCATTAGACCCTTGTGTGTTATCCGCACAGGCATCGAGAACTCAACATGTCTGGAAATGAATTCATTATCTTTCCCATCAAGCCTTTTCTTTTCCTGCATCTTCTTTGTGATGGCACAACCTTCATCACTTCCCTAATTCACTCAGTCTTTTGGGAGTTTTCATAGACATCTCCATCTCCCTCATCTTTTATATCCAGTTCATCACCAAGACCTGCTTATTCTGCCTCCTTAATTTCTCTTGTATTTGTCTTTATTCTTATTTCCTTTGCCTTATTTTAGGCTCTCAGCACTTCTCCCTGGATTATTGCAACAACCTCCTTTCCTTCAGTCTAGACATCTTTTTCCCATACCAACAATTGATCCTTTTACTCTCCTACTTAAAATTATTTAGCATTTCCCATAACTTTCAGAGCCCTTGTTGCTCTGACTTGTGCCTACTTCTCTGTATTGTGCCCTTTGCTTCATTCATACAGAGCAACTTAAAAACCAACCTTTTTGTAATAAAGCTGTGAATGTAACAAAGCAGCAATGTATCCTTGCCATGAGAAGTACACTCAAATTTTATTTGGAGAAATGTTATTAAAAATAGTCAGATTTATAAACCTAAAGGCAACCTACAGAATGGGAAAAGATATTTGCAAATGTCTTAACAGATAAAGGGCTAGTATCCAAAATCTGTAAAGAGCTTATCAAACTCAACATCAAAAAAAAAAAAAAAAAATCCAGTCAAGAAATGGGTAGAAGACGTGAACAGACATTTCTCCAAAGAAGACATACAAATGGCCAACACACACATGAAAAAATGCTCAACATCAGTTGGTATGAGGGAAATACAGATCAAAACTGCAATGAGATACCACCTCACGCTGGTCAGAATGGCTAAGATTAACTCAGGAAAACAGATGTTGGTGACACGGAGAAAGGGGAACCCTCTTACACTGTTGGTGGGAATGCAAACTGGTGCAGCCACTCTGGAAAACAGTATGGAGGTTCCTCAAAAAATTAAAAGTAGAGCAACCCTATGACCCAGCAGTTGCACTACTAGGTATTTATCTAAAGGATACAAACAGTGATTCAAAGGGGCATGTGCACCCCAGTTTTTATAGCAGCAATGTCCACAATAGCCAAACTATGGAAAGAGCCCAGATGTCCATTGACTGAATAAATGGATAAAGAAGATGTGGTGTATATATACAATGGAATATTACTCAGGCATCAAAAAGAGTGAAAACTTGCCATTTGCAACAGCATGGATGGAACTAGAGTGTATTATGCTAAGTGAAATAAGTCAGACAAAGACAAATACCATATGATTTCATATGTGGAATTTTAGAAACAAAACAGATGAACATAGGGAAAGGGAAGGAAAAATAAGAAAATAGAAAGGGAGGCAAACCATAAGAGACTCTTAATTATAGGGAATAAACAGGGTTGTTGGAGGGGAGATGGGTGGAGGGATGGGGTAACTGGGTGATGGGCATTAAGGAAGGCACTTGAAGTAATGAGCACTAGGTATTGTATGTAACTGATGAGTCACTGAATTCTACCTCTAAAACTAATAATACAGTATATGTTAATTAAATTGAATTTAAATTAAAAAATTTTTTAAATAGTCAAATTTCTTATGACTTTTTCTCATGGTAATTTTAGCAGGCTGCTTGTTTTAGTAGAATATGATATTTGTTGTATTCCTTGTACATTGTATTCCTTGTGAATTAATTTTGTCATCTTCAGAATTAAAAGTTTGCTGAAAATGTGTTTAGGAGTACCATAATATGTCTTTATACTATTAGAACATTGTATTATGTTAGAAAATAAAATTTTGTGGTCAAGCATACTTTTCTTTTTGCCTTATTGGCCAGTGTGCTTAATTAAATGTATTGTTCTCTTATAATGTGTACCTTATCCATATTATATAATGCCTTAGCATAGTAATAATGCCTTAGAACAAGTGCTGTTATAATAGCATAGAGGCTTGTACAGTGTCTATCTTATAAATTTTGTTTAGAGCACTTTATTTCAATTTTTTTTTTTATTTAAGACCTTTATTAACGGGTGCTTGCCGTTTGTTGATTTTTTTGAAAAAATCAAGTTGTAAACTTTTTATTACAAATTAAAAATGAGGTTCTTAAAAATCTCAACTTGACCAGATATGAAACAATTTAGAAACCTTTAAAGGTGTATTGAGAAAAACCAGGTTTTTTGGTTTTTTTTAAAAAAAAACACATTTGTCATTACCAAAAAGAGATGTCTTTAGGTAAAAATAATAAAAACCCCATGCTGCATAGATAATGCAGATAGTTCTGTTTCTCTGGTCAATGGGCAAAAAGCAAGCACTTAAGGTCTTCAGCTCCAATCTTTTGTTCATTTCTTATTGCTGGAATTTCATCTTCATTTCTTCGTGTTGGATGACTAAACCGGATGATGGTAGAGATGGTAAGCCGGCATTTACTCAGCCCTGCCCTGCTCAGCCTCGGGAACGGACGAATTCTCAGCTAGTGGATCGGCTGCTTTTGTCTCTTTGTTTTCTGGGCGTCTGCGTCGGTAATTGAGGTTGCAGCGGTACCGACATTGAGGTGGCTGCTGACCTTGGGTCTCATCTCCTTGATTTTCCTTATCTTCGTCATTGCTTTTTGTCATACAGAGCTGCATTTTTATTTAACTGGCCAAACCAAGGCAGGAGACACAGAATTGGATGAAGGATATGCTAAGATTGGCCTTTTTTTTAAACCTCATTTACAGGCATTGCAATGGAAATATAAGAAAGATTGCTTAAAAGCCAGTCCAAACAGCAGTGAAGGAGGGGACTGCCCAAATCCTCAAGAGCTATAACATAAATTCCTAACCCTCTCTCCAAAGACTAGACATAAGCCTGCTACTTACTGCCGTTCTGTTTCTCATAAATCCAAGTTAGATAGATACATGAGACTGAATTTAAAAAATTTAACATTAAAATATTTTATAAAGTATAAAGTTATCTCTCCACCACCATAACCTCTAACCAAAACACTTGTTACTCTATTCTTAGCTCACTCTATTCCAGCTACACCTTGCTTTACCTCACACAACAAATATGCTCCCACCCTAGGACCTTTGTACTGAATGTTCCCTTTGCCTGAAACACATTGTCCAGATGTCTCTTGGTTAATCCCTCCCTGTTTGCTTCAGTTGCCTTCTCAATGAAGAAATGTAATCTCGCACCACACACACACACCCCCATCCATTCATTCTGCTGCCCTTTTAATCCCTCTTACCTTGTTCAGGTTTTTCTCATAGCACTTACCACAATCTAATGTATACTGTATCTAATTTACTTATTTTCTAAGTTTATTGTTTATTGTCTGTGTTCCACCCCTAGAATGCCTGTTCCATGACAGCAGGGATTTTTGTCTCTTGTGCTCAGTGACATAGATCCAATGCCCAGAAAAGTGCTTGACACATAGTAGGTATTCATTAACAAGAGTTTCTACTAGACCTCCAAGAAGAGATAATGAGTAAGCAGTTAGATATGGAACCAAAAGTGTAAATTTAAGACTGTTCAGTAAATTCATGCTATTTAAAGCTAAGAGACTTGATGAGACTGCAAAAATGAGTTCAGATAGAAAAAATAAGCAGTAAAAGGAATGAGCCCTGAGGTATTCTGGCATATAGAGTTGGAGAGATAACGGAGAAAGCAGTAAAAGAAACCGAGTAGGGGCAGTTAAAAAAGAGGAAAATCAGTAAAGTAGTATTGCAAAGTTCAGGAAAGTGTTTCAAGGAGGAAGGAATAATCAGCCATGAAAAATGTCAATGACAAATCAAGTAAGACACGGAGTAAGAATTGACCGTTGAAGGTGGTGTGGGGAAGATGACAGAGTAAGAAGATACTGAGTTCGCCTCTTCCCATAAACAGACCGAGCAGTAACTACATGTAGAGCAACTCTGAGAACAGCCTGAAGACTAGGAGAATAGCTATTCCACAGCTAAAGACATGAAGGAAAAGCCAAATCGAGACAAGTGGGAGGGGCAGAGACATGGTTAGGTGGGGAATCAAATCCCCAGCATAGAAAATCACAGGCCAAAGGGCTATCAGTGGCACAGAGGTTCACCGTGGGGATATAGGATATCAAGCCCCACATTGGCTCCCCTTCCCTGGGGATCTGCACCAGAAAGGCAAGCCCCCATAACGTCTGGCTTTGAAAATCAGCAGAGCTTAACTCCCTGAGACTTCTTCAGTTTTTTGGAATAGTTTGAGTTTATCTTTTCAGAGAACCAGCTCTTAGTTGTATTGATCTTGTCTTAAGTTTCTGTTTCATTTTTTTGTCTGATCTTTATCATTTCTCTCCTACTACTAACTCTCACCACTTTAATTCAACATAGTACTAGGAGTGCTAACTGAGGCCATCATACAAAAAAAAGAAATACAAAGCATCCAAACTGGAAAAGAAGTAAAACTGTCCCTATTTGCAGATGACATGGTACTGTATATGGAGACCATAAGGACTCCACCAAAAAACTGTTAGAACTAATAAGTGAATTCAGTAATGTCACAGGATACAAAACTAATACACAGAAATCTGTTGCATTTCTCTTCCCTAATTACAAACTAGCAGAAAGAGAAACCAAGGCAACAGTCTCATTTACAATTGTACCAAAAGAATAAGATACCTAGGAATAAATTTAACCAAGAAGGTGAAAGACCTGTACTCTAAAAACTGTAAGACATTGATGAGAGATATCGAAGATGACACAAATAAATGGAAAGGTATACCATGCTCATGCATTAGAAAAATTAAATGGTTAAAATGTCCATATTTCCCAAAGCAATCTGCAGATTCAATGCAATCCCTATCAAAATTCCAGTAGCATTTTTTCACAGAACTAGAACAAATGATCTTAAAAATTTGTATGGAACCACAAAAGATCCATAATAGCCAAAATAATCTTGAGCGAACCGCAGAACTAGATTTGAGACTATATTGCAAAGTCATAGTAATCGAAACAGTATGGTACTGGCACAAAAATAGACACATAGATCAATGGAACAGAATAGAGAGCCCAGAAATAAACCCACATTTATATGGTCAATTAATCTACAACAAAGGAGACAGGATTACAAAATGGGGAAAAGACAGTTTCTTTAATAAATGGTGTTGGGCAATCTGGACAGCTATATGCAAAAGAATGAAACTGGACCACTATCTTATGCCACATACAAAAATAAAATAAAATGGATTGAAGACCTAAATGTGAGACCTGAAACCATAAAATTCCTAAAAGAAAACATAGGTGATGAACTTTTGGACATCAGTCTTAGCAATATTGTTTTGGATCTGTCTCCTCGGCAAGGACCACAAGAGTAATAATAAATAATTGGGACTACAGCAAACTAAAAAGCTTTTTCACAACAAGGAAACTATCAACAAAATGAAAAGACAGCCTACTGAATGGGAAAGATATTTGCAAATGATATATCTGATAAGGGGGTAATATCCAGTCTGATTAAAAAAATGGATAGAGGGCCTGAATAGACATTTTTCAAAAAAAAAGGAAACACATGGCCAACAGGCACATGTCAAGATGCTGAACATCACTAATCAGCAGAGAAATGCAAATCAAAACCACAGTGACATCACTGTACACCTGTCAGAATGGCTAGTATCAAAAAGATAAGAAATGTAAATATTGGCAAGGATGTGGAAAAAAGGGACTTGTGCACTGTTGGTAGGAATATAAATTGGTGTAACTATTATGGAAAACAGTATGGTGGTTCTTCAAAAAATTAAAAATAGAAATACTATATGAGGGCGCCTGGGTGGCTCAGTTGGTTAAGCGACTGCCTTCAGCTCAGGTCATGATCCTGGAGTCCCTGGATCGAGTCCCACATCGGGCTCCCTGCTCTGCAGGGAGTGTGCTTCTCCCTCTGACCCTCCCCCCTCTCATGTGCTCTCTCTCATTCTCTCTCTCTCAAATAAATAAATAAAACCTTTAAAAAAAAAAAAAAGAAATACTATATGATCCAGTAATTTCACTTCTGGGTATTTACCTGAAGAAAATGAAAACACTGATTTGAAAAGGTATCTGCACCCCTGTGTTCATTGCAGCATCATTTACAATAGCCAAGATATGGAAGCAACCCAAATGTCCATCAGTGGATAAATGGATAAAGATGCAGTATATCTTGGGACAAATGGTAGCTACACTTGTGAACATAGCATAATGTATGAACTTGTCAAATCACTGTGTTATACACCTGAAACTAATGTTACATTGTGTGTCAACTATAGTCATAGAAAAAAGAAGGGGGAGAAAAGATGTGGTATATCTTTAGACCACAATGGAATATTACTCAGCCATTAAAAAAATGAAATCTTGTCATTTACAACAACATTGATGGACCTAGAGGGTATTAAGCTAAGTGAAAAAAGTCAGAGAGGGCGCCTGGGTGGCTCAGTTGGTTAAGCGACTGCCTTCGGCTCAGGTCATGATCCTGGAGTCCCTGGATCGAGTCCCGCATCGGGCTCCCTGCTCGGCGGGGAGTCTGCTTCTCCCTCTGACCCTCCCCCCTCTCATGTGCTCTCTCTCATTCTCTCTCTCTCAAATAAATAAATAAAATCTTTAAAAAAAAAAAAAAAAAGTCAGAGAAAGACAAGTACAGTATGATTTCACTTATATGTGGAATCTAAAAACCAAAACAGATGAACAAACAAAACAGAAACAGACTCATAAATACAAAAAACAAGCTGGTGGTTGCCAAAGGGGAGGTGGTTTTTGGGATGGGTAAATAGATGAGGGGGGATGAAGAGGTACACACTTCCCAGTTATCAAATAAATAGGCCAGGGGAATGTAAAGTACAGCATAGGGAATATAATCAGTAACATTGTAATAACTTTGTACGGTGACAGATGGTAGCTACACTTGTTGTGGTGAGCATTTCATAATGTATGTTAAATGTTGAATCACTGTGTTGTACACCTGACACTAATATATTGTTTGCCAACTATACTTCAGTTAAAAAACAAGTAAGTAAATGAATGGACTGACCACTGGATTTGGCAACATGAGGGTTTATTGGTGACTTTCATAGGAACAGTTTTGGTGGAGTGGTGTGAAAATGAAAGCCTAACTAGAGTCGTTTTTAATGGAAATGGGAAAAGAGAAAATGGAAGAAACAAAAAAGGACACTGAGGGGTTTGCCATAAAAGAAAGGAGAAAGTTGAAGCAGTAGATGGAAGTGGAATTGAAATCAAGAGAGGATTTTTTTAAGACAGGAGAAACAATTGTATATGTGTTGACAGATGACAGAAAAACTTGACAGTGCAGGAAAGAGAGAGAAGAATTTCTAGGACAAAGTCCTTGAGAAGCCAAGAGAGGAAAAAGACTAATAACTCAGTGGAAACTTGGCATTAGAAAAGACATACTACATGGTGGGTGCTTGTAGAAGTTATGTTTCTATTTCTCAGTCAGTTAAGAATCCAGGTCATCAGCTGAGAGTGAAGAAGGGGTACTGGAGTTTTGCCAAGTAGTCTTCTAAAATTGTGAGGTTTGATTGTAAAGATTGAGAAGTGTAATGATCACCAATAGCCTTATTATAATGCCAGTTGAGGTCATTACTTATAAATTTAAAATGAATCTAATCAACTGACTGTGGTTACTTTTCTCCATGTTCAGCTGTACAGTGTTGGGATGGAGAAGGCAGAGAGTTGGATCTAACAAGGGTTGGGGTCAGCCAAGAGCATATGACAAAGGGAAATAGAAGCAAGGGAATGATTATAATGGTTGACCATCGAAGCTCAGCCAGGTGGGAAGCAGCCAGGGAATAATGAATAGATGGTGGTATCAAATAGATTGTGGGACCCAGTGGGATCAAGAGATGGTTGGAGTCAGCGTACAAAGATGAGGAAAAACAAAACAGTAGTATTATTATGTAGCATAGTTGATAGTACAGGTCCTGGAAAAGCACAGAAACTGAGTTTGGACGCCGACTCTGCCATTTACTAGTAGTGTATACAGTATTTGTCCTTTTGTGTCTGACTTCTTTCAGTTAGCATAATGTTCACTATGTTACAGTATTATGTTGTAGTATATACTACTTCATTTTTTTAATGGCTGAATATATTCTATTTCATGGATATGACATTCTTTTTTCATTCATCAGCTGATGGTTGTTTCTACTTTTTGGTTATTATAGATAACCAAACACTTCCCTGAACATTGATATATAGGTTTTTTTGTGTATACTAATGTTTTCACTTTTCTTGGGTGTATACCTAGGAGTAGAATACTAGGTCATATGGTAATTCTGTTTTAACTTTTTGAGGAATTGCCAGACTATTTTCCACAGAGGCTGCACCATTTTTATATGAGGGTATGAGGGTTCTGCTTTCTCTACATCCTCCTCTAAACTTGTTATTTTCCAATTTTTGCTTTTTATTATAGCCATCTTAGTGAGTGTAAAGTGTTATCTTTTGGTTTTCATTTACATCTTCCTACGGAATGATATTGAGCATCCATTGTGTGCATTTTGGTCACTTGAATGTCTTCTTTGGGAAAATGTCTTCATATTTTTTACCCACTTTTACTTGTCTTATTTAGCTTTTTAATGTTGAGTTGTAAGAGTTCTTTATAAATTCTGAATACTAGACCATTATCAGATAAATGACTTGCAGAAATGTTCTCCCATTCTGTATGTTATTTTCCTTTTTTTGATAGTCTCCTTTAATACACAGAAGTTTTTAATTTAGATGAAGTCCAATTTGTCCATTTTTTCCTTTTGTTGCTTGTGCTGTGGTGTCATGCCAAAGAAACTGTAAACTAACTGTTAAGTTCATGAAGATTTTCACCTGTTTTAAAAGTTTTATGGTTTTAGTTCTCATATTTAGATCTATGATTCTTTTCGAGTTAATTTTTGTATATAGTAAGAGGTAGGGGTCCAGATTCATTCTTTTGCATTTGGATATCCATCCAAGTTGTCCCAGTACCATTTGTTGAAAAGACTGTTTCCCTAAAGAAGTCTTTGCACCAACTTCTTTCTTTTTCAGTGAAAAAATTGGGGATGATTTTACTGAAATGAAATTTCATCATTGTTTTTTAAATGATGTTGTGTGACAAAGAGTTCTATGTAGTTATTTCTGTAAGTTTTCTTAAAGAGACAATAGGGTTTAGGCTCAATTGCATCTCCCTACTAATAAAACCTACATTGTATTTTTTTAAGTTTTTAAATATATTTATTCATTTTTAAGTGATCTCTACACCCATCTGGGGCTTGAACTCATGACCCTAAGATTAAGAGTTGCACACTCTTCTGACTGGGCCAGCCAAATGCCCCAAAACTTACATTTTTTTTTTTTAAAGATTTTATTTATTTATTTGAGAAAGAGAGGGAGGGAGAGCACAGAGGGAGAGGGAGAAGCGACATGGGGCTCGATTCCAGGAGCCTGAAATCATGACCTGAGCCAAAGGAAGCCGCTTAACTGACTGAGCCACCCAGGCACCCCCAAAACTTATATTTTAGTAAACTTCTTAGTCTGTCTTATGCTTTTTAAATTGACTATAGCTTATGCTTAGTTTCAGTTTACTAGTTGTGTTTGAAGTAGATTCTTCACAGTACAGTTGATCCTTGAACAATGCAGGAGTTAGGGGTGCCAACCCCCGATGTAGTCAAAAATCCATATATAACTTTTGAATCCCCAGTAACTTCATTACTAATAGCCTTACTTGATAACATAAATAGTCAAATAACACATATTCTGTATGTTATACATATTTTACACTGTATTCTTATGATAAAGTAGGCTAGAGAAAAAATGTTAAGATAATCATAAGAAAGAGAAAATACATTTACAGTACTGTATGTATTTATTGAAAAAACCCACGTATAAGTGGACCCATGCAGTTCAAACCTGTGTACATTCATTGTTGGGGCACCTCTGATACAGTGCCCTGTCTCACATAGCCCATTGTGATTTCAAGATATTCCAGATTTCCTTTAGTTTTAAGTTTATGCTTCAAATTTCTTGTATTGAAATACCAGTCTTTGACAAGGATGTGGTGAAATTGGAATCCTCACATGTTACTTATGGGAATGTAACCTGGTACAGCCACTTTGGAAAACAATTCAGCATTTCCTCAAAATGTTAAACATAGAATTACTGTATGACTCAGCATTTCCACTCCTAGGTATGCCATCCAAGAGAAGTAAAAACATACCTCCACACAAAAATTTGCACATGAATGTTCATAGCAACGTTATTCGCAATAGCCAAAAAACAGAAACAACCTAAATATCCACCAACAGATGAATGGATCAACAAAATATGGTAGATTCACACAATGAGATATTATCCGACTCTTTTAAAAAATGAAGTACTGATACATGCTACAACATACATGAACCTTGAGAACATTATGCCAAATGAAAGAATCCATCACAAATGTGACTGTATGATTCCATTTATGTGAAATGTCCAGAATAGGCAGATCTGTAATGACAGAAAGTAGATTAGCGGTTGCCTAGGAGTAGGAGAGGAAGAGTGACTGCTAATGGGTTTTCATTCTTTTTGGGGTGATAACATGTTCTGAAATTAGATTGTGGTGATCATACAACTCTGTGAATATATGAAAAACTGTTGAACTATACAGCTTAATGGATGGCTTTTATGGTATATGAAATACATCATAATAACATATATAATAATAAAGCTATACAAAATGCATGTATAAAAAATACCAACTCTTGTACCCAGTTGAAAATATTGGTTTTAAAATTATACTTTAGGAAACATAAATGGAGGCACTAAAACAATAAAAACATGACTATATGTTTTTCTAATATCAGAACTTCTTGTGGGTCTAAGCAGGTATGTAAACCAAAACATTCATCTAGTGTAATTCTAATAAAAAAGTGAACTGATTTATAGGAGGTAGCTTTTTTAAATAAAATTAAAAGTTTTAAAAGCACAGATTGATGATAAACTCATTTTCCAAAAAACAGTTGCTGTGTTAGGCCTCCAAGGACTCACTAAGGAGTCTTATTCCCATTCCTCCAGTTAAACATGAAGTCAGTACCTGAGTAGACCAGGGCTGTGAGTATAATCTGCTCTCACAGCATTTGAACACTATACAAAAGTAACACATTTTCCAATTGGTCGTTCTACACCCTTAAACATTTCTACCCTGGCCTTTCTTAGAAATATACACATACCTAAGATGGAGCCCAGTAAGGATTCCCTTAGTTGTCAAACTGCATCATGGCAAATAACTTAAGACTTCCGTGTCCCCTGGCTCATCACCAACCCATCCCCAACTGGGGAGTATGTATTTTCCTGTGTGAGAAGAATGGGTTTAAAACCCACAGGCACTGTGTTGGGCGTTGGGATATAGTGGTGAATAAAACAGATATTGTTGTATTAGTAGAATTTACAATCTGGTACAAGAGTGGGTAATGGATGGTCTTCAGTGTGGTAAAGTTTCAGTGGAAAGGTCAGTAAGGGCTGGGGTAATCAGGACTTAACAGAAGGTATGAGAAGAATGGATAGAATTCCCTTTGGTGAAGAACACAAGATCATATTGCACATGAGGTGATAAATCAGTTAAGGTGCTGTAGCAGATTGTATTTCCAAAAATGGCTGCAATACTATTTCTGGCCCTCTGTGCTCTTCCATAATTTTGCCAGCAAGAGGTGGAGCCTATGTCCCCTCCCCTTGAAACTTTGTAACTGCTTCAGTTCACAAAACATGAGTGGAAATGACAGTATGGCACTTTTGAGGCTAGGTCCTAAAAGGCCTTATGGACATAAAGCCAGTTGCTAATATCATTTTTAATGGTGAAAGTTTGCTTTGCCCCCAAGATCAAGAACTAGGCAAGGCTCTCCATTCTTACCATTTATATTCAACACTGTACTGGAAGTCTTAGCCAGTGCCAAAAGGCAAGGAAAAAAATAAGACCTATAGATTTAAAAGGAAGAGCTAAAGCTGTATTTGGTCAGAGACCTGTTATCTATGTAGAAAATCCCAAAGCATCTACAAATAATAAAACTACTAAAATTAAGTGAATTATCAGGGTCAGGTTATTGTGCATCTCTATATGAAAATCAGTTGTTTTTCTTTATACTAGCAATCTCTGATGCATCATGCTAAGTTTCTTACACTTGCTCCTACATGTTCTAGCAAAGTATCTGATCACCTACTCAAAGGGAAAATAGAAGTCTTTAGATAGCAATTACCTCAGCTTCCTGCCACCAAAACTACCACTTGCCCTCTCCCTCCTCATCACGATAGAAGTGACTGACAGGCCCTACTCTGTGTTCCTAGTGTTCCAACTCTCCCTCTTTCAGTACTACACATGCTGTTCCCAGAATGCTTTTAACCCCACTTCTCTGAACTAATTCATGCTAATCCTTCAGATGTTCACTTCAGCATCTCTTATTTGAAGCTTTCCCTATCTTCCCCTCTCCCCATTATTTAGTTTCTTAGCTGCTGTATTTCCCCCTTTATATCAGCTCTTAAACTGTAATTAATTTGTTGTGTATAATGTTGTTCTAATTATTTCACAGTACTTGAGGTTGCAAAAAAAAAGTCACTTGTTTTCCCTTCAAAAATAATTTAAATGTATTTGAAGAGCAGTTTAGCAAAGTTGACAAGTAGGCCACTTTCAAACATTTTAGGAGATCACTATTTGTCTCCTTCTAGAAGAAATACCAACCAGAGGATATCTCTTGCTCTCATTCCAGCAGAAATAAGCAAGCCACATGCTTTGTTGAAGGAAAATAGCACCATTTAATTTGCCCTCCTTTTTTTGCCTCCAGTTATCATTTTTATTAGTGATATGAGAAAGTTTGTTTTGCTAATGTGTCATTTTCTCCCTCAGTTTCCATAATAGCTGTGACTGAATTCAAGCAAGTATTGGAGTAACTAGCTCTGTCTTTCACTAATTCTAACTAGCTCTGTCTCATACTAATTCTAACATTGATGCCAAGTTATTCCATATATTCATGCAAAAGATATAAAATGATGGCATTGTCTCTGTTTAATTGTTATGTATCAAAAGTTCACTTACCTACAGCAAAATGAAATTGAATTACATACCATTAATAATGTTTTTATAGTTACAGTCATCAAATAACTATATTTTGGCTAGAGGTAAAGATTTATTTGACCTGTAACAATACTTAATATTTTAAGTATTAAAATGGCTGTTTGCCTGTAAAAAGATGTTCTTGTTTCTGATTTTTACTTCAGAAATCCTCTGTAAACAGTGAAAGCCACATGGTGGAATCTCTACAAGAGGGAGACCTTTAAAAACATTCTACTTCCTGAGCCAGAATTCCATTGTAGTGTTTCATAGATCTTCAAGATCTGTGCCTTCCCCTGCCAAGAAAAGCCAGTGTATTTTCCATTCTTCATGCTCATACAGTAAAACATTACAGCCTCAACTCTAGCTCTATCTTTTTGCTGTTAAGTTCTTTCCCCCATTCTGTTATTTCCATATATGAGTACACAAATATATATATGAAATAGCTATGCATATAAAAAGACTGGGTTTTTTATGTGTGTGAAAATAGAAATAACCAAAGAAAGAAAAGCAGGAGTTTTCCCCTCCCTCCAAAAAAACCCAGACAGTCCAAACAAACACACACACAAAATTTAGATTATGTACAGTTGGGTTCCGTTCTTAAATAGAAAAATGTGGCAAAACTATATGGGTATATTTAATATGTCCTGATGTTGTAATTGCTGTCAGAGGAACACAGGTCATGGCTCCTCATACCACAGATCAGACCATGACCTCTTACTTTGATTCGTGGTCTCTTTGGTACAGTGCATGAACAAGTGGTATACAAGTAGGCACATCTGCGTGAGACACCCCTACCCTGGTGTTCTGGGTTTGAAACACTACAACCCCTTCTCTTACTCAAGGAAAAGTTTGTTAACTTAGGAGAAAGGGGAAACAAGCGAAATTAGATGTGCACCCTGGTAACACTGACTTTTTTTTTTAAATCTAAAAATGAATTTTATATAAGAAAATTACCTCTTTTTGTCAGCTAAAGTAATTTCTTTGTCATTTTCTAATTATTGATTCCATTTTGAAAAAAATATTTTTTACAAGAGAAGCTCATTAGGTACACAGTTTCTCCATTTTTGATAATCAAATACATAGTCAGGTACCAAGCAGAACTTGTAATCAACATGAAATAAGCAGTGCTTATCATTCAGTTCTATGAAGTTTCCTGAAGTGTTGAGAGTGGTTCCCAATTACTACCTTAATGGAACTGACACCTGTTTTTGAAAAATCTGGATGAGAAGAAAAATCCTCCAGTGCCCATATTATGACCTAATTCCTCTTGCCCATCAGTCAGTCTTATTTGTTTTATTTATAAAATGAGGATAATAAATTATTAGCCACTTAAAGGCAAGGATCTGAATAATAAGACATTCTGGAATCTTTTCTAATTTTTATTGGCATCAAGACTTCTAGCTGCAGGTAAGCAAATGCTACCTTCTTTCCTCACTCAGTTTCAAGTAGAAGGATTTTTTTAAGCACAAAGATTTTTAAAAGACCAAAAAGAAATCTAGGTATGAAACAAATATAAGACCCTTAGAAATAATCTTACTACTTAGAAACCATCCATATTGTCACCTTCAAGATGTCAATTATTACTTCCTAGAATACTTTTTTCAGTTGGGTACAAGGGTTAATCTCTTTGGGGAATAACCTTAATTGTCTAAAAATAAAAGTACCTCTGGTAATAAATAATTTGAACATGACGTGAAGAAAAGCAATAAAAGGTATGTGAATCATGATCAACTTCTTTAATAGAATATACAAAGGTAGATAAAATACATCTATTACGTAGTTTTCTGGGGTTTGTTATTACCATTGTATTACCACATATTTCTATATACACATTCACATAAACCCTTAGGTTTGTAATTTAAATGATAACTTTTGTCTATTTGATCTAAGCGTATATTAGCACCTAACATTAGAATCTAGGGTTCTTTATCATTGGGTGACACATAGTTTAAAATTATCCCAAAATAGTAACACCTAAGTTTATAAACATGTTTATAGATGTTTCTAAAAATGACATAGTCATATCCGCAACTACTGTTTTCATTAATAATGCAAAACTAAAATCTTGACAGTTTATTAACAGCAAATGATAGAATTTGTCCCCAGTAGATTTATAGTCCAAATTAAACATCCTAAAGTATAGAAAAGGCACATCTAAAAGTATTCATTTTTTTTTAACCTGTCGCCTGAACTTGCAGAGACCATGTAATGGTACTGAAGGAACTTCATAGATGAGATCATCTTGAGAGCAGAATGGGAAGTTTGTGATGCATATGGCTTATATAAGAAACAACGTAAAACATTTTTCAGTATTCTAGATGTGTAAATGATGTGAGGCTATAATCAGAATAAGCCTCAACAAAAGAAGCGACTGATTCTTTTAGAATTATAGTGATAAAAGGAAAATGATGCAGGCAATAAAGAGGATGGCTAAACACCTGAAAGAATTATAAATCTCTATTATCCAATAGGAAATTATTAAAAATAACTTTAGAATGTATAGTTGTGTTGGCTAGACTTTTAAATTTGCTTAGAGAGCTGTAAACTAACGAGAACTTCTCAGGGTTCAAAAAGGTAGCTTTCTAAAAGATGAATGTGTATTCTTTTAATCAGTGAAAGCAAAAAGATTTTTAAAATCATATTTGACAATTTATTTATGATGCAGGATTTATTTATGATGCAGACAACTAAGAGAAGTCAGAAATGGTGATAAGATTTTATATGTCTGAAATAGGGTGAGTGAAATTGATAAGTAGGTCTTATAAAAACCCATAGTGTCTTTGTGTTTAGACTTAGAATTCTCTGGCTCTTAATTTTGGTTTAAAGATATTAGCTAAATTGCCAAAGCCTTATTTTCTTATAAATATTTAGTTGTTTGTTTTGCCTTTTAAATGATTTTCTTTCTTTGTGGAAGTTGAATTTTACCAAGGAATATGAGTAATAAATAGTTTCTTCTTTGCTGTAGGTAAAACTTCAGTGAAGAAGCTGACAAAAAAGGTAAGCAGTGTGTGGGGGAGAGAGTTCTTTCTTCCTTTCTTTTTGTTTTTTTGGTGACATAGAAAATGAACTTTTATAAGTTAAATTTAAAGATTTTAATGTGTATTCAAAGGATATCGAGGATATACTGGCAGGAATCCAACCAGCTCGTTGTGGATCAACCTTTTTTAGAGACCTTGGCGATAAAGGTAATTTTGATTTGTTGTTAAATTTCTGTTTACTTGTTTTATTTAACCAGGGTATTGTTAAGGAATTGTTTTGAGGTCTGCAACCGTATACTAGAGAATATACAGTAGAGAACCAATGTAGAAAATGTTTTAATGCCATGTTCTTTAATAGATGTTTTTAAATCATAATAAAATACTCATTAAGAAATAACTTTCTCAAATTCTCTGAGAGATTACAATTTAATTATTAAAACATCAATTTTAATTAAAGCCTGGGGAGGAGGAATGTGGCAAGAGAAGACCTCAGAGAGATCCAGAGGAACACCAACATTTAAGGGAGTAGAAGAGGAAGCAGTGCTCATGAAAGAGACTAGGGCAGAGTGATCAGAGAAGTGGAGGAGAATCAGGAGAATGTTATCACAAAAGCCAAGAGGAGAAAGTGTTAGGGAAAGAGAAAATTGAGTTCACGCCACTTGAGAGACATGGGTGTGAACAAAGGTATTTAAAGGTCAGTAGCTGAGGGCAGACACAAAAGGCCAGGGGAATGTTGGTTAATGTTAGATGAAGAGACTTGAGCACACTTCTTATCAATGAGAGGGAAAGATATATAATACAATATAATTATTATTATATATAATATACAAAATATATAGTATACAAAATATAAGATAAAGGAAGTATGAATGGGATAGAATCCTGGAAAATGTGAGAGAAGGGATTGTCTTCACAGCAAAAATGGAAGGATCAGCATTCCACAGGATGCATAGCTTTTTCAGTAGGAAAGGATGAACAGGTGGGTATTTATTTTTTTATTTATCTTTTTTTTTAACATATAATGTATTATTTGTTTCAAGGATACAGGTCTGTGATTCACCAGTCTTACACAATTCACAGCGCTCACCATAGTACATACCATCCCCAATGTCCATCACCCAGCCACCCCATCCCTCCCACCTCCCTCCACTCCAGCAACCCTCAGTTTGTTTCCTGATATTAAGAGTCTCTTATGGTTTGTCTCCCTCTCTGGTTTCATCTTATTTCATTTTTCCCTCCCTTCCCCTGTGATCCTCTGTCTTGTTTCTCAAATTCCTCATATCAGTGAGATTATATGATACTTGTCTTTGATTGACTTATTTCGCTTAGCATAATATCCTCAAGTTCCATCCACATCATTGCAAAGGGCAAAGACATTTGAGAACAGGTAGGTATTTATAATGCAGGTATTTGCAAATCTAGTAGCAAGAGGTAGAAGCAGGTTGTTTTGGATAGCTTTGATTTTCTTTATAAAGTAGGATGTATGGAGAAAGAAGGTTTGAAGTAGCTTCTGTGATAAGGAAAGAGACCAGACCAGAGAAACATAGAGTTCTAGGAAACTCTTAAGAGATCAGAAGATAGTGTAGGTCATGAAAGAAAAGTCACCAATCAGTGCAATTGTGTGATGATCATCCTGCAGGCTACATGTAGGAATAGAAATGTTGGGCAGTTGTACTGGATTTAGGATTTTGCTGAGCATATGGGTGGAAGACGAGTCACAGACTAGGGAGTTAAGGCTGTTGAGGGCAAGAGAGGTTTTACGTAATGAGCCATGGAATCTAAGCAAGATAATAGAGAAGAAAATAGAATAGTAAAAGTAAAAGGGAGATGAAAAGAAGAAAGTGGGGCAGTCAAGAGAGAGCTGCCAGTGGGTTAAAGAACAGGTGTAGTAGGATTCCAAGAGCAGAAAAGAACTTGCGGTCATAAAGCATTTAGATTTACAGTTTCAGAGATGAAGCGGTTCCAGCTGATTTCAGGGCTCTAGGTGTGGTCCTGGAATTAGATGACTAAAGCAGAAGTAGGTTGCATTGTCAACACAGTGGAAGTTCTCAAGAATCTGAGAGTTAGGGTATTGTCAGAAAGACAGTGAACCAGGTACAAAAGTCTTTAGTGACTGAAAGATGAGGAAAGGGAACTTTGGTAGATGACCACTAAGAAGAAAAATAAAAGGTGGCCTGGCTGGATGGCATTAGCCTCAAAGACACAGAGATTTTTGTAAGAGGTTAGAAGAGTAAGGGTCTGGAATTAGCACTGAAGTAGAAAAAAATGAATAGCCTCCATTTCAGAAGTCTGCAGAGGTACCAGTACTCATAGTAGAGAGATCCAGGTTTTGGAAAAAGTAAGACTACACATACAATGAATAGGTTAAAGATGTGTACTGTGGAAAGAGGATTTTAGAGAGCGTGGTAGGAAAGCTTGGGTAGAAGTAGAGGAGTGGGAGATCAGTTGAGTCAGGAAAGATGAAGCATAGACCAGCATGCAGATGTATAAACAAAGAGGATAGATACCATTTTGGAAAGGGAGATGAGACTGCTAACAATGGTAGGACATAAGCCAGAGAGGTACACAGAGCCTAAATCATATATCCCTTTACAGGACATATTAAAGAGTTTAGACCTTACCCTAAGAAGAGTGGATTGCCATTGAAAAGTAAGATAGTGACAAATCAGATTAGAACAATCACTCTAGCAGCTGGGTGGTGAACGGATTGAGGAGGGAGCAAAAGAAACAATTAGGTTTTGCATTAATAGCAAGGAGTTATACGCTGGAAAAGAGGTAGTGGAAATGGAGAGAAGAGTATAGATTTGATAGGTATTTTGGTTATAGAATTGGTAGGACTTAATGATTGATTGGATATGAGAGGGGAGGAAGAAAAAGGAATCGTGTATGATGCCCAAGTTTCTGGTTTGATCAGCAAGGTGAATGTGCCATTCTCCAAGATAACATGGATCATAGGGAAAGGAATAAGTGGAGGGGAGGGAAGGGCAGGGAATGAGTCCAATTTAGGACATACTGAGTTCAGATTTAAGAATTGTCAGCCATCTAGGGGCACCTGGGTGGCTCAGTCAGTTGGGCTCAGGTCATGATCCCAGGGTCCTGGGATTGAGCCCCACGTCAGGCTTCCTGCTCAGTGGGGAGTCTGCTTCTCCCTCTCTCTCTGCCCCTGCTCGTGCTTGCTCTCTCTCTCAAATAAATATAATCTTAAAAAAAAAAAGAATTGTCAGCCATCTAAATGGCACTTGAAGCCACAGTTGCAGATGCAACAATGTCAGAAGCACTGAGGAGAGAAGAGGCTCTGAGATAAAACAGCTCATTTTAAAGAACGCGGAGAAGAAGAGAGAGGGGCCTTCCCTGAGAAGGAATGGTCAGTTAGGGACTCATCCAGGGGAGTGACCTCACCAGTGCTGTGCTGTAAGTGCTTCCAAAACAAATGCACGTAATCAATAACAATTTTAATAGCGACAAATACTTAACTGAAGGCTTCCTATGTATCAGATACTATACCGAGCCTCTTACATGTATTACTACATTTAATCCTCACAACATACCTTTGAAGAAGCTACCTTCATTTCATACCCACATTTTATAGCTGGGTTAACTGAGGCACAAAGGGGTTAAGTAACCTGCCCAAAGTCATATACAGGTAGTAAAAGCAATTTACAAATAGCATTTAGCAGAAGAAGAGTTAAAATGGCAGAGTAGTAGCAGGACCCTATGCTTGCCTTGTCCCTTGAACACAGCTAGATAAATATCAAATCACTCTGAACACCCAAGAAATCAATCTGAGGACTGAGAGAACAAACTGCACAAACTAGAGGGAGAAAAGAGGACACATACTGGAAGGTAGGAGGTGCGGAGACAGGATTTGGGTGAGGAAAGAATAGCGGGTGCTGCAGAGGGGAGGGAGCCCTGATCATGGAGGGAGGGGGAAGAGAGAGAGAACGCACACACACAAGAGCAAACAGGAAGCATGCAGGGGATTGCACAAGAAAAATGCTTCCCCAACACCATTCACTGGGAAAGCGAGAGGGGCTGATTATTACAAGTTTTTACAAGCAGCGCAGCTCAAAGACTGAAGTTTTAGAAGTCCATTGAGCTTGGCAGGAATATTGGTGCTCCTGTGAAGGAAGAGTGCAGAGGCCCGGGACCAGACAGTGTGGTTTGAGGATCCCCTGGGTCACACTGGGAGAGACAGTTCCCCTTCTGCTCTAGTGGAAACAGGATCTAGCCTCTTTTAACAAGCAGACCAAAACACACCTATTTAAAACTTGCTACACACTGGACAAGGTCCAAACTCTCCCCACAGCAGGCAAGGAGAAACTCTGCACAGGATTGACCTGAGGGAAAGAGCAGCCAAAACACAAAAGCAGAGTGCACACAGCATACACCAGAGACACTTCCCAAAATGCCAGGCCATGGACAGTATATGACCTCTTCTTAATATAGCCATTACTCTCAGGAGCAGAGACTATCGCAGGCTTTCCTAACACACAGAAGACAGAGACCTAGACAAAATGCCAAGATGGAGGAATTCATCCCAAAAGAAAGAACAAGAAAAGGTCACAGCCAGGGATCTAATTGAAACAGATCTAAATAAGATGCCTGAACCAGAATTTAAAACAACAATCATAAGGATACTAGCGGGGCTTGGTAAAAGCATAGAACACACCAGGGAGTCCCTTACTACAGAGATAAAAGACCTAAAAACTAGTCGGGCCAAAATAAAAAATGCTATAACTGAGATGTGAAACCAGCTGGATGTAATGACCACAAAGGTGAAAGAAGCAGAAGAATGAGTATGTGATATAGAAGATAAAATTATGGAAAATAATGAAGATGAAAAGAAGAAGGAAAGAAAAATATTGGATCACGAATGTAGACTTAGGGAACTCAGCGACTCCATAAAGCATAATAATATTTGTACCGGAGGAGTCCCAGAAGAAGGTGCAGAAGGTTTATTTGAGGAAATTATAGCTGAAAACTTCCCTAATCTGGGGGAAAAAACAGACATCCAAATCCAGGAGGCACAGAGAACCCCCATCAAAATTAACAAAAGCAGGCCAACACTAAGACGTATCTTAGTAAAATTTGTAAAATACAGAGATAAGGAAAACATCCTGAGAGCAGCAAAGGAAAAGAAATCCCTGATTTACAAAACAAGACAAATAAGGTTAGCAGCAAACTTATCCACAGAAACTTGGCAGGCCATGGGCAGCTGGGTGGTTCAGTTGGTTAAGTGTCTGCCTTTGGCTCAGGTCATAATCCCAAGGTCCTGAGATCGAGCTCCACATCAGGCTCCCTGCTCAGCGGGGAGTCTGATTCTCCCTGTCGCTCTGCCCTTCCCCCATTTGTGTGCATGAGTGCGCTCTCTCTCTCTCTTTCTCTTTCAAATAAATAAAATCTTTAAAAAAACAAAACAAAACTGGTTAGGCTAGAAGGGAGTGACATGATATATTAAACATGTTGGATGGGAAAAATATGTAGCCAAGAATATTTTATCCAGCAAGGCTGTCATTCAAAATAGAAGGAGAGATAGTTTCCCAAATAAACAAAAACTAAAGGAGTTCATGACCACTAAACCAGCCCTGCAAGAAATATTAAAGGGGACTGGTAAAGTGGGAAAGAAAAACCAAAAGCAACAAAGACTAGAAAGGAACAGACAAAATCTCCACAAACGACTTTACAGGTAATACAGTGGCACTAAATTCATATCTATCAATAATCACTCTGAATGTAAATGGACTAAATGCTCCAATCAAAAGACATATGGTGACAGAATGAATCAAAAAAACAAAACCTGTCTATATGCTGCCTTCAAGAGACTCACTTTAGACCTGAAGACACCTATAGACTGAAAGTGAAGGGACGGAGAAACACTTATGCTAATGGACGTCAAAAGAAAGCTGGAATATGTGGGGAGGAGCAAGATGGCAGAGGAGTAGGAGACCTAAATTTCATCTGGTCCCGGAATTCAGCTAGATAGGGATCAGACCATTCTGAACACCTACGAACTCAACAGGAGATCGAAGAAAAGAATAGCAGCCAGTCTCTGAACAGAAAAGCGACCACTTTCTAGAAGGTTCTTCTGATTTGTTTAGTGTATATTTTTCTGGGGTTGTTGTTACCCTGTTAGCATTTTGTTCTCTCATTCATCTATTCTCCTCTGGACAAAATGACAAGACAGGAAAATCACCTCAAAAAAAAGAACAAGAGGCAGTACCAACTGCCAGGGACCTACTCAATACGGACATTAGTAAGATGTCAGTACTAGAGTTCAGAATGACAATTATAAAAATACTAGCTGGGCTTGAAAAAAGCATGGAATATATTAGAGAAACCCTTTCTGGAGAAATAAAAGAACTAAAATCTAACCAAGTCAAAATCAAAAAGGCTATTAATGAGGTGCAATCAAAAATGGGGGCTCTAACTGCTAGGATAAATGAGGCAGAGAATTAATGATAGAGAGAGAATTAGTGATATAGAAGACCAAATGATGGAAAATAAGCTGAGAAGAAGAGAGATAAACAACTACTGGATCACGAGGGCAGAATTCGAGAGATAAGTGATACCATAAGATGAAACAATATCAGAATAATTGGGATGCCAGAAGAAGAAGAAGAAAGAGAGGGGCAGAAGGTATATTGGAGCAAATTATAGCAGAGAACTTCCCTAATTTGGGGAAGGAAACAGGCATCAAAATCCAGGAGGCACAGAGAACCCCCCTCAAAATCAATAAAAATAGGTCAACACCCCGACATCTAATAGTAAAACTTACGAGTCTCAGAGACAAAGAGAAAATCCTGAAAGCAGCTCGGGACAAGAGATCTGTAACCTACAATGGTAGAAACATTAGATCGGCAACGGACCTATCCAGAGAGACCTGGCAGGCCAGAAAGCACTGGCATGATATCTTCAAAGCACTAAATGAGAAAAATATGCAGCCAAGAATACTGTATCCAGCTAGGCTGTCATTGAAAAGAGAAGGAGAGATATAAAGCTTCCAGGACAAACAAAAACTAAAGGAATTTGTAAACACGAAACCAGCCCTACAAGAAATATTGAAAGGGGCCCTCTAAGCAAAGAGAGCGTAAAAGTAACATAGACCAAAAAGGAACACAGACAATATACAGTAACAGTCACCTTACAGGCAGTACAATGGCACTAAATTCATATCTTTCAGTTGTTACCCTCAATGTAAATGGGCTAAATGCCCCAATTAAAGACAAAGGGTATCAGATTGGATAAAAAAACAAGACCCATCAATATGCTGTCTGCAAGAGACTCATTTTAGACCCAAAGATACATCCAGATTGAAAGTGAGGGGGTGGAAAACCATTTACCATGCTAATGGATACCAAAAGAAAGCTGGGGTGGCAATCCTTATATCAGACAAATTAGATTTTAAACCAAAGACTATAATAAGAGATGAGTAAGGACTCTATATCATACTTAAAGGGTCTATCCAACAAGAAGATCTAACAATTGTAAATATCTATGCCCCTAACATGGGAGCAGCCACTTATAGAAGCCAGTTAATAACAAAAGCAAAGAAACACATCGACAACAATACAATAATAGTGGGGGACTTTAACACCCCCCTCACTGAAATGGACAGATCATCCAAGCAAAAGATCAACAAGGAAATAAAGACTTTAAATGACACACTGGACCAAATGGACTTCACAGATATATTCAGAACATTCCATCCCAAAGCAACAGAATACACATTCTTCTCTAGTGCCCATGGAACATTCTCCAGAATAGATCACATCCTAGGTCATAAATCAGGTCTCAACCAGTACCAAAAGATTGGAATCATTCCCTGCATATTTTCAAACCACAATGCTTTGAAAGTAGAACTCAATCGCAAGAGGAAAGTCAGAAAGAACTCAAATAAATGGAGGCTACAGAGCATCCTACTAAAGAATGAATGGGTCAACCAGGAAATTAAAGAAGAATTAAAAGAATTCATGGAAACAAATGACAATGAAAACACAACTGTTCAAAATCTTTGGGATGCAGCAAAGGCAGTCCTAAGAGGAAAGTATATAGCAGTACAAGCCTTTCTCAAGAAACCAGAAAGGTCTCAAATACACAACCTAACCCTACAGCTAAAGGAGCTGGAGAAAGAACAGCAAATAAAGCCTAAACCCAGCAGGAGAAGAGAAATAATAAAGATCAGAGCAGAAATCAATGAAATAGAAACCAAAAGAACAGTAGAACAGATCAACGAAACTAGGAGCTGGTTCTTTGAAAGAATTAATAAGATTGATAAACCCCTGGCCAGACTTACCAAAAAGAAAAGAGAAATGACCCAATTAAATAAAATCATGAAAGAGGAGAGATCACAACCAACACCAAAGAAATACAAACAATTATAATCATATATTATGAGCAACTATATGCCAGCAAATTAGATAATCTGGAAGAAATGGATGCGTTCCTAGAGATGTATAAACTACCAAAACTGAACCAGGAAGAAATAGAAAACCTGAACAGACCTATAACCACTAAGGAAATTGAAGCAGTCATCAAAAATCTCCCAACAAACAAAAGCCCAGAGCCAGATGGCTTCCCAGGGGAATTCTACCAAATATTTAAAGAATTAATACCTATTTTTCTGAAACTGTTCCAAAAAATAGAAATGAAAGGAAAACTTCCAAAACCGTTTTATGAAGCCACCATTACCTTGATCCCAAAACCAGACAAAGACCCCATCAAAAAGGAGAATTATGGACGAATATCCCTGATGAATGTGGATGCAAAAATTCTCACCAAAATACTAGACAATAGGATCCAACAGTACATTAAAAGGATTATTCACCACAACTAATTGGGATTTATTCCTGGGCTGCAAGGTTGGTTCAACATCCACAAATCAATCAATGTGATACAATACATTAAGAAAAGAAAGAACAAGAACCATATGATCCTCTCAATAGATGCAGAAAAAGCATTTGACAAAGTACAGCATCCTTTCTTGATCAAAACTCTTCAGAGTATAGGGATAGAGGGTGCATACCTCAATATCATAAAAGCCATCTATGAAAAACCCACAGTGAGTATCATTCTCAATGGGGAAAAACTGCGAGCTTTCCGCCTAAGGTCAGGAACACGGCAGGGATGTCCACTATCACCACTGCTATTAACATAGTATTAGAAGTGCTAGCCACAGCAGTCAGACAACAAAAAGAAATAAAAGGCATCTGAATCGGCAAAGAAGAAGTCAAACTCTCACTCTTTGCAGATGATATGATACTTTATGTGGAAAACCCAAAAGATTCCACCCCAAAACTTCTAGAACTCATACAGGAATTCAGTAAAGGGGCAGGATATAAAATGAATGCACAGAAATCAGTGGCATTCCTATACACCAACAAAAAGACATAAGAAAGAGAAATTAGGGAGTCGATCCCATTTACAATTGCACCCAAAACCATAAGATACCTAGGACTAAATCTAACCAAAGAGGCAAAGAATCTGTACTCAGAAAACTATAAAATCCTCATGAAAGAAATTGAGGAAGACACAAAGAAATGGAAAAACGTTCCATGCTCATGGATTGGAAGAACAAATATTGTGAAGATGTCAGTGCTACCTAGAGCAATCTACACATTTAATGCAATCCCCATCAAAATACCATCGACTTTTTTCAAAGAAATGGAACAAATAATCCTAAATTTTGTATGGAACCAGAAAAGACCCCGAATAGCCAGAGGAGTGTTGAAAAAGAAGAGCAAAGCTGGTGGCATCACAATTCCGGACTTCAAGCTCTATTACAAAGCTGTCATCATCAAGACAGTATGGTACTGGCAGAAAAACAGACACATAGATCAATGGAACAGAATAGAGAGCCCAGAAATGGACCCTCAACTCTATGGTCAACTAATCTTCGACAAAGCAAGAAAGAATGTCCAGTGGAAAAAAAAACAGTCTCTTCAACAAATGGTGTTAGGAAAATTGGACAGCCACATGCAGAAGAATGAAACTGGACCATTTCCTTACACCACACACAAAAATAGACTCAAAATGGTTGAAAGACCTCAGTGTGAGACAGGAGTCCATCAAAATCCTAAAGGAGAACACAGGCAGCAACCTCTTTGACCTCAGCCGCAGCAACTTCTTCCTAGAAACACCGCCAAAGGCAACGGAAGCAAGGGCAAAAACGAACTATTGGGACTTCATCAAGATAAAAAGCTTTTGCACAGCAAAGGAAACAATTGACAAAATCAAAAGACAACCAACAGAATGGGAGAAGATATTTGCAAATGACATATCAGATAAAGGGCTAGTATCCAAAATCTATAAAGAACTTACAAACTCAACACCCAAAGAACAACTAATCCAATCAAGAAATGGGCAGAAGACATGAACAGACATTTCTGCAAAGAAGACATCCAAATGGCCAACAGACACATGAAAAAGTGCTCAACATCACTCGGCATCAGGGAAATACAAATCAAAACCTCAATGAGATACCACTTGACACCAGTCAGAATGGCTAAAATTAACAAGTCAGGAAACGACAGATGTTGGGGAGGATGCGGAGAAAGGGGAACCCTTCTACACTGTTGGTGGGAATGCAAGCTGGTGCAGCCACTCTGGAAAACAGTATGGAGGTTCCTCAAAAAGTTGAAAATAGAGCTACCTTATGACCCAGCAATTGCACTAACTGGGTATATGCCCCAAAGATAAAAATGTAGGGATCCGAAGGGGCACATGCACCCCAGTGTTTATAGCAGCAATGTCCATAATAGCTGAACTATGGAAAGAGCCCAGATGTCCATCAACAGATGAATGGATAAAGAAGATGTGGTATATATATATACAATGGAATATTTTGCAGCCATCAAAAAAATGAAATCTTGCCATTTGCAATGACGTGGATGGAACTGCAGGGTATTATGCTGAGTGAAATAAGTCAATCAGAGAAAGACGTGTATCATATGATCTCACTGATAGGAGGAATTCTTAATCTCAGGAAACAAACTGAGGGTTGCTGGAGTGGTGGGTGTGGGAGGGATGGGGTGGCTGGGTGATAGACATTGGGGAGGGTATGTGCTATGGTGAGCGCTGTGAATTGTGTAAGACTGTTGAATCACAGACCTGTACCTCTGAAACAAATAATACATTATATGTTAAAAAAAAGAAGATAGTAAGAAGGGAAAAATGAAGGGGGGGAAATCGGAGGGGAGACGAACCATGAGAGACTATGGACTCTGAGAAACAAACTGAGGGTTCTAGAGGGGAGAGGGGTGGGGGCATGGGTTAGCCTGGTGATGGGTATTAAAGAGGGCACATACTGAATGGAGCACTGAATGAATCATGGGACACTACATCAAAAACTAATAATGTAATGTATGGTGATTAACATAACATAATAAAATTTAAAAAAAAAAAGCTGGAATAGCCATCCTTATATCAGACAAACTAGATTTTTTTTTTAAGTTTTTATTTATTTATTTGACAGGGAGAGACATAGTGAGAGAGGGAACACAAGCAAGGGTAGTGGGAGAGGGAGAAGCAGGCTTCCCGCTGAGCAGGGAGCCTGATGCGGGGCTCGATTCGAGGACCCCAGGATTATGACCTGAGGCGAAGGCAGACGCTTAACAACTGAGCCACCTAGGCTCCCCAGACAAACTAGATTTTAAACCAAAGGTTGTAACAAGAGATGAAGGGCACACTATATAATAATAAAAGGGTCTATCCAACAACAACATCTAACAATTATAAATATTTATGCCCCTAACTTTGGAGATATAAATGGATTAATAATAAACATAAAGAAACTCATTGATAATAATACAATAACAGTAGGGAACTTTAACATCCCACTTTGTGCAATGAACAGATCATCTAAGCAGATAATCAACAAGGAAATGATGGCTTTGAACGACACACTGGACCAGATGGACTGAACAGGTACATTCAGAACATTTCATCCTAAAGCAGCAGAATACACATTCTTTTTAAGTACACATGGAACATTCTCCAGAATCGATCACAGACTAGGTCACAAATCAGGCCTTAACAAATACAAAAAGATTGAGATCATACCGTGCATATTTTCTGACCACAACCCTTATGAAACTTAAAATCAACCACTAGAAAAAATTTGGAAAGACCACAGATAAATGGAGGTTAAAGAACATCCTACAAAGAAAGAATGGGTTAACCAGGAAATTGAAGAAATTAAAAAAATACATGGAAGCAAATGAAAATGAAAACACAACAGTCCAAAACTTTTGGGATGCAGCAAAAGCAGTCATTAGAGGGAAGTATATAACAATACAGGCCCACCTCAAGAGGCAAAAAAAAAAAAAAAGGTCTCAAATACACAACTTAATCTTAACACCTAAAAGAGCTAGAAAAGGAACAGCAAATAAAGCCTAAAGCCAGCAGAAGGGAAATGATAAAAATTAGAGCAGAAATAAATGATATAGAAACAACAACAAAACCAGTAGAACAGATCAATGAAACTAGGAGCTGATTCTTTGAAAGAAGTAATAAAATTAATAAACCCCTAGGCAGACTTATCAAAAAGAAAAGAGAAAGGACCCAAATCAACAAAATCATGAATGAAAGAGGAGAGATCACAACCAACACCAAAGAAATACAAACAATTATAAAAGAATATTATGAAAAGTTACATGCCAGCAAATTGGGCAATCTGAAAGAAATGGATAAATTCCTAGAAACATACAAACTACCAAAACCGGAACAGGAAGAAATAGAGAATTTGAGCATACCTGTAACTAGCAAAGAAATGGAGTCCGTAATCAAAAATCTCCCAATAAACAAAAGTCCAGGGCCAGGTGGCTTCCCAGGGAAATTCTACCAAACATTTAAAGAAGAGTTAATACCTATTTTTCTAAAACTATTCCAAAAATAGAAATGGAAGGAAAACTTTCAAACTCATTCTCTTAGGCCAGCATTGCCTTGATTCCAAAATCAAAGACCCCACTAAAAAGGAGAATTACAGGCCAATATCCCTGATGAACATGGATGCAAAAATTCTCAACAAGATACTAGATAATAGGATCTAACAGTACATTAAAAGGATTATTCACCATGATCAAGCGGATTTATTCCTTGGCTACAAGGGTCGTTTAATATTTGTAAATCAATCAACCTGCTACACACTACATTAATAATTTTTAAAAAGGATAAGAACCATATGATCCTCTCAATAAATGCAGAAAAGGCATTCGACAAAACACAGCATCCATTCTTGATAAAAACTCTCAACAAAGTAGTTACAGATGGAACATACCTTAACATCATAAAAGCCATATACAAAAGACCCACAGCTCATATCATCCTCAATGGGGAAAGACCAAGAGCTTTTCCCCTAAGGTCAGGAATGCAACAGGGATGTCCACTGTCACCATTGTTACTTAATATAGTACTGGAAGTCCTAGCCTTAGCAATCAAACAACAAAAAGAAATAAAAGACATCCAAATTGGCAAGGAGGAAGTTAAACTTTCACTATTTGCAGAGGAAATGATACTCTATGTAGAAAACCTAAAAGACAACCAAAAAATTCCTAGCACTGATAAATTCAGCAAAGTCACAGGATACAAAATCAACGTACAGAAATCTATGGCATTTCTATATACTAATAATGAAGCAGCAGAAAGAGAAATCAAGGAATTGATCCCATTTACAATTGCACCAAAACCCATAAGATACCTAGGAATAAATGTAACCAAAGAGGTTAAAGATCTGTACTCTGAAAATTATAGAACACTTAAGAAAGAAATTGAAGAGGACACAAAGAAATGGAAAACATTCCATGCCCATGTATTGGAAGAACAAATATTGTAAAAGTGTCTATACCACCCAAAGCAGTCTGTACATTTAATAAATTCCTATCAAAGTACCACCAGCATTTTTCACAGAGCTAGAACATACCATCCTAAAATTTGTATGGAACCGCAAAAGACCATGGAATAGCCAAAGCAGAAGACGAAAAAGAAAAGCAAAGCTGGAGGCATCAGAATGCAGGACTTCAAGCTATATTACAAAGCTATAGTGATCAAAACAGTATGGTACTAGGGGGGAAAAAAAACAGACACCTAAGATCAATGGAACACATCAGTGGAACAGAATAGAAAACCCAGAAATGGTCCTATAACTATATGGTCAACTCATTTTCAACAAAGCAGGAAAGAATATCCAATGGAAAAAAAAGAGAGTCTTTTCAACAAATGGTGTTGGGAAAACTGGACAGCTACATGAGAAGAATGAAACTGAACCACTTTCTTATACCATACACAAAAATAAATTCAAAATGGATGAAAGACCTACATGTGAGATAGGAAGCCATCAAAATCCTAGAGGAGAACACAGGCAACAATCTCTGAGATCAGCCATAGCCAACTTCTTATAGACATATCTCTGGAGGCTAGGGAAACAAAAGCAAAAATGAACTCCTTGGACTTCATCAAGATAAAAAGCTTCTGCTGAGCAAAGGAAGCTATCAACAAAACTAAAAGGCAACCTACTGAATGGGAGAAGGTATTTGCAAATGACATATCTGATAAAGGGTTAGTATCCAAAATCTATAAAGAACTTATCAAACTCAACACCCAAAAAAACAAATAATCCAGTTAAGAAGTGGGCAGAAGACATGAATAGACACTTTTCCAAAGAAGACATCCAGATGGCTAACAGACGCATGCAAAGATGTTCAACATCACTCATCATCAGGGAAATACAAATCAAAACCATGATGTGATACCACCTCGCACCTGTCAGAATGGCTAAAATTAACAACACAGGGGACGAGATGTTAGCAAGGATGAAGAGAAAGGGGAATCCTCTTACACTGTTGGTGGGAATGCGGTTGGGACAGTCACTCTGGAGAACAGTATGGAGGTTCCTCAAAGAGTTAAAAATAGAACTACCCTCTGATCCAGCAGTTGCAGTACAAGGTATTTACCCAAAGGATGCAAACCTACTGATTCAAAAGGGCACATGCACCCTGATGTTTACAGCAGCACTATCAACAATAGCTAAATTATGGAAAGAGCCCAAATGTCCATCAGCTGATGAGTGGATAAAGAAAAGGTGGTATATATGTATGTACACACACACACACACACACACACACACACACACACACACACTGGAATATTACTCAGCCATCAAAAAATGAAATCTTGCCATTTGCAATGACATGGATGGAGCTAGAGTGTATTATGCTAAGTGAAATAATAAGTCAGACAAAGACAAATACCGTATGATTTCACTCATCTGTGGAGTTTAAGAAACAAAACAGATGAATTAGGGGATGGAAAAAAAGGAGAGGGAGACAAACCATGAGACTCTTAACTATAGAGAACAAACTGAGGGTTGCTGGATGGGAGGTGGGCAGGGGATGGGCTAAATGGGCAATGGGCATTAAGGAGGGCACTTGTGATGAGCACAGGGTGTTACATGTAAGTGATGAATCACTAAATTCTCCTCCTGAAACCAATATTACACTATATGTTAACTAACTACAATGTAAATAAAAATTGATAATAAATAAATAGCATTTAGCTTTACTGTCCTATCTATTCAAGCCGAATTTCATTTCAGTAAGTGTCACTGGAATATATTTAAATATGCTCATACAAATAGGCAGAGGACCTCCACTGGTCCTTTTTATATAAGGACAAGTCAGTGGCAAGTAGATAAAGTGTTCACCTGAAGTTGGTGATAATGTTCTCTCCTGTTGTCTGAGGAGTTGGAGAATTAAGCAGCAAATGTAATTTCCAAATCAATGGGTCATGAATACAGAAGACTTGTGACCATTAGCTCAAGAGATTTACGACATTCTCCTATCAACATTTGTTTTTACCTTGTTTTTGCATGTGAACATTAGTTTTAAAATGAGAATAAGTGTATCACATAACACTCCATACAGAAAGAAAACAAAATGTGACAAAAAAGGAATAACATTGGCACCTCAACTCCATGAAGTCAGTAGCAGTCAAACTGCTTATTATTAGTATCAATTTCTGCTCTTACTTCAGTGCGTCAATAATTTAGTGGACTACATAAACTTGAATTATATTCTACAAGTATTAGTTCCTCATACTAAACTGTCTAATTATCTTTACACCACTCCATCCCACCCCTTACCTGATTCTTTCCAGTCAGCACCAGATGTACTTAAAGAGGTTAAAAATCTCCTTTGTACTATGTATGTACTTAAAGAGGTTAAAAATCTCCTTTTTCAAGTGGGAGTTTACTGGGTAGTAGTCTCTACGTAGTGAATAAGAGGGTATGTTCTGGATCAGTAGACTTAAATTCAAATTTTTCCTGGTTTTATGACCTCAGGAAGTTACTTAATCTCTTTCATCCTCACTTTCATTGCCTTTAAAACAAGATAGTAGGGTGCCTGGGTGGTTCGGTCGGTTAAGCGTCTGCCTTCAGCTCAGGTTATGATCCCAGAGTCCTGGGATCAAGTCCCACAGCATCAGGCTCCCTGCTCAGCGGGGAGTCTGCTTCTCTCCTTCCCTCTGCCCCTGCCCCCTGTTCATGCGCTCTCACTCTCTCTCAAATAAATAAAATCTTTAAAATATATATAAAAATAAAACAAGATAGTGGTACCTGCCTTTATGGGATTGTTGATATAATAAAATAAGATGTTTTTAATGTTTATAGTATCTGCTTAAACTGATTAGGAGAATGAGCTTTAAGCTGAGTTTGGATTCCCAGCTCCACTAGTTATCTGTGATCTTGGGCAAGTTAGTCTCTGTTTCCTTACTATGTGTTTGGCACATTAGAAATTTATAATTGATAATAATAGCAGTATTGTAATTGCTATATGGTTTTTAAGATTTTAGTATTAACTGGATCTTGGCCTCTTATTGTGAGTTTATAAATTAAAATAAATAATGCCTTTTAAATCATAGTACAAATTTTAGGAAAGTGTCGTTAATTTGGCACTTCAGAGAAGATTTTAGGAATACTATTTAAATCCCAAATACTGATATTTAGCTCAAAGCTCTGGCTTTGAGGTATCCTTCCATGAAAAATACTTTCTGAATACATTAATATAAATATGTAATTTTAGGAATTCTATTAAAAGTTATTTTTAAGGCAAATTCATAAAATAAAAACAAGTGAGAAAGTTTAAATTATTTTAAGAGAAAAGTATCTAAGAGATAAGAGATTAATCTGTAGTACTAATAAGAGGGACTCATTTTCAAGGACTTTAGAAGAACCCTTCACTTCTGAAAAGAATTACCTCCACAAGCCTCATTCCCCTGCATTAACCTTCCACACTTTCAGGAGTGCCTTAAATGCCCCCTGCTGTACCTGCCAACTTCCTGCTCATCAGCTGTCCTGCTCTGTGAAAGTAATCTCTGAAACCACCAGAGATCTTGTTCTTTCTCATTTTTTTGCATTTTGTTGCACTGTACTGTCTCTCGTATTTTCTAATTAAACCATAAATTCTCCAAGAGGATAAATCTGTGTGGTCATTTGCATAGCACGTTGCCTAAAATGTTCTCTAGCACATAACAGATACTCATCTAAAATTGCATTCCATGCTAATTAATGTTAACGTGAACACGCTAATTACAAATTATTCTGATCTATTTCAGTGAGTCCCTTGAGTTTTTTCGTTAATGTAATTTGAGTTAGCCTTTCTGTGAATTGAAAGTACAAAGACTACAAGTTTTTAAACAATATTTTCCAATTAAATCTTTTCAGTAATTTATATTGAAATTCCCAGTTAAGATTAATTGGTATTACTTTACCAACAAAATTAAATCCAGCTAGCAGTAAAGCTTTCATAAATTTTAGAAAGAGTACATCAACTATTTATCAACACCTGAATAAAAACATGGAATTATCAGCAAGTAATTTTACTTTATTTTTCATTAAGATACTTCCTTTTGATGTAAAATATTTCTAAAATACACTAGGTGAAACTTCTGCCTCCTAGTGACCAACGTTTTATCAGCTTAATGCTTAATGACCTGCAACTGTCATATAGAATATTTTTGCTTTTCCTGAACTAGATATTATTTAAATTGAAGTTATTCATTGTATTACCATATTTTATGTGGTGTGTAGTTATTTCAAAGTACATGACCTATAAAATGCATTAAGTTAATCAAAGTAAATAAACCTGATCTTTTCTTTTCTTTTTTTTTTTTTTTTAAAGATTTTATCTATTTATTTGACAGAGAGATACAAAGCGAGAGAAGGAACACAAGCAGGGGGAGTGGGAGAGGGAGAAGCAGGCTTCCCGCTGAGCAGGGAGCCCGATGCGGGGCTCGATCCCAGGACCCTGGGATCCTGACCTGAGCCGAAGGCAGACGCTTAACGACTGAGCCACCCAGGCGCCCCAAATAAACCTGATCTTGGCAGTCTTGAGCACAAAACAGTTTTTTAATTGCACTACCCTACCATAGATAAGATGAACGTATCTCTATTATATATTGTATTCACAATCATGAAGACAACTGTTAAAATTAGTAAAATTCATAATGAAGTATAGCCTATGCAGAGAAGAATTTAATGAACTTTAAAGACATTTTTTCCTTTACATAAAGGAAAAAGAACATGCCTCCAAATCTAGTGCATCCGCATCCTGCAACTATGTCCACCTTCTCCACCTTCACTTAGTTACAGAAGTATTGTTCCCTGTAGCAGAAATAGTGCTGCCTCCCCGTATTTGCCCCAGGCCTCTTCTGTTGCCTTCACAAGACTTCTCCATTCTGCTCTTACTCCCTCCCCCTGCCACATTCTCTTTCTGGGCACTGTATCATTCCTCTCTTATATAAGAACTTCAGCATCTCCCATATTTAAGGAAAAACATTCCTCCTGTGACCCTACATCCACTGTCTCCATACTTTGTAATCCCTTTTCATAGGCAAGCTCTTTATTTTGTGTTGTGCTCACTTTCTCAACTCCCAGTCATCCTTCAGCCCGCTTCAGTCTGGCACCCATTCTCCAACGACACCACTCTTGTCAAGACCATCAGTGACCTCCTCTTGTCAGATCCAGTGAAGATATTCCATATTCTCGGCATCCGTGACCCCAGCAGTACTGACACTATTACCTGCTCTCACCTCAAACCAGTCCCTTCTTTTGGCTTCTAGGACCCCCATACTTTCTTGTGTTGTTTTCTTACCATCCTAGTGGTTTCTTCTCTGTCTCCTTTGATGAAATTCAACCAGAACCATCTAAGCTGGGGAAATCAAACAGGTCATTCTGATGGGGAGAGTTTGAATGAAGGGGCTGACTTGTCAGTCCTAGCAAGCAGTGAGAAACTATGTCACAGGAGATAATGGAGTTTGAAGGCAAGACGTAACAAACTAAAGGAAGAGGGAGGCCATCTGGCAAAGGAAGGGTGATATTTTTGAGGCCTAAAGTATGGTGTGGGAGTTGAGATTTCAAAGAGCAGTAAGCAAACGTTCATTTTCTTGGTATAGAGAAGATAGCAAATGGTGATAGAGCTTCCATAAAAGAGGTTATAATGGAAGCCTTATAAGCAACAGTGAGATTTGTAGGGAAGATAGAAAGTTATTCCCGTTTCCAAAATGTGTTTCAGATAGGAAAAAAATGTCAGTAGATTTTCTTATTCCCTTCTTTTGGGGGTAGGGGGGATTTTAAAAGGTATTGTTCTCTTCTTGAAATTGAGGGCACTGTTATCTTCATTCAGCCTCTTGCTTGCAGCAGCAAGATTCATGAAGCAGTTTTGTTATCAGCAGATGAGCTGTCAGAGAGGCATCCTCATGAGAGGCATTCAGTCAGGACTCTGTTAGAGTGTGGCCCCTTCTGGAAATCGTGGTTCTGATTTCTAGGAGCAGCACTGTGACTCTGTATGTCTTTACCAGCTTCGCTGCTTCTGTGCCATAAGGGAGATGAAATAAATGTTTGTTTTCAGAGGCCACGGAGGAGGATTATCAGTAACTTCTTTATTTTCTTTAACTTTCAGTTACAGGCACATATATCTCTGTATGTCTTTCTCTGTCCCTCTTTCTATATATATACCTTTCTAACTGTCAAGAAGATAAATTCGTCAGCCTACTCACACATTTTCCTATTGGATAGTACTCTCTCCCTGTTCCTTACATAGCTAGAGAGTTATTTATATTCTCAGAATGAATAGGGGCATCATACATTTCCAAGATTTCTAAAAGCATTAAAAGCCAGTATTTCTGGATGGCTGGGGGGAGGGCCCTTAGTGATGCACTATTAGAAAAACAGAACGTGGAAGTCCACAGCAGGAAGTTTGATATTTTTCCTTTAGGCAAAGTGCATAAGGTTATTAGTATGGAAAATAAAGGAAAGGAGATGATTAGAGAGAGGGAGAGAGAGGCTTTAAGAGGAACCAGGAGGAATAAATGACTGCAAGGATAGATAATGTAGATAACATTCATTTCAAAGTCAGTGAGAAGGAATAAATGATTTGTGCTGGGCACCTGCAGGAGGAGAATTTTAAGCCTATCTCCCTACCACATAGGAACGTATGAAAGAACAGCCTTCATTAATAAAAGGCTGGTAGGGAAATCAGGACTCAAAGTGTGACTTAACAATGGCAGGAAAACTAAGCAGCTGACAGGGAAATGAGGGAACAGCAGGGTTGCGTACGTAGGAAGAATTAGAAATGCCACAAAAGGGCAAAGTGAGAACTGCTAGTTCACCATTCCTCCAAATGCTGGTCTCCCTTATGTGGGCTTTCCTATGCTTGCCTGTATTCCACTCTGACTGGGGTCTCAGTCCTAACCCTTCACATTCTCCATCCCTCGGACACATCTACTGTACCATGCTGTAGCTGGGAAAAGAACACCCGTCCCTAAGGATGGGAAGTGTCACAGGCCAAACGTGCGGAGCTTCACAATTCCTGTATGCCCTGGAGTTTGTAAGTTTCTTTAACACCTACTTCATCTGTAAAATAAAGGTAACCGTCTCTAGTTCCAGGGTTATGGTGGGAATAACATACATAAAGCTTCTCCGCCATTCCTTGAGATCAAGTGTCACTAAGAGATCTTTTTATTATTATTAGGCAAATTCATGTGCCACAAGTTCTCTTGGATTCTTTGAAACTACATTATCCCAGTTCTCTTGGTACCTCTCTTTCTGCCATTGGTTTCTCTTCCTCTTCCTGCCCATTAAGCGTTGGTGCTCCCCAGGATCTGTCCTTTGCTTACTACTCTCCTCCTCTTGTTTAGCACCCATGTATACTGATGCTAACTCTCAGATCCCCTTCAGTGTCTCCAGCCCAGGCTCCTCTCCTGAGCTTCAGACTTCGGTATCCAAACCAGCTGCCAGATGCCAGCTTACGGGTTTCTCCGTTTCCTTGAGTTCATCATATCCCAAACTGAACTCACCATCTTCTCCCTAAACCAGCACCTTCTTTTCTTGGTTTCATTTGGTAGTACTGCTTTTCACGCACCTCATCAAAACCCAGGAAATGTCTCTGAACCCTTTCTCTTTGCCACTTCCATCCTTCACATGCAGTCAGATACAAAGTCTTCCTAATTTTGCTTCCTAGGTATTTATCGAATTCATCCTCTCTTCTCCCTACCTCTAGAGAATTTACAGGAAACAGATCAAGAAAAAATTCTTGGGGAGTGTCTTAACAACAGTTACTTCTGGTTTTCTTGGAAATATATGAGTTGAAATGTACATTTCCAGCTTAAAGAAAAGACACTAATATGAACATTATATAGGAGAGATTCAACAGATTCATTTTTCACATATTAACTTCTTTGCTGATATTAATGAAGTCACTTGAAAAGAATGTAAAATTTAGTTACATTGGGAACAATTTAAAATATTCCCTTTTACCACATAAAACAACTATCAAAATTTATACTATATGCTAACTAGCAAACAATAATATATCCTTGAAATAAGAAAGTAACTCATCCACCATGCATTATTATAAAGAAAAATATAAGTTATAACTAACTGCATTTTTTTGAAATGAGCAGAATTCTTAATATAATATAGTCCTTAAGGATGTACTGAATATAAATTAAAAGATACATTGTAAGATATATAAATATGTTCTCATGATGGATATGTTAATTTCTCTTTGGGAAACAGAGTTCTCAAAATTGCATTCAGTAGCAAGTCATAGTTTAGAATGGTTCCAAATTTAAAATATTTGTAGAGAAGCATAGTAAATAACAGAATTTAGTCATCTCTTCTGATGGCCCTTCCTTAAGGATTCATTAACAAATTTTTAATATAATTATATAAAATACTTCACCTATTTAACATGCACTTTTAAAACATTGCCATTTAACAGCATTTACTTTACAATTAAATATAAAAAATACATACATTAAACTGTTTCTCCTATATTCTGAAGTATCAGTTTTCTTTAAAAGCATTTTCAGAGGGCAGATGCCTAGAATGCTGTTGTACAACTATATTGTTTATAATCTATTTTGAGAGTGTAGGTGCTGTTTTTACATTGTCTCAACTCTGTTTATTCAAGCTTCTTATTTAAGTCAGCATTTCAAAGAAAGACACTGGAATTTTCTTTTTTGCAAAGTCCCCTTGTAGAGGACATGTACCCATGTGTAGAGAAGTGTGAGGCCTCCTCTTGGCACCAAGCCCACATCAGTCTAGCAGTTTGGCCATTTTTTCACATTGCCGTATTCCTTTGAAAATTAGAAAGAAAAAAAAAAGCTGTTCTCCGCTTTTTTGAGTCTGCCAAGGGATGAAATACTTTGATCCTTCAACTAACATTAGAGTACTTCTCTCAGGTAACGAGGTAATGACAAAACACATTTAATTGATTCTCCCTCGTTATAAACACTGAATATTTTTAAGGAAAAATATCTGAAGACTTACTGTGGGCTTTTTTCTTAAAAAGAAGTATACCTGCTCCAAACCAAAAAGTTGGTAATGCACAAAAATGTAAGTCATTTAAAATATGTGCCTGAAGTTACTTGTAGCTAAAACATTGATTTACCTAGATATAAAGTCCTTACCTGCCTTGCACTGAACTTGGGCCCTGAGTCTGTGTGTTATTTGATTGGGAGCCAGTAGGGCAAATCCACTGCCATCACCCTCTGCAGGCCTTTATTCCTCATGTCTAGGCTGTGATCGCAGCCTTTCCCATTGCTTCTTCCACATAGATGTTATTTCTGACAGCCACTTTTTAATTTTCATATTTTTATAGTTAGTTTTCATATTCAGCTTCATCTCTTATCCCACACCTCTTTTTTTTTTTTTAAGATTTTATTTATTTATTTGACAGAGACACAACAAAAGAGGGAACACAAGCAGGGGGAGTGGGAGAGGGAGAAGCAGGCTTCCTGCTGAGCAGGGAGCCCGATGCAGGGTTCAATCCCAGGACCGTGAGATCATGACCTGAGCCGAAGGCAGACACTTAACGACTGAGCCACCCAGGCGCCCCTATCCCACACCTCTATTTTTCATTTGGAATTTTCCATACGTTTGAAGACCATTTTTAGAATTACTTTGAAGACCGTTTTTAGAATTACTTCTTGCATACGTTAGAAGACCATTTTTAGAATTACTTCCTCTGAGACATCTCTGATCATCTAAGGTCTAGAAATAATTTCACATATTTCCAAAATCTGTAACTTTTATTATCATTGTTTCTCAATAGTATTTAGCATTTTTTATAAACATTTTTATTCTGGCCTCCTGTTGGAAGTATACAGCACCATCTATTAAGAATTCTTGGACACAGTTCCGTTCCTTGCTGCTGTGGACTCTGGGCTGCTGGCATTGGTGAAGGATCTCAAGATGGCTGCACGAAAACTTGCTCTAAAAACCATTGACTGGGTAGTTTTTGGGGAGATCATACCTCGAAACCAGAAGGCCATTGCTAACTCCCTGAAATCCTGGAATGAGACACTTACCTCCAGGTTGGCTACTGTCCATGAGAAACCACCTGCTGTCGACTGGGCTTACTACAAGGCCAATGTGGCGAAGGCTGGTTTGGTAGATGACTTTGAGAAGAAGTTTAATGCCCTGAAGGTTCCTGTGCCAGAGGATAAATATACTGTTCAGGTGGATGCTGAAGAAAAAGAAGATGTGAAAAGTTGTGCCGAGTTTTTGTCTCTCTCAAAGGCCAGGATTGAGGAATATGAAAAAGAGCTGGAGAAGATGAGGAACATAATTCCATTTGATCAGATGACCATTGAGGACCTGAATGAAGTCTTCGCAGAAACCAAATTAGACAAGAAGAAGTATCCCTATTGGCCTCACAAGCCAATTGAGAATTTATAAACTTGAGTTGGGGAGAAAGCTCTGGCCCTCGTATTGTAAATGCTGGACATTAAAAATAATGATACGGTAAAAAAATAAATAAATAAATAAGAATTCTTGCCAAAGGGGTGCCGGTTAAGCGTCTGCCTTCAGCTCAGGTCATCATCTGGGGTCCTGGGATCAAGCCCCATGTCGGGCTCCCGGCTCAGTGGGGAATCTGCTTCTCCCTCTCTCTCTGCCTGCTGCTCCCCCTGCTTGTGCTCTCTCTTCTGTCTCTGTCAAATAAATAAATAAAATCTTTTAAAAAAAGAAAAAATTCTTACCAAAAATCAAACTTGAATCTCAACACACCTCTGGATCTAAGTACCAGTTTATAGAAAATATAGAAGTTAGGGGCACCTGGGTGGCTCAGTTGTTTAGCTTCTGCCTTTGGTTCAGGTCATGATCTCAGGGTCCTGGGATCGAGCCCCGCATCGGGCTCCCTGCTCAGCGGGAAGCCTGCTTCTCCTTCTCCCACTCCCCCTGCTTGTGTTCCCTCTTCACTGTCTCTCTCTCTGTCAAATAAATAAAATCTTTAAAAGGAAAAAAAAATACGGAAGTTAGAGGAAACATGTGAAATGACACCAAGAAGGTGCAGTCAGCAAAATTTTCTAGACTGTAAGAAACTTTGCAGGTCAAATGACCAGGCATCGGGGCGCCTGGGTGGCTCAGGTCGTTAAGCGTCTGCCTTCGGCTCAGGTCATGATCCCAGGGTCCTGGGATCAAGCCCCACATTAGGCTCCCTGCTCCGCAGGAAGCCTGCTTCTCCCTCTCCCACTCCCCCTGCTTGTGTTCCCTCTCTCGCTGTCTCTCTGTCAAATAAATAAATAAAATCTTTAAAAAAAAAAAAAAAAAAGACCAGGCATCTTTAACAAGTAAGTTGGTTAAGCATCTGACTCTTGATCTCAGCCCAGGTCTTGATCTCAGGGTTATGAATTCAGGCCCCACACTGGGCTCTACACTAGACATGGAGCCTACTTAAAAAAAAAAAAAAAAGATTTAAGACCAGAAAGCAAAAGAAAAATTTAAAACTTGTGAATCAAAGTACACTCTGAAGAGAATGAAAAGGCAACCCACAGGAAAGGAGAAAATATTTGCAAATCATATAGGGGGTTAAAATCCAGTATATATAAAGAACTCCTATAACTCAACAACAAGAAAACCAAACTTATTAAAAAATGGGCAAAGACTCGAATAGACCTTTCTCCAAAGAAGATATACAGTTGACTAATTTCTATGTGAAAATATGCCTGACATCACTAACCATTAGGGAAATGCAGATCAAAACCATAATGAGATACCCCTTAATACCACTATTATCAAGAAAAAAAACAAGTGTTGGCAAGGATGTGGAGGAATCATAACCTCTGTGCACTGTTGGTGGGAATGTGAAATGGTGCCACCACTTTTGAAAAAAGTATGAGGGTTCCTCAAATTAAGAATAAAATGACCATACAATCCAGCAATCCCACCCTGGGTAAATACCCAAAAGAATTAAAAGCAGAGACTCAAACAGATACTTGTACACCAATGTTGGTAGCAGAATTAATCAACAATAGCCATTAGCTGGGTGGAAACAACCCAGATGTCCATCAACAGATGGATAAACAAAATGTGGTATATATATATAGTGGAATATTTTTCAACCTTACAAAGGAATGGAATTCTGACACATGCTACAATGTGGATGAACCTTGAAGACATTATGCTAAGTGAAATAAGCCAGACACAAAAGGACAAATACTGTATGATTCCATTTATATGAGGTCCGTAGAGTAGGCAAATTCATAGCAACAGAAAACAGAAGAGAGGTTACAGGGGCTGGAGGCAGGGGTTTTAATTTGTAATGATTAAAAAGTTCTGATAATGGTTGCAAAACAATGAATACTTCATGCCACTACACTGTACATTTAAAAATGGTTAAAATGGTAAAATTTTTGTTACGTGTATTTTGCCACAATAAAAAAAAAGTGACTTGAGACCTTTTGACTGAATGTAATGCAGGGACCTTTTTTGAATTCTGATTTGAGCACACTTGAAAAAATTTTTTTCTGAAACAGGGACATTTGTAAAAGTGATATGAGTTTGATGATATGGAGGAATTATTGATAATTTTTTAGGTGTGGCAAATATATTTGTGGGAAGGGGACAGTCTTTTTGGAGATACAGCTTGAATTTTCTCCTGTGAAATAATATGTTGAGATTTGTTTTAAGATAATCCAGTGGGGAGGGTTGGGGTGGCTTCTGGGTGGCTCAGTCTGTCAAGTGTCTGACTTCAGCTCAGGTCATGATCATAGGGTCCTGAAATAGAGCCCTGAGTTGGGCTCAGTGCGCAGCAGGGAGTCTGCTTCTCCCTCTCCCTCTGCCCCTCTGCTCGCTTGTGCACGTGCACTCTCTCTCTCTCTCTCTCAAATAAATGAATAAAATCTTTTAAAAAAATAATTCAGTGGGAAGTGGGGGGAAGGGAGTGAAAAGAGGTATAGATAAAACAAGAACTGCCATGAGTTAATTCCTGAAGTTGATATATATAGTAGTTATTTATTATATTCTCTCTACTTTTGTGTATGATTGAAGTTTTCCATGATAAAGTTTTTTTTTAATTGTGTATTTTGCTATTATATCAAACTTGTGATCCAGAAGGAAAATTATTTTTAGCTTCTCAGGAAGCCACGATTTACAAGACACTGTTTCTGTATTTATTGCTATTCTTTTCATTGCAAGCACATAAGCCCAGACACTATCTATTTGAGCAAGAAAGGACAGATGTAGAGCTAGTAGTAGCCAGACACAGAGCTAGCTTCAAGTTCAATTTAATCCAGCGCTCAGACATCACCAGTATCCATCTTTCAGGCCTGCCAATTAAAGATTGGCTGCATTCTCAGGCCCTAAACACTGGCTGTCTGACAGTTCCAGGCACTCTCTCCATTGCCTCACATTCCTAAGTGAAACATTCTCACATCATCAAAGCCCAGGGGAATGGGGGAGGAAAAAAAAATAAAGTGAATGATTCAGCATTCTTGTCAGAAATTCCACTCTGAGTGACCCAGCTTAGGTCAAGGCCCATCCCTGAACTAGTCCCTGCAGCCAGACTAATGGAACCTGCTCATTAGCTTGGGTCAGCCTTTTGCCCATCTCTGCACCAATTCAGTGAGAGTACGATGATTGGCTTAGGCCTATCAGCATCTACCTTCAAAGGTGAGGATGGTCATCCTACCAAAACTACGTGTTTGAGAATGGAGAAGGAATGGTTTCCCAAAGGAAAATCAAGTTACTGCTGCAAAAATTTAATTAATCTCATTTTAAATAATATAGGTTGACATTTTGTATATTGAGATCTTTGTTACTCTACTGAATTTTTAAATTTGCTTCACTTGAGATGTTATGAATAGTGAAATTTAGATAGAAATTGCATGAAGTGCCATGCAAATAAAACCTGTAGTGGATACCTATTATTTGCTAGCCAACATCCATTCCCCTTTTTTACTAGTAATAGTAACCTGATGAGAAAAGATAGTATCTTTTTTAAGTATTAGTACTGTACTTAACTCTCCATTATAGAAGTTTTCCACTGTACCAAAGAGAGGTAAATTAAAGTAAAAATGTGTGTGTTTTTATCCCCCCCCCTTTTTTGAGGGGGAAGGGGCAGAGGGAGAGAGAGAGAATCCTAAGCAGGCTCCATGCCCAGCACCAGACACAGGGATTGATCTCACGACCCTGAGATCATGACCTGAGCGGAAATCAAGAGTCAGACGCTTAAGCAACCAAGCCACCCAGGCGCCCCAAAATGTGTGTGTTTTTAATTAGGTGAAGTTTCCATATAGTATCTATATATGATTACTTCTAAACCTTCTAAAACTTACCTTCTGATGTTTTTATCTCTTTCAGGACTAATTTCGTATACTGAGTATCTTTTCTTGCTTACAATCCTCACTAGTAAGTACCCCACAGTTTTTCTCAGTGATCATGTAGAATTCTGTATTCTTACCAAACAAGGTTTTGGAAGTTTGGTATTTATGTCTTTATCATTAAAACGTTATTGCTACCTTAGTTTCTTTTTTTTTTTTACTTTTATTTTATTATGTTATGTTAATCACCATACATTACATCATTAGTTTTTGATGTAGTGTTCCATGATTCATTGTTTGCGTATAAACCCAGTGCTCCACTCAATACGTGCCCTCTTTAATACCAATCACCAGGCTAACCCATCCCCCCACCCCACTCCCAGAATCCTCAGTTTGTTTCTCAGAGTCCATAGTCTCTCATGCTACCTTAGTTTCTATATCAACAAAATGATACTGTTGGATTAGATTAGCCCTTGTACTTCCTTTGTACTGTGGCTCCCCATAACTCTGTCTCCTTAAAAGACTTGTTGAACAGAAGAGAATCAGACTTAGCCTTCACATGTTAAAAAACCCTTATCAGACATTCTTCAAAATTCCTCATCGGTACTCTTGAGACTGGTCATGAAAATCAAGGAAAGAATGAGAAACTTTCACAACTTGGAGCAGAGTAAGGAGACCTAACAACTAAATGCAACATGGTTTCTTGTATTTGATCCTAAAGTAGAAAAAATAGCATTAGTGGAAAAACTTGAAATCCAAATAAAGTCTGTAGTTCAGTTTAAAATGCTATTACCAGTGTTAATTTCTCAGTTTTGACAATGATACTGTAGTTATAGAAGATGTTAACATTAGAGGAAGCTGGCTGAAGAGTATATGAGAACTCACCATACTATATTTACATTTCTTAGGTCTAAAATTATTTCAAAATAAAAAATTTTTTAAAACCCTACTCTGAGGGAAATAAAGAGTAATAATCAGTATGAAAATAGCCAAGTTACTATAAGAATATAGGAAAGCCCCTGGTAGAGTTAAAGAAATAAGTTCTCAAATTAATTTTGCTTTGAAAAGCAGAGCACTTAATAGTAGAACAGCACAGCTGTGAAAATATATCAGCCTTTGAAAATTATTATAATAAGAAAAGATCATTTTTTCTCTGTTTAGGCACTCATATAATAGTTTCTAGAAGTTTTTTCAAATTTGAAGACCTATAGATCAGTAAATAATTTGCATTTCACCAACATTTCAGTAACTATTCACTTTTCACTTAATTACAGAACCTCATACTGGGTTTCATGTTGCTTTTAAAATGCTGGATGCAGATGGTAATGAGATGGTTGAGAAAAAGGAATTTTTTAAGGTAAGCAGATTCTACTTATTTTTAGTTTATCATAAAACACTTGGATGCTTGTGTGATTTTATATTTCCATAAAAATTAAAATTATATCCACGGCTTACATATGAAATGTCAAGAAATCATTTATATATTCAAAAGTGTTAAATTTTCCATAATACAATGGAGGAAACTGTTAAGGGACAGAGCATAATATTCCTATGGGAGAAATGACCTTATGCATCTGCATTTTTTAGGGTTTTATTTTTATGATTTCGGCAGATAATACAATAGAAAGGGCCTCATAGATATGTTCAGAATTATTTTTATACACCCCTACCCCCAATAAAGGAGTAAGAAATATTAAAACTTAAGCCTTCATAAAGAATAGGGGGGAAAATGAAAAAGCTACAAATAGGTATAAATGGGTGCAGATTTTCCAGGAATTTGCTAAAACTAATATTTGAAAAGCTGAAAATCTGTTTAAATGAAAATACGTTTCCAAGACAACTCTAAGACATAAAACCAGTAAATTTCACTCCATTCCAAGAATGTTGATGATAATATTAAAAAATACCTCTGCACATAAACTGTTGGGTATGTGCCAGAGTTAAATGTTTTTAATGTATTAGAGTGTTTTGTGGAGAAAAAAATAGAACATGTAGATAAGTATATAACACAGCATTTGGTACATACTAACTTCTTAGAACTACCATTGATAATTACTGATTACATACATAAATGACTACTTCATGACTTTTTTTTAAAAAGTCTTTCAGATGTGAAGCAAATGGATCTCTCTTATATTGCTGGTGGGAATGTGAAATGATATACACATTTTGGAAAACAAAATTGGCAGCTTCTTAATGTATACTCAGCATATGACGAGGCAGTTCCACTTCTATGTATTTAGTCAAAGAAAAGAAAACATATGTTCATCCAAAGACCCGTATGGGAATATTCATAACAATTTTATTCATAATAGTTCCAAACTGGAAACAACCTAAGTGTTCATCAAGTGACTAGGTAAACAAATTGTATCCATACGATAGAATACTACTCAGAAATAAAAAGGAACAAATTACCAGTAAGTACAACAACATGGATGAATCTAAGTGAAGGAAAAAGTGTACATACAGTGTGATTCCTTTGATATGAAACTCTAGAAAAGGAACATATCTATACTAACAGAAAGCAGATCATTGGTTGCCTGGGGCTGAGAGGGAGTAAGGAATTGACTGCAAATTGACTGCAGTTTCCATGAGGGAATCTCCTGAAGTGCTGGAAATATTTTAGACCTTGATTAGGATGGTAGTGACATGGGTGTATAAATTTGTTACAACTCATCAGACTGTATATTTAAACAAGTGCATTTTACTGTATATGAATTATACCTCAGTAAACACCTTTGACAAGGTTTCATTCCACAGGCTTTGCCAATTTAATTACTGAGATATTTGGTTTTTATATACAAGAAACTGTCTTAAAGGCTAGAAACAAATGACATAGCAAAAGGTTCCAACCAGAGAATAAATTTATAAAACAGTGGGATCCAATAAAAAGTAGGCTTATTTAACATTTTAGAAATTATCTGGAAGAGGGTATAAAGAGTATATAAATCTAAGCATGTGGGGGAAACTAAGGTAAATGACATGAACATCTATGTGAGTGGACAATAAAGTAGCAGATGCAGTTCTCAGCGTTTTAGCTTAAAGTGTAGTAGAACCCATCTTACTCAATGTGGCCACTATCAGTAGTTCAATTAATTTAAAGAATCTGTTAAAGGGAGAATAATTTTTAAAAATAAAGATACCTGAATAACAGACATTTTAATTAACTTAAATAAATGCATATCCATTTTAGAACCAAGGTCTTTGTTTTTTTAAGATTTTATTTATTTGAGAGAAAGTGAGAGCGTGCGCGCATGCACAGAGGGAGAGTGAGAAAGGAGAAGCAGACTTCCTGATGAGCAGAGAGCCCGACGCGGGGTTCGATCCCAGGACCCCGAGATTATGACCTGAGCCAAAGCAGACGCTTAACCAACTGAGCCACCCAGGTGTCCCAGAACCAAGGTCTTTTCTTTCAAGTGGAGCCACTGATTGAAATTACCTATTTTTCTTGCCTACGTATGTCCATAATTTATCATCTGCATTTTCCAGTTTGTTTTCTTTAAATCCAGAAAAAATGTAAAGACAGGTCTGAAGCAGTCTGAATGTAGGATCCTTTAAGATCTTTGTGATTTTTCCCACTCTTTACAGTCTTACCCTAATTAGAAGCAACTTTTTTCTTTAGCAGTGTGCCTTAATAACTCTAAAGTATTCCTCCTTCCTTTTTTACTGAAGCAACTCTTTTCAGACTCATTTTTCATTGACATAAATATTTGCATTATTGCAAGTGGAACACACACACCACCACCACGACCACCACCACCCCCTCCCCATGTTTAACCAAGGCTCATAAACTCAAAGAATCAAGCTTTCCATCAGAACAGGAACAGGTGCAGGATATCCCATCGTGCTTTCCTTGACATTGCAGTTTCTAATGGGATCTGGCAGCTGCAGGTGGTACTGGCTCACATATTTCAGGGTGTTGGCAGATTCAAGAGACTAAATTTTATGCTTTTATATTTGCAGTTTATATCACCATTCAGGAAAAAAATTTACACAGTCTCTGTGCTTAATGCTTCCATTTCAGGCTCTTCTGATTTTTCACCAAATTTACTTTCTTTGAAGCTACATTCTCACCTAAGCCAAAAAGGAAGACCAGTGTCCCAGTGTCCCCATGTAGTTAACTTCTCCTGCATCAGGGCGCCTGGGTGGCTCAGTCGGTTAAGCGTCTGCCTTTGGTTCAGGTCGTGATACCAGAGTTCTGGGATTGAGCCCCGCATTGGGCTCCCTGCTCAGCAGGGAGCCCACTTCTCCATCTCCCTCTGCCACTCCCCCTACTTGTGCGCTTGCTCTCTCTCTCTCTCTCTCTCTCTCTGTCTCTCTCAAATAAATAAATAAAATCTTTAAAAAACAAACAAACTTCTCCAGCTTTCTGGTGTTTCCAGAAAACCCTATTACTTCACAGTAATATTTAATAAAATTAAGTAATTACAGTAACAAGTGCAATGAGTATAATTGGTTTGGAAACACAAAAGACTTAAACTAAGCAAACACTGAGCTTAGCTGCTGAGAGCAGGAGTGTGCAAGCATTCTTGAGATTTGCGAAGAGCTTTCTGTGAATATCTGTCATGGAGTTCTACAGGAGGAGCCGGGAGCATTGATTAATCTGCTGAATTGGTTATGTGGAAGCTGGTTAAGATTTTTTTTACATTTTATTTAAGGAAAAAGAACCCAGTATACAATTATAGGAAATTGAATTCTGGAATATCTAGAAGGTAGTGAGTTCAGCTTAACTGTAGACTAGCCTCAATATTTCAGATCAGTATGTTGGTATAAAATTCCAGAAAGTATCCTAAAACACGTGGAAAACATACCCTCACACCAAAACAGATACCTTTGGATTTTTGTGTGGTTAGGGGCACTTCATGAAACACACAGAACTGAAATAATGGGAGGTGAGAAGCTTCTTTCTGGGGACCCATTTTAAAAATAGGATTCATGGAAAAAAAAAAAAATAGGACTCATGGTGGGGTGCCTGGGTGGCACAGTCATTTAATTGTCCAACTCTTGGTTTCAGCTCAGGTCGCAATCTCAGGGTCATGGGATCAAGCCCTGCACTGGGCTCTGCACACAGTGTGGAGTCTGCTTGAGATTCTCTCTCTCTCTCCCTCTCCCTTTGCCACTCCCCTGTGGTCACGTGCACACACGCACTCTCTCTCTCTCTCTCTCTCTCTCAAATAAATAAATCTTAAAAAAATGGGACTCGTGGAAAGGCAAATACTATATGGTCTTACTTCTGTGTGGACTCTAACAAAAAACCAAGCTCATAGAAAAAGAGATCAGATTTGTAGTTATCAGAGGCAGGGTTGCGGGGAGTAGGAATAGGAGGAAGGTGGTCAAAAGGTACAAACTTCCAGTTAGAAGATAAATAAGTACTAGGAGTGTAATGTGCAACATGACAACCATAGTTAACACTTCTGTGTGATACATAGGAAAGTGGTTGAAAGAGTAACTCCTGGGAGTTCTCATGACAAGGAGAAAACTTTTTTTTTTTGCTTTTGCTTTTTATTGCATGTGTATGAGATGATAGATACTAACTAAACTTACTGCAGTAATCATTTCAGAATACATGTAAGTCAAACCATCATGCTTGTACACCTTATGTCAGTTATATCCCAATGCAACTGGAAAAAGATAGGACTCGTGGACTGTTAACATACTAGAAGGATTAATGATCAAAGTCTATAAAGCCATAAAATAACAAATTTTCCAACACAAACTGAGGAAGACATCTTGCTGAAACCTGTTAGGACAGAGGTCAGAATTTATAGGAGTAACATTAATACTTAGTTGGCAGTGTCAGACAATGAAATGTTTTATATAAATGATTTTTTAAATTGAGGTTTACCTTTTTAACATGATTAAATTTTTAACATTTGTAACTCTTTGATAAGCCCTCCAAGAATATATATATATATTTCCCTGTCTTTTCAAAGTGTTATAATGTGCATAATTTATCCTTTATTTTTTGACAGCTTAGGATTATCATTATGAAGGTCAGTTTCATCGTGATGGGCTAGTTAGATTTTTAGAGTCTATTAAGGGCATGAGTTACTTACCCTTACACTGAATGGCCTTAGACTTTCATGCTTTTAATTTGTATTTCTGATTTTTGTCCTCATTGTTAGGAATAATACTAGTTCATTATCACTGGTATCAGTGAGAATGAACAGTTGATCTTGAATACATGATGAAGTAATAATGTTGGGATATTAATTCATGTTCATCTGTTTCTTTTTACTTTTTTAAATGTGGCTACTAGAAAACTTAAAACGACTTATGTAGCTCTATTATATTTCTGTTGGACAGCACTGCTTTAGAATATATAACACTATAAATTCTGAGAAATCTTCATAAATATTTTATTACATGTCCCTCATGACAGTTGTTTCAAGTGCTGAAAAAGATCTTTCTTGTGGGTTTGCAACTTAAGTAAGAAAGCTGGAGAGTTCCAGAGGATTGAAGTTGCCTGACGTATACCTCTGGATACATCAAGTTTCACTTACTGTTCAGAAAAACAGGTAGTAATCTTACAGGATTCACTTTCTCAAAGTGGTAGAAGTTAAAAGTAACAGAAAGCTATAGAGAAAACTATGTGACTGCTTAAAGAATATTTGGAAGGTTTCATGAATTCAAACATGTTATATGTAAGAGATATGGGTTTGAAAAAATAGAAATTGTTTCATTACATCATTGTGAATAAATGTTAGCAAATCTGCTTGTTACCAAAGGAGTAGTATGGATAAAGTTTACCATCGTAGAGCAACTAGTTTATGAAAGCAGCCTGGAATTCTGCCGAGAAGTTGAAGGTACTTGTGAATAGACAAAATGGAAAAAAAAAAAAAAAAACAAGCATTTCCAGATATCATGGCTCTTACTCAGGACCTCAGGTTAAAAAATACTCAAAAAGCAAGCAGGAAAGGAAATACAAGATAGTCATCATAAATTTATCTTCAAATTCCATTTCATTCAGGCTAAGGAAAGCAAAAATAACCATAATGCTCTATTTAGCATCAACATTGATTAAATAACCATTATTAATGGTCTCTTGGGGAAACAAACTTTATAAAATATAGACCACTGTAAAAGCATTGTTGTTGTTCTTGTGTGGTTGGAATGTGAACAGAGACACCTAAGAGGCAGAATCCCCAAATGTGAACTGTACACTGCTGTCAGGAGAAACCAGCAGGCAGTTCTGGAGATAATAGCGCTTCAGTGTTCAAAAATTCATCTCTGACCACAGTATGAAAAGGGAATTAATAGAGAAGAGATTGGAGGCAGGAAGTTTGTTAAGCTTCAGAGTAGTCCAATTTACAACTGTGAGTGAAAAGTAGAAAGTATAATTGAGACATGCTATGGAATAGGCTCTGTAGAACCTGGTTTCTGACAGGATTGGAGAGATGAGGGAAAAGGAGAAATCAGTGGTCACTCCTTTTTCCAGCCAGCCTAACTAGGAATAATGATAGTACTAACTGATCTAAGAGAAAATAAGACTACTTCTTATTGAGGATTGGTTATGTTCAACATAATGTTACATTATTGAATCTTCCTTAACTCTGAGCTTGGAAATGTTGACCTTTATAAGCTGTTGGGACACCCTGTAGAGATAGACGAGTGTAACAAGCAACTGTCTGGAGATAAGAATGTAGCCAGGATTAGGAAGCATCCTGATAGAGGTGATAATTAAGTCAAGAGAGTATGTGACCTAAAGGGTAGAATGTAGATTGAAGAGGGATAAGATCAGAGTCTTGGAAAACAGTTGCATTCAAGAGGTCAAAATGAGACTGAGAAGCCAAAGAATGAAATTGAGAAGGAGCAGAGTATCAGAGAAGTAAGAAGAAAGCCCAGAGAATGCAGGATGGTGGAATCTAGGGAAGAAAAGAGCAACAGTGAGGAAGTGTTTAATATCAAACTCTTTAAAAGTAATCAAGTAGGATAGCGACAGAGTAGAAAACTCCTTAAATTTTGTAGGTCTTTGGGAACTATTTCAGAAGCACTTGGAAAAGAGTAGTAGAGACTAGTGCCACAGAGCAAAAGGCTAAAGAGGAGTGGGTAAAAAATGCAAAATCAATGGCAGTAGAAAAAAATGACTCTTCTGAGATGCTTGATGTTTAAGGAAGGAAATTAATTTGCTACTAGTTTAAGGTAGAAAACCTATCTGTCTGCACAAGTAGGACCTGAAATACCAGTGCGATAAGTCGTAAGGTACCATTACATCCTACCTAACTCCATCTGCCTCAGGTATAAGAAAAGGATATAGTTAAGATTGTTATTCAAGTTGAGGCTAATGGTTATGAAAAGGGTATTCTACATGAAGATAAAATTCTATTATGCAAATTAAACTGTTAGAGTGTGCACAAACCATAATTCCCTCAGACCTGGATGAACTTGCTTTTATTTCTAGCGGTCACAAAGCATAGGGAACCAAATCTTAGAAGTACTTTATCCACTATATATACCTCCCTAGATTTATTCGTAAAGTTGGAGGTAATTTTATAAAGTGGACATAATAGAGCCTCTGGTTATATCACTGTCATACTTACCAAACCAAAGTTCTGTTTTACTATTCTAATATTTGATGATAATCAAGTCTGAATAGACAAAGCCTGTAAAGGAGACACTGAACATGAAACTGAAAAAAGGCAATAGAGGGTATGTTGTTTTTCTCTTTGTTGTCTTCAGGTCTCTTCTCACATTGAAGCATAGAGTTTCCTACTGCAAGAGACTAGGCATGTCTCTTTTACTGCATATACAGCCTCTATCCCTGAAATTGTTGAGCATATCTACTTTAAAAGTTTTCAGATACTTTTTCTCAAAATTACTTAACATGCTGAATTTATGGAATACTTTCTGAATACGACAATTTTTTCCTTAAATGTTTAGAAAATTCTTAGATGATCAACTCATGAATTAAGAAAACAAGAAAAAAAGCATGTTAGGATATGCCACTGATTCTTTTTTTTTTAAGTGTAGGATTATAAAGGTCAACCTTCTAAGCTGATACAAGGTTCTTTATGCTGATCATAGAAATAAAACAGTAAACTTGATAACTCATGAAGCATGATATAGTCAATTTAAAATAACAACATGGAGAAGATGGGGGTGTAGAAAGACCCTAAACTCACTTCCTCCCATGTATACACCAAATCTATAACTACATATGGATCAGTTCCCTCTGAAAAAGACCTGAAAACTAGTTAAACACCTCCTCCACACCAAAGGATAAAAAGGCCACATGGAAACAGATAAGAGAGTTAGAGACGTGTTCTTACAAAAAAAAAAAAACCTTACCCCCAGCATGGTAACCCACAAGTGGGAGAGATCTTACAAATAAGAATGTATTCCTGAAGAATAAGGGGTTGAAGCCCCACATCAGGCATCCCAACTCCAACTCTTGAAAGTTACAGAGATGAGGCCCAAAATAACCAGCTTTGAAAACCAATGGGACTTACATCCAGGAGACCCAAAGAGCTGTAGAAAACTGAGACTCTAGTCTTAATAGACTCATACACAGACTCACCCTTGGATTCAGTACTTAAGCATCAGGTTAAAAAGTGCTTAGGCCATATGTAAAGAAAATTCATTGGCTAATCTTAAAGCATCTGCTGGAGGACCACGGGTCTGCTAGAACTCTCTCAATAATGGAGGTGCTCACAAGCACCATTTTTTCAGTCCCATTTCACCTTGCTACTGCTGTTTGCCCCACCCATGCACTCTCCCATGGCCTAGCCCTTCTAAACCCAGCAGTGGGCTTGTCCTACCATGCCAAATTGACAGGTATGTGCAGTCCACACAAGGGATGCCCGTTAAATGCCTGGCTCTGGTGGCCAGGGAGCATTGCATTTCTAGGCCCCACATGACTGAAACAATTGAAGGGACAATTCTTGGCAGGCTACCACCCCCAGGGCACTGCATAAACAGCAATTGAAACACATTCCCTGTCTTCCTATGACCACTCCATCAAGGTGGAGATACAGCTGTTTTGCCTCATACATAGAAACAAATACAGAGTCAAACAAAATGAAAAAACAGAGGAATGTGTTCCAGATGAAAGAACAAGATAAAACCCCAGAAAAACACCTTAACGAAATGGAGATAAGTAATTTACCTGATAAAATGTTAAAGTAATGGTCATAAATATGCTTGCCTATCTTGTGAGAAGAATGGATGAGTACAGAGTGAACTTCAACAGAGACAGAAGATATAGGAAAGTTCTAGACGGAAGTCACAGAGCTGAAGAGCACCATAACTGAACCGGGGAATACACTAGAGGGGTTCAAAGCAGACTAGATGAAGAAAGGATGAGTGACCTGAAAGACAGGACAGTGGAACTCACCCAAACAAAGCAGCAAAAAGAAGAAAAAAGAATGTTAAAAAGTAAAGATAGTTTAAGGGACCTATGGGACAACAGAACCAACATTCGCATTTAGGAGTCCCAAAGAGAAGTGCAAGATCAAGGGAACATAAAATTTATTTGAAAAAATAATGGCTTAAAACTTCAGTAACCTGGGGAAGGAAACAAACATCCAGTTCCAGGAAGCACAAAGAGTTCTAAATAAGATGAACCCAAAGGTATCCACAAGACAGATTATTGTTGAAATGTCAAAATTTGAAGACAGGGAGAATCATAAAGCACCAAGAGAAAAACAGCTTGTATGTACAAGGGAAACCCCATAGGACTGTCAGCAGATTTTTAAGCAGAAACTTTACAGGCCAGAAGGGAATGACGTGATATTCAAAGTGCCAAAAGCAAAAAACTTTCAACCAAGCATACTTTACTCAGTGAAGTTATCATTCAGAATTGAAGGAAAGATAAAGAATTTTCTTTTTTTTTTTAAGATTTTATTTATTTGTCAGAGAGAGAGCACAAGCAGGAGGAGTGGCAGGCAGAAGGAGAAGAAGCCTCCCTGCTGAGTGGGGAGCCTGATGCGGAACTCGATCCCAGGACCCTGGGATCATGACCTGAGCCGAAGGCAGCTGCTTAACCAACTGAGCCACCAAGGTGTCCCGGAAAGATAAAGAATTTTCAAAACAAGCAAAAACTAAAGGAGTTCACTACCACTAAACTGGCCTTACAAGAAATTTTAAGGGATTTCTTTAATCTGAAAAGAAAGGGAACTAATTAGTAAGAAGAAAACATAAAAGTAAAAATTTCAGTGGTAAATGTAAATATATAACAAAGACAATAGACTAATCACTTAAAATGCTGGCATGAAGGTTAAAAGAAAAAATTAGTAAAAAAAATAACTAAATAACTATAACTACAATTAGTTAATGGATATACAAAATAAAATGATGTGTAATGTGACATCAAAAATGTAAACTGCAAGGGGAGGGTAGTAAAAATGTAAATTTTTAGAATTCAGTCTTAACTTGATAATCAATATAAAATATGTTGATAGCAGTATAAAATTTATATATATATAAAATATATATAAAGGTTGATATGTGTAAGCCTCTTGGTAACCACAAAGCAAAAATCTGTGGTAGATTAAGACAATGAGAATGGAATCTAAACATAACACAAAAAAAGGGCATAAGACCACAAGGGAAGAGAGCAAGAGAAGAAGAAAGAAACAAAAGAAGAACTACAAAACAGCCAAAAAACAATCAACAAAATGGCAGTACGTAAGTACCTATCTATAATTACTTTAAACATAAATGGACTGAGTTATTAAAAAAAAGACCCATCTATATATTGCCTATAAGAGACTCATTTCAGATCTAAAACAGACTGAAAAGTGAAGAGATGGAAAAAGATATTTCATACAAATGGAAACCAGAAGAAAGCTAGGTAGTTTTACTTACATCAGACAAAATAGACTAGACTTTAAAACGAACTGTGATAAAAGACAAAGATGGGCATTACATAATGATAAAGGGTTCAGTCCAGCAAGAAGATAAAACATTTGTACACTGAACATAGAAGCACCTAAATATATAAAGCAAATATTAACGGGGTGAAAATGACAGCAGTGCAGTAATAGTAGAGGACTTTAATACCCCACTTACATCAGTGGAGAGCTCATCCAGACAGAAGGTCAATAAGTAAACGTCAGCCTTAAACAAAAATTAGACCAGATGGGCTTAATGGATATATACAGATAGTCCATCCAAAAGAAGCAGAATGAATACACATTCTTCTTAAGTGCACATGGAACATTCTCCAGGATATTCTCAAATTTAAGAAGATTGAAATTATATCAAGCATCTTTTCAGGACATTGTGGTATTAAAGAAGAAATCAATCACAAAGAAAACTGGAAAAATCACAAATGTGTAGAGATTGAACAATATGCTACTGAACGACCAATGGGTCAATGAAGAAATTAAAGGAGAAATTTTAAAAAATACCTTGGAAAAAATTTTTAAAAAAATACCTTGAGACAAATGAAAATGAAAATACAAACATAACAAAATCTGTGGGATAAAGCAAAAGCAGTTCTAAGAAGGAACTTTATAGCAATACAGGCCTCTCGTAAGAAACAAGAAAAATCTCAATCTAACTTTGCACCTAAAAGGTCTAGAAAAAACAAATGAAACCCAAAATTTGAAGGAAAAAAATAATTAAAATCAGAGCAGAAATGAAATAGAGACTAAAAAGACAGGAGGTGAAATCAATAAAACTAAGAGCTGGTTCTTTGAAGAGAACTACAGAATTGACAAGCCTTTGGATAGCCTCATCAAGAAAAAAAAGAATCCTCAAATAAATAAAATCAGAAATGAAAGAAGGGAAGTTACATCTGATACCACAGAAATAGAAAGGATCATAAGAGACTTCTATGAAGAATTATACTCCATGAAACTGGACAACTAGAATAAATGGAGAAGTTCCTAGAAACATACTACCTTGATGAAGAAATAGAAAATCTGAATAGATGAATTACCAGTACAGAGATTGAATTAGTTATCAGAAACTTTCCAACAAACAAACGTCCAGGACCAGATGGCTTTACTGGTGAGTTCTACCAAACACTCAAGGAACATTTAATACCTGTACTTCTGAAACTCTTAAAAAATTGAAGAAGAGGGAATGCTTCCAAACTTATTTTACAAGACCAACATTATTCTCATACTAAAACCAAACAAGGACACCGCAAAAAAAAAAAAAAAAAATTATAGGCCAATATCTCCGATGAACATAGATGCAAAAATCCTCAACAAAATATTATCAAACTGTGTTCAATAATACATTAAAAAGAACATATACCATGTTGAAATGGGATTTATTCCAGGGATGCAGGGATGTTTCAGCATCTGTAAATCAGTCAGCATAGTACACCACATCAACGAAATGAAGGATAAAAATCATACAATCCTCTCGACAGATGCAGAAAAAACATTTAACAAAAAACATAAATTTAGGATAAAAAGTCTTTACAAAGTGTGTATAGAGAGACCCTTCCTCAACATAATAAAGGCCATATATTACAAACCCACAGCCAATATCATGCTTAATGGTAAGAAGCTGAAAGGTTTTCCACTAAGATCAGGAATAAGGTAAGGATGCCCATGATTACTATTTTTATTCAACATAGTACTGGAAGTCCTAGCTGGAGCAGTTAGGCAAGAAAAAAGAAATAAAAGGCATCCAAATTAGAAAGGAAGAAGCAAAACTGCCACAATTTGTGAACAACACTATTTTATGTATAGAAAAACCCTAAAGACTCCACCAAAAAGCTGTCAGAACTAACAAACAAATTCAGTAAAGTTGAGAATAAAAAAATCAATGCACAGGAATCTGTTGGTGTTTTTATATACTAACAATGAACTATCAGAAAAATTAAGAAAACAATTCTATTTAAAATTGCATCAAAAAGAATAAAATACCTGGAAATACATTTAACCAAGGAGGTGAAAGAACTGTAATTGAAAACTACAATACATTAATGAAAGGAATTGAAGAAGACACAAATAAATGGAAAAACATTCCATGCTCATGAATTGGAAGAATTAATATTGTTAAAATGTCCATATTACCCAAAGCAATCTATAAATTGAATGCAGTCCCTACCAAAATTCCAGTGACATTTTTCACAGAAATAGAACTGTCCTAAAATTTGTTTGGAGCCACAGAAGATTCCTAAAAGCCAAAGCAATCTTGAAAAAAGAAAAAGCTAGAAGCATCACGCTGCCTGATTTCAAACCATTACAAATCTACAGTATAATATTGGCGTAAAAGCAGACACAAAGACCGATGAGAGAGTATAAAGATCCCAGATATAAAGCCATGCATATATGGTCAATTAAATGATGACAAAGGAGGCAAGAATATACAATTGGGAAAGGACAGTCTCTTCAGTAAATGGTACAGGGAAGACTGGACAGCTATATGCAAAAGAATGAAACTATACCACTCTCTTTCACCACACACAAAATTGACTCAAAATGGATTAAAGACTTGAATATAAGACCAAAACTTATAAAACTTCTAGAAGAAAACATAGGCAGTTAGATCCTTGACATTGCTCTTAGCAATATTTTTTTGGATCTTATCACAAAGACATTGGCAACAAGGCATAAATGGATTGCATCAAACTACAAAGTTTCTGCATGGAAAGGAAACCAACACAATGAAAAGACAGTCTATCGACTGGGAGAAAATATTTGCAAATCATTTACCTGGTAAGAGGTTAATATCCAAAACATGTAAAGAACTCATTCAATTCAACACACAACAAAAGCAAACAATCTGTTTTAGAAAATGAGCAGAGGATCTGAATAAGCTTTTTTCCAAATAAGACATACAGATGAACAACAGACACATGATAAGATGCTCAACATCACTAATTATCAGAAAAACACAAATCTAAACCACAAGGAGTTACCACCTCACACCTGTCAGAGTGGCTATTATCAGGAAGATAAGAAATAACAAGTGTTGGCAAGGATATAGAGAAAGGGAGCTCTTGTGCACTGTTGATGGGAATGTAAATTGGTACAGCCACTATGGAAAACAGTATGGAGGATCTTCAAAAAACTAAAAATAGAACTATCATATGATCCAGCAGTTCTACTTCTGAGTATCCCAAGAAAATGAAAACACTAATTCAAAAAGATACCTGTACCCCTCTGTTTGTCTCAGCATCATTCACTATAGCCAAGATATGGAAACAACTAAAATGTTCATCAGTGGATGAATGGATAAAGAAGTTGTATGTATATGTGATGCAATTTTACTCAGCCATGATAAAGGCAATTTGCCATTTGTGTCAACATGGATGGACCTTTAGGATATGCTTATGCTTAGTGAAATAAGTCAGTCAGAGAAAGACAAATAACATATGATTTTACTTATACATGGAATCTAAAAAAAACAAAACACATGAACAAACAAAACAAAACTCCTAGATGTAGAGAACAGATTGGTGGTTGCCAGAGGAGAGTGGTTAGGGGAGATGAGTAAAATGGGAGAAAGAGATCAAGAGGTACAAACTTTCAGGCATGAGATAAGTAAGTCATGGGTATATGATATATAGCGTGGTGACTATAGTCAATAGCATTGTATTTGCATATTATGTAACAGTATGGTGACAGGGGAAAACTAGATTTGTTGTGGTGATCATTTCATAACATATATAAATATCAGATCATTATGTTGTATACCTGAAATTAATATGTCATATGTCAATTATACCTCAATTTTTTTTTTCCATCATGAGAAGTGTACTTTTTAATCCCCATCTCCTGTTTCCCCCAAGCCCCCACCCACCTCCCCTCTGGTAACCATCATGTGTTAAGAGATTGTTTCTTGGTTTGTCTCTCTCTTTTTTTTTTCCTTTTGCTCATTTCTTTTGTTTCTTAAATTCTACATATGAGTAAGATCATATGTGACCTCAACTTTAAAAATTACAGCATAGAGTAAAAGCTCATTTACATTAATTACTTGAATAATTATTTCATTTCCATGGTCATTATATTAGGAAACCTAAGTATGTAACATCTTATATTTGAAATTTTATTGAACAAACCTAGCAGTTCTTCTCAGATTAGAAGAACATATTTAGGGGCACCTGGATGGCTCAGTCGTTAAGCGTCTGCCTTCACCTCAGGTCATGATCCCAGGGTCCGGGGATCGAGCCCCGCATCGGGCTCCCTGCTCAGCGGGAAGCCTGCTTCTCCCTCTCCCACTCCCCCTGCTTGTGTTCCCTCTCTCGCTGTGTCTCTCTCTGTCAAATAAATAAATAAAATCTTTAAAAAAAAGAAGAAGAAGGACATACTTAAAGGCCATGGGTTTTTTGTTTTGTTTTGTTTTGTTTTGTAGATTATCTGAATGTTTCTCCAGTAAATTTTATTTATTGCTTTTCCTACCATAAGTGCGAATGCATGAGAATAGGTAATGAAAATTACTTTAATACCCAAAACATAGGTATAGCAAAGTGATTTGAACAGCAAATACAAAAGTAATGATGAAATATGTTAATATAAATTCTTTTGGAAATGTCCTAAAATATAAATTGCCTCTGTTGGTTTCTTTTGTGTTATGCAGTACATTCATGTTTTATTAATATCCAGATCTAGAAACTATTGAAGTAATTGCTTACTTCTCTATCCCAAGAACAAGTAAAATAGCAACTATCTGTATAAGCTATTTTCTGTCAGATAATAACAAACAATATAGCGGTGATCAAAGCCAGCAATAGTTAATACATTTAATCTTTACCTTGATAGATGGCACATCTGGTTATTTGGGCTAAGTGCCAGGGTTTTAGTGCAATTTCTTTGAACAATACCTTAATGACATGTCTTTTTACTAGTGTGAATTTCTCCTTAGGTGGTCCTTTTATTTCACACTGATTTCATACTGGCAGAAAGGATTGTGCTCTTAATATAGTAGTGGTATAATTTTATCATGCCAAATATACATGCTAGTGTTATTATTAAGTAAATATAAAAGCCTTCAGTAGATTTATTTTTCTTGATTTGGGGATAATGTTCTTGTTTCAGAATTTAAACTAACATGATTCTGAAAGCAAAAATAAGTTAAATCAATCCTACAAACATTTCTTCATTTTCAGCCTGTAATTGGAAATATGGATCGATATAAATTTAAATAGTCAACTTGGCAGTACTTTTTTAATCATAGAATTTGTATTTGGTGAATGTGTCCTCCTTCTTCTTTTACCACTTATATATTATGACCACTTTACCTTCTTTCTGTTTCTCTCAAAACATCCCTATTTCTTCCACAAACTTTTTCTTCCCTCTGCCTGGAATGTCCTTTCCCCATTCCTTCTGTAGCTTTTACCATTCAGATCTCAGCCCAAATGTCCTGTTCTCACAAAGAACCACACAGAATAAACCTATCTAGCAGTAATCCATACCCAGCAGTCTCAGAATCCTGTTACCCTACTTTTATTTTATCTTAGTATTGTCATACTTTGAAATACTAGTCATATTTGAAATTCTCTTATTTGTTCACTGTTTGTTATCTCTAGACCATTAGAATGTAAGTTTCATGACAGCAAGGATATTATCTGTCCTTAACTGCTATATTCCCAACACTTAGAACAACACTTTCATTACATGATAGGCACTTATTATATTGCTATCATGAATCAGTATCATGTACAGCCATTTTAGAAACTCTTAAAACCAGAGAGTCCTTTTGGCATAAGAGAATACAGTTGACCCTTGAACAACATGGTTTTGAGCTGCACAGGTCCAGTTAGATGCAGATATTTTTATAGTACAGTACTGTAAATGTATTTCCTCTTCCTTATGATTTTCTTAATAACATTTTCTCTTCTCTAGCTTACTTTAATTTAAGAGTACAGTATATAACACACTCCACATACAAAATATGCTTATGTTATCAGTAATGCTTTCAGTCAGCAATAGGCTATTAGTCATTAAGTTTTAGGGGACTCAAAAGTTACACATGGATTTTCGGCTGCACAGGTTCAGCACCCCAACCCCTGTGTTTTTCAAGGGTCAGCTGTGCTAGTATAAAATGTTTATGCTCTTTCAAACGGAGCTTTTACTATAGAACTAAATGTACAGTGCTATAATCTTCAAAGTACATTAAAACCTGCTATAACCCTCTCCCTGAGTACAGACCAAAATGTTTTAGGTAAGACTCTAAGATGACAAGGTTTTTTTTATTCTTATTACTTAAAAATAGAGTATAGTTGACACACAATGTTAACATTAGTTTTAGGTGTACAACATAGTGCTTCGACAGCTCTGTGTTACACTGTGCTCACTCTAAGTATAGTTACCATCTGTCACCCTGCAATGCTATTATGGTACCATTAACTATATTCCCTATGCTTTTATTTTTGTGACTTACTCATTCCGTAACTGGAAGCCTGTATCTCTCACTCGCCTTCACCCATTTTGCCCACTCCACTGACCTCTCCTCTGACAACCATTGATTTGTTCTGTGTATAGGACTGATTCTGCTTTTTGTTTGTTTGTTTATTCATTTGTTTTCTGGGTTCCACATACAATTAAAATCATATGATATTTGTCTTTCTCTGACTTATTTCACTTAGCCTAATATCCTGTAGGTCATCACAAATGGCAAGATCTCACCTTTTTTGTGGCTATGTAATATTCCATATCTTTATCAATTCATCTATGGATGGACACTTAGGTCGCTTCTGTGTCTTGGCTATTGTAAATAATGCAATAAACATAGGGGTCCATATGTCTTTTCATATTAGTGTTTTTGTTTTCTTTGAATACCCAGTGGTGGAATTATTGGATTATGTGTTATTTCTATCTTTAATTTTTTGAGGTACCTCCATACCATTTTACACAGTGGATGTACCAGTTTACATCCCTACCAACAGCGCACAAGAGTTCCTTTTTCTCTGCATCCTTGCCAACATTCGGTATTTCTTAACATGGCAAGCTTTATCTCATACCATACCCACTTGGATAGAACTTTAGGACAGAACGTTGTTCTTCTAAATTCCACACCATATTGGAATAAGCCAATGTTGTAAAAAGCCTCCTAAAAAATTCTCATGTCAATGAACTAATCTTATTTGCTTCGTTTTATTTGTAATTATTCAATGACTGTGAAGATTGTAACAACTATATTAAATGTCATAATAAAAGATATAATTTTTAAAATTTTGTACAAAAACTTACAATCACTATGGATAGCATCTATTTGTATTTTTAAATTGTTATCTGTATGATAAATTTTGAAGAATTTTCAGTACTGGATCTAATTTTAGTACTTTAAGAGGGTCCAAATTACCAGTGTTAAAAATGAAAAAGAAGTATCACCACAGATTCTGCAAATATCAGAAGGATTGAAATGGAATATTGTGAACAGCTTATTCATATGTGACTGTAAATTTGATAACTCAGATGAACTGGACAAATGCCTTTAAAAAAAAAACTTACCAAAACTAACAAGAGATAGAAATCTGAATAGCCCTTTAACAAAGGCATTGAATTTGTTATCAAAAACTTTCCCACAAAGAAATGTCCAGGCCCAGATGGTTTTACTGGTGAAATCTATCAAGTATTTAAGGAAGAAGAAATGCCAAATTTTCAGACTCTTTCAGAAAATACAAGAAAAAGGAACAGTTCCCTCTTATATCCCTGATAACTAAAACTTGGCAAAGGTCTAACAAGAAAAGTAAATTATAGAGCAACTTTCATCATGAACAAAGACACAAAATACCTAATCAGAACAAAACACATTATATACTATATAAAATAATGCACCAAAATCAAGTGAGATTTATGCAAAGAATACAAAATTTGTTTAAAGATTGAAAATCAATCAGTGCAATCCATCATACTAACAGAATAAAGGAGAGCTCAACATGATCCTATCATTACATGCTTACAAAGTATTTAAGAAAATAAGCACTTTCATAATAAAACTGAGCGAAGTAGAAATTGAAGAGAACTTTTTCAATCTGATAAAGGGCATTTATAAAAAATTTAAAGATGGCATCATGCTACAGATCAAATACAGAATGCTGTCCCTTTCTGATCAGAAACAAGGCAAGGCTATATTTTCTTATCTCTTCTGTTCAACATTTTACTGAAGATTCTAATAGCGGTACAACGGGGGGGGGAATAAAAAGATTGGAAGGGAAGAAGTAAATCTGACTTTATTCACAGATATCAACAAGAAAAGTAAAGCTGCTAGAACCAAAAGTGAATTTAGGAAGTTCTCAATGTAGAATGTCAATATGGAGAAATCAATTGTATTTCCACATACTAGTAGCAAATAGTTGGAAAATGAAATTAAAATCAGTTCTCCATCGTGGATCACTACATCAAAAACCAATGGTGTATTGTATGGTGACTAACATAACATAATAAAATTTTAAAAATTAAAAAATAAAATCAGTTCTCCTCTAAATGGTATCAAATAACATAAAGTAAGTAGAAATAAATTTAACAGAAGCATTCACCAGAAACTTCAGACATTGCCAATAAAAATTCAAGAAACTTAAATAAATGGAGGAATATACCATGTTAATGGTTAAAAGATTCAGTAGTGTTAAGATGTCATTTCTTCCCAAATTGGTCTAAAGATTTAACTTCCCAAGCAAAATCCCAGCAGGCTTTTTCTGTAGAAATTAACAAGCTGATTTTAAAGTGTATATGTAAAAACAGGGGACCTAGAACACTCAAATCAATCTTGAGAGAAAGAGCTAATCTGGGTAACTCACACTACCCGACTTTAAGACTTAGCACAAAGCTACAGTGATGGTGACGCTGTGATATTGATCTAAGGATGGGTAAATAGATCAGTGGAAGATAATAAAGAATCCATACACGGTTGCTTAATTTTCAGTAAATGACACTAGAACAATTGGATGTGTATATGAAAAAAAAATTAGTTATAACCCCTGCCTCAAAGCATATATAGGCATAACTTGGAGTTACCACAGGTTTAGTTCCAGACCACCACAATAAAACGAGTCAAATGAATTTTTTGGTTTCCTGGTGCATATAAAAGTTATGTTTATACTATACCATAGTCTGTTAAGTGTGCAGTATCATTATGTCTGAAAAACCAGTGCACATACTTTAATTAAAAAATACTTTATTGCTAAAAAATGCTAACCATCACCTGAGCTTTCAGTGAGTGGTAATCTTTTTTAGGGTCATGTATCAATGTTTATGGTTGCTGATTGATCAGGGTGGTAGTTGCTGGAAGTTGGGATGATTGTGGCAATTTATTAAGACAGTGGAGTTTGCCTCATTGATTGAATCTTCCTTTCACAAATGATTTCTCTCTAGCATATGATGCTGTTTGATAGCATTTTACCCACAGTAGAACTTCTTTCAAAATTGGAGTCAGTCCTCTCAAACCCTGCTGACTACTTTATCAGTTAAGTTTATGTAATATTCTAAATCCTTTGTTGTCATTTCAACAATCTTCTCCAGGAGTGGATTCCATTTCAAGAAACCACTTTCTGTGCTCATTCATAAGAAGTAATTCTTAATCCATTAAAATTTTATCATGAGATTGCAGCAGTTCAAATATAAAAATAATGAAAAAGCTTGAAATATTACAAGAATTACCAAAATGTGACACAGAAACACAAAGTGAACAAATGCTGCTGGGAAAATTATTCCAAGAGCCTTGCTCAGTACAGGATTGACACAAATCTTCAATTTTAAAAAATGCAGTATCTGCAAAGTGCAATAAAGCAAGGTGTGTCTGTATAAAAATGTATTTGAGATGGATTATAGGTCTAAACATAAAAATTAAAACCATTAAGCTTCTGGGAGAAAACATAAGAGAATATATTCAGGATCTAGGTTATTCAGAGTTTCTTAAGGCACTAAGCAATAACCACAAAAGAAAAAAATTAAGTTAGTCTTCATCCAAATCAAAAACTTTTATTCATTCAGAGACCCGTTAAAATGAATATGCAAAGAGCGCCTGGGTGGCTCAGTCGTTAAGTTTCTGCCTTCGGCAAAGGTCATGGCCCCAGGGTCCTGGGATCGAGCCCTGCATCGGGCTCCCTGCTCAGCAGGAAACCTGCTTCTCCCTCTCCAACTCCCCCTGCCTGTGTTCCCTCTCTTGCTGTGTCTCTCTCTGTCAAATAAATAAATAAGATCTTAAAAAAAAAAAAAAAATGAATAGGCAAACTATAGGATGGGAGAAAATATTTTCCAAGCAGGTATCTGACAAAGGACTTATATCCAGAATATATAAAGAACTCAACAACTTAATAATTTAAAATTAAGAAGAACTTAATTGTTCCCTTCCTAGGAATTCATCTGGGAGAAATTAAAATATGTCCACAAAAAAACAAGAGAATTATATAAGAAAGCTTATGGCAGAGATCTGCTGTACAACGTAGTACATGTAGTTAAGAGTACAGTGTTGTACACTTAAAAACTTAAGAAGGTACATCACATGCTAAGTGTTCTTACACCAAAGGAAAAAGAAAACACACAAATCTTTTGGAGGTGATGGATATGTTTATTACCTTAATGTATCTCAGATATATGCATGTGTCCAAACTCATCAAAATGTATACATTAAAAAAAAAAAGTATACATTAATGTGTGCAATTTTTTGTATATTAAGTATACCTCAGTAAAGCTGAAAAAAAAAAGAAAATTTATGGTAGCTTGATTCAACAGTAGTCAAAAACTAGAGACAGTGCAAACATCTGTCAACAAGTGAATGGATAAATAGTGATATATTTATACAGTGCAATACAGCTCAACAATAAATAAGAACAGACTACTTATATGCAAACATGAATGAATCTCAGAATCATTATGCAGAGTGGATGATAGCACAAAAGAATACATACCATTTGATATAATTTATTTGAATTTTTAAACTAAGTGAAACTCATTTAATGGGGAAAGGAAACTAGAACTCTGTTATTCTCTTTGTGAGGATGCAGAGAGAAAGGATTGACTGGGAAGGGACAAAAAGAACTTCTGAGGAAATAGAAATGTTCTATTCCAGGATAGGAGGATGGGTTACTCAAGTATGTCCATTTGTCAAAATTGTATGGCTATGATTTGTACATTTAGTGTATATAAATTTTTCCTCAAGAGCTATAAATAATAACAATTGAGAAGGAACTGGGAATGGGTAGAAGGATAAATAAACCAAGAATGGCAGAATACTGATAACTTGAAGCTGAAGATTATGTGGTTTATTACAGAGTCTCTTCACTTTGCTGTGTTTGAAATTTTCCATCATAGAAATTTTTAAAGGAGACACAGTAAGCAAGGGGAGAAAGGTATTGAACTTGGCATTATATATTTGATTGTCAACTTAAAAAATAAGGATAAAACAAATATAAAACTTTTCAACACTTTTTCCTTAAAATAATTGTGGGGGAGATGTGGAAAAGTTTGAGGGCCTAAGAGAACTAGAGGTAAACCATTGCCTAAAACAAACATAATAGGGGCAGCCAAACTTGAGATAATTAATTTGGAATTTAGTTGGAGCAATTTTCAAACTATTAATAAAGAAGTAGCCTAGAAAAAAATGAGTGAAGGTTTGTCTCCTAATTCATTTGAATCCAAAGTTTCAGATTTTGTCTACATTTAATTTTTTAAAAACTTTTTTTTTAATTTGCTTTCCATATGAGGATTGGTACAAATGACCCTGAAAGGTAGGTTTTTAAAAGTATTCAGTCTCAGAGCACTATTGACAATTTTATAATTGGCAGAAATGTAGGTTTTTAAATTATTTTGATGCTTGTGGCACCTGGATGACTCAGTTGGTTAAGTATCCAACTCTTGGTTTCAGCTCAGGTCAGGATCTCAGGGTTGTGAGATCAAGCCCCGATTGGGGCTCCGGGCTCAGCTCAGAGTCTGCTTGGGATTCTCTGCCTCTCCCCCTGCGCCTCACCCTGCTCCTGCTCTCTCGTGCTCTCTCACTCTCTCAAATAAATAAATAAAATAAAAGCTTTTAAAAAAATTATTGTGATGCTTTATAAATGCGTAAGGGGAAGAAGACCATTTTTATATGGTATAAGTAGCTTTTGAACAGCTATATACTTGAGGGGCACCTGGGTGACTCAATCGGTTAAGCAACCAACTCTTGATTTCCACTCAGGTCAGATCTCAGAGTTATGAGATCAAGCCCCAAGTCAGGCTCCACTCTGGGTGTAGAGCCTGCGTAAAGACTGTCTCTCTTTCTATCTCTAAAAAAAAAAAAAAAAAAAGATTCTCTCCCTCTTTCTCTAACCCCCCCTTAAAAAAAAAAAGCTATATACTTGAAAATGTGGCCATAAACTATTGATGATACAAAAAATTAATTATGAATCAAAATTCTCTTGAAGAATGAGGGTAATCATGAAGTTTTTGTAGAGTAATGTCTTTGGAATATGTGTGTATTAAGTAAACTAGCTTTCTTAGGAGAAAAAAATGATTCAAATTGTAATAATGTAAGTACTCCTATGATTCTTACATGATTTAAGAAAAAATAAGTAACAATATTAGCTATAATGCAGAAAGAATTTAAGTTAATATTTAACAATTAATATATATTTTATAATGAAAACTTAGCATCTGTTTCTTAGGCTATTTTGAACAGTCCAGTAGTCACACAGCTGAATTCATGTTTGCTATTTTTTTAGCTACAGAAGATCATAAGTAAACAAGATGACTTGAAGACAACAATAGCTAATGAAACAGAATGCCAGGTATGTGCAAATAAACTAAATATTCCCAGACAGATGATATTTACAATAGTTTCTCTATTCTGTTTGTCAAATAAATATTCACACATAGTTGGGAAGATTATCAGTAACTTCATTTTTCTAAATATTTTGAATAGATGTGCTACATTCACATGGTCCAGGCTTCAAAAGGTTCACAAGGGTATGTGCAGAGGGCAGCATTTTCCTCCCAGTCACCCAGTTCTCCCTGAGCAGTGAGTGCTTTCAGTGTCCTGTATATTCGCCCAGAGATACCTTATGTGTGTATAAGTGTATCTATAAAGAAGTAACTAGAGGAAAGATGGCAGAGGAGTAGGGGACCCTATTTCAGCTGGTCCCCGGAATTGAGCTGGATATCTGCCAGACCACTCTGAGCACCCACGATACCAGCCTGAGATGTAAGAAGATCTGGATCTCTACAAACAGAATATCGCAGGTGGTTGGTTTTGAGGTACGAAGCAGGGAGCCCTGATTCCACGGGCAGATATCGGAGGATAAACGGCAGCGGGAGGGTGCCTGGCCGTGGGGATCCTACACCGCCGGTGAGCGACAGCCTTGTGCGCTGGGGACAGGGCACAGACTCACAGACCCGGAGCGGCTGGGAAAGGACTTTAGGGCAGCCCCCAGAGAAGCGGGGTCATGTGGGCGAACTGGGGGCGGCTGGCGGTTTTAGAAGCACAAAGGGCAGAGACGTGACCCGACCTGGAGGCAGGACTGGGGGCGCTGCAGAGGGGCGCACAACCCAGGACGCTGCAGTTTATACCAGCACGGACAGAAACGGAGATGATGTGGCCTGGAGAGCTCACTGAAGCACAGACTGTGGTCTCTCTGCTCTGAGGCAGAGGGTTGGAAACAGTCTCTTCTGCTCTGACTCGCGGAAGAGACGCGGAAAGCCACCAGGGAAAGCCGCCAGAGTACAAAAGCCCCAAAAACTGATTCCCACTGAGCCCATCCCCCACCACAGGGGGGCAGGGCAACTCCACCCAAACAGGGTTGCCTGAGTAACAACACGGCAGGCCCCTCCCGTAGAAGACAAGCTGGGAAAACAAGAGGCCAGCAACCCTAAGGTCCCAAGAAAACAGGTGCATCTTGCTTGGGTTCTGGTCAATAATTTGGACTCTATACATTCCCTCAAACACCCATCAACAGAATGACTAGGAGGAGGAGCCCCCAAAATAGAAAAGACTCAGAGATTATGACTTACGCTGCAGATTTACAAATGGATGCAGATATAACCAAGATGTCGGAGATGGAATTCAGGCTAGCAATTGTGAAGACAATGGCTAGAATGGAGAAATCAGTTAATGGCAACATAGAGTCTCTAAGGGCAGAAATGAAAGCTGAATTGGCAGAACTTAAAAATGCTATCAATGAGATCCAATACAATCTAGATAATCTAACAGCTAGGGTAACTGAGGCAGAAGAGAGAATAAGTGACCTGGAAGACAATATAATAGATAAAAAGGGAAAAGAGGAGGCCAGGGAAAAACAACTCAGAATCCATGAAAATAGAATCAGAGAAATAAGTGACACCATGAAGCATTCCAATGTCAGAATAATTGGAATCCCAGAGGGAGTGGAGAGAGAGAGAGGACTAGAAGATGTATTTGAGCAAACTGTAGCTGAGAACTTCCCTAACCTGGGGAAATGAAATAAACATTCATGTCCTAGAGGCAGAGAGGACCCCTCCCAAGATCAAGGAAAACAGGCCAACACCCCGGCATGTAATAGTAAAACTTGCAAATCTTAAAACCAAGGAAACCATCTTAAGGGCAGTTAGGGGGAAGAGATTCCTTACGTACAGAGGGAGGAACATCAGATTAACGTCAGACCTATCCACAGAGACCTGGCAAGCCAGAAAGGCCTGGCAAGACGTATTCAGGGTACTAAATGAGAAGAACATGCAGCCAAGAATACTTTATCCGGCAAGGCTTTCATTTAGAATGGATGGAGAGATGCAGAGCTTCCACAACCGGCAGAAACTGAAAGAATATGTGACCACTAAGCTGGCCCTGCAAGAAATATTAAGGGGGGGGTTCTATAAAAGGAGAAAGCCCCCAAGAGTGATATACAACAAATTTACAGGGACAATCTATAAAAACAATGTCTTCACAGGCAACATGATGACAATTAATTCATATCTTTCAATAATCACTCTCAACGTGAATGGCCTAAATGCTCCCATAAAACGGCACAGGGTTGCAGATTGGATAAAAAGACAGGACCCATCCATATGCTGCCTACAAGAGACTCATTCTGAACCTAAAGATACATCCAGACTGAAAGTGAAGGGATGGAGATCCATCTTCCATGCCAGCGGACCTCAAAAGAAAGCTGGGGTAGCAATTCTTTTATCAGACAAATTAGATTTTAAACTAAAGTCGTAATTAGAGACGCAGAAGGACACTATATCATTCTTAAAGGGTCTATCCAACAAGAATATCTAACAATTGTAAATATCTATGCCCGCAACATGGGAGCAGCCATCTACATAAGCCAACTGTTAACCAAAATAAAATCATATTGATAACAATATGTTAATTGTAGGAGACCTCAGTACTCCACTCTCAGCAATGGACAGATCATCTAAGCAGAAAATCAACAAACAAGAGCTTTGAACGATACACTAGACCAGATGGACCTCATAGATATTTACAGAACATTCCACCCTAAAACAACAGAATACTCATTCTTCTAGAGCAGACATGGAACTTTCTCCAGAATAGACCACATACTGGGTCACAAATCAGGTCTCAACCGATACAAAAAGATTGAGATTATTCCCTGCATATTCTCAGACCACAATGCTTTGAAACTGGAACTCAGTCACAAGAAAAAATTTGGCAGAAATTCAAACACTTGGAAGCTAAATACCACTCTGCTCAAGAATGTTTGGGTCAACCAGGAAATCAAAGAAGAACTTAAACAATTCATGGAAATCAATGAGAACGAAAACACATCGGTCCAAAACCTATGGGATACTGCAAAGGCGGTCCTAAGGGGGAAATATATAGCCATCCAAGCCTCACTCAAAAAAATAGAAAAATCCTGAATTCACCAACTGACTCTACACCTTAAAGAACTAGAGAAAAAGCAACAAACGATGCCTAAGCCACGCATTAGAAGAGAAATAATTAAAATTAGAGCAGAGATCAATGAATTAGGAACCAGAAACACAGTAGATCAGATCAACGAAACTAGAAGCTGGTTCTTTGAAAGAATTAATAAGATCGATAAACCACTGGCCAGACTTCTCTAAAAGAAAAGAGGAAGGACCCAAATTAATAAAATTATGAATGAAAGGGGAGAGATCACAACTAACACCAAGGAAATAGAAACAATTATTAGAAATTATTATCAACAACTATATGCCAATAAACTGAGCAATCTGGATGAAATGGAGGCCTTCCTGGAAACCTATAAGCTGCCAAGACTGAAACAGGAAGAAATTGACAACCTAAATAGGCCAATAACTAGTAACGAGATTGAAGCAGTGATCAAAAACCTCCCAAAAAACAAGGGCCTGATGGATTCCCTTGGGAATTCTACTAAACATTCAAAGAAGAAATAATACCTATTCTACTGAAGCTGTTTCAAAAAATAGAAACAGAAGGAAAACTTCCAAACTCATTCTATGAGGCCAGCATTACCTTAATCCCCAAACCAGGCAAAGACCCCATCAAAAAGGAGAATTTCAGACCGATATCCCTGATGAATATGGATTCCAAAATCCTCAACAAAATCCTAGCTAATAGGATCCAACAATACATTAAAAGGATCATCCACCACGACCAAGTGGGATCTATCCCTGGGATGCAAGGGTGGTTCAACATTCGCAAATCGATCAATGTGATAGAACACATTAATAAGAGGAGGGAGAAGAACCATATGGTCCTCTCAATTGATGCAGAAATAGCATTTGACAAAATACAACATCCTTTCCTGATTAAAACTCTTCAGAGTATAGGGATAGAGGGAACATTCCTCAAGTTCATAAAATCCATCTATGAAAAACCCACAGCGAATATCATCCTCAATGGGGAAAAGCTGAGAGCCTTTCCCTTAAGATCAGGAACACGTCAAGGATGCCCACTCTCACCACTGTTGTTCAACATAGTACTAGAAGTCCTAGCAACAGCAATCAGACAACAAAAAGAAATAAAAGGTATTCAAATTGGCAAAGAAGAAGTCAAACTCTCTCTTTTCACAGACGACATGATACTTTATGTGGAAAACGCAAGACTCCACCCCCAAATTACTAGAACTCATCCAGCAATTCAGTAATGTGGCAGGATACAAAATCAATGCACAGAAATCGGTTGCTTTCTTATACACTAACAACGCAATTGTAGAAAGAGAAATTAGATTAACGATTCCATTTACAATAGCACCAAAAACCATAAGATATAAGATACCTTGGAATAAACCTAACCAAAGAGGTAAAGGACCTATACTCTAGGAACTACAAAACACTCATGAAAGAAATTGAAGAAGACACAAAAAGATGGAAAAATATTCCATGCTCATGGATTGGAAGAATAAACATTGTTAAAATGTCTATGCTACCCAGAGCAATCTATACCTTCAATGCCATCCCGGTCAAAATTCCAATGATGTTTTTCAAAGTGCTGAAACAAACAATCCTAAAATTTGTATGGAATCAGAAAAGACCCCGAATTGCCAAGGAAATGTTGAAAAAGAAAAACAAAGCTGGGGGCATCACGTTGCCCGATTTCAAGCTATATTACAAAGCTGTGATCACCAAGACAGCATGGTACTGGCACAAAAACAGACATATAGACCAATGGAACAGAATAGAGAACCCAGATATGGACCCTCAACTCTATGGTCAAATAATCTTTGACTAAGCAGGAAAAAACATGCAATGGAAAAAAGACAGTCTCTTCAATAAATGGTGCTGGGGAAATTGGACAGCCACATGCAGAAGAATGAAACTCGACCATTCTCTAACACCAGTCACAAAGATAAACTCAAAGTGGATGAAAGACCTCAATGTGAGACAGGAATCCATCCAAATCCTAGAGGAGAACATAAGCAGTAACCTCTTTGAGATCGGCCACAGCAACTTCTTTCAAGATACATCTCCAAAAGCTAGTGAAACAAAAGCAAAAATGAACTTTTGGGACTTCATCAAGATAAAAAGCTTCTGCACAGCAAAGGAAACAGTCAACAAAACAAAGAGGCAACCCACAGAATGGGAGAAGATGTTTGCAAATGACACTACAGATAAAGGGCTGGTATCCAAGATCTATAAAGAACTTCTCAAACTCAACACCCAAAAACAAATAATCAAGTCAAAAAGTGGGCAGAAGATATGAAAAGACACTTCTCTGAAGAAGACATACAAATGGCTAACAGACACATGAAAAAACGTTCATCATCATTAGCCCTCAGGGAAATTCAAATCAAAACCACATTGAGATACCACCTTACACCAGTTAGAATGGCAAAAATGGACAGAGCAAGAAACAACAAATGTTGGAGAGGTTGTGGAGAAAGGGGAACCCTCTTACACTGTTCATGGGAATGCAAGTTAGCACAGCCACTTTGGAAAACAGTGTGGAGGTTCCTCAAAAATTTAAAAATAGAGGGGCGCCTGGGTGGCTCAGTCGGTTAAGCGTCTGCCTTGGGCTCAGGTCATGATCCCAGGGTCCTGGGGTCGAGCCCCACATCGGGCTCCCTGCTCGGCGGGGAGCCTGCTTTTCCTTCTCTCTCTGCCTGCCACTCTGCCTACTTGTGTTCTCTCTCTCTGTCAAATAAATAAATAAAATCTTTAAAAAAAAAAAAATAGAGCTACCCTATGACCCAGCAATTGCACTCCTGCGTATTTACCCCAAAGACACAGATGTAGTGAAAAGAAGGGCCATATGCACCCCAATGTCCATAGCAGCAATGTCTGCAATAGCCAAACTGTGGAAAGAGCCGAGATGCCCTTCAACAGATGAATGGATAAAGAAGATGTGGTCCATATATACAATGGAATATTATTCAGCCATCAGAAAGGATGAATACCCAACTTTTACATCAACATGGATGGGACTGGAGGAGATTATGCTAAGGGAAATAAGTCAAACAGAGAAAATCAGTTATCATATGGTTTCACTTATTTGTGGAACATAAGGAATAGCATGGAGGACATTAGGAGAAGGAAGGGAAAAATGAGGGGGTGGGAATCAGAGGGTGAGATGAACCATGAGAGACTATGGACTCTGAGAAACAAACAGGGTTTTAGAGGGAAAGGGGAAGGGGGGATGGGTTAGCCTGGTGATGGGTATTAAGGAGGGCACGTACTACATGGAGCACTGGGTGTTAATACGAAAACAATGGATCGTGGATCACCACGTCAAAAACTAATGATGTATTGTATGGTGACTAACATAACATAATAAAATTTTAAAAAATAAAAAATAAATATTAGGGCACAAACAAACAAACAAAAAGTAACTAAATACATCCATGTGTTCTTTTTTCCATTTTTCTGCAAGGAATGGCATAGTGCATTGTTTCACACTCTCCCATTTTTCCTCAATACATCTGATTAGCTCCTTCTTTTTAACAGCGCCTTAGTGCTTTGTTGTATGGATGTACTAGTTTATGTAACCATTCTCCTCTTTAAAAACATTTAACGTATATCCAGTCTTTTGATAATGCAAATAATGCTACAGTTAATAATCCTGTAATTATATCATTTTATACATATGTGAATATATCTGAGGGATCACTTCCCAGAAATTTGATTGCTGGGTCAAAAGGTGTGATATTTCTAAGGTTGTTGATAAACTTTGCCAAGTTTTGGCAAGTATCTCCTATAGAAAATGAACCAATTTTCATTCTCACCGCTAATGTATATCAGTACATTTTCTGTTGATAATCTTTCAGTTGGTTCTTATTCCACAGTATGCTTTCCATGAGATTTTCTTAAATTTCCAAATTATTTCATCTTTTAGAGCATGTCTGCTTCAAATTTTGCACATTATTAAAATCACAATTCTTTCTTACATTTCATCCCTTTAAGCAATCCTGTCCTGGACTTCTTTTTCCCATATCCGAGTCCTTGAATGGTATTCCCTTTTCCTAGATGTATGTATCCTGTGTGTTCCCATCATACCCTGTATGTCCACCATCATAACACCTCTCACACGTTAGTATAATTAATTGTGTCCTCCTCTGAACTGTAAGCATCATTCCTCTCTCTACAGTTGTTTGAAGTTAGGGAGCAGTCAACAAGACCACCTACTTTTGATAGCAATTGCAAGTTCAAGGGACCCCCAAGACCACCCTTGGGTTCCATTTTTCACTGGAAGGACTCACAAAGTTCACTGAAAGTTGTTAGGTTCATGGGTACAGTTTCTTACAATGAGCAGATACAGATTAAAATCAGCCAAAGGAAAAGACACATGAGGCAGAGGTCCAGAAAGTTCCAGAAGCAGAGGGTCCAGTTGTCCTCTCCCCTTTGGGGTCATGGATAGCACTAACTCTCCCAACAAGGTGTATAACAGTACACCTGGAGTAGTGCCAGTCAGGGCCCTAATGTCCTGAGATTTTCTTGGGGTCAGCTATATAAATTTGGTTGGCTACCCATGTTGCTGACCCCCATCTCTAGCCATTCCAGAGGTCATTCTGATACTCCATGACCCAAGCCACCACCCTAAACCTCATTGTTATTCTGGTATGGCCCAAGGTCCCCAAGTAAACAAGACACTTATCGTAGAGATCACCTCCCAGCAGCCCAGGACAAAAGCAGACCTCTATCTGGGTACGGTAAATTCTTTACTACGTAAGTTGTATCTACATAGCCTGGGAAAGCAGCAGAACATGCTCTAAATGCTCAGTAAATATTTTTAAATGAATCAATAAATATTTAATCGTATGAATATGACATTTTTATTATTGATCATTAAGATTGTTTCCAAATGTTTACTATTAGAATCATGCCCCAGTAAAGAGTTAGCATGTAAATTTAGGAGAACATTCTAAAGGTGAGATTGTTGGGTCAAAAGGCATGGATACTTTTAAGACTTCTGATTTATAGGGTCAAACTGCCTTCTGGAAAAGTTACAACAATTTACAGTCCTACCACCATTGAGTAAGCATGCCCCCCTGTGAACAGTCTCTCCAGGATTGGTATCTGTTTTTGTTTTGGTTTTTAAGCAGTGCCAATTAGATAGGGGAAAAGGTATCTCAATTATTTTTCAAGATACTTCTTATTTTATAAATTTTCTTTTTTTTTATTATGTTATGTTCTGTTAGTCACCATACAGTACATCATTAGTTTTTGATGTGGTGATCCACGATCCATTGTTTGCGTATAACGCCCAGTGCTCCATGCAGAATGTGCCCTCTTTAATACCCGTCACCAGGCTAACCCATCCCCCCATCCTCCTCCCCTCTAAAACCCTCAGTTTGTTTCTCGGAGTACATAGTCTCTCATGGTTCGTCTCCCCCTCCGATTTCCCCAAAATTTTCTGTTCTTTGGGAATTTCTTTAGGTTTGTCTTCATATGTACTTTTAGGAGTACTTTTAAGAGATATTTAAGAATATTAACCTAGTATTTGTCAAAATTATTGAAATATTTATCAGATTTGTTTTTGTTTATGATGTTTTGGTTATAGATGTTTTTATTTTTTACGTGGTCATATTTATTTGTCTTTTAATTTTATTTGTCTAATAACTTTCATTTTTTAAAATGTCTTCCCCACATCAAAATCAGTTATAAATACTAACCTATATTATCCTCTGGTTTAGTTATGCTTTTGGTTTTTTACATTTAATTTTTTCATTCATCTGAAATTTGTTTCTAAAGGGCATTCCTGTGACATTACTTTTTTACTATTATAAATGGACTCTTTTTCCTCAAGGGAAAAATTATTGCACAGGAAATCTATTTGATTTTTATTTGTAGCCTGGCTTCCTAGGAGTCATTCCTGTGTCTGCACAGTTTTAGTGTCCAGCCAGAGATTGGCCAGAGATTGTACTAAGACAATGGAGATAATAAGGTGTGTCCTCTCTTCCGCCTGCCAGTGGGTCTGTGTAAGGCTGGGAGTACATTCACACTTAGGCTCTTTTTAAGCCTGCCAGTGCACACACCTGTCTCAGCTCTTTGAGCCAAGGATGTGTGGGCAGCTGGAGCTGGTGTGGTCTCTGCTGTATGTGCAGCACAACCTGGAGTACAAGGAGAACTCAGCAAGTCCTTATGGTTGTCTCAGCTCCTCAGTCTTTCAAGTACTGGCCATCTGCCAGTCCATTGTTTGTTCCAAAGAGGCCTGCAGTCTCAGTTAAAGGAGCCACCAAGATCACCAAGTAAACTCCCTCCATCAGCAACAGGGAAACTGGTTTTGGACAGCCTGACACCCTCTGGTAAAACTCCCACAGGGTAAAGCTGGAAAGGCAAGAAGGCCATAGAGTGTGTGCTGCCCAAAGTTTAGTAGTTAATTTGAAAAACGCTTCTCTCTTTGTTGTATGCCTTTGGTTGGATTCCACAGCACTGAATAGTTGTGTTTTGACCATTTTGTCCAGCTGTTTGCTTTTAGGGGAGTAGCTTTTTTGTCATCTCACTCTATCCTGTGGGAAGTCAGAAGGCAGTTATCATATTTTAATTGGCCAATAGGTTTACATTGACTTTTAATAAACATGGTTAGTAAGTTCCAAAAGCAAACATTTTAGGTAAACCAATATAGTTAATATAGTATAAAATTTTACCCTTTAAAATAAATACCATACTATATACCAAAAGCATGAACTAGAATGTATTTTGATGAGGCTTATATTAATGACACTGAACATTTAATAATTAACTAGTTTTTAAGATACATGAAAAATAAAGGTTAATATTTTAAAGATCTAGGGAATAAAATGTACAGCATAAGGAATATAGTCAGTGGTATTGTAATAGCATTGTATGATGACAGATGGGAGCTACATTTGTGAGCATAGCATAACATATAGAGATGTTGAATCACTGTTGTACACCTGAAATTAATGTAACATTGTGTGTCAGCTATGCACAAATAGAAAAATTTTAATTAAAAACAAAAAAAAATACTTAAAAGAATCTACATGAAGAAAACTATAAACAATAAAATTTAATTGAGGAACATAAGAGAAGATTGAAATAAAGACAGGCTTTATACTTAGGTAGGAATAGTGAGCATTGTAAAGTGGCCAATCCCCAGTAAATTTATCTATGAATTCAATATAGTCTACATCAGAACTCAACACCTGAGCACCTGATTTCGGTTTTGTCTGGTTGGGTTTTGGGATTTGGGGACAGGGGTTTCTTCTTTGGTGATAGTGTTGGAGAGGTAGGAGGTGTACAGAAACCTGGCAAAATGATTCTAAACTTCATCTGGGAGAATAAAACATGAGAGAATGGCCAAGAACATTCTAGCAAATGCAAGTAATGAGACGGATAATGAAATGGTGTAGTGAGCAATAGAATAGTCAAAATATAAACCCAAATACATATGAGCAATGGCATATAATATAGATATCATTTTAAATCAGTGGGGAAAAAAACTAATGACCAAATTACTTTTCAGTAATCCAGCAAACTAGGAGTCATCCTTGACATCTCCTTACCCCTCATATCCAGTTAGTCACTAGTACTGTCTGTTCTACTTCTTAAATGTTTCTCAGATCCTTCCTTTTTTGTTCTGTTTCCACGACTGTCATTTTATCAGACTACTGTCATTTCTCACTTGAGTACTGCAATAGCCTCCTGGCTGATCTGTCTGCATCCTACTCCTGTCTTTTCTAATTCATTTTCACATTATAGCCAGGGTGACCTAAAAGCACAAATATGATGTAACTACCCTCAGGCCAACTATTCTTCCAAACTCTAGCTGTACCATTTTCTCTGCAGTATAGCACAGTAGTTAAGAAATAATCCAGTCAAGAAATGGGCAGAAGACATGAACAGACACTTCTCCAAAGACATACAGATGGCCAACAGACACATGAAAAAATGTTCAACATCGCTAGCCGTCAGGGAAATACAAATCAAAACCACAATAAGATACCACCTTACTCCAGTTAGAATGGCAAAGATTAACAAGACAGAAAACAACAAATGTTGGCGAGGATGTGGAGAAAGGGGAACCCTCTTACACTGTTGGTGGAATGCAAGCTGGTACAGCCACTCTGGAAAACAGTATGGAGGTTCCTCAAGACGTTAAAAATAAAGCTATTCTACGACCCAGCAATTGCACTGCTACGTATTTACCCCAAAGATACAGATGTGGTGAAAAGAAGGGGCACATGCACCCCAATGTTCATAGAAGCAATGTCCACAATAGCCAAACTGTGGAAGGAGCTGAGGTGTCTTTCAACAGATGAATGGATAAAGAAGATGTGGTTCATATATACAATGGAATATTACTCAGCCATCAGAAAGGATGAATACCCACCATTTGCAGCGACATGGGTAGAACTGGAGGGATTATGCTAAGTGAAATAAGTCAAGCAGAGAAGGACATTATCATATGATTTCACTCATATGTGGAACATAAGGAATAACGCAGAGGACCACAGGGGAAGGGAGGGAAAACTGAGCGGGAAGAAATCAGAGAGGAAGACAAACCATGAGAGACTCTGGACTCCAGGAAACAGACTGAGGGTTACAGAAGGGAAGGGGGTGGGGGAATGGGGTAACCCGGTGATGGGTATTAAGGAGGACACGTGTGGTGATGAGCACTGGGTGTTATATGCAGTTAATGAATCATCAAAAAAAAAACTCAGACCAACTGCCTACATTCATATGCTGCTCCATCTCTTAATAGCTGTGTGGCTCTGGGCAAATTAGTGTACTTCTCTTTGCATAAAATTGAGTTTCTTCAATATAAAATGAGAATAATAGGGGCACCTGGCTGGCTCAGTCAGTAGAGTGTGCGACTCTTGATCTCTTGAGTTCAAGCCCCACATTGGGGGTAGAGATTACTTAAAAATAAAATCTTGAAAAAAAAAGAAAGAATAATAGTAATCTACCTCAGTAGGTTGTTTTGAGGATTAAATTAATTTATTTAAATCTCTTAGAACTGTGCTTAACATATAAGCAATATATATTTATTTGCTATTATATTTATTATTATTGCTGTCTACACCCCAGCCATAGAGCACCACGCTCTCTAGCACCTTCAGGCCTTTATACATGTTTCCTGTGTGGAATGTTTACTCCCACTTCTTATTTTCTTAACTTCAGTTCAAACTTTAGATCTCAGTTTAAATGGTATTTTTCTCAGGAAAGCCTTGTCTGAGCTGCTAAGTGAGTCAGACACCCTTTATATGCTCCCAAAGCTCCCTGAAATTCTTCCCAATACTTTCATGCTTGGATTATTATTTTTAATAACTTGTTGAATGCCCAATTACCCAACAGGAACAGAAAATCATGAAGCCCAAAGCCTAACATGGTGTCTGACACATAATGGGCATTTACTACATCTTTGTGACTAATGGTGTGACTGACTAAACAGTGCTGGGTGTATATATATAATTCTTATAGCAAAATAAATTCCAGAGGAATCAAAGATAATGTCAAAAATCAAACTATGGAAATATTTAAGAAAATGTGGGGCTCTTCTGCAAGATGGCATAGGAAGATCTTGAAACTCACCCCATCCTACAGATAACATCAAATCTACAGCTGCATGTGGATCATATCCCTCCGAAAAAGATCTGAAAACTAGATGAACTGTTTCTCCACAGCAAAAGACAAAAAGTTCACGTTGAGATAGGTAGGAGAGGCAGAGATAAGGATTTACCAGAAACCCCACCCCAGCACTGTGACACGACAGTGAGGTTTCTCACCGGTCCAGTATTTCTCCTGGAAGAGTGAGGGGATGATGTCTCACTGAAGGCATCCCTATCCCTGGGATCTGAACCAGAGAGATGAGCCCCCAAAACATCTAGCTTAGAAAATGCAAAGGGGCTGATATCTAAGGGACCCAAAGTGCTGTAGGAAACTGAGATGCCCCTTTTAAAGAGCTTACATGCAGTCTCACTCTCCCCAAGACCCAGCAGAAAAATAGTAGTTTGAAAAGTGCCAAGACTCTATTGTAAAAGAAATTCATTTGGCAATCTAAAAGCATCTGCTGGAAGGGCAAAGGACCATTGAAACTCACCCTGGAGATAGAGGTGCTGGCAGAAGCCAATTTTGCACTCTCCACTTACCCTGCTAGCACAAGTGGGTGAGCTCACAGGCAGCACCCTTCTGCTGCATTGCTAAGACAGGTGGGGACAAGCAGTCACCACAACATCCCACTGCCTGAGGAAACTGGAGAGCACAGAAGGTTGCAGCACTCCCCCACTCTGTAGCTGGGGCAGGCAAGCACAACATTCATGGCAACCTCTCATTCCCTAAATAAAGTTGGTAAGTGTAGGCAGTTGCAGCGCTCCCTCACTCTCTGGCTGGGGCTATCATTCTCCTGCTCCCAGCCTAAAACTAGCATGCATGCACAGACAAGGTACTCTCGCACTACGTTCCTGAAGACCACAGGCATACAGTCAAGACATTTTCCCCTGCTTTTATGAAGCTAGCAAACATGCCCTGCCCCATATACTCTGCCTAGATAAAGCCAGCAGATACATGCAGTCCACACAGGGGACACCACTCAATCGCCTGGCCCTGGTGGCCATAGTGGTTGGCATTCCTGAGCTCCACAAGAATGTAACACTCAGACAGTTCTTGGCAAGCCACCACCATCAGGACACTGCACAGCAGCAGACTGAAACACAACCCCAGTCTTCTGGAAAAAAGGTCTATTTACTTAGCTTGGAGCTTCAGCTTAAAGGATAGGCTTCTGGTTTCCCATGCATGTAAAGATTAAAGAGATGCTCCCAGGGAACCTAATTAGAGACACACCATCCTTGCACACCCCCTTGGCCTTCTACATCTTAACCAGACCTCTCAGAAAGGAGCTTACACACTTATCTGGAACCTCAATTTTTGCAAATGTTCCCCAGGGGACACCTCTAAATCTCCTGGTCTGGAGGCAGCAGGGACTATGATTGTAGCCCCCACAGGATTGTATATACTTTTATATTTTAAAAGCTGCTGCCTAAGAGTCTGCTTCCAATCAACCCAAAACTGGGTTGGAATAGGTGGTTTAGACAATCACAAAGGTTCAAGAGACAACAAAGAGCTAAAAAGTAGGGTTGAAAGAGAAGTTTCATCACCTACACAAGGCACTACTTTAAGAGTGAGAGAGATAGCTGCTTCAAGTAGTACATAGAAACACACCGAGAGTCAAGCAAAATGAAGAAACAGAAAAATATGTTCCAGATAGAAGAACATGACAGAACCTCAGAAAAAGACCTTAATAATGTGGAGAAAAGTAATTTGTCAGAAAAAGAATTTAAGGTAAGGGTCATAAGGATGCTCATGGAACTCGGGAGGAGAGGGGTGAACACAGTGAGAACTTCAACAAAGAGATAGAAAGTATAAGAAAGGACCAAGAAGGGGGTGCCTGGGTGGCTCAGTCAGTTAAGCATCCGACCCTTGATTTCAGCTCCGGTCATGATCTCAGGGTTGTGAGATTGAGCCTTGCATCGGGCTCCTCACTGGACATGGAGCCTGCTAAAGATTCTCTCTCTCTCCCTCTCCCTCTGCCCCTCCCCACCTCTCTCTCTCCCTCTCTTTAAAAAAAAAAAAAAGGGATCAGGAGGGGTTCAATGGCAGACTAGATGAAGCAGAACAGATCAGTGATCTAGTAGACTGCAGTGGAACTCACCAAAGCAAAGCAATGAAAAGAAAAAAAAATTTTTTTAATAAAGGTAACTTAAGGGACCTCTGGGACAACATCAAATAGAATAACACTTGCATTATAAGGGTCCCAGAAGGAGAAGAGAAAGGGCAGGAAATGTATTTGAAGAAATAATGGCTGAATACTTCCCTAACTAGCGGAAGGAAATAGACATCCAGGTCCAGGAAGCTCAAAAGATTCCAATTAAGATGAATCCAAAGAGATCCATACCAAGACACATTATAATTAAAATGTCAAAAGTTAAAGAGAGAATCTCAAAAGCAAAAAGAGGAAAACCAAATTATTTCATACAAGGGAAATCCCATAAGGCTATTAGGAGATTTCATGGCAGAAACTTTGCAGGCCAGAAGAGAGTGGCATGACATATTCAAAGTGTTGAAAGGAAAACACCCTCCAACCAAGAATGCAGGCATACCTCAGATACTGTGGGAGATTGAATCAGTAATTGGAAACCTCCTAACAAAAGTCCAGGACAGGATGGCTTCAGTGGTGAATTCTACCAAACATTTGAAGAACGTTTAATGCCTATACTTCTCAAACTCCTCCAAGAAATTGAAGAGGAGGGAATGCTCCAAAACTGATTTCACAAGGCCAGCATTACCCTGATACCAAAAGCAAAGAAGAACACCAAAAAGAAAGAGAGAGGGAGGGAAGGAAAAGGAAATTACAGGCCAATATCCCTGAGGAACATACATGCAAAAATCAACAAAACATTAATAGTCCAAACTCGGCAATTCATTAAAATGATCTTACATCATGATCAAGTGGGATTTATTCTAGGGATGCAAGTATGGTCAGCATCCACAAATCAATCAAGATGATATACACCACATCAGCAAAATGAAGGCTAAAAATGATGTCATTTTAATAGATGCATAGAAAGCACTTGAGAAAATTCATCCATTTATGGTAAAAAAAAAAAAAAAAAACTCAGCAAAATGGGTATAAAGGGAACTACCTCAACATATTAAGGGCTATATATGACAGAGCCACAGCTAAGATCTTACTCAGTGGTGAAAAGCTAAAGCTTTTCCTCTAAGATTAAGAACAAGATAAGGATGCCTACTCTTGCCACTTTTATTCAACAAAGAATTGGAAGTGCTAGCCAGAACAATTATGCAAGAAAAAGAAATAAAAGGCATCCAAATTGGAAAGGAAGAAGTAAAACTTCCACTATTTGCTGACGACATAATACTGTATATAGAAAACCCTATAGACTCCACCAAAAAACTATCAGAACTAATAAGTGAATTCAGTAGAGTTGCAAGATACAAAATTAATATACAAAGCTCTGTTGCATTTCTGTACATTAACAAAATATCAAATCAAAATAATCCCATTTACAATTGCATTAAAAAGAATGAAATACCTAGAAATAAATTTAACCAAGGAGGTGAAAGATCTATTACCTGAAAACTATGTGACATTAATGAAAGAAATTGAAGATAACACAAATAAATGGAAAGATATTTTGTGTCATAGGTTAGAAAAATGGATATTGTTAAATGTCCATTCACCCAAAGCAATCTACAGATGCATTGCAATGCCTATCAAAATTCCAATGACATTTTTTACAGAATTAGAATAATACTGTAACTTCTGTGGAAGGAACCACAAAAGACCCTAAATAGCCAAAGGAATGTTAAGAAAGAAGAACAAAGCGAGAGGTATTACTGTGCCTGATTTCAAACAGTATTATGAAGCTATGATAATCAAAACAGTGTGGTATTGTCATAAAAACAAACACATAGATCAATAGAACTATAGATATAGATAACCCAGAAATAAACCCTCATGTATATGGTCAGTAAATTTTCAGCAAAGGAGGCAAGAATATACAATGGGGAAAGGACAGTCTATTTAATAAATAGTGTTTTGAAAACTGGACAGCTACTACACACAAAGGAATGAAACTGGACCACTATCTTACACCATCTACAAAAAATTAACTCAAAATGGATTCGAGACTTGAATGTAAGACCTAAAACCATAAATGCCCTAGAAGAAAACATAAGCAATAAGCTCCTTGAGATCAGTCTTAGTAATTTTTTTTATCTGACTCCAAAGGCAAGGGGAACAAAAGCAAAAATAAACAAATGGGACTACATCAAACTAAAAAGCTTCTGTACAGCAAAGGAAACCCTCAACCAAACAGAAGGGCAACTTTCCAAATGGGAGAAGATATCTGTAAATCATATATCTGATAAAGGGTTAATATCCAAAATATATATAAAGAATTTATACAATTCAATAGGAGAAGTGATCCAGTTAAAACATGGGCAGATGATTTGAATAGACATTTTTCTAAAGAAGACATACAGATAGCAAACAGGCACATGAAAAGATGCTCAACATCACTAATCAGGGAAATGCAAATCAAAACCATAATGAGATAGCACCTACACCTGTTAGAAGGGCTAGTATCGAAATGACAAGAAATAACAAAATGCTGGCAAGGATGTGGAGAAAAGGGAACACTTTGTATTGTTGGTGGCATTGTAAATTTGTACAGCCACTGTGGAAAACCATATGGAGATTCCTCAAAATTAAAAATAGAACTACAGGGCACGCCTGAGTGGCTCAGTCAGTTAGGCGTCTGCCTTTGGCTCAGGTCATGATCCCAGGGTACTGGTGCTGAGCCCCACATCGGGCTCCCTGCTCAGGGGGTGTCTTCTTCCCCTTCTCCTTCTGCCTCTCCCCCAGCTTATGCTTTCTCTCTTGCTCACTCTGTCTCCCAAGTAAATAAAATCTTTAAAAAAAAAAAAAAAACAGAATTACAATATGATCCAACAATTCCACTACTGGGTATCTATCCAAAGAAAACAGAAACACTAATTCAGAAAGGTGTATGTACCCCTTTTTTCATTGCAGCACTATTTACAAAGCCAGAGTATGAAAACAAGTGTTCATCAATAGATAAGTGGATAAAAAGATGTGGTTTATATACCCAATACGACTCAGCCATAAGAAAATCTTGACATTTGCAACAACATTAGATGGACCTTGAGGGTATTATTCTAAGTAGTATAAGTCGGAGCAAGACAAATACCACAGGATTTCACTTATATGTGGAATCTAAAAAACAAACAAAAAACCAAGATTCATAGATACAGAGAACAGATTGGTGGTTACCAGACAGGAGGTGTGTTTGGAGGAAACAGAATGGGATCACAAAGTACATGCTTTTAGTTACAAAAGGAAACCCTCAACTAAACAGAAGGGCAACTTACTGAATTGGAGAAGGTACATCATTGGGCTGTAATGTACAGCATTAGGAATATAGTCAATAATATTGTATTACCTTTGTAGAGTAGAAGATGGTGACTACACTTACTGTGGTGATCATTTTGCAATGTATACAAATGTCAGTTCACTATGTTCTATACCTGAAACTAATGTAGTATTGTATGTCAGTTATACCTGATTTGAAAAAAAAAATGTGGGTAAATGTTTTTATATTATTGAGGTAAGCAATGTAGTTCTGTTCCAAAAGCCATAAAAGAAAATTGTAGTAAACTTGACTACTGTTACTCTTTTTTTAAATGACTAACATCTCAATAGAAGAATAGTCAAAGTTCATGAAGGGGCAGTTAGCAGAAGAAATACAAATGACCAATAAATATGAATAATCAATGGGGCGCCTGGGTGGCTCAGTCGTTAAGTGTCTGCCTTCAGCTCAGGTCATGATCCCAGGGTCCTGAGATCGGGCCCCATATCGGGCTCCCTACTCAGTGGGGAGCCTGCCTCTCCCACTCCCTCTGCTTGTGTTCCTGCTCTCGCTATCTCTCTCTCTGTCAAATAAATAAATAAAATCTCTTTAAAAAAATATGAATAATGAAGGAAATGCAAGTTGAAATAGTGATTTGTTTTGTTTCATTTCTTACCAGACTGGCAAAGATTAAAAAAAGTTTGATAATCTGTAGTGTTCTCCAAGGTGTGAGGGAATGGGCATTCTTCTCCACTGTTAGTTGGTAATGTAAATTGCCAAGATGTCTAACAAAGTTTAAGTGCAAATGTAATTTGGCAATGGGTTATCCTTTATAATGACCAGTGTTCAAAGATAAGTATATAACAGTATATCTCAAGCGTTGTTTATAGTAAAAAAAAAATTGGAAACAATCTAAATATCTAACAGCACATTCATTATATTATGCAGGCAACCTTGGCTAGCTCACATGTCATATGTAGGATTTCCCTACTGCTAATAGGCATGGGAAAATTCAGAGCTTTTTGCTCTTTTCTGTGACAAACACAAGAATGAGAGGAAAAGGAATACATGTTAATAAAGAAGAAATAAGGTAACCTTGTTTGCTACCCTGAAAAAATGTTTGTGTGTATACATACTTGCACAATGGCACATACAGTGCAATAGCTAGTATAAATTATGACAGACCTATATTGGTTATGACAAGTGCTCCCCTTTAAAAAGAAAGAAAAAAGCTGTTTTCAAAACATGTATATAATTTCCTTTGCATAAGTCTCTTCAATATATGGTGATGGGACAACTGGATATCCACATGTAAAAAAATGAAGTTGGACTTCTACCTTATATCATATACAAAAATTAACTGAAATCAATCAGACTTAAATGTAAAAGCTAAGACTGTAACACTCTTAGAAGCACTTCATGAAAGGGGAAATGCTTCATAACATTGGATTTGGCAGTGATTTCTTATAACACCAAAAGCATAAGCAATTGATGACAAATTAGATGTGTTGGACTTCATTACAGTTAAAAACTTTTGTGCATCAAAGGACCCTATCAAAAAGTGAAAAGACAGCCTACAGAGTGGTAGAAGATATTTGCAAATTATATACCTAATAAGGGTCTATCTAGTATCAGGATATCTAAAGAACTCCTACAACTCAACAACAAAAGGATAATCCATTGCCAACAAATTGGACAACCTGGAAGAAATGGTTAAAATTCTAGAAACATATAAATTACCAAAGCTGAAACAGGAAGAAATAGAAAATGAACAGACCAATAAACAGCAAAGAAATTGAATCAGTAATCAACAAACAAAAGTCTAGGACCAGATGGTTTCACAGGCGAATTCTACCAAACATTTAAAGAAGAGTTAATACCTATTCTTCTCAAACTATTCCAAAAAATAGAAAAGGAAGGAAAACTTCCAGATTTATACTCTGAGTCCAGCATTACCTAGATGCCAAAACCAGATAGACACCACTAAAAAAGAACTACAGGCCAATATCCCTGATGAACATAAATGCAGAAATTCTCAGTAAAATACTAGCATACCAAATCCAGCAATACATTTAAAAAAATCATTCCCCACAATCAAGTGAGATTTATTCCTGGGTTACAAGGGTGGTTCAATATTTGCAAATCAGTTGTGATATATCACATTAATAAACGAAAGGGTAATAACCATATGATCATTTCAGTAGATGCAGAAAAAGCATTTGACAAAGCACAACATCCATTCATGATAAAAACCCTCAACAAAGTAGGTTTAGAGGGAACATACCTCAACATAATAAATGCCATATATGAAAAAATAAACAGCTAATATCATCCTAGATGGGGAGAAACTGAGAGCTTTTCCTCTACAGATGGGAACAAGATAGGGATGTCTACTCTCACCACTGTTATTTAATGTAGTACTAGAACTCCTAGCCATAGCAATCAGACAAAAAGAAATAAAAGGCATCCAGATCAGCAAGGAAGAAGTTAAACTTTCACTCTCTGCAGATGACATGATACACTATATAGAAAACCCAAAAACTCCATCAAAAAATTGCTAGAACTGGTAAACGAATTCAGTAAAGTCAGAGGAAACAAAATCAGTCTACAGAAATCTGTTGCATTTCTATATACCAATAATGAAGCAGCAGAATGAGAAACTAAGGAATCAATCCCATTTACACATGCACCAAAAACAATAAAATATCTAGGAATAAACCTAACCAAAAAGGTGAAAGACTTGTACTCTGAAAACTATAAAACACTGATGAAAGAAATTGAAGATGACACAAAGAAATGGAAAGACAGATGGCTCAGTCGTTAAGCATCTGCCTTTGGCTCAGGTCATGGTCCCAGGGTCCTGGGATCGAGTCCCACATCAGGCTCCCTGCTCGGCGGGAAGCCTGCTTCTCCCTCTCCCACTCCCTCTGCTTGTGTTCCCTCTCTAGCTGTGTCTGTCTCTATCAAATAAATAAATAAAATCTTTTTTAAAAAAAAGAAAAGAAAAGAAATGGAAAGACATTACATGCTCATGGATTGGAAAAACAAATATTGTTAAAATGTCTATACTACCCAAAGCAATCTACACATTTAATGCAATCCCTATCGAAAAATCAACAGCATTTTTCACAGAACTAGAACAAGCCATCCTAAAATTTGTATGGAACCATAAAAGACCCGGAATAGCCAAAACAACCTTGAAAAAGAAAAAAAACGGAGGCATCAGAATCCCAGACTTCAAGTTACGTTACAAAGCTGTAGTGATCAAAACAGTGTGGTACTGGCACACATGGTTAAGTGGAACAGAGTGGAAAACCCACGAATGAACCCACAACTATAGGGTCAATTAATCTTTGACAAAGCAGGAAAAACTATCCAGTGGGCAAAAGACACTCTCTTCAACAAATGGCTTTGGGAAAACTGGATGGCAACATGCAAAAGAATGGAACTGGACCACTTTCTTACACCATACATACACAAAAATAAATTCAAAATGGATTAAAGACCTAAATGTGAGACTTGAAACCATAAAAATCCTAGGAGAGGACACAGGCAGCAACTTCTTTCTAGCTATGTCTCCTGAGGCAAGGGAAGTAAAAGCAAAGATAAACTATTGAGACTACATCAGAATAAAAACCTTATGCGGCGCCTGGGTGGCTCAGTTGGTTAATAATGCAACTGCCTTCGGCTCAGGTCATGATCCTGGAGTCTCAGGATTGAGTCCCACATCGGGCTTCCTGCTCAGTGGGGAGTCTGCTTCTCCCTCTGCTCCTCCCCCCTCTCATGCTCTCTCTCTCTCATTCAGTCTCTCTCTCAAATAAATAAAATCTTTTAAAAAATAATAATAAAAATAAAAACCTTCTGGGGCACCTGGGTGGCTCAGTCATTAAGCATCTGCCTTCGGCTCAGGTCATGATCCCAGGGTCCTGGGATCAAGCCCCACATTGGGCTCCCTGCTCTGCGGGAAGCCTGCTTCTCCCTCTCCCACTCCCCCTGCTTGTGTTCCCTCTCTTGCTGTCTCTCAATGTCAAATAAATAAAATCTTTAAAAAATAATAAAAATAAAAACCTTCTGCACAGTGATGGAAACCTAAAAGGCAAGCTACAGAATGGGAGAAGATATTTGCAAATGACCTGTCCAATAAAGGGTTAGTAGCCAAAATACATAAAGAACTCCTACAACTCCAAAGAACTCCTACAACACCAAAGAAACAAATACTCCAATTTAAAAATGGGCAGAAGGGGCGCCTGGGTGGCTCAGATGGTTAAGCGTCTGCCTTCGGCTCAGGTCATGATCCCAGGGTCCTGAGATCGAGCCCCTCATCAGGTTCCCTGCTCAGTGGGGAAGCCTGCTTTTCCCTCTCCCTCTCCCACTCTCCCTGCTTGTGTTCCCTCTCTTGCTGTGTCTCTCTCTGTCAAATAAATAAAATCTTTTTTAAAAATTAATAAATAAATAAAAGAAATAAATAAAAATGGGCAGAAGACATGAATTGACATTTCTCCAAAGATATACAGATGGCCGACAGACACATGAAAAGATACTCATCATCACTTATCATCAGAGAAATGCAAGTCAAAACTACAATGAGATATCACCTCACACCTTTCAGAATGGCTAAAATGAACAACACAAGAAGATTTGGAGAAAGGGGAACCGTCTTGCACTGTTGGTGGGAATGCAAACTGGTGTAGCCACTCTGGAAAACGGTATGGACGTTCCTCAAAAAATTAGAAATAGAACTACCCGATGATCCAGCAATCACACTACTAGGTATTTACCAAAAAAATACAAAAATACTAACTCAGAGGAATACATGCACCTCTATGTTTATAGCAGTATTATCTACAATAAACAAATTATGGAAAGAGCCCAAGTGTCCATCGACTGATGAATGGATAAAGAAAATGTGGTGTGTATGTATAGTGGAATATTACTCAGCCATAAAAGAATGAAATCTTGTTTAAAATGACATGGATGGAGCTAAAGAGTATTATGCTACTCAACATTAAGTCAGAGAAAGACAAATACTATATGATTTTGCTCACATGTGGAATGTAAGAAGCAAACAAAATGTAACAAATGAACATAGGGAAGAAAAAAGAGAGGGGGGCAAGCCATAAAACAGACTCTTAGCTATCAAGAACAAACTGGTAGTTAGCAGAAGGGTGGTGCATGAGGGGGATGGGTGAAATAGGTGATGGGGATTAAGGAGGGCACTTGTTGTGATGACCACCGGCTAATGTATGGAAGTGTTGAGTCACTATATTGTACCCCTGAAGCTTATATTACACTATATGTTTAACTAACTGGAACTTAAAGATTTAAAGAAAAGAAGACAACCCAGTTAAAAACTGGGCAAAGGACTTAAATAGACATTTTCCCAAAGGATATAAATAAATAGCCAACAACCACATGAAAAGATGCTCAACATCATTAATCATAGGACAGTGCAAATTAAAATCAGAGTGAGATATCACAACAGACTCATCAAATGACTTAAAGTAATTGACAATACCAAATGACTGCAAGATGCAGAGAAACTGGATCACTCATCCACTACTAGTGGGAATGTAAAATGATACTGCCACTGTGATAAAACAGTAACTGCACTCCTGGGCATCCATCCTAGAGAAATGAAAAACTGTTCATACTAAAACCTGTCCACAAATGTTTTTAGCAGCTTTATTTGTAATAGCCAAAAACTGGAAACAACCCAGATATCCTTCAACAGGTGAATGGTTAAACTGGTAATCTGTACAATGAAATAGTACTCTGCAATAAAAAGGAACAGACTGTTGATACAGCAAGAGCCTGAGTGAATATCCAGAGAATTGTGCTGAACCAAAAATGCCAATACCAAAAATTATATACTATATGGTTCTATTTATATAACATTTTGCAATAAAATTATACAAAAAGAAAGTCGATTAGCGGTTGCCAGAGGTCAAAGAGAGGGTGGCCGAGAGAGAAATCAATGTGGCTATAAGAGCAAATAAAGGACTGTCGTAGTGAAGGAAATGTTCTTCTCTGTGTTGACTCTGTCAGGTTATATTGTTTTGCAAGATGTCACCAGTCACCATTGGAGGAAACTGAGTAATGGGTACAAGAGATCTTTCTGTATTGTTTTGTACAGTTGTATGTGAATCTACAATTGTCTCAAAATAGAAAAAATTTTTAATATAAATGAAGGGCTTACGGGGACATACATTGTTCCTTGCATTATGTGTTCTAGCCTGGGTGTTTTGTGTCTTTTGCTGATTTGTTCTGTTTCTGGTGCCTTTGCTTAGTTGTCATGCTGTTTCTTTTGCTCATGCTCATGCTCTGTCCAGATTTTCTCATTGCTGTGGTAGAGCACAAAGGAAATTCTCCTTGATACTCTTCCCACCTTATCTGGAACTAATTTATCTTGTCCTTAAGAGCTGCAGGCACTGCATTTTGGTTCACTGCTCTGTAGACCGAAGGGGTGGAAGCAAGGGGGGAGGAGACTTCTCTGGGGTAAATGCAGCCCTTCCTCAAGAACCAATATTCTGTTCATCCTTCTGATCTCATTAAGTGTCCTAGACACAGCCCACTCCTCCCCTCCAAGGTACATCCCACTCTATGGGCTTAGGGTTAGTCCCTCAATTTAACATAGTGCCCTGAAAGATTCTGCACCCTGGAAGCCCTCCTGCCCTCTGCCCAAGTCTCAGCAAGCTCTATAGGAGCTTCTATTGGAGTTGTCCTTGACTTGCGCCCACTAATCTGCTATCACTAAACTGAAGTTTTTAATGAAGTTCTAATCTAATAGTCTCACTCCCACGGCTATTTCTGAGAAGTAGGGTTAGGGGTAGTATTAGCAGACATGGGGGACTATCCGACGCTTGAATCTAGTGTTTCTTTTTCCAACTGCTCCTTTTCAAAATATTTGGTTTAAACTTGTAACCCCTTTTATTGTTTAGTTGTGGCTGAAAATCTTTTAGCAGTTCTGCTTTGTCATTATTTTTGTTTATGTTATTAGAGATTTGAAGGAGAAATAATCTGTGAATCTGCTTTACGCAGTACTTTAATGGAATTCTCACTTATTTTATAATTATGAAAAGCAGGTGTTTTTCAAGGATTTCTAATATTCAGCAAAAACTCAAAGGCCTTCTGGCTTTAATTCTCTCAGTCCTCCTTCATTAAAAAAGGCCTCAAAAAAAAAGGCCTCGAGGGGCACCTGGGTGGCTCAGTCAGTTAAGCGTCTGCCTTCGGCCCAGGTCATGATCCCAGGGTCCTGGGATCGAGTCCCACATTGGGTTCCCTGCTCAGTGGGCGGAGGGTGGGGGGGAGGAGGTCTGCTTCTCCCTTTCCCTCTGCCTGCCGCTCCCCGTGCTTGTGCCCTCTCTCTGTCAACTAAATAAATAAACTCAAAAAATAATGCCTTGAGATCACATTTTGAAATAGTATTTATTTCACTATTCTAAGCTCTCTTTTTGGATTGATCTAAGATTTTGTTTACTGCTGAAGTCCATCTTGAGTATTTTAGCCCTTATTGGTTTTTCTCTTGCTTGAGCAGAGACAGTTATAGAATAGTATCATGCAAAGTAACAGATAGGATTCTTCCACCTTTGTTGTTGTTGTTACAAGAATCTTTATGGATATTATCCTAAAGAATTCAGGCTACAGGGTCCATTTTTGTTCTTGGTTATAATTACTTGATATTATTGTATCTTTTTTTTTTATAGGAATCAACAGTGAAAGAACCTGAAATTACCACAACCCTTCAGATACATTTCTTTGGAAAAAGAGGAGAAAGAAAACTTCATTATCAGGAATTTCGAAGGTAAATGCAAATATTTATATTCATTTAAGAAAATTTATAGGTAAAAGTTTATAAAACAACTGAATATACTCATTTCCCGGAACTGCAGACAATAAAACTAAATGTGTGGATCTATATAGTATTTATCTCTGAGAACAAAACCCATTAAAAAAAAACTGAAGTTACTATGCTCAAAAATATCTAACCTATTATGAAAAGTAATATGTTTTATAGAATACAATTTTATTTTATTTATTTATTTATTTATTTTTTAGTCAGGGCTGTCACAGATGTATAGGGGTTTTTGGTAGCACAGATCATATAGCGTACTAGTTTGGAGTTTGGGAGTAGTTGATCAGGGAAGACTTTCTGAAGGAAATGGCACCTAAGCTGAATCTTTTTTTTTTTTTTTTTAAAGATTTTTTTAATTTATTTATTTGAGAGAGAGAATGAGAGAGAGAGAGAGCACATAAGAGGGGGGAGGGTCAGAGGGAGAAGCAGACTCCCTGCCGAGCAGGGAGCCCGATGCGGGACTTGATCCCGGGACTCCAGAATCATGACCTGAGCCGAAGGCAGTCGCTCAACCAACTGAGCCACCCAGGCTCCCACCTAAGCTGAATCTTGACGGATGAGCAGAAATTACCCAAGCAGAAATGGTGTGGACAGGAAAACATTTGAGGAAAAGAGAACAGCATGAGAAAAGACGTAGAGGCATGAAAATGTACGGTTCGTGAAGGGAATTACAAGCAGCTGAGTGTAGGGTAGTAGACATAAGGTGGTGTGATAAAAGGTGAGAACAGAGGCTGGAGAAGTGTGTACCTGCCTTCAGAAACTTTTGTACTCCGAAAGATCAAGCTTGAATTAACAGTGGGAGGCCCTGAAGAATGATGCGTGAGGGACACCTGGTCAGCTGTGCGTGTCATTTTGGCAGCAGAATAAAGGATAGATTTTATGAGAGAGAAGACCATTCAGATATTCCAAATAAGAAATGATGAGAGCCTTGAACTGGTGTAGTGGCAATAAGGATTTTGAAATAGAGTTTTCAAGACCTATTTAGGAGATTAAATTGTAGGGCTTAATGATTGAGGAATGAGGTGGAATGCATGAAGACCCAAGTTTCGGGGCACCTGGGTGGCTCGGTTGGGCGTCTGCCTTTGGCTCAGGTCATGGTCCCAGAAGGGAGCCTGCTTCTCCCTCTGCCTGCCCCTCCCCCTGCCTGTATTCTCTCTCTCTCTCTCTTGCTCTCACTTGCTCTCTGGCAAATAAATAAATACAATCTTTAAATGAATGGATGGATGGATGGATGAATGCAGTTTTTCAAGAACTTGTCTCTTGGACAGAGCAAAGTTCTCCTAAAGTTAAAATTATTATTGTACTAGCTAGAACTGATAATTATAAAATGTCTTTAAAATTTTGCATGAGTCATAAAGTAACAGAAAATAGCCTCTGTGTATATATAATGTTTCTAAAAACTTTTCACCAACATACTGACTGAATTAATAATTAAATTCCATGAAAATTTTTGTGGCCTGTGTTATTTGGAGTTTTGAGTCTGGTTTTTATGGGAGTGTAATGTATCCTCTTCCTTATAAAAGAGATGTTTGTCCTTGGTCTCAGCCACCTTCTTACAGTTTCTCTGATAAGGGATAATTTGGGAGATAGAGCTTATTAGTTTCAAGGAAAGGCAAGGAAGGTGACACAAAATTACAGCTTTTGTGGTAGCTACTTACAATATTTGCCTATAGATATTAGCTTCTCATTTAGAGAAACAGTATTGATTTTGAAAAACACATATTTGTGATTTATACAGACCTGGATTCAAATGCAGAACTTCACCATTTATTAAGTGGGCTTTGATGAACAAGCAGTTTAATCTGAGTCTCCAGTCCAGGCCATTTCTTCATCTCTGAAATGACAATGCTGGTATCTACTTAATAAGTTTATATAAATATGTTAATTTATTATGTGATTATATATAATTACAATGAATGTATTGATTCATGCATAATTTTTAATATGTTGATTTATATATAATTTCTTATTCTAAACAGGAGTCCAGCTGTAAATTGGCACTTGCAATAGAATATAAGTAGGTGGCTTATGAGAAGATGAGAAAGATGAAGAAAAGAAAAACAATGGTAGTGTCATAAAATGGAGTCAGTAATTAGGCTAGTACACAAAGTGCAAATCATGAGATTCTATGCACTTGCTGAGAATAAGCCACAAATTTGACTCTGGGCTTTCTGACAGACAGTATGAAGAGGGATACATGATCAGTTACACAGTTCACTGCATCCCTAAGCACTGATTCTACGTAAGGGCGGAGGGGGCATTTATTCCTCATAGGGCCAGAAAGAAAGTTTCCCATGGGTCCTATAAAAAAGGACACTGTGTAATATAAAGACTTACATTCTTAACAGTTATAGTAAGACCAGCAACAAATTTCAAATTTCACAGGCTGTTTTTTTATAGTATCTATCAGCAGAGAACAACTAAAATCATAATTTTAAGCATGGAGGCATACTTCACTTCAGCTTCTAAAATTCAGCTTCTTTTTCTTTAAAACCACTTTACACTTTAATAGGCAAGTACAAGTACTAATAATTAAATACCAAAAATTTAGAAATTGGTAGCAATATAAAAGGGAAAAAGCACTGGACTTGGGATACAAATAGGTGTAAATCCTAGTTATGCTATTTAGCATTTATTTAGCTGTATGGTCTTGGGCAAATCATGTACCTTTTTTTGTTCTTTGTAAAAATTAATTTTCTCTAAGATTTTATTTATTTGACAGGAAGAAAGAGCACAAGCAAGGGGAGCAGGAGAGGGAGAAGCAGGCTCCCTGCTGCAGGGAGCCCAGGGCGGTTCGATCTCAGGACCCTGGGATCATGACCTGAGCCCAAGGCAGCCGCTTAACCAATTGAGCCACCAAGGTGCCCTGTAAAAATTTATAAAATGATACTTGTCCTGCCCATTTTAGAGAGTTGTAAGTAAAGATAAAAGTAAATTTAAAAATTAGAAATCATAACAATTTTATAATCTAATAAAGGAAAAGAGCAGATCTCTAATTCATCCAAATTTCTCCCTTCTTAATCTTTATTCTGTTCTTTCTACTCTTATTTATGTTAATATCCTGTCCCCCACATGAAAAGTCTGAGGTTGATCTGAGAATTAAATGAGGTAACATATTAAAGTACACACAATGTAACACATAGTACGCACTCAGAATATGTGCCAAACTCTTATCAACTTAAATTATTTTTAGAGTTTCTAGCAGCTTTGTTTCCCAGCTCCTAGATCTCTCTCCTTAGGGAATTCTTTTTCTCTGGCTTTTTTCTCTGTTTGCATTTCCCCAGCTCTCTTGGTCAAGATACTTCTTCAGCTTAGAATTTCCTCAGTCTCTTGCCAAAGGCTCCTTAATCCAACTTCTAAAGAAAAAAAATCAAAACTAAAATAAAATTATAGCATATTCATCTTTTTTCCCCCAAGGACTGACTGCTTTAAAATTCAGAGAGAAGGATTTTTTAAGTGAGAAGAGAAAACTAGACACCACTTGTATTTTTCATCACAGATGGCAAAGTTGTTTCCACTTTTATTATCAATTTTTGTATTTGAAAATTCAGTAGGAATTGTGAAGTTGTAATCAGTTTTATGAGGGATCCCTAGCCTTATAAAGTTTTCTGGAAATATGCTAGTAATGTAATTAAACTTACCAATAAATACAAAGTTACAAAGCAATTATTAATATATATGTATATTAATATACATCATATGATGTGTCAAATAAGAAAAGGGAAAGACAAGGCTGTAAAAAAAAAAAAAAGGCATTTATTTGGGATCTTGGGAATCGCAGCTCAGAAGACAGAAATTAAGGCAGCAACCCAGATTGTGCTTCAAAGAGACAAAGGAGCTTGGGATTTTTAAAGGCAAAGGAGGAATTTTCGGCACATAAGTTGTTTTTTTTATGATTGGTGCTGGCAGGGTTACAGTAACACTGTTCCACACATGATTGGTTGCTAAGATTACTGCTAGGCAGAAAGTCCTTTTAAGTCCATTCTTACATGCAGCAGATGTTCATCCTGGATGTTTGCAGTTTGGGAACGATCCAAGTTTAACATTTTTCTGAGGACTGAGACAAGAAATATGCATAGGCCCTGCTTCTTCAGCATCCTCCCAACTCCATTTTAAGTGACTCTTTTAGCAATGCTTATTCCATTCTATTGTTCTTTTATCAATAGGAAAAGGTATTGATGTCATATTTAATCAATCAATATTCCAGATTTTGTTTCATGTATTATTTAAATTCTTAAATTATAAATTTAAATTCTTCACACAAAGGAACTTAGAAGTTTCTGGAACAAAAACATCCCTTCGCAACTGTAGACTTTACACTAAGGAAAAAGCAGTTATTTAAAAATCTGTTTTATAGTCCAATAAAACATAATTTTGTTTAAATCTCTGGGTCAAATTTTACTTTACAAAATACTGATGTTTTTATCTAACTCTTTGGCCCAGAATTCTGATTACGGACTGACAATATACAGAATATCCTGTACTAGATAGGTCCATTGTATGGGACTGTCAGTACACAGTGAATTTAAGTTAGAAAAAAATTCTCAGAAATATTTTAAGTCTATTGTCTTTCCACAGAATAATTTAACTGACGTAATGTAGATAGACTACTGCTCTGTTCAGATAGTTCGTGTTTTTAATTTCTCAGGAAAAGAACCCATATCTGCATAATATTGGCAGGAATTATCAAGCCAGTGTTAATGTGAACCCAATGAGTACTAAATAGATAAAATAATATGTCTGAACGCAGGAGAAGACATGGCAGATTCAGAAATTAGAAGTTCATTGTGACTTAACCAGAAATGTGAGAGATGAAGGTGGGAAGGTCAACACGGCACAGTTGTGAAGGCTTTTGTGCCATGCCAAGAACAACAGAGAGCTGTGAAGGCCTTGAAGCAGGGAAGTAAGGTGAACATCAGATCCAGCAGATTGGCTAAGGAAACTAGACAAAAGGCAAGGAGATCTGTTAGAGACTATTGCATTGATAGAGAAGAAAGGATAATAATTAGACCAAGGTGGTGGCAGTGGGAACAGAAAGGAAGTGGAGGAATCCAAGGGATTAGTTAGGAGAAGGGACTTAATAGTATTGGTGACTGGTTGAAGAGTAAATAAGGTGAAATCTAAGCTACGCCTGGTTTCTGAGTGGAGCCAATGAAATGTGTGATACCTATTCACTGAGCTAGAGAACACAAGTAAGAACAAGTTTAGGAAAGAAAATGATGAATGTAGGGTAGATGTGATCAGTGGGAGCAAAAGGCAAATTGCAGTGGGTTGAGGAGTGAGTGAGGGTGGAGTAGAGAAAGAAATACAGGTAATTCTTTGAAGGAGATTGACTATAGCAAAGGAAGAGAGGGGGCAGTAGCAGAAAGGGAATGTAAGAAAGGTTTCCCCACATATTTAAATGATGATATGAAGAGGGAAAGACAATGCAGGAGTGAATGGGAGTCCAGAGGAGCAAGCCTCCTGAGAAGGAAGAGCTAGAGGAATATAGGTGGAATTCAGAGCACAGGTAGCCATCAACAGGAAAAGGGGCTCCTCCTTTTCACTAGGACAGAAAAGAGATTGGCAGTGGTGAGAATGGGGATGTGTGCTGTTACATTCCTAGAGTGATAGAAAGAAAATGAATTTCCTAGGTAGTGACCTCTAGTTTCTCTGAGAAGTTGGGGCAAGTCATCTGCTGAGGACAAATAGAAAGCCAGTGGGATAGATTTGTAGAGAAAGTAAACAAATTGAAATAGCCACCGTGTGAAATAAAGAGAGCTCTCTGGCCTAGCAGCAGGGTGTTGGCAGGGTTGAGGACCCAGTTACAGGTGTAGACCATTAATTTCTGCTGGTGTCACTGTGCGCAGTTGTATGATTTTCTTCAGGCTGCCCTTGAAGGCCTTCAACAGCCACAGGGAGCTGAGGGTAAGAGAGCGGCTGAAGCAATTTAGTAGCTAATTCTTGATACTAAGTCTGGGCTTGAGTAAGGATGGAAAGGGAGGGTGGTTACCTGCATCCTCAGTGCCATCACTATGTGCCTGACATTTGAGTATTTCACATATATTATTTCACCTATCCTTAGAAAGTCAGATAGGAGTCTTCCCTTTTTACAGCTGGAATTTGATGAGATTAATAAGGGACTTGGTCCAGGGTTAAAGATCTTAGAAATTCAGACCCAGGTTTCTCTTAAAAGGTTTAAATGGTCACAAAGTTTCTGAAAGAATTAGTCCCACAGTTCTGTGGTAGGTGGTTAGGTACAGTGAATGGGCTTTCAAGGACCTAGCACTAGACCAGGTGACCAGAGGGATAGAAGACGCATTAAGTAGATACTACCACATGTCAAGAGAAACTTACCAGTTAATGAGAGAGTGTGTGGATAAATTTGTGATTTGTTTGGGTTATTGTTTTTTGGGTTGGTTTGGTTTTTTACTTTTACAAGTAGTGAAAAGACTGAAATACCTCTTAGCCATTTATATTTTTTTTAAGATTGATTTTATTTATTTATTTATTTATTTATTTATTTGACAGAACACGAGTGGGGGGGGCAGCAGGCAGAGGGAGAGGGAGAAGCAGGCAAGCAGGCTCCCCGCCGAGCAGGGAGCCCGATGCGGGGCCCAATCCCAGGACCCTGGGATCACGACCTGAGCCAAAGGCAGACGCTTAACGGCTGAGCCAGCCAGGTGTCCCCCTCTTAGCCATTTAAATAAAAACTAAAGTATAATTTAAGCTCTGTCTGCTGGAATTTCAGTGTTTATTCATTGTTATGAAATCAACAGGTAATTTAATTGTGAAAAATCCATTCTGTATCAGCATATATATAGCTCAGGGGAAAAAGAGATGATGCTCAGCCTACTCAGACAGCTGTGGATGGCCCTACCGACTCTGCATCACTACCTCTGTTTTTCCAGTCTCTTTTTTCCTTTTTTTCTATTTTCTTTAGGGCCTTTTCTTCTACATTTCTTTTCCCACTGTTTTTGTTTCCCCCATTGGCTTTCAGAGCCATACGTTTTGGGAGCTTTTCTCTGCAGTGTAGGTGCTAAAGGTTGGGGTGCCTGATGTAGAGTAGGACCATTACTCCTCAGGGAGAGGCTGCTTATTTGTGAGATCCATCCTGATTGGTTGTCCTGGGCTGGGGTTTTTACGGAGACCACAATATGGACCTTTTATCAGCTCTTCAGCTAGTTTTCAGGTCTTTTTCACAGGGAATTGATCCGTATGTAACTGTAGGTTTTGTGTGCATGTGCCATGTTCCTGATGTACTTTAATTCAGAAATGCCAATTAGTTGAGGATGTTCTAAATTCATGAGGAGTTTTTTATAATTTCAAAGATGTCTATAAGCAGTGGTGTGCTAATACATATGTTTAACAATCTGCTCTCAGGAAGAACAGCCTGTTTTGTAGCATTTGCCAGTGAGTAATGTATATATTCTACCAAGCCAGTTTCAAGCTGTCATACATGAAATAGAGGTGGAAAAACGTGCACAATGGATTCTCAGAGCTGGTAGAAGCCAGCTCCAGCACCCTGTGACCTAAAAAATTTAAAAAAAAAAAAAGATAAGGAAAATCAGATTTTTTTCCCATTGTTCCCAACTAATCCACGAATTTATAATCTATTTAATTTGTTCAGAATGTATCTGGTGACTCTATTTACTCTAAATTCAATTCATATATTTACGTCCAGTAATCATGTTCCAAGATTTTCAAGTCATAGCAAGATCTATAATTTTAGAGTTAGGAAAGATGGTTTTCCTAAAATATACTTATGTTCTTCAGAAGTAGTATAGTTAGTAAGATGAAAGTAGCTTAAACCAGACAATGTATAGTTTAACAGTAGTTAAATTTATAATATTTTGACCTCAGGGCCTGAAGAAAAAGAAAAAGAAAAGGAGTGAGTTAGTAATGTGTTTATACCACATTCTCTACTTTCCTAAATTCACTGTACACTCATTTGCAAGTAAAGCATTTTTTTTAGCAATCCTAGTTAAGTTGAATTTTCTCACAGTACACGGTATAATAAAACTCAGTGAAACAAAGGACAAGGCATATCAGTAAAAGGTTTCGTCGATCTCTCAGCCCAAACTGGAAATGCTTCATATTTTAGACAAACCTCTGCCTTGACCCAGAAGGACACGTGGCATTGATAAATCTGTATATCCTAGTACATTCAGAAAATGTTGTAGGTAACAAACTCTTACCTATCACACAGATAGAAGCCTAAAATCAAACTCCCCCTTCATGCTTTTAAGGTTTATGGGATAAATGTAGAGCCGAAAGCAAGTAGTTTTTGAACAGTGGCAGTTTTTCTCCCACTGAACTGCAATAGATTTTTCACCCCACGTATAATTCCATTAAATTGTGACATGACAGATTTTTAACATGTAGAAAGGTGAATAAAACTACCTGCAACATGTTAAAACACATGGAGATAATACTTTTCACATGATTTAGGATATAAATAAATCAAGTGCAGCATTTCTGAGTTCTTGTTCAAAGAAGATTTTTTTTAATCTGATATCCTTTCAACCTGTACTTTTCTCAGGGAGCTGTTGGTGACTGTTTGATCAGACTGCCATGTTTTTATTTTTAAAAGAATGTTGAGTCATTTATTCATATGTTATTGTCCAAATGATTATAAATACTTTTAGATAAATCTAAGATTTTGATACAAAGCCATTGACTACATTAATCAACTTTGGTATCTGAAAAATATTAAGAACCATTAATTATGATTAACATTCTAAAAACAGTAGCCCAACTGAATGTTAAGTTTCTCTGATTATGGATAATTTTTCTATGTTGGAAAAAATTGTTATAGATACATCAGAGCAACATTTTACATACTTTTGTAAATCTTTATCAGAATGTACGTTGCCAAGTATAATTTGCACAAACAAATTGAGTATAGAGAGTGACAGATTGAAGCAAGTATTGGACTTAATCATAATCAGCTTCTCTGCATCCTCCACTCCCCCACTCCTTGCACAGCACTAATACTTTGTTTGACTCAACATTTCAAGAGGCCAGCCACTCAGTAGGTTTTGCTGAAGGTGCTTTGCAATCCTATTTACAATACTAAGGTTGAATGCTACTAGTTCCTTACATCAATTTTATATTTTAACATTTAGATTTATGGAGAATTTACAAACAGAGGTCCAAGAAATGGAATTCCTTCAGTTTTCTAAAGGTTTGAGTTTCATGAGAAAAGAAGACTTTGCAGAGTGGCTACTTTTCTTCACTAACACTGAAAATAAAGACATCTATTGGAAAAATGTAAGAGAGAAGTTGTCAGCAGGAGAGGTTGGTATACCTTTTTATTATGCTTCTGGTAAAGGTGAAATAATGTTAGAAATATTTACGTAATTAGGGACACCTGGGTGGCTCAGTTGTTAAGCATCTGCTCAGGTTATGATCCCAGGGTCCTGGGATCGAGTCCTGCATCAGGCTCCCTGCTCAGTGGGAAGCCTGCTTCTCCCTCTCCCACTCCCCCTGATTGTGTTCCCTCTCTTGCTGTGTCTCTATCAAATAAATAAATAAAATCTTTTAAAAAATTAAATAAATAAAAAAGAAATATTTACGTAATTAAATAAAGTAACTTACAAATTAACAAAAACCATGTTACTCTCTATTATTTAAGTATAAAATCAAGGTGAGAAATGTTCTTTACATACTGTTTTCATATGAATGAATTATTGCCTAAGATAGAATCAGTATAGCAATATGAGTTTTGCATTTCCAGTAAAGTCGGGAATAAGAATGTTCACTGTCACCACTATTACTTACTATTGTTCTGGAAATCTTAGCCAGTGCAAATTAATAGGATTAAAGAATATAAACATTTGAAAGGAGTCACAGTTGTCTTTGTTTGCGTAGATGTAATTATATATCTAGAAAACCCAAGAGACTCAAATTGAAAAGCATTTAGAAACAGTAAAAATTCAATAAAGTGCCTGTTACAATGCTAATATATTAGCAGTAACTGTCCTGTGTACAAATTGCAAATTAGAAAATGTATTGGGACTAGTGTGTGTATGTATATGAAGAAATGATTGCCAAACTACTAATAATGATTAATACACTGTTGTGAGATTTTTTTGTGACTTTTTACTTTATGTATTGCTTTTACTTCATTGTTCCAATACATGTTTTTGGAGTAGACATGTATTTTTATATAATTTTTTTAAAGCTATTTCTATAGTGAGGAAAAAGATAATAAAATGTAATGAAGATCCCATTTATAATTACAATAGAAACATGTAACAATTAGAAATAAATTTAACGCCAAATATATGAAGAAAACCTTTAAGGTCTTGATAGATATAAAAGTTACCTAATTATAGTGACATCTGCTATGAATGGGAAATCTTAGTATTATAAATGTAGCAGTTCTCCCTTAGATTCATCTATAAATGTAATGGTTATATTAGAACAGCCTCGGTTGCAGTTACAAATTAACCCTGAAATCCCCATGGCTAACACAAGAAAGATTTCTTTCTCAATCATGGTGGGAAGCTATGCATACAGTTGCTCAGGGACCCAGACTCTCCAAGCTCTGCCATCTTGGAGCTTTACCTCTGGAAAAAACATCATCTGCAGAGGCTGTGTCAGGAAAATAAAGGAGTGAGTACATTCTAGCAATTAAATCTTTTGGCCAGAAACATCACACTTGGTTATTGGCCAGACTAATTACATGACCCCATGTAACTGCAAAGAGGCAAAAAGGTGTAATCTTTCCTATATGCAGGAATCAAAAGAGAACCAGATATTGGTGAACACGAATGGGTTCCAATAAAAATGCTGTTGGATTCTTACAAGTGACCTAGACAAACCATAAAAGTTTATATGAAAAGAATGCTGAGGGGACAAGAGCTATATGGGAAATCTCTGTACCTTCCCCTCAGTTTTGCTATGAACCTGAAACTGCTTTAAAAAAATTAAGTCTTTAAAAAAAGAATGCCAAGATAAAGTGGCATTAGGTTAATTCACTGGCCATGTGAGGGAGAAAATGAAGGTAAATCTCTGCCTCACTCATTACTCTAAAATTCCAAATGGATCTAAGAATTAAATGTTAAAGGGAAAAATGGGGCACCTGGGTGGCTCAGTCGGTTAGGCATCTGCCTTCGGCTCAGGTCATGATCTCAGGGTCCTGGGATCGAGTCCCACATCAGGCTCCCTGCTCAGCGGGGAGTCTGTTTGTCCTTTTTTCTCTGCCTCTCCTCCCCTGTTCATGCTCTCTCTTTCTCTCTCAAAAATAAATAAGTAAAATCTTAGAAAAAAGAGAGAGAGAAAAATGAAACTGGATGTGTTTTTGTTTTTGTTTTTTTAAGATTTTATTTATTCATTTGAGACACAGAGAGAGAGAGAGCATGAGCAGGGGGAGAGGCAGAGAAAGAGGGAGAAGCAGGCTCCCTGCTGAGCCAGGAGCCCAATGTGGGGCTCGCTCCCAGGACCCTGGGATCATGACCTGAGCAGAAGGCAGACACTTAACCATCTGAGCCACCCAGGCACCCCGAAACTGAGTGTATTTAGGAGAAAACTTGGAAACAATCATCTTAGAGTGGGGTATACATATCTTTCTAGGCAAAACTCAGAAGCTTTCAAGGAAAACTTGATGAAATTGCTACCTAAAAGTTAAAATTCTATTGCTTCCCCTCATCTCCTCCCAAAATTACAATCAAAGTCAAAAGAAAAAAACGAAATGGGGAGGGGAGGAATATTGGCATCACATGTAGTAGGCCCATTTCTTTAATTTATAATGAGATCTTAAAAATCAAGAACTTTGGGAGCATCTGGGTGGCTCAATCATTTAAGTGTCTGACTCTTGATTTCAGCTCAGATCATGATCTCAGGGTCATGAGATAGAGCCCCACATTGGGCTCTGCACTGGGTATGGAGCCTGCTTGAGGTTTTTTCTCTCCCTCTCTCTTTGCCCCTTCCCCCTCAAAAAAAATTTTAAAAATCAGGAACTTTGAAGGGTCTTACATTTTGCCCTATTTAATATATAATGGGATCCTAAAAATCACTGTGTTAATAACTGTAAGGTATCTGAGGTTTTATCTATTTAGAAGTTAGCCTGTACCATTTCATGGATGCTGACAAAAGACACGTGCTTGGGTCAGAGACAAAACAACTTTATTATTCATAGCATAGCAACAGTATGAACATCATGTTTGGTCAGTTCCTCCTCACCTCCCAAGTCCTGCGGGGACCATGTTGAGGGGCCCTTGTGGATGCTGCCCATGCACATAGCCGAGAAAGCTCATTTTCAGGAATCTGAATCTTTTATAATGGGCAGTAAGCAAAACTGTCCTCTGCTTCCAAAGGAGACATTGTCAATATTCGAGGCTGTTCACTATACAAACATCCTTGGGAAGATAGTCTGGAATAAAAAGGTGGTTGGAGCCTTTGTTTGAAAGATGTGCAGAAACATGAGAGACCCATGGACACTTGTTTCCTAGCAATAAGTCACATAACATTAAAAATCTGGGCAAAGGACATAAAAAAGACACAAGAAGAGAAAGCCACAAATGATTAATAAGAACATAAAACTGAAAGTGTTTCACATCATTCACAATTCAAGACATACAGATTGAAACATTAATGGCGTACCATTTTTCACTTATCAGTAAAAGAAAAATCAGAAAGATTGCACCCAGTGATGGCTTATGACGCAGAGAAATGGCCATTCTTATTTGTGCTAATAAGATCTATTGTTAAAAGTATAAAGCAAGGGGGGTTGCCTGGGTGGCTCAGTTGGTTAAGCATCTGACTCTTGATTTCAGTTCAGGTCATGAGCTCAGGGTCCTGGGATCAAGCCCTGCTTCAGGCTCTGTACTCAGTGGGGAGTCTGCTTGAGGAGTTTCTCCTTCTCTGTCTCTGCCCCCACTCTCACACACACACTCTCTCTCTCTCTCTCAAATAAATCTTTAAAAAAAAAAGTATAAAGGTGTAGAAATGTGTGAAGAGGATGCTCCCACTGTGTAAAACAGGGGTGTGTGTGTGTTCTTTTATATGAGTAGAATATTCCTGGAAGGGTACACAAAGAATTGGTAACAGTGCTTTACCTATGGGGAAGAGAACTGGAGGTCGAAGGAAGAGAGAAGACTTTATTTTTTATGCATAATATGGTTAGAATTTTTTTTACCATGTGTATATGTTACCTCTTCAAAAACTTAGTTAAAATTTTAAAAGTAAAAATTCCATAAATTCACAAAGGCTAAAAGCAGTAAAACTTGAATAAGACCACACATAAGCAGAGGACATGATCCTGAAGGTCCCTACAAAGAGAAACTTTTTCAGGAAGAGAAGAATTTATTTTCAAATTAAGAATTTTCATACTTGGGACACCTAGGTGGCTCAGTCGGTTAAGCATCTGCCTTCGGCTCAGGTCACGATCCCAGGGTCCTGGGATCGAGTCCCACATCGGGCTTCTTGCTCAGCGGGGAGCCTGCTTCTCCCTCTCTCTCTAACAAATAAATAAATTTTTTAAAAAAAGAATTTTCTTACTTTGTTTACTTTTTCAATGGAAAAACTAGTTTTTCTAACTTATTTTTTGTTTTGTTTTTATGTGTATAGGTGTTTTTTTTGTTGTTTTTTTTTTTTTTTAAGATTTTATTTATTTGACAGAGAGAGAGATAGCGAGAGCAGGAACACAAGCAGGGGGAGTGGGAGAGGGAGAAGCAGGCTTCCCGCCGAGCAGGGAGCCCGATGTGGGACTCAATCCCGGGACCCCGGGATCATGACCTGAGCCAAAGGCAGACGCTTAACGACTGAGCCACCCAGGCGCCCTTTACGTGTATAGGTTTTAAAGTCAGGTGAACCAAGGTTCAAATCCCCATGTTCCATTTAGTAGACCTGAACAAATTACTTAATTCGTGAAAGGTTACTTACCTTAGGCTTAGAGAGGCTAAGACCATGCACATAGTAAATGGCAGAACTGAAGTTTCAACATAGGTTCCTCTAACTCCAAAACCCAGTACTCTTACTCAGTGCTGTGTCCATTGATAAAGCAGAAAAGCGAGGAGGCAGACCACTTAACAGGATGTATTAGTTTCCTTAGGCTGCCATAACAAAATACCACAGGCTGGATGGCTTAAACAACAAATTTGTTTTCTCACATCTGGAACCTGGAAGTCTAAGATCAAGGTGCTGGCAAGTTGGTTTTGGTGAAGTCTCTCCTCCCAGTTTGCATACTTCTCACTGTGTCCTCACGTGGCCTGTCCTCTGTGCTTAACACACACAGTCAGAGAGCCCTGGTGTCTCTTCGTCATTTTATCAGGATACTAGTCCTATCAGATTAGGGTCCTACCCTTATGACTTCACTTAGCCTTCATTGCCTTCCTAACAGCCCTGTCTCCAAATACAGTCATGTTGAGCGTTAGGGTTTCAACCTATGCATTTTGAGAAGACAGAATCCAGTCTGTACCACAGGGCCACCCCAGGTCTTGGCCTACTCCAGGAGACCCCTTTCACCCAGTGAGCAGTCTACACAACCATACACCGTGGCCATGCCCATTCTCTTTAATAAGACTTTCTTAGAAAGCTATAAAAGTTCAGAAGCTTTATGACAGAAACAGGACTTATGCTTATATTCTAAGATTTTTAATGTATTTACAAAATTGTAATTAAAATTCACTTTTGTTTTATTAGAGCATTAGTTTGGATGAGTTCAAGTCATTTTGTCATTTTACGACCCACTTGGAAGACTTTGCTATTGCTATGCAAATGTTCAGTTTAGCTCATCGTCCTGTCAGACTGGGTAAGTTTTATGACTTAATTTTTATCATCTATAAACAGTGTCACTCTATTCTTCAACTAGAACATACTGATCAAGGGGCCAGTTATCAGTAAAACAGTTGATTGGCCTTTTAATTCATTGTGGTTACTCTAGACTTAAAGCATTGACTCTTACATTTAACAATTACTTTATTTGCTTTTACTTTCCTTATTTTCCCCTAAGAAGGAAAAGAGAATATTTAAATACCTTCTTTAAAATATTGGTTAAATTAAAATAGCCTGCTTCTCTTTCAATTACTTTCATGACATTTCTCAGCCAAATTTATTATTTCGATATGCTCTTAATGAGTATTTTTGGTTTTGTTTTACTTCCCATTAATGAACATTTAGATTTGTTTTTGCTTCTCAAATAATAAAATTTAGATGAATTCCACTTAGACTATTTCACTATTTCACCATCAGCTATGGTTGATGAGTTCTTTTATGTTTTCTTTCAGCGGAGTTTAAGAGGGCCGTGAAAGTGGCAACAGGACAGGAGCTCTCAAACAATATTTTGGACACCGTCTTCAAGATCTTTGATGTGGATGGTGATGAATGTCTTAGTCATGGAGAGTTTCTCGGGGTTTTAAAAAACAGGATGCATCGAGGTTTATGGGTAAAGATTTTGAGTTTTTAAATAATTACATGTTTACATGTAATTGAATGAATGATATTTTACACCTAGAATTTGGACAAATCTATAGTCTTAAATGGAGGCTTTATCATTTATAAAGAGATTATAAGCTATGATCACAACACCGAGATATCTCCTACAGATGGAATCCAGTATTTTTCTTTGCCTTTATTTTTTATCTGAATCTAATCAGAAACCACTATTCAGAAATCATAGCCTAGAATTTTGCCTTGGGCTCTGTAGTTAAGACACACCTAAATTCAAATCCCAACTCTGTCACTTACTAACTTCCTCATCTTGCAAAGCCACTTAATTTTTCAGAGCCTCACATTCCTCATCTGTGTACAATGAGGAAACTAATAGAATCTACCGGAAAAAAAATTTTTAAGAATTAAGTGTGGAATATTTAGTATAGTGTCTGAGACACTTGAAGTAAACGTTAGCCATTATCACTGCATTCAATTCACATACTGGTCTGTGGGACAAATAAAACTCAGAATTTTGTTTAAAGTCTTCAGGTTGAAAACATGGGTGGAAAGAGAACTATGCGATAAGCAGGTAGTTAGGCCATAAGAGAGGAGAGAGAATGAGGGAGAGGATATGGTAGGTTCATAAACAAATCTATTTATTTACAACTCAGGAAAGCATGTTCGTTTTCCTGCTACAAGCATTTATGGAAAATGAATAAATATGATTTCTATTAGCAAACATGTTTTACAAGCTTTGTAGTAGTACCCAGTACCTCATAGTTAACAGTCATATCCCTGGAAATTAAATCAGCCTTTGCAGTTAACAGTTTAATATACTAAGGAGCCTCTTTGCCATTTCTCAAGAGACATTAAATAGAAGACCTGTAAATCGATCAGAAACTTTTGCTTCCATTTGGCAGATTTCCAGCAATGCTGTGCTCCTGTGGTCACCAGGATACAAATATTTTCTAACCTTTACTTTGTTGTTTAACTGAGAAGACCCATACAGAACCTTTTAATTCACAGAGCACTTAGGTGAATTATATTATTTCTTCTTAAGGGTTCTTATCAAATGTATTGTTTTCTTTTTTTTAACTTCGGCAAGGTTAAATCAAAGTTTTAGGCTTATAATTTTTATCCCACTTAGCTAAATAAAGTTCACCGTTAAAAGGGAAACATTATAAAATATTATAAAGCATTATGAAATAATTACATTTTAAACCAATATGTGAACAAGATCACCCAAAGTCTTCATTATCTTCTTAGGGAGGAAGCTTTAATCACGTATACTTAGCTTCCATTCCCTAGTTACCCCAAGGATATTCTTACATCACGTTCACTTTTTTGTCTTTTATCCTGTCTTACTTACAATTCTGTTGCAGTTATCTTTTACAACATAATCCATCTCAACTACTTTTTGGAGGTGTGTGGGGAATAATAACAGAGCTCACATGAAATCGTGTTTAATCTTGAAGAGAGTGATCTCTTTACTTTTACTTTTGGTTAACAGGTACCACAACAACAAAGTGTACAGGAATACTGGAAATGTGTGAAAAGAGAAAGCATTAAAGGAGTAAAAGAAGTCTGGAAACAAGCTGGAAGAAATCTCTTTTAGAAAAAGATAATCTGGGAATCAATACTGCTCCAAATGTCAGAATTTGGAATTTGTTTAAAATACTAGATTTTTGTCTTCTTGATTTTCTTTGTAATATAAAGATGCCTTGTATTTACCTTCTGAATCAATAATTTCTTAATAAAATTTCATTAAAGAACTTAGTAAAAATAGATACATTCTGTTAGAGGGCCTAGAATTGAAGTAATGCTTTGTACTTTGATAAGATGGAAAACCTAGTTATTCACTGATTTCTTAGACACAGTAGTACAACATGCTCTTTGGAAGGGTGTCAGCTAGTACTTACAGAAAAAAGTATTTGATATACAAGGCCAATATCAAGTCCAGGAGTCCTGATGTTCCCAGTAGAGCAAATTAAATTAAAAACTTCTCAGGTTTTCTCATCTGTATCTCGTAACTCATAAGCTTCTTGTGTATTTTATTTCAGTTAGCTGTATATTAGTTGTCTTAAAAATAACGTGTAAATTTCAATATCCTATGTAGAAACAGAATAAAGTATTTACACAGATACAAAATTACATGTGTTTTTTTACATGTGTTTTTTAAAGCTTTTTTTATAAATGTAAATTCTCTCATTAGTATTGACAACTTACTGGTTTATGTTCTTATAAACTAGTGTAATTGGTGGGGTGTCTGGCTGGCTCAGTCCGTGGAGTGTGCAACTCTTGATCTTGGAATTGTGGGTTTGAGCCCCACACTGGGTGTAGAGAGTACTTAAAAATAAAAAAATAAAAAAACTAGTGGGGCACCGGAGTAGCTCGGTTGGTTGAATGTCTGACTCTTGATCTCAGCTCAGGTCTTGATCTCAGGGCCATGAGTTCAAACCCCATGTTGGGATCCACAATGAGCATGGAGCCTACTTTAAAAAAAAAAAAGGCAAACAAAAAAACTATTGTGATTGGGGAATCTTGATCACAAGATCAGGGTCTCATGGCATGTATTGGGTTGTGGGTAAATGTTTAAAATGGCACTAAAAATTAATTGGCATTAAATATAAAATGCTGTTATTAATAAAATAAAAAAATAAAAATTTTTAACACAGTAAATGAAAATTATTTTTTAAAAATATGCTTCTCAAACAAGAATATTGCAAATATTTAAAACACATTGCATTCCCTGATTAAATGGCTGACTCTGAGACTGGAGCAGGAAAGGTACAAGATGAACCTGGAAGTGAAGTAGTCAAAAAACAATGAGGACATACCAAAAGGGCAAGAGCCACTTGAAGGGGCCCTCCCTGGCCAAATATGATACAATTTGAGTAACAAAGTAATTAATGTCAGTAATGGATCATAACCTATTGAATGAATTAAGAATCAATGAGCTTACCACTGATAATCAATTGATTAATGGGACAAGAGGAATCTCTCCCTTACAGCTGCTACATGGAAAACTCTTGTTTGAATAATGCTTGAGAATGACAAGTGGTAAAAGCTTTTGTCCAATTATTATTTAAAAAAACATTTATTTTGGTGCTGATTAGGAAACATAAATTTGTTCTAACTCACTATTTTAGGAATAACTAATTTTTGTATTTCTTTATTGTAAAACCAAACCAAGAGAAAAGATAAGCAGTGCAAATAGAGGATGTACATCCTCCCATCATTTCCTCTTAGCCATAAAAATACTATCTGACTCTCTCCTACCTGACTGCCCAGTTGTCCTTATGGGTAAATATTAGGGGTATAAAAGTCAAAACCTAGGATAGTTTCTGGTGTTTTCACAGTCTCAATTTTCCCAGCTTCTACCTGGCACTGACTCCCTCTGCCCACTTTCCTCAGCATCCAATGAATACTATGCTCCAGCCCTATAAAACCTCTAGCCTTTCCCCACTTACACCCATGCTTTTCATTTTCATGTTTCCCTACCTCCAAGCCTTTACACACACCAGCTTCTCCTGATGGCAATGATTTTTGCTCTCCTGTCGTTGTGGCAAAGTTTTAGAAATCCACTTGCTGTCTACATGTCAAGTATGTCTCTACTAAACTGTTAAATCAGGATTAGGAACAGTGCCTTAGTCATCTTTATATTTTTTTATATAAAATGTATATATTTTTATAATAAATATATTAAAAATATAAAATTTATGTAATTTATAAAATTTTATATAAAATATATGTTAAAAAATAATATATATAGGGGAACCTGGGTGGCTCAGTCAGTTAAGCGTCTGCCTTCAGCTCAGGTCATGATCCCAGCGTCCTGGAATTGAGCCCTGCATCGGGCTCCCTGCTCCGCGGGGAGCCTGCTTCTCACTCTCCTAATGCTGCTCCCCCTGCTTCTGCTTTCTTTCTCTCTGTCAAATAAATAAATAATCTTAAAAAAAAAAGTTCTCATATCTAACCCCATTCTGTTTATATATATATATTTAAAATTATATATATAATTATATAATTATATATATAATTATATATATAACATATATAATTATATATAATTATATATATTTTATGTATAATTATATATAATTATATATAATATTACATATTTATATATATAATATATATATTACATATATAATATTATATATATAATTATATATATAATTTTAAAATTTTAAATCTAGCTGAGTACCTGGCTTATAGAAGGCATCCAACAAATATTTGTATAAAGGAAGAAAGAGGAGAATGGGACAGAGAAGGAGTGGAAGAGAAATAGGGAGGGAAGGAAGGCTTTTTTTTTTTTTTAAGATTTTATTTATTTATTTGACAGAGAGAGACACAGCGAGAGAGGGAACACAAGCAAGGGGAGTGGGAGAGGGAGAAGCAGGCTTCCCGCGGAGCAGAGAGCCCAACATGGGGTTCGATCCCAGGACCCTGGGATCATGACCTGAGCTGAAGGCAGATGCTTAACGACTGAGCCACGCAGGTGCCCCGGGAAGGAAGGCTTTTAACGTCCGTCAGTAAGTATACAAACAAGAACCTGCCGGGTTGCCAAACATAAAATGGTGAATTAAGACAAATGGTCACTGTTGTCATGGAACTTATAGTCTAAAGGTAGAGACCGAAAACTAACCAGGAAACTTTTTTTAAGATTTTATTCATTTATTTGAGAGAGAGAGCATGAGCAGGGGGACGGACAGAAGGAGAAGCCGACTCCCCACTGAGCACAGAACCTGATGTGGGGCTCCATCCCAGACTCCAGGATCATGACCTGAGTCCAAAGCAGAAGTTTAACTGACTGAGCCACCTGGGCGCCCCTAACCAGAAAACTTTTTAATTATATCATCATAAATTAAGATTTTTTAATAATAAAGCAGTATTAGAGAACAGAGGAGTAGACTTTCTTAAAACAGGAGTTTTCAGGGATTGAGAAAATTTTCAATTTTTCCAAGACAAAAGGAGATGTTCTACAACCAAAAAATGAATAATTCATTTTCATCATTATCATATGATTGCTGCAAACAACTTGATCCCATTTCAAAAGGATATGGATAAAATATTTGTATCAAATAAGCAAACTAGGTTTGCTAGTGTCTCCTCTTAGCAGTGTGGAGACAGTCACCTTGAAAGCAGCTGCACTTTCTAATCTGAACTGAATCTTCGGTCCTTTCCTTTTCTCTGATTTTATGGAATAAATGATCATTGAGTCTCCTGATATTTTGGTGGTTAGCTTGTACTTCTCTGCTTAATTTGAAAGCAGGGAGGGTGGCAGTTATCCTATCCTGAGCCCTGCCTCCACCTCTTTTCTCCTTGTCCACTCCCTTAGATTTCATTCTCACCTCTGGCTTCTGTTCCCTCCCCTGAATTTCTGGCCCAGTTACCTTCTGGATGTCTCCATTTTGTTGGTCCAACTCAACATGTCCAAAACTGACCTGATCATCTCCCCCTCTTTTCCCAAACCTTGCTTCTTCACACGTGTCCCTCTGTTTCAGTGAGTGTCTCTCAATAGACCAAAGTGGGAACCAAGCAGTTGTCCTAGAATCTTATACTCCCTTATTCCTCCATATTGAATGAAGTCCTGTCAATTCTACTTCCTCAAAATCTCCCAAACTTGTTCACCTTCCAGCCCCATTGCCACTGCCTTAGTTCAGGCCCTGAGTGGTTAGTTATTACTTAGATCACCACAACAGAATCCTGGTACCCTCCAGGCCTGGCCCCCACTAACAGCACAGTGATTAAGCATCCACGCTGGTGTTAGACTACCTGGATTCAATCTCGGCTCCATCACTTAACAATGTCCTAATCTTTGGCAAGGTACTTAACTTTTATGTGCCCACTTGCTCATCTAAAAAGTGGGAATGATTGTAATTCCAATGTAATAGTGTGTTATGAGGATTAAATGAGACATATGTAAAATGCATGGGAGCACATCTTCATTATGTGTTAAATTACTGTTGTTAACTTCTTTCACCAGATTTAATTTTTTTAAAGATTTATTTATTTTAGAGAGAGAATGAGAGAGAGTGAATGAGCAGAGGGAGGGAGAGAGGGAGAGGGAGAGAGGGAGAGGGAGAGAGGGAGAGGGAGAGAGGGAATCTCCAGCAGACGCCACACTGAGTGCAGAGCCCATCATGGGGCTCAGTCTCATGACCCTTAGATCATGACCTGAGCCGAAATCAACTGAGCCACCCAGGTGCCTCACACCAGATTAATTTTTCTAAAACAAATCTGATCATGTCACCACTACTGACAATCCTATGACACTACAGTCACTACAAAATAAAATTCAACTCCTACATGATCTTGCTCCCCCCCCCAACTTCTCTGGCCTCATCTCCTAAACCTCCCCCACACACCTTATACCAAAATTACTTGCTAGCACCCCCGCTGGCCATGTTCTCACTCTCCAAGTATTTGGACTTGCTAGTGCTCTGGAAGATGTTCCCACCTGGCTACCTTCTTCAAGTCCTACTTCATTTGTGAAGTTTCCAATTTTTCTCCCTGCTTTTCTCTCAAACTCATTTAGGCATTCCCTCTCTCAGCTCCCTCAGCATCTTTTTTCCACCTCTTTCAAATCTCACCAAGTATACTGGAATTTTTCATTTGCCTCTCTCACTCAACTAATAGCTCATTAAGAACAAGGACCTGTAGTTCTTTGAACACCATCTCCCCAGCATCCATCAAAGAGCTGGCACATAGTGGTTGTTCAAAAAATATGTGAGAAATAAAGAATAAAAAAGGAAAAGGAGGGAGGGAGGAAGAAAAAGTGAGACAAGTAATATCCCCATATGTGCATGACTTTTCCTGATATTTCAGCTTTTCTGTTACAGGACTGGGCAGGAAAAAGAGAAGAGCCCTCTTAGGAGCTGTCTTCTCAGAACTATAAGACAGCTCTGGTTTGGCCTCTGCCTTGGACATAGAGGACAAATGAGAGAATCTGGCCAGGGGCTCTGCTATGGTTGGAAGACAGAATAGGTGCTAGAGATGGAAACAAAATTGAAGTGCCGTCCCGAAAGTTAGAAAGAAATAGGTTTACCCTCTGGGAGTTAAATCAAATAAGCAAAACATAATGTAGAGAGTGATGTCAAGGAAGATGGCAGAGTAGGAAACTAAGAATTTGTACCTCCACCTAAACAACTATCAAACTGGCAGGAACTGTCTCAAGTTACTATTTTGGAACTCTGGAGCTCAGTAGAAGAGGTTCAGCACGTGGGAGAACTCCGTGAAGAAGCTGGTAAATTTTGGTGAATTTGAGCCTTTTGCAAGGTTGCAGTTACCAGCCCAGGAGCAGGCAGCTGTGGACGTAGCAGCCTACATTCCTGGTGTGCCTTACTAGACCCAGGGTGGGCAAAAAGAACATTGTGTAGGTAGCTGATGGCTGCTTTTGCTCACCAAAGGACCAGAGGTCAGCCATTTTTGAACACCCACTTCCTAGGAGCAGCTTCCCAGCTACCGGGGATTTAAAGAGACAAGACCTTTTTCTTCTTCCTCTCAGGAGCCAGAGATTTAAGGAAATTTTTGTCAGGTCAGTGGCTGGCCACAGAGAAAATGGAAAACTTCAGTGACCACAAAACAAGAAATACACGCTTTTTAAAAATAGTTTAGAAAAGCCACAAGAGGATGGATCTATCCACAAAAAAAGCAAAAACAAGCAATCCCAGAGGAATGGGAGAATTAGGTTTCAAGAGCTCCTACAACATATACTTAGAATGTTGAGTTCTCAACAAAAAATTATGGAATATACAAAGCAACTGGCAAGTATGACCCATTCACAGGAAAAAAAGAATTTCACAGAAACCATCCCTGAAGAAGCCCAGATACTGGAATTAATAGTCAAAGACATTAAATTAACTGCCTTAAATATGTTCAATGAGCTAAAGGCAACCATGGACAAAGACTAAAGGAAATCAGGAAAATGATGTCTGGACAAAATGAGAATGTTAATAAAGAGATATTATGAAAAGCAACCAAACAGATCACTAGAGGGATTCAGCAGCAGATGGATCTGAGTGGCTAAAAAAGAAACGTTTGCTCACTAGTAACCAGAGAAATGCAAATTAAAACAAGATACCAATTTACACCTTATCAGATTGGCAAAAAATAGGAATCTGATAATACCCAATGTTCATGTGGATGTGGAGCAACAGAATCCCTTCCTCATGTGCTACTGGTTAGAAAACAATCTGACAGTCTTTGGTGAAATTAAGTATATGTTCAACCTGTGACTCAGAAGCCTCCCTCTTGGACAGATGCCTCAGAGAAACGAGCACAAATCTACAAGAGGGCGTGTCCGAAGATGTTCATCCCTGGATTAACTGTAGTAGTAGGAAGGTGGAGGAACACAAGTGTCCACCACTAAGAGATGCATAAGTAAAATGTGGTGAGTGCATGCTGAGGAATGCTAGGTAGAACAGAGAACTATAAACCGGAACAACATGGATAAATCTTCAAAATATAATATTGACTTTAAAAGGGAAAAAAAAACAAATAAGATTGATAACAAATACAATTTACCCAAATTTAAAATACATACAAGAACGACAATATTGGCAGAGGGGAGGGTGGGAGGGAATGGCTGGGGAAAATGAATAAAGAGGAAAACAAATAAATAAAAAAAAATTTTTTTAAACAGACTCCTTTTTTTTAAAAGATTTTATTTATTTATTTGACAGAGAGAAAGAGAGAACAAACGAGCACAAGCAGGGGGAGCAGGAGAGGGAGAAGCAGGCTCCCTGACGAGCAGGGAGCCCAATGCGGGGCTCGATCCCAGAACCCTGGGATCATGACCTGAGCCGAAGGCAGCCGTTTACCCGACTGAGCCACCCAGGTGCCCCACAAATAAATAAAAACTCTTAAAAAATAAATAAAATGAGAGAGGCATTGCTTAGACCAATAATGATGGTGTGCCTCAAAATAAGAAGTATGACTAACTCAACACTATGCACCTGAGGTCCAATATAAAACAAAAATATAGGGACACCTGGGTGACTCAGTCGGTTAAGCATCTGCCTTCGGCTTGGGTCATGATCCCCAGGTCCTGGGATGGAGCCCCACATTGGGCTCCCTGCTCTGCGGGGAGCCCGCTTCTCCCTTTGCCTGCCACTCCCCCTGCTTGTGTTCTCTCTCTCTCTCTCTCTGACAAATAAATAAATAAAATTAAAAAAAAAAAAAGAATCACAGCCTAAAGGATCTGAGGTAGGCAACATCACCTAGTAAAATGGCTTCATATTATAATTTAATAGAATATATTAGTATATCCAAAGAAAATTTCTCTCAGGCTCTTACACTGGACTTCTCTTCAGAAACCACACAAGCAAGAAGAGAATGGACCAAAATACTCATAAGAGTTAGAAAGAAAAAACCCACCAACCTAGAATCCTGTATCTAGCAAAATCATCCTTCAAAAGTGAAGCCAATGAACAAAAATTCTCAGACAAAAATTGAGGGAATTTGTTGCCAGTGTACCAGCTTTGCAGGAAATGTTAAAAGAAATCCTTCAGAAAGAAAGAAAATTATGGGGGCAACTGGGTGGCTCAGTCGGTTAAGCATCCCTGTTCTTCAGGGAGCCCTCTCCCACTCCCTCTGCTTGTGTTCCCTCTCTTGCTGTGTCTCTCTCTGTCAAATAAATAAATAAAATCTTAAAAAAAAAAAAAAATTATGGAGGTCAGAAACTCAGCTCTGCATAATTGGACAGTACTAGAGAAGGCATAAATGAAGTTTTTTTCTTATTCTTTATTGATCTAACAGATCTAATTGGTTTGCTCAAAATAATAACAGCAACAATGTCTTGGGTGATTCTGGATCACCAGCTTGTAGATAAGTGAAATTAATGACAGCAATGCTGTAATCGCTGGACATGAGGGAGGAATTGGCAACACCCTGTTATAATGTACCTGCAGGACCCAGCAGCAGCGTCTATGAAGTGTGTAGTGTTCTTTGACATGGGGACACAGATTAGTTGTAAATGTATATTGAAAACTCTAGGGTAACCACTAAAAAAATAAATAACCTATTTAGGTTACTTTCAAAGGCTTCCCCTAACAGTAAAATATGAACTGCTACCATGTCCCAAGGCTCTTCCTCCCCTTCCCCCCTGACTCTCCCAACATTATCTCCCATTGCTCTCCTTCTTGCTGCCACCATGGCCATTTTGTTTCTCCTGGAACCACCGCCGCCCCCCCCCCCCCCCCCCCCCCCCGCTCCCCGCGCTCACTCCTGCCTCAAGCTGTTTGCCCCTGCTATTCACTTGCCCTATACGGTTCTGACTCTGGGTCTTCCATGCGACTCACTCTTCTACTCGCTGCTCTCTGCTCTATTCTTATTTTTTTTTTTTTAGATTTTATTTATTTATTTATTTGAGAGAGAGAGATAGCAAGAGAGAACACAAGCAGGTGGTGTGGGGAGAGGGAGAAGCAGGCTTCCTGCTGAGCAGGGAGCCCGCCTAGGGCCTCGATCCCAAAACCCTGGGATCATGACCTGAGCCAAAGGCAGACGCTTAATGACTGAGCCACCCAGGCGCCCCTGCTCAAACTATTCTTATCAAAGAGACTTTCACAGACCAATGCCCATCCTCTTGTGATCTCCAATCACTCCATCTTCTTACTCTATTTTTTCTTTATAGAACTTTATCATCCCCTACAAATATATATGTACATAATTTTTAATTTGACTATTCTCTGTCTATGCTCTTAGAATTTCTGCTTCATAAGAGTAGGAAATTTTTTTCACCATTTTTCTTATTCTCATTTAACACTTAAAAGAACACCTGGCACATAGTAGATGCTCAACAAATATTTTTGAATCACTCAATAAATAAATCAGAAAGAGCTATTGACCAGCTATGGAAGCATAGAAAAGACACCACAGAAATAAGCAACGTGGGGCGCCTGGGTGGCTCAGTTGGTTAAGGGTCTGCCTTCAGCTCAGGTCATGATCCCAGGAACCTGGGATGGAGCCTCGTATCAGGCTCCCTGCTCAGTTGGGGACCCTGCTTCTCCTTCTCCCTCTGCCTGCAGCTCCCCCTGCTTGTGCTCTCTGTCTCTCTGTGTCAAATAAATAAAATCTTAAATTAAAAAAAAAAAAAGTAATAAAGCAATGCAATGCAGAACTTACCAGAGAGAGGGAGGCTGATCAGTGAAGCATCCTTCTGAGACAGATCCATCCCTATTAAAAGATTAGCACATCAAGCTATCAGAGCCTGTGGTTATCAAGGCTCACATAGTTAGTGCTCCCTGTTCTGATTTTATGCTCACCAAACAACCTTCTGATAATCTGGTTCCATCTCGTCTGCTTACAGGGATGAAAAACTCTGGTCAGGGGGTACCTGGGTGGCTCGGTCAGTTAAGCGTCTGCCTTGGCTCAGGTCATGATCCCTGGGGTCCTGGGATCCGGTCCTGCATGGGGCTTCCTGCTCAGCGGGGCGCCTGCTTCTTCCTCTGCCCCACCCCCTGCTCGTGCTCTCTCTCGCTATCTCTCTCTCTCTCTCTCTCTCTCTCAAACAGATAAATAAAATCTTAAAACAAAAACAAAACAAAACAAAAAACCTCTGGTCAGGCCAGTCTTTCCTGACCATCCTATGACCTTGATGTGGTCCTTCCCATGGGTATTCGTTAGGACTCTTGGACACAAACAGTAGAAAGCTGTTCTGAAATAGGTTATACGAAAGAAGAATTTATTGAAAGCACGGAGAGGTGTGTCACATAGTCAGACCCTAGGAAGGTCAGAGGAGCAGCGGGAATTAGAAATTTCTAACTCCAGCCCAGGACCTGAAAACCACTAGAACTTTCACAGTCCTTTGCTCCTCTCTGCCTGTGGATCATTTCATTCTCTTTCACTGCCCAGGCAGCAGAGAAGGACCAACTCGGCTCTCTCTGAAATTCAGAAACTCCAGGCGAAGGTGCTGATTGGCTGGCCATCTGGCTCAGGTTCCATCCCAGACCAATCAACTGTGGCCAGAAGGGTGGGGTCTATAAGAACACGGCAGCTTCTAGGGGTCCGCAGGGTTGGAGTGTGGCAGAGGAGGGGCCTTTTCTAAAAAAATGGGTTGCTGCTTTCAGAAGAATGTGAAGGTACTGGGCAGATACACGGTCCACAAGTTGAAATTCTGTAAGCTGAAACCAGTTTAGGAGTCTCTAGAGGCATGCAGGGCAAGCTAGTACTCGGCGCTAAAGGAGCAAGGTGAAACTTACAAAGAAGTTTCAGGAAAACTTTCAAGAAATTGGCTGCCTGGCCAAAAAAAGGATACAGCTGAGCAAGTTACTCCTAAAGTTCAATATACTTAACCCTTTTTCACCAATACATTTGAAAGCATGCAATAAATTAAGAGCTATGTATAAGGTTTTTTTTTTTAAGATTTTTATTTATTTGACAGAGAGAGACACAGCGAGAGAGGGAACACAAGCAGCGGGAGTGGGAGAGGGAGAAGCAGGCTTCCCGCAGAGCAGGGAGCCCGATGCGGAGCTCGATCTCAGGACCCTGGGATCACGACCTGAGCCGAAGGCAGACGCTTAACGACTGAGCCACCCAGGCACCCCTATGTATAAGGTTTTAATTTGATTTGTATATTTGATTTTTTTCCTCTTCTTGCTAGAGCATGTTTTAGACTTTTATGTGGGGCCAAGAAGTGAAATAGTAGGACAATTGGGGTAAGCTGAGAGCTAGGCCTTCAGCTGCCAGCCCTTGAGTCTTCCTCTGCAAGCCCTCAGGTATCCCATATGCTAGTAGAAGCACGAGTGCCTGGAATCCTTCTCCTAATGATACGTGAAACCTTTCTCCGGACTCCAGCCTTTTCCAAAGAAAAGCAGAACCAATATCAACAAATGCACATGTTGAACAGCTGAGCTGAACGCCACCTTTGGAGAGTTACCTCCACATTCTCTCCCCTCTCCTCTTAAGTGGCAGATATTTACCTCTAAACTGTAATGGCTACAAGGATTTTTAAAGAAATTTCCCTGATGTTACCTGGGGAACTGGAAGGCAAACTAGAAAATCGGAGTTTGATGCCAGTAAGGAAAAAAGCGAATAGACAGGGGCCGCACAGGACAGGCAAGGGGTTAGGTTTTGTTTAGTGGAAATTACCTGTGCTCAAAAGCTGGGGTGCAAATCAACACCAATACCACCCCAATGCCAAAAGGATGAGATAAAAATAAAAAAAAAAGTAGTAGAAAAACTTAAAGAATCCTTGTAGAGAGCAAAATGGAGTCTCTCATGTCAAGCGAGAGCCCGTGTCAAGCAATGACGCAAGCCGCCGGGACCAATGTCAGCTGACCCTCCAGAACTGATAACGAGCAGAACCAGAGGTCTGCAGAGACCCCAAACTGATTATATCCCTTTAAAAAGGGAAGGGTTTTGGCAGCAAACTGTCAGACTCTTCAGACCTGACCCCTCTATATCTGACCACTTCAAAAAGGCAACCGCTGCCTAAGGCTCTGTCCCTTGGATGTCGGAGCAGAACCGAGAGCCTTCCCTGCCTGAACGCCGTAAGCAGTGAGTGCGGAGAGCTGACCCCGACCAGCCTGAGACCTTGTCTCGACTGCGCGCCCACAGATGGACTTCGAGTTTAGTTCATTAACTTCCTACACCCTTCTGTTATCTTGTTTGTCATGTGGTTTGTCTTCTGTCCTGCTCTGTGTGCCGTGTAAGAAGCCAAGCTTAATCCCATGGTGAAACGTCATTGAGTTTGGAATCCTGAACCAGCTTTATAATTGAGGTTTAACTTTGCTTTATGATTGAATAAAGCTGACATTGTGAAAAGACACAACTCGTGTGTGCGCCTTCACAGAGTGCTCATGACAATCCTGCAAATCACTTGCAGTAGCTCTGCAGTTCATTGAAAATCATTAAAACACACACACACACACACACACACACAAAATCCTAAATATGAATGTTCCACAAGATGGCAGTCTTGCTTTTCCAAAATGTTTATCTGCCTTGGGCACTAAGCATGATCTTTAACAGAAAAACCGAGCAAATGTACAGAAAATTATAGAACATTTCAAAGACGACTTCCCTATTGAAGGAGAAGAACTGTGGGAGACTTTGGACTGACTTTGGACCCACACGCCTAAAGTAAATATTTACCAGCTCTTAGAGAAATAAACGGTGAGTTACCGTAATTATCACTAACATGTGCTGTTTGTAATTGGTTACATTCAGTGAGGAAGGAAATTAATCTTTGGAATCACTAGGTGACACTTTGTAATTGGGCAGGTTATTTCTTCAGCAGCATTAGAATCAAACCTTTATTGAAAGCTCCTCTGTTCGATGCACTCTGCTAGGTGCTAGTCCTCCTTCTCTAAGAGTTTTCTTTCCAAAAGGATGGAAACGGGAGAAAATATTTTGCTTATAACATTCATACCACCTAGATTTATATAATATTCAGATGCTCAATATTGCAGGGAAAAAAGGATTAATTAATAACTCCATTATTGTTTGCAGAATGTCATAGAACTCTCCCCAACTACAAATTTTACAATCCAAAGAGTATTAAAGGAATGCTCATTGCAGTATCATTTCAAATAAGAAAAATTTGGACCCAACTTGAATATACAGCCCCATGAAAATGAATAAATAAACCGTGCTATAGTTGTGTTGTGGATTTCTAGGCAGCTGTCAAAATGACGAATGAATCAAGTTACAGGATTCTGCTGGTCACTAAGCTATCGTCTCTGGGTCCCAGCCCCTCCCCTCCACACGCTCTGCTTTCTGATGCTGGGCTGAGCCTGCAAAGCCTGTTTCCCCTTTGCTGTGAGGCTCTGCGCAGCTGGAGGAGCTGGAGCTGTCCTGGCTGTGGCCCCGCAGTCACAGCCTTTGCCCTGGCAGCAGATGGTACCAGTCTCCGGCTTTTGTTGTTATTGTTTTAGAGCTTCCAGAACCAGCTCATTGTGTCCTGGAGGATGAGCACTGAGTGGCAGGCGCCCCCTCCCTGAGCGGGACAGGGCCTTTCCTTGAAGCTTCCAGACTCTGACACACCTAACCTTCCCTTTGTACCCCTGGCCTGAGGAGCCATAGCTCTTGCTACAGGTCCTTTCTCTGTGTCGCCCTTTGCTTTTTTAGTTCTCTAACACCTGTTCGACCCATTCCTTAATATTATATTTCCTCTGTTGAAATACTTCCCACCGACCCTGGCTGATATAATGACCATATAGCAGGAATTATAGATATATAATATAGATAGATGATACATAGGAAGACAGAGGGATTCATATATACACATTAGAACATACGTGCATATATACATACAAGCCTATATCTACATTGTTGTACATATGCTACATCTATACCCATAGGCATGCATTGTACTTAAAATTTCATCTATTCCTCACAACAAATGCTGTGAGACGCTATTACCCCTGTCATACGAAAGAAGAAAGTGAGTCTCAGGACGCTGAGATAAATTTCACAATAGTACATAGCTAGTAAGTGATGAAGCTGGGATTTGAGTCCAAATATCACCACTCCACAATCTATCTTTTTTCTACTCTGTTCAAAGTCGGTTTATCCTGAAGAGGGCTCTATATCAAAGGTCAGTCCCTAGGCTAGTCCACAAATGGTTTTTTTTTTTTACCTCATAATACAAACTATAACACTATTCAAATAACACCAGAAAATATAACCATCATATACAAGATTGCCTCCGTGATTGAAGTTATGGGGAGTTCGAGAAAAATTGGGAAAACATGGATATCCATAATTCCAGGGCACTTGTCATTCATGCGTTCAATTAATATGATTTAGTGCCTTTTGTGTCCCTGGCAATGCTCTGGTAAGCAAAATAGAACCTAATCACTCTGTCAAAAAGTTTACAGTCTGGGGAAAGTGATTGTTTTTAATTAAATAATCTCCCATAGGAGAGGTACCTGAGTGTATTATACAGAGATTTAACATAGACAAACTGCATGACTGCAGGGCAGTTCCAAATGCTGACCCCTCTACACACACACACACACACACACACACACACACACACACTCACACTCACACACACACATTCATACTCACACACACACACTCGCACTCACACACACAAAAGCTTGGCGTCTACGCATCTCCTGTCGAGCATGGCGTGTCCTCCCTGCTTTTGTTTTCCAAGAACTTGTCAGCTCTTAATCCAAAGTGATTGTAGAGAGATATCACAGCAGTAGAGACTGTGGAGTTGTGTAATGTTTCCTGAAAACCTGCTCTTCTCTCATAAGGAGTCAATCAATGTTTCCAACGGCAGCAGCCAAGCCCAGACTTTTCTCTGTCAGCTACACGCAATCAATAACACATGCCTGGACTGATCGATGAATAAGTGGCCAGGAGGCCTTCTGGGGGACAGACTTCCAGATGTGCAGACATAAATGTAACCAAACCAGAAACTCTTGCAATAATCATGTTCAGGAATCTATTTGTCATCCCACCATGACAGCTAAATCTCTGGGCTCCCTTTTTGGCTGCATTTCATTAGTCAAGAAACAGATCATTAGTCAACTATGCAGCAAAGAAAAAGGCCTTGCTGCAGCCTAGGTCCTCAGAGGGATGTTAAAATTAGTGGGAGAAACCTCACAGAGAAACAGGGTATTGGTACAGCCTCAAAGTACCTCCCCCAAAATACTTACTAATTACTGTAATGGTTTGAGTAGATGTCCACACAGTCTTTGACATTCCTCCCTCCAGGAGGGAGAATTTAATTCCCTGTCCTTTGAGTGTGGCCGGATTTAATGACGGTTTTCCAATGAGTAGTGTAGGGAAAGGGGAAAATTGTGGCTTTACAGTAGAGATAGCATCTTACCCAAGTGGTGGAGTCCAAACCAGTATCACCAGTAAAAGCATGTCCACCCTGACATGATGTGAGAAGAAAGGCACATCATCTCTGTGGTTTTCTCCCCCAAACCTCATAACCCCAGTCTAGTCATGGGAGAGCATCAGACAAACCCAAATTGAGGGACGTTCCACAAAATACCTGAGCAGTCCTTCTCGAAAGTTTTTCTATGAAAACCAAGGAAAGTCTAAGAAATGGTCAGAGAAAGAATTGTTGACTGAAAGCCAACCTCTAAGTAGGTTAGGAAGCACTTTATTCATTGTGTTACTGAGGACTGTAGCCTGGGAGACACTCTTTCAGATTGCTCTGAAGATCTGCTCCAAAGCTTGTTAGTTACAGGGGAGTCTATATTTACTTTTTTTATTTTTTTTTAAAGATTTTATTTATTTATTTGACAGAGAGACACAGGGAGAGAGGGAACACAAGCAGGGGGAGTGGGAGAGGGAGAAGCAGGCTTCCCACTGAGCAGGGAGCCCGATGTAGGGCTTGATCCCAGGACCCTGGGATCATGACCTGAGCCGAAGACAGACGCTTAACGACTGAGCCACCCAGGCGCCCCAGGAGAGTCTATATTTAAAAAGGTATAGGGATATACGTGCTTGTAAGCAGTTCTCCAAATACTTGTGCTTCGCAAGATATACTTTGGTTGCAAAAATTAAGGTTTTCTGATTTCCACGTAGACACGAGAAAGACCCTTAGGTCATCTTAATACATTATATTTCTATCATATCTGATTGTTCAAAACTATTGCCTGCATCCTTCTGCTTAACTTGTTTCCTTGTTCTTCCTGTTTTGGATATTTTCTTGAGGTCACTTGAGATGGTCACAGAAGGCTGACGTCTGTCACCTACTACAGTTTGAGTACACAGAAGGGGACTAAGAGGACATGATAACTAAATGCAAATCCTGGACCAGGAAATTACATTAAAGAGAAAACTGGTAAAAAACCAGTCTGTAGTTTAGTTAAAAGTGTTGTGCCAATGTTAATTTCTTAGCTTTGATAAATATGCCATGGTTATGTAACATACTAACAGCAAGGAAAGCGGGGTGAAGGTTATATAGGAACTCTCTACACTATCTTAATAACTTTTCTGCAAATTTAAAATTATTTTGAAATAAAAAGTTTAAAGAAGAAAAGGGAAAAAAGCCACCAGAAGCTGGAATCCATCTCTACTAATGCATATGGCATTTCTGCTATTTAAGTAATAGGTAATGGAAATGTTACTTTTACATTCAGCAAAGACGTGGTCTGCAGAGGAGAGGTTGGTCCTCTAAGAATTGGACCCAACCCCTTAGCAACCAGGCCAGGACACAGGAGGATTCAGGGAAGGCTCCCCTGAGGCAGAGATGAGTCAGGTCTGAAGGAGGCGTGAGAAATATCAGGGTGAGGTGGACGGAGTGGACACTCTGTAGGCGGAGTGGGCAGACGGAGCAGCATTGCCAGGACCTGAGGAAGCCTGGACTGAGGTTCAAGGGGAAGGAAGGAAGCCATGGGGGAGGGAGGTGAGCGAGGGTGGCATGCCCAGCGAAAGCCTGGGGAAAAAGAGCTAAGATGAAGTGGGGGTGGGTAGGAAGGCAACATGGCTGCAGGGCCTTTGAAGCCCCATCAGACATCATTTAAATCATTCAAGTGTGTTGAGATTTGATTTTCTAAAGGCTCACTCTAACCATGGCATGGAGATGAACAGAATACAAGAAAGAACAATACAAGAAAAGCTGCATATGAGCCAAGATTTTGTCTCTGTTCCCCATGCTTAGAATAGTGCCTGGCACAAAGCAGGCAATCAGAAAATGTTTACTAAATGAGCGAGTAAAGGAATGAATGAATATGTAGAATGGATTGGAGGAGGGTCAGTGTGGGGAGAGCAGATGCGAGGTGGGTGAGGTAACGCAGGCCCAAGACGTACTGGTAGACAGGTCAGCCGAGGGCGGGAAGCAGGCCCTTAGCCGTGAGTGATGTCTCTGCTTCCTGAAGCAGCTTGCCACCCCTCTCTTTTTACTGCCCCGCCCCCACCCTGCCCCTGCTCCCTCTCTCTCTCTGAATGCGTCATCAAAGAACGGGCATTTGTAGCTTTCCTAACTCATTGGTTCCTAAAGCAAGACACAGACATTCTGAAGTCCTCAAAGAATATTTTTTATTATCAGTAGAAATAGGGAAGCAAGGCTTTGTTTTTTCATGTGTCTCAGCCTTTCCCCTACACTTTGATGGGCTGACATATTCAAAAGACTGTGGTACGATTCATTCCCACTACAACAGAAAGCCAAGACAAGGCCTGTGTGGGGGCCCAGGGCAGCCTGCCCCAAGAGCAGCCTGGGCCACTTTGGCATGACGATTATTTTGAGTTAAAAGCAATCCAAACCCAGCAGATTCAGAAGTTCTTTACCTCTCCCTCAGCTGCCCGCCTGTACCAGGAAGAGAGCTATTGACAGCTTCCTCTTGACCTAAGAAACTTATCTGCCTAACAGAGCAAACTTTGTTTTCCAAACATCTCCTCTCACCTCCCTAAAGGTCTTCCTTCCCTTTGTATCCTCAGACCCCTACCCCTCTCCTTAGCTCATATAAGCTTCACGTGGCCTCACTGTCTTTGGAGTTTCCATGTCTGTGTGGTTTCCCCTTATGTATGCTATTAAATTTTCTTTTCTCCTGTTAATCTGTCTTGCATCAATTTGATTCCTAGTCTAGCTAGAAGAACTCTGAGGGCAGAGGAAATTATTCCTCCCCAACACCTGTCTTGACATTTTTAATGATTATTAATTACCACCCATTCCAGTAGGCCAGGGATTTTCCTCTTTTTAAAAATGATCACATATAAAAGTATGTTTTTGTAGAACTGTGGAAAATACCAAAGCAATTGTGGCTGGTAACATTTTGCTTCCAATTTTTTCCCAAGCACTTTTATGTTTAAAAATCTAGTGCCTACTCTGTTTATATTAATTGTAGTTACTGAGCTAGTTGATTTTAACTTTCTCGTCTCATGTAAGTTTTCTGTTTCCAATCTTTTTTTGTTGCTTTTTTTCCTCTCCTTCCTATCTTCCTTTGGACTGAAGAACTTTTCTCTATTTTCTCAACTGCTGTTCTGATAGTTTACAAGTTAGAAATTGTATTTCTATTCTTTCAGTGAATACACTTGTTTTAGCATACATATTTAAATTTTTTGTCTAACAAAATTATTCACTATTTATCTCCAGCTTGTGTATAAAAGAAGCTTTTCCACACAAAATGAACATACTTTTTAGAATCTCTAAAAGTCAGAGAGAGAGTTTTATTTGAGCCCAAGTTAGGACAGCTGCCAGGAAAACACATTCTTCACAGGGAAGAACATGCTCTGGAGAATGAACAGTTTTACAGGATTATATATTTTTTCCATTTTGTAAAAGCTCAAAAGATTATAGATTAACATAGAGGCAGAAATCACAAGTTTTAACCTCAAGAAATGCAGAGAGTAGGAGCATTGATCAATATCTTAAGGACAAGACAGTTTTCCTTTATGCTACTCATTTACAAAGTAGGTGCACAATGTATGCTTGGTGGGCCATAAATCAGACTATACAAAGTTTATGTACAGTCATGCTGACTTAAAAAGAAATCTAAAATGGCTTTCCTTATATCTCAGGCCCATAAAGAGTTGTTTGTTTGTTTGTTTGTTTTTCTCTCATCAAGCTTAACATCTGATGACCTATATGTACCATCCACTCCCTCATCTGGTTATCACTGTCCAGAGCTTTCCTTTTACTCTTTTTTAAACACAAAAGAAAGTTGTTTTAGGTTTTTACATTAGCTATAATTAAATTCACAAGCATACTTTACCAATACCTGTATTCACCACTGTTTCTTGTTTCGTATACCTTCCTTCTTTCTGATCACTATTCTATGTGCTCAAATATGTCACCTAATAGCTCTTTCAGTGAGAGTCTGTAGGTGGTAAGCTTTCTTAGTTTTCATGTCTGAAAATGTCTTTACTTTGCCTTCACTCTTTTTGTTGTGGCAAAATATACACTACATAAAATTTACCTTTTTTAAGTGTGCAGGTCAGGGGTATTAAGTATGTTCACTAATGGCACCACCATCCATCTCCAGAACTTTTTCATCTTCTGCAGCTGAAACTCTATACCCATTAAACAATAATTTCCATTTCCCCTCCCCTCAGCCCCTGGCAACCACCATTTTTCTTTCTGTCTCTATGAATTTGACTCTCCTAGGTACCTCATATAAGTGGAATCACACATTATTTGTCCTTTTGTGACTGGCTTATTTCACTTAAGCATAATGTCTTTAAGATTCATTCATGTTGTAGCATGTGCCAGAATTTCCTTTCTTCTTAAGGCTAAGTGATATTCCACTGTACGTATATATCACATTTTGTTTATCCATTCATCTGACAATGGATACTTGGGTTGCTTTTGTAACCAAACTCAAGGGGCTCACTGCTTGGGGTGTATTAAATTGAACACAACCCAAAGAAGTGTTGAAAGCAAAGGACTTTTATTACTTATTACAAGTAAGGAGACAGGGAAATAGCTCTCAAAGCACTGTTTCCCCCATGGGGTTAGTACAGGAAGTTTTATTTAGTGTATTAGGTGGTGGGGGCAGGGAGCTTGTATACACATTAAGGAACCTATACATATTCTATTATTTAGGCATTTGGTTCACTTGCACATATCTAGCATGTCAACATACATTGTATATTCAAAAAATGGTGGAAAACCCTGCCCATATGAGGAGCTCTTAGTATTATAATGAGCTAAAAGTAACTTTGGGACGACTCAGAGGGGCTTCTGGGTAGGTCCTCATCTCCAAACCACCTCAAACTTACTCACGTAAGGGGCTATCAGGCAAAACACCTAGCTAGGCAGCTCCTTAGTGGGAACTGCTGGTTCAGCAAAACAAAACACATTCCTTCCCTGCTTTTGTCCTTTCCCCTTCCTCCCTTCTGCTGATAGCTTTTAGCCCTCTGATCTAAACTCCCTATGCATCCTAGCTAACAGGGGCAGGAGAATCCTGAGAGGGTGGATGCAGTCGATTGCTAGCCCATGAGGTCATGCTAACAGGCATTCTGGTGCCTCTTCATCTGGTCCCCTGGAGGTCTCTATCCTCTCAAGGGACTTGGAATCTAAAAAATAAACTTTATTCTTCAGGTTAGAGATTTCATTAGGTACATTTGGTGATTATATCTCTACGGTAGTGCTGATTAACTACTTGTCTGTCCTACAGGTTCCTTTAAATGATAAACAAGATTTCCCATCCCTTGAGCCTCGGCCAATGTGTTCCTTCGTTCGTCCAGCCGTGCCTGGGGATGATATGACCTCTAATGTTCGGAACTGATAAGATGGATGTTTGGATGGTGTCTTCATTTCCACCTTTCGACACCAGTGAATAATGCTGCTATGAACATGGGTGTACAAATATCTGAATCCCTGCTTTCATTTCTCTGGGCTATATACCAGAAGTAGATCGTATGATAATTCTGTGGTTAATTTTCTGAGGGATTACCATATGTTTTCCACAGCAGCTACACAATTTTATATTCCCACCAGCAACACACAAGGCTTCCAAATTTCCTCATAACCTCTAAATTTGTTATTTTCTGCTTTTGTTGTTGTTATTGTTTGTTTGATAATAGCCATCCTAATGGATGTAAAATGGTATCTCATTTTTGTTTAGTTTTGCATTTTCCAAATGATTAGTTCTGTTGAGTGTCTTATCAGTCATTTGTATATATCTGTTTGGAGAAATATCTGTTCAAATCCTTTGCCCACTTTTTAATGGAATTGTTTTGTTTTGTTGTTGTTGAGTTGTAGGGGTTCTTTATATATTCTTTATATCAATCTCTTATCAGATATATGATTTGCAAATATTTGCTCCTATTCCTTTAACTGCCTTTTCAATTTGTCTTTACTCTTTTTTTTTTTTTTTTAAGATTTTATTTATTTGACAGAGAGAGAGAGAGCAAGCACAAGCAGGGGGAATGGCATGCAGAGGGAGAGGGAGAAGCAGGCTCCCCACAGAGTAGGGAGCCAGATGCGGGGTTCAATCCCAGGACCCTGGGATCATGACCTGAGCTGAAGGCAGATGCTTAATTGACTGAGCCACCCAGGCACCCCAACTTGTCTTTACTCTTAAGTGATCATATCTCTGGCTATAAAATTTAAGGATATTATTTTCCCTCAGCACTTTGAAAATATTACTTCATTGTCTTCTGGCATCCGTTATCACTGATGAGAAGTCAGCTGTCTGTCTAATTAGTGTTCCTTTGGTAATTTGACTTTTATGCCTGGAATTCTGGAAGAGTTTTCTCTTTATCCTAAATGTTCAATAGTTTCACTACTCTGTGTCTAGGGAAAGATTTATCATTATTTATCCTGGTTGATATTCAAGTGACCCTTTACCATAAGGATTTACGTCTTTCTTCAGTTCTGAAATTAATCTCTTCAACACTTGTTTCTTTAATATTCTTCTCAGTCTCTTCTGGAACTTTTAATAGAAATTTATGTTGAAGCCTGCAAATATATGTGTTTTTCCATGTGTTTTTCATATTTAAAAAAACTGTCTGTGTTGTGTTTTGCATGAATTATTCAGCACTGTCTTCCAACTTGCTAAGCCCCCCTTCTCTGGTATCCAGATTACATTTATTTTATCTACTGAGTTTTTAATTTGAGAAGAATATTTTATTATTTTGAAGATTCCTAAATGGGTATTTTTCAAATCCATCTGCTCTTTTTCCATTTTTGTTTATTTCTCATTTTATTTAGATAGAAGTTGGGCATGCCATATACTGTTTGAGAAGTTTTTTTAAGACCACTTCATAAAATTAATTTTATTTTGAGTGAATTCAAGTTGATTGTTTTTGTTTGTGTTCTTTCTTAGCATTAGATTTCTTTGTGTTTTGGCATCGTTATTTGATTCTGAATTTGTGAGTTTATGTTTTTTTCTTCTTCACTCTTTCCATATCTACCTGGTTTCCATAAACTGTCCAATGGTTTCATAGATGCTTAAAGCTGCCTTTATTCTTCTCCAGCTTTTAGTTCAAAACTAAAATTTTAAATGGCATTTTGAGGGGCACCTGGGTGGCTCAGTCATTAAGCATCTGCCTTCGGCTCAGGTCATGATCCCAGGGTCCTGGGATCAAGCCCTGCATCAGGCTCTTTGCTCAGCAGGGAGCCTGCTTCTCCCTCTGTTTGCTGCTCCCCCTGCTTGTGCTCTCTCTCTCTGTTAAATAAACAAAATCTTTTTTTTTAATTTTTTAAAGATTTTATTTATTTATTTGAGAGAGAGAGAATGAGGGAGAAAGAAAGCACATGGTGGGGGGGAGGGTCAGAGGGAGAAGCAGACTCCCCGCTGAGCAGGGAGCCCAATGCGGGACTTGATCCCAGGACTCCAGGATCATGACCTGAGCCGAAGGCCGTCGCCTAACCAACTGAGCCACCCAGGCGCCCCAAATAAATAAAATCTTAAAAAAATAAATAATTCAAAAATGAAAAATAATATGGCATTTTGATGTTCCTGGCTGGTGGTAATAATAGAGACATCATATATTGAGTCACAAGACCAGCTGGCTGTTTGGTCTACTTTCTGGTCAGGGAGCAGCAGTGTGGCCTCCAGTCTCTGTTAAAAGCCATGATCCTAGGGGTTGAGCACTTTATTCTGCTTCCTTTGTTGAAGGCTAGGGAGGATAGAAATTGGGAATGGAGGTTTGAGTCTCAGTTTGTCTGATTGGTTTTCTATTTTTGGATTTATAACTCTTATTGCTATGTTTCTGGAGCAGAGTTGGGTGTGTCAAAGTTGATCAGAAGTCCTAAATAGCTTTTTTATCACTTTCTTCACTGCCACACCCAAGTTCAGTCCGCTGTACCTCTTGCTTGTATGACTGCAACAGCATCCCAACTGGTTTCTCTGCCTCTAGTCTTTCTTTCCTCCAATCCATTCTTCCCACTAAGGCCAGGGGGGTTGTTATAAAATGTAATTCCACTCACAACACTACCCTGCTTAAAGTCTTTGAATGATACTCCATTGTCACAATTGGTAGTAGAGATGGTGTAAAATCACCAGCCCAACATGGACAAGGAAAGAAGGAATTTAAGTTGCTGGCTCCTATTGATTATAGGCAAAGGAACATTAACTCATGTCTAGTCATTTAAGATAGAATCATTCTCATAAATAAAAAATAAAACTAAAAAAGGACATTAAAAAAAAAAGAAACATTCTCAAAAGAATGAAAATGTTACTACCTTCCTGAAAATGTGCATCCTCACTGGAATTATCTCAGGACAAGAAAATTGATCAGAAATATTCTCTAGGGGCGCCTGGGTGGCTCAGTTGGTTAAGCGACTGCCTTCAGCTCAGGTCATGATCCTGGAGTCCCAGGATCGAGCCCCGCATCGGGCTCCCTGCTCAGCAGGGAGTCTGCTTCTCCTTCTGACCCTCCCCCCTCTCATGCTCTCTCTCTCTATCTCATTCTCTCTCTCAAATAAATAAATAAAATCTTAAAAAAAAAAAAAAGAAATATTCTCTAGATCTCATATAGAATCAATACCTTCTTAGAACACGTGACAAATATTTAGAAATCAAAAACTAATGTGATCTGGTTGGTGACTTCAAAAGTTAAGAAGAATAGCTAGATCACAGCAGAATCCTTCAAATGTCCATTCAAGAAATAGTTATTGAATATTTCCGATTTTCAAGGCACTGTAGAGAAAACAGGATGTGTAAAATACCTTCTACTTTCAAGGATCTCACAAGGTAGTAGGAAAGGTGACATTTACAAATACCATAAAAAAATATGTGTGTTGTGGCCTGGATTGCATTCCCAAAAGACATGTTGAAGTCCTAACCCGCAGTGCTTTAGAATGGGACCTTATTTGCAAACAGGATCCTTGCAGATGTAATTAGTTAAGATGAGGTAATACTGGAGTAAAGTGGACACTTAATCCAATAAAGAAAAGACATAGAGTTACAGACACAGGAAGAGAAAACATCATGTGACAATAGAGGCTGAGATTGGAGTGATCTAGCTGCAAGCCAAGGAATGCTGAGGACTGATGGCTACCACCTGAAGCTAGGAAATGGGCAAGAATTAGCCCCTATAGTTTTCAGAGGGAGTACAGCTCTGCTGTCACCTTAATTTAGGACTTCTAACCTTCAAAACTGTGAGACAATAAATTTCTCTTGTGTTAAGCCATCAGTTTGTGGTACTTTGTTATGGCAGCCCTAGGAAACTTATACATGTATTATAAGCAAAATGGCACAACAGAAATGAATCATTTCCAGATTAAGAATGGCTGTTGGAAGACATGGCATTTGTGCTGAACTTTAGCAGGATGATTTTTATATACATAGATGGCAGGAAGGGAAAAGGCTTTAAGTTATGGTCTTCATGTCAATCCAAATTCCAGCCTGAAGCCTAACCCTCCTAAGAGCCTCTCTGGAAAACAAGCAGAAATTGATCCACCTTAATGCCTTTAACCTACTGTCAATTTTGCCACTAACATGACTTTGAAGATACAAAATCTGGGAGGACAAAATATTTCACACATCCTTTATTATTTCTAACACTGGTGTGCTGTGGTTAAATATTATTTGCCTTCACTACCTTTATATCACACTATAAAAGGGGGAAATCCGCTTCATGGAGACCTTAGTGAGCAGTAGCTAATTAAAATCTTTTAGTCTAACCAGAATAGACATGATAGTAACTGGAAATGAGGCTTGAAATTACTTGTAATGCTTCTGATCTTGTATTATGATGTCTTCACAGTGATGCTTCTAGGTTGTTATGACTATGGGCATTATTTAGCAAGATTCCCCAGTTGTAAATAAGCTCTCGAAGTTTTCAGTAGTCGTTTGGGGGACAGGGAGAGGGTTGTTGCTCCCCTTCTGGGTTTCAAATCAAACTGACAGACACCACGTGGCTTCCATCCTAAATCACATTCATCTACCAGTTCCATCTTCAAAAAATGATAGCGTCCCGGGGTCCCCCAGGCGCCTCCTTCTCCTGGGGAGGAATGCTCAGAAAGGGGTTTTCATCTGTCAGTTCCGCCTGAAACATGGAGGAAATTACTTCAAAGTACAGGGGTTCTTAACCTGAGATGCACATCGGAAGCACTGAAGGAGCTTATAACGATATACATTCCTTGCCCGCACGTTGGGTGGGGCACGGTCTGGTCCTGTTTGAAAATGGGCCCCAACTGGTTAGAGGCCAAAGGACCCCAGGAGAGCAAGTTCTGTAGGGAGAGGCCAAGGCCCACGAATCAGTCAAGGAATCATTTCCAGCAGCCTCCCGACGTGAGACGCAGTCCACAAAAGCCACTTCCTCCCCACCCCGTCAGCCATCCACGAAGTATGTCTCGTCTTAGGGACCACTCCAGACTCGCTTCCTCCTCTCCTCCCCCAACCTTCTCCTCCCGCTGGGCCATTCCGCCACGCCCCAAGGGCCGTCCCCAACGGAACCCCCGCCCCCACGCTCGGGCCCCGCCCCCGGAGGCGCGGGCGGAGGCGGGCGGAGGCGGGGCGGGCGTGGGCGCGGGGAGGGGGGCAGGGTGGGGGGCGGTGGGATGCAGGGCCGGGGCGGGACCTGGCCGGGCGCGGCGAGGGGAGGAGTCGTGAAGGGGACTCCCATCTTCTTTTCGGCGGGCTCTGTCTCGGAGGCGGGGCACCTGGGCGAGGAGCGGCCCGGAGCGTCCGAGTCGCCGCCGCCGCCGACGCCGCCGCCGCCGGGGGCCTGGCGCGCCCCTCTACAGTGGGGCGCTGGGTGCAGCAGCCGCCAGCGGAACATGGCGCCGTGGACGTTCTGGCGCTGCTGCCAGCGCAGCGTGGGCTGGGTGCCGGTGCTCTTCATCACCTTCGTGGTCGTCTGGTCCTACTATGCGTACGTGGTGGAGCTGTGCGTGTGTGAGTACCAGGCGGGGGCCGGGACCGGGCGGAAGGCCGGGGCTCTGCGCCCCGCGGGCCTGCGCCTGCCCTTGCGGGGCCGCGGGGGTCCGGCCCAGGCCCGGGGGGAAGCAGGCCGCCGCGCTCGTGGCTTTGTCACGGTGGTGCGGTGCGGCGCGGCCTTCGGGCGTGCGCGACACCCCGCGCCGAGCCGCACCGCTCCGACCGAGGTCCTGGCAGAGCGAGGCGGTGATAGCGTCCTGGGGTCTGCGGTCCCCCGCGGGCGTCTGGTTCTCCTGAGGTGGAATGCTCCGAGACGGGTTTTCCTCGAACGGAAGAGCCGAGCTTCGTAGAAGTTTTGTGTGTGTGTGTGTGAGTGTGTGTGTGTGTGTGTGTGTATGTTGCATTCTTTGCTTTTGTTAATGTTTTAAAATCAAGAAATCTGTTCCTCCTAGATTGCCTCAACAGCGCGAGAAGAAAAGCGTGTTACCTGAAGAGCTGGCTGGGGGGTGGGGGAAGGCAGGTGGTCTTTTCGTTAGCCATAGAAGACAGATGAGCGCCCGCTTCTGATTTTTGGTGGCACTGACCCATTTTCAAGTTTATTTCTTTTACGTCTGAATCCAGTAACTTATACAAAATATTACGTTAAGGCCGAAAGAATGAGTGAGATGAGATATAGCTCGATTCTCTTTTTTTCTTCGCTATTTATTATGGAGGTGTATATTTTTTTCATCCTCAGATTTTAAGGTATTGTTTTATTTTCGTTCCTGCCAATTCAGTTCCTCACCAGGTTCCCTGGGCTAAGAAAGGAGTAACACCGCAGTACACTTCAAGGATTTATGATACTGATTTGAATAGGTGGCCGTTAAGATTGAAGGAAATTGGTTGTGCTCAAAACACTGTTTGAGGGCTCCTACTGTGTTTGTGATAGTGATTGGTTCCTCTGCCTGAAGTTAATTGTTCATAGGCTTTGAGTGTGCAGCTATTTTAGGGTTATCCTAGCCTTCCGCTTCTGTGTGTGTCTGCTCTTTATACCAATTCTTCGTGACAACTTAGGACCAAATGGTAAGTGGTGTTTGTAAAAGCAATCCCTTGGTATCCCGGAATGATCTAGTTTTAGTCTCCAGGCCACAGCTCTCTAAAGGACCCTTGTTATATACACTTTTAAAAAAGAGCCACATGAGGTAGATTGATACTAATAGTATGAAATGAAAAGAAGTTGTACCACCCACTCCACTTGCAAGTGACAGAATCCAGACTTCTCCAGTTGTGGGTGGCTTTGGATTTGTACAACTGTCAAATACTTGGTTAAAACTGAGTTCTGCACATGAAAGAGAATGCTTTGGGTCAGAAAGTTTGAAGTAGGTTTTTAAATGAAAATAACCACCTTCAAGAAAATTATATTGTACCTATAGATATTTAATTTTAAGGAAAACTATCCCTGCAAATAGGCCCAGAATAAATTAGTTGTGGAATACATTTCCACATTATAGTGGAGATAATCTGTTGAATATTATTGAATAATGATGTTTGAATCAATGAAAATTGACTAGATTTAGGTATTTCTTGAAGCTACTTCCAAAAAGTGATAGTGATCATAGGATTCTCATCAGTTTATTATGGTACTTGATCTTATTTACTCTGAAGTGGGTATTTATTCCAAAAGTTGTACCAGTCTTTTTTAATTCTGTCAGAAGATTATTCCTACCCTATCCTAATTACACAGTGGTTTTGAAGTAAAGCTTCTGAAGGAACACTAAAAACGTGCATTTATGTTGAAATCGCACAGCCTGACCTATAGATCGTTTTTGTCAAAAAAAAAAAAAAAATCAAAGGTGAAGTTAAACATAAAGAAAGGGAAATGAATATGAATTGGGAAGTGCTGTGTGCTTGTGGGGATGGAGGGGACATTTTATTTTATTTTTAAACATTTTATTTATTTATTAGAGAGAGGGAGAAGGAGAGACAGTGAGAGAGTACAAGCGGGGAGGAGAGGGAGAAGCGGGCTCTCTGCAGAGCAAGGAGCCCGATGCGGGGCTCGATCCCAGGACCCTGGGATCATGACTTGAGCCGAAGGCAGACACTTAACAACTGAGCCACCCAGGCGCCCCTGGAAGGGACATTTTATGCATTCTTTCCTTTAATCCTCAATATCTCCGATCATAGGTATCTTCTACAGATGTAGGAAATAAGACTCTGAGCAAATAGGTCTTTGGTTAGGTCACGCAATTATTGAGTGGCTATTGCACTGTGATCCACATCTTTATACTATACATGTAACTTTTAGTGAGTCACTGGAACTGTAATTGTTTGTTCCATGATTGGGGGGGTAGTGGGTGGGGTTAAGTGGTTCCCCTTTTTGGAGATCATGACTTCAGTTAGGCTTTAGGCCCATCCATTAGAGATCATACCCCAGGATTTCATTAAGTTAAAACATTCTGCAACAATTAAGGCCCAAAGCTTGACAGAATTTTAAAATATTCAGCAGAACTCGGAGGGGGAGACGAACCATGAGGGACTATGGACTCTGAGAAACAAATCGAGGGTTCTAGAGGGGAGGGGGGTTGGGGGGATGGGTTAGCCTGGTGATGGGTATTAAAGAGGGCACGTACTGAATGGAGCACTGGGTGTTATACGCAAACAATGAATCATGGAACACTACATCAAAAACTAATGATGTATGGTGATTAACATAACATAATAAAATTAAAAAATGTAAATAAAATAAAATATTCAGCAGTGAAAGGTCTTATAGGGCCTGCACTTAATATTTCTAAGTTATCTGAGGTTAACTAGGGAGAATTTGGGAGATCTGCAGTATCACTGGACTGTATGAATCAGCATAAAACCTCATTCACTTTCATAGTAAAACTGTCTTTTAAACTACTTTTATATATTTATGTTTTCATAACATGGACCCTCCCACTGGAATATGTCAATATATAATTTTGCTGTAAATTGAGTAAGTATGAGTTTAAAGTGCCGTTTTAGCATTATTTATAATAGCCAAACTATGGAAGCAGCCGAAGTGTCCACTGACTGATGAATGGATAAAGAAGAGGTAGTATAGGGCGCCTGGGTGGCTCAGTTGGTTAAGCATCTGCCTTTGGCTCAGGTCATGATCCTAGGGTTCTGGGACTGAGCCCTTCATTGGCCTCTCTGCTGGGCAGGAAGTCTGCTTCTCCCCCATGCATTCACCCTCCCTGCCACCCCCACCCCCAGCTTGTGCATGCACACATGTGCACATTCTCTCTCCCTCTCTCTCTCAAATAAATAAGTAACATCTTAAAAAAAAAAAATTTGTGTGTGTGTGTGTGTGTGTATGCACAATGGAATATTATTCAGCTATAAAAAGAATGAAATCTTGCCATTTGCAGCAACATGGATGGAGTCAGAGGGTATAAGGGTATAATACTAAGTGAAATAAGTCAGAGAAAGACAAATACCATATGATTTCACTCATGTGGAATTTAAGAAGTAAAACAAATGGACAAAGTGGGGGGGAAAAAAGGAGACAAACCAAAAAACTGACTCTTAATTACAGAGAACAGATAGTTACCAGAGGGGAGGTGGGTAGGAGGATGGGTGAAATAGGTGAAGGGGATTAAGAGTATACTTGCAGGGCGCCTGGGTGGCTCAGTTGGTTAAGCGACTGCCTTCGGCTCAGGTCATGATCCTGGAGTCCCTGGATCGAGTCCCGCATCGGGCTCCCTGCTCGGCAGGGAGCCTGCTTCTCCCTCTGACCCTCCCCCCTCTCATGTGCTCTCTCTCTCTCTCATTCGCTCTGTCTCAAATAAATAAATAAAATCTTTAAAAAAAAAATAAAATAAAATAAATAAATAAAAAAAATAAAAATAAAAAATAAAATAAATTAAAAAAAAAGAGTATACTTGCAGGATGATGGGTATTAAGGAGGGCACATGTTGTGATGAGCACTGGGTGTTATATGTGACTAATGAATCGCTGAACACTACATCAAAAACTAATGTGTTGGCTAACTGAACATATTTAAAAAAAATTTTAAAAATATACTTTCAGTTCTTAAAAAAAGTGTATACTTGTCTTGATGAGCACTGAGTAATATGTGGAATTGTTGGATCACTATATTTTACACCTGAAATTAATATAACACTATATACACAAGTTGAAATAAAAAAAAAGTGCTGTTTTAATAATTTTTATAGAATTTTCTTAGCTTCTGGTATTTTTTTTTATCAAACTAGATAGGAGAGAGTGATTATAATTACATCTTTATTGTGTTTATTTAATGCTCATATAAATGTCCAAAAAGTTAAATAATTTGTCCAAGGTAATACAACTAGTAAATGGCATAATCATCATTAGAAGTCAAGTGGTTTGGCTCTAGAGCCCACGCTTTTAAAATTAACTACTATGCAAGACTAGTCTACTTGGTTATCCAGGTCTGAACACTCATGGCAGATTTCAGTCTTATCTATGATCTATTTATATAAGGTAATTTTCTCCTAAAAGGTAGCAGCAGAGTGTTCCTAAATAGCTCAGCCAAAAATGCTGGCCCAAATTTATAAAAGGCCCTCATTCCTTTTCAGCCTCTATAACTTATAAGTTATATAAGTTATATGTTATAACTTATAACTATAACCACACACACACATATAAAATGTGTACTTTTACTACTAGAAGGAGTAATATTGAAGACAAAATTAAGAAGTAATGACCCTAAGATGGCCATCTCACAGGGGAGAAGTAATGATTAAGTAATTAGTAATATTGGCACTTGACATTAAATTAAACTGAAATCATCTTTTGATTTTCTCCCGAGGTTGAAATTTAAACATATGAATTTATGGGTGGATTGACCAACTTTTACACTTTGGTCAAGATGGTTATTTTCGAGGAAAGTACTAATTCAGGCTCCCAGGGTTTTATGAGGACATCTTGTTCAGGTCATTTAGAATTGTCAGTAGTAGATGTGTACCTCTTATTTGACATGTAGAGGATTTTAAAGCCCAAAAGATTTTAGAGATGATCTAATCCATTTATTTTACTTCTGAGAAAACTGTTGTGTGGAAGAGCTATGTGGTTTGCCCAAGGATGGATATGCCTCTTACCTCTTTTCAGAGAGACATATGTAGAAATGTGACCTCAGACTGTATAGCTAATATTCCTGTGCCTCCTTCATAATTTCTTCAAATTTAGAATGAGACAAGATAAATAGCTTAAATATCAACATTGAGCACAGTGTCTTGCCAGAGTTAATTCCAGTGTTTTTTATTGGTTTCAAAACAACCAGCTTTTGATTTCATTGATTTTTCTCTATTATTTCATTTTCTTTTTCATTGATTTCTTGTCTGATATGTATAGTTTCTTTCCTTCTTTTACTTTGGATTTAATTTGCTCTTTTTCTAGTTTCTTAATGTGGAAACTGAAGTCACTGATTTGAGTCCTTTCTTACGTATTTAGTCCTATAAATTTACTCCTAAATAATGCTTTATTCACTTCCCATCAATGTTGATATGTTGTACTTTCATTTTCATTCAATTAAAATTATTTTCTAAATTCACTTTGGATTTCATCTTTGACCCATGGGTTATTTTAGGAGTATGCTAATTTGCAGTTATTTGAGGATTTTCCAGATACCTTTTTGTTACTGATTTTGAATTTAATTCCATGTGGTCAGATACCTTGCATGACTTGAGTCCTTTAAAATGTACTCAGGCGGGCGCCTGGGTGGCTCAGTTGGTTAAGCAACTGCCTTCGGCTCAGTTCATGATCCTGGAGTCCTGGGATCGAGTCCCGCATCGGGCTCCCTGCTCGGCAGGGAGTCTGCTTCTCCCTCTGACCCTCCTCCCTCTCATGCTCTCTGTCTCTCATTCTCTCTCTCTCAAATAAATAAATAAAATCTTAAAAAAATAAAATAAAATAAAATGTACTCAGGCTTGTTTTATGGCCCGAAATGTGGGCTGTAGTGGAAGCATTTCTTGTGCATTTGAGAAAAATGTATTCTGTTGTGTTCAGCGGTGTATTTTGCTGTTGGTTGTTGGGTAGAGTTTTCTATTATGTCATAATGTGCCATAGATGTTAAGGCAAGTTGGTTGACAGTGTTGTTCAAGTTTCCTATGTTCTTGCTGATTTTCTTTTCTTTTCTTTTTTTAAGATTTTATTTATTTACTTATTTGAGAGAGTGAGCATGAGCTTGGGGGGGTGGGACAGAGAGAGAGGGAGAAGCAGGCTCCCCTTGAGCAGGGAGCCCAATGGAGGGCTCAATCCCAGGACCCCAGGATCATGACCTGAGCCAAAGGCAGACACTTAGCCAACTGAGCCACCCAGGCACCCTACTGATTTTCTGTTTGTTCTATCGATTAATTATTAAGAGAGATATGACTATAATTATGGATTTGTGTCTATCTCCTTATAGTTCTGTCAGTTTTTGCTTCCTGCATTTGCAGCTCTGTAATTAGGTACATACAATGTTTAGGATTATAGTGTTCTCTTGATGAATTGACCCTTTGTCATTATGAAATGACTTTCTTATCCCTGGTGATATTATTTGCTTTGAAATCTAGTTTGGCAGATATTAACAAGCCCACTAATCTTCCTTTTGATTAGTTTTAGCATGGAAGGTCTTTCTCTGTCCTTTTATTTTAACTTGTTTATGTCTTTATATTTAAAATGCACTTCTTGGGCGCCTGGGTGGCTCAGTTGGTTAAGCGACTGCCTTCGGCTCAGGTCATGATCCTGGAGTCCCGGGATCGAGTCCCGCATTGGGCTCCCTGCTCAGCAGGGAGTCTGCTTCTCCCTCTGACCCTCCCCCCTCTCATGTGCTCGCGCTCTCTCATTCTCTCTCTCTCAAATAAATAAATAAAATCTTTAAAAAAAATAAAATGCGCTTCTTGGGCACCTGGGTGGCTCATTTGGTTAAGCAACTGCCTTTGGCTCAGGTAATGATCCCGGGGTCCCGGGATTGAGTCCCACATCAGGCTTCCCTTGCTCTGCGGGGAGCCTGCTTCTCCCTCTCCCTCTCCCTGCCACTCCCTCTGCTGTGCTCTCTCTCTGTCAAATAAAATCTTAAAAAAATAAAATGCATTTCTTGGGGCACCTGGGTGGCTCAGTCAATTAAGCATCCAAATCTTGATCTCAGCTCAGGTGTTGATCTCAGGGTTGTGAGTTCAAGCCCTGCACTGGGCTCCAAGCTGGGCGTTGGAGCCTACTTAAAAAAAAAAAAAATGCATTTCTCATAAGCAGCCTATAGTTAGGTCTTGCTTTTTAAAGTCAATCTGAAAATCTGTGGCTTTTTTCCCTTTTTTTTGTTGTTTTTGTTTGTTTATTGAGTTACAGTTGACGTATAACATTATATTAGTTTCAAGTGTACAACACAGTAAGTTAATATATAAATATACTTGGTATAATTAAATAAAATGATCACCACAATAAATCTGGTTAACATCCATTAACCACACATAGTTACATATTTTTTTTCCCTTGTGTTGAGAACTTTTAAGATTTACTCTCAGCAACCTTCAAATATACAACAGTATTATCAATTATAGTACGATCTCTTTTAGTTGGGGTGTTTTGACCATTTACATTTAATGTAATTATTGGTATAGTTAGGTTTAAGTCTTACCATTTGCTTTTTTTTTTTTTTTTAATCTGTCCTATCTATTCTATGTTCCCTTTTCCTTCTCCTGCCTTCTTTCGAGTTATTTAATGATTTTTGACTTTTGAGTTATTTTTTATGATTCTATTTTCTCACCTTTGTTGGCTTATTAGTTGTAACTCTGTTATTTTAGTGATTTGTTTTAGGATTTATAGATTACATCTTTAATTTATTATAATCTACCTTCTAGTAATATACTACTTCACATATAGTACCTTATAAAAGCACTTTTCCAATTCTTCCCTCCCAGCCTTATATGCTATTATTATTTTTTTTTTTTTTAAGATTTTATTTATTTATTTGAGAGAGAGAATGAGATAGAGAGAGAGCATGAGAGGGGGGAGGGTCAGAAGGAGAAGCAGACTCCCCGCTGAGCAGGGAGCCCGATGCGGGACTCGATCCCGGGACTCCAGGATCATGACCTGAGCCGAAGGCAGTCGCTTAACCAACTGAGCCACCCAGGCGCCCGCCTTATATGCTATTATTATGCATTTTTTATATTATAAAACTCACTGTATTGGTATTATTTTGTTTAAACCATTTATTATCTTTTAAAAAGATTTAAACAATATGAAAACAAATCTTATATATTTAACCATGTTGTTACCATTTCTGGTACTTTTCTTTTTTTATAGATCCAGATTTCCTTCTCATGTCATTTCCCTCTACCTGAGGGCTTTCTTTAACATTTATTATAAGGCATGTCAGTTGGTGATGAATTATTTCAGCTTTTGTATGTCTATAAACATTTTTATTTTACCTTTTTTAAAAAAAAAACTTTATAACGTGTAATTTACATACCATAACATTCACTCATTTGAAATATAAAATGCAGTGGTTTTCAGTAAATTTACCAAGTTGTGCTGTTATAAGACCATTCATTTTTAGAACATTGCAGTCACCTTTGTCAGATCCCTCATGCCTAATAATGGTTAATTCCTGTTCCCAGCCCCAGGCAACCTCTAATCTGTGTTCTGTATCTGTATGCCTTTCTTGGACATCTCATGTAAATGGAGTCATACAGTAAGTGGTCTTTTGTGTTTGGTGTCTTTAACATGTTTTTGAGGTTTCTCTGTGTTGTAGCATGTGTTGGTATTTCTCCCCTTATTCTCTACTTCACATCTAATTTGTATTTTTCTGTTTTTAAAATATATTTAGAGCTTTATTTAAGAATATTATTTCTTGTAAGCCTCCACAAATCATTTGTGCATTGAATTAGAATATAAATTAAAAATATATACTATTATTATCACATTTAAGTATTTGAAAAATCCTGCTTACAAGATTTCAGTATGTATGGGTCTTGGTCATCTTTGCATCTACTAGAGAGTCTAATTACTAATAAACATTCAATTAATATGTGTTGACTTGAATAGAATCATACAGTCATAAACCCACTTGAATCATGTTTGAATATATTAGAACAAACATCCACAATAACAATATTAATTAAATTATGATTACCGTACATATATTTCAGTAGTCTTCAGGGTTAAAGCCTGGATGATCTTGCTTATTGGTTATGGAGTCTTTGTTTTGGATAATGAAACAATGATTCTTTGAAATTATACTGATATTATTTAGAAAAAAAACTAGTTCCCTATATCTCATCCCCAGTGGTTGACATAATTATAGGAAAAGTTAAGATGTGAATTAGGATATTTTTAAAAACCTTCTTATTGGGGCGCCTGGGTGGCTCAGTCGTTAAGCGTCTGCCTTCAGCTCAGGTCATGATCTCAGGGTCCTGGGATGGAGCCCCGCATCAGGCTCCCTGCTCGGCGGGAGGCCTGCTTCTCCCTCTCCCACTCACACTCCCCCTGCTTGTAGTCCCTCTCTCACTGTGTCTCTTTCTGTCAAATAAATAAAATCTTTAAATAAAAAATAAATAAAAACCTTCTTATTTTGTTATTTCCCATCTGCTTTCAGATGCTGGAGTATAGTAATATTCTATATAACTTGCCTTTGAAAGCTGTAGTGCCCTGTGAACCTTTTTATTTGCATTCTATAATTATCCCAGTCTTCTTTCCTTTTTTCTTTTCTTTTTCTAAAGAACAGATTTTTTTCTTTTGACTGCTAATGAATTAATTTGTTCTTATGTTATTTTCTGTTGATACCAGAAAGCAAACTGGTCTGAGAGAGCTCTATAAATATATATCCAAAAAACCCAACCCAAATGAACAAAAAGAGCTTTTGTATTTTCTTCCATATTAACTGAACCTTCTTTGGGTCTTCCCTGTTTCTTATAAGACAAGATACATGAAGGAAAAGGTGCCGGGCAACTTAGAAACCATGGCAGACTATTTGGAAGAAGACCATTATGCCCTAGTGATACAAATAAAACTTTCCTTCCCCCTTGGCCTATTCTAGTTTGTGGCAAAGATAGCATGCTAAACTCCAGACTAACCATCTACTTGATATCTCTACTTGGATATCTAATAGGCATCTCAGACTTACCACATCTAAAACAAAAACTCCTGAGTTATTTCTCTCTCTGCTCCCCTCCCCCCCAACTCCTCCTACCCTAGTTCAGTAAATGAGTTTCATCCTTCTAGTTTCTTGGCTGAAAAATCTTCCCATATCCAGTTAATTAAGAAATCCTGGCATTAAATCCAGCTGCTTACCACCACCATGGAACTATATTCATTCAAGCCACTATAATCTCTGTCTTGTGGAGCAGATTGAATAACATGACCACAATAATTTGTACCTCCTCCCATCAAGACAGGGAGTCTTTTTGCCCACCCAGTGAATCTGGGCTGGCCTTGTACTTGCTTTGATCAATAGAATGTGGTAGAAGCGATGTGTGAGATCTAGAGCCTAGGCCTCAAGATAGCATGGATCTTCTGCCTTAACTCTTTTGAAACTGGCTGCCATGTAAGGGAGAACAGGCTAGACTGTATGGAGAGAGAGGCCCAACCAAGGTGAGCTAAGTGCCAAAGCCCCTGATGTATGAATGAGGCCATCTTAGAGTCTCCTGCCCCAGTTGAGCTGCCAGTTGAGTATAACTAGTAGAAAAGCAGTCCGGCTGATCATAGCCTGAACTGCTGACCCACACAATTACAGGAAATAATACTTGGTGGTTGTTGAAGTCACTAAGTTGTGGGTGGTTATCACATTATCTATATAATTATAGTACTATACTCTTATATTTTGTCTCTCCCTCGTCACTCCACCCCCATCCTCACCCTGTACCTTGTCCATTCTCCACAGAGCAGCCAGAATAGTACCTTTAAAATCAATACCAGATTGGTCACTCCTCTTCTGAAAACCTTGGCTGGTTTCCTGTCTTGTTCAGTGGAACACCTAAAGTGCTTACCATGGCCTCCTCCCCTCATTACTTCTCTGATATAATTTCCTCTCCACTCTTCCTTTGTTTCTACAGCTGTCACACTGTCCTCCTGGCTATACTTTAATACTTGTTGAATGATCTTCATAAATCATTTACCCTCTCTGAATTAATGTTCCTATGCTATAAAATGGAATAATACCTGTCTTACAAAATAATGTAAAGTTCTTAGCGGAGTAGCCTTTCAGATATTACTGGAGATAGGGAGATTTAAATAGCCACTAGCATATTTTTTCTTGCCTTCCTTTTTTTGTCCTTTTTTGGTAGTTTTCTTTGTTTCTTTATTTTTAATTCTTAGTTTTTTTTAAAGATTTTTATTTATTTATTTGACAGAGAGAGACACAGCAAGGGAAGGAACACAAACTGGGAGAGTGGGAGAGGGAGAAGCAGGCTTCCTGCAGAGCAGGGAGCCCGATGTGGGGCTCAATCCCAGGACCCCGGGATCATGACCTGAGCCGAAGGCAGACGCTTAACGACTGAGCCACCCAGGCGCCCCTCTTAGTTTGTTTTTTAACCTCCTCTCTCCATCTTTAGTGAGTGAAAGCATATTCTCACAGTCTTTTTTTCAATATTCTCTTCTTATTGGCTGTATTTGAAGATCATATTGCAAAAGCATGTACCCATTTTGCATGAGCTGCTGGTTGTGTCCAGAGTATGTGTGTGGGAGAATATGTTGTTTAAGGGAGGGAGGCTTTCACATAATGTGGGACTTTAAGAAGATTAATACCTGACACTATTCTTATAAGCATATAAGCTACACAGATTTAGGTATTGCTGAAATATGCAGCATATCTTCTTAAGCAGATGGGCACCTACACTTAACTGAAATAGTAGGTCACAAATAATGGTGATTATGGTTTTATGGAGAATAGATTTCTCTAACAGAGAGATCCATATTCCTTGATGATAAAGATGGTTTAAAATTGTTTTTAAAACATTTCTGTTCTATGTGTTTTCTCACTCTTTCCAGTGTTTCATTATACTTATTAATGTGGACTTTGGCCCACCCAGTTGGAATCATAGGAGTAATTTTTATTAACATACTAGTTGAACAACATATAAAAATAAATATGAACTTATTAAATGTGAAGTCTTCAAGGAGGCTTTTTAAACTAATTGCATGAAAAGGATATCATCAGCACCTGATGGAAATAATAACACCAAAATGTTATTGTGTATGTTGATTGCATGTATCACTAGTGTGAATTTATACTGGTTTTTTTCTTCTTCTTGTGTGGTTCTTATTTTTCTGTGGATAACGTATACTTTTTACAAATATTTAAAAAGGAGAAGTGGGGGGTCATGGCTATGACAAATACCATGTACACATATGCAGTAGCTTTCTAACAGTATATTGTGTTCCCCAAAAATGCCAGCATGAATCTTTTAAAATCCAAGGCAAGTTTATTACTCCTCTGTTCAGCACCCTCCAGTGGCTTTCCTCTTTGCTCATAATGAAATCCAAAGTTCTTTCTCTAGTCTCTAAGGCCCTAAATGCTCTGATCTGCCACTAATTTTGACTCATCTCTTCCTTTGCCAACTCTGCTTCAGCCAAACAGGCCTCCTTGCTTTTCATCTATCAGGCCATGCATGGTCCCACTTGAGGACCTTTGTACTTCCTTCTCTTTTCTGTTTGGGATGATTTCCCCCCAGATTCCACATGGTTAGTTCTCTCCATCTAGATTTCTTTTAAAATACTCAGCTGTCAAAGAGGCTTTTCTGACTACGCCATGTAAAATAAGTACTTCCTCTTTCACTTTCTCCCTACCTTGCTTTGTGCTTATAGTATTCTAGGTGCTGTATTTGGCACTAGGAATACAAAAATATATAAATGTGCATGGTCAAATGCATTTAGACTTCAAATAGTAGTCCCTATCTTTAATATTATAGTGCTCATTTGCATATTATAAGTTTTATTTTTAAATTCCAGTGTAACTAACATATAGTGTTATATTAGTTTCAGGTGTACGATATAGTGATTCAACAGTTCCATATATTGTGCTCATCAAGATAACTGTACTCTTAATCCCCTTTGCTGATTTCACCCATCCCCCCCACTCACCTCACCTCGGGTAACCATCAGTTTCTTCTCTGTAGTTAAGAGCCAGTTTTTTGGTTGGTCTCTCCCCCCCACTTTGTTCATTTGTTTTGTTTCCACATATGAGTGAAGCCATATGGTATTTGTCTTTCTCTGGACTGGCTTATTTCACTTAGCATTATACTCTCTAGATCCATTCTTGTTGCAAATGGCAAGATTTCATTCTTCTTTATGGCTGAATAATATTCTGTTGTAAATATTTATCACATCTTCTTTATCCATTCATCTGTTGACACTTGGGCTGCTTCTATACTTTGGCTATTGTAAATAATGCTGCAATAAACATAGGAGTGCATATATCCCTTCAAATTAGTGTTTCCATGTTCTTTGAGTAAATACCCAGCAGTGTGATTCCTGGATCATAGAGTACTATTTTTAATTTTTTGAGGAACCTCCATAGTGTCTTCCATGGTGGCTGCACCAGTTTGCATTCCCACCAACAGTGCACAAAGGTTCCTTTTTCTCCACATCCTCACCAACACTTGTTTCTTATTTTATTTTAGCCACTCTGACAGGTGCGAGGTGATATCTCATTGTGGTTTTGATTTGCATTTCCTTGATGACGAATGATGTTGAGCATATGTTCACGTGTCTATTGGCCATCTGTATGTCTTCTTTGGAGAAATGTCTGTTTGTGTCTACTTCCCATTTTTTAATTGCATTTTTTGGTGTTTTTTTTTTTTGGTGTTGAGTTGTGTAAGTTCTTTATATATTTTGGATACTAACTTGTTATTAGATATGTCATTTGCAAACATCTCCTCCCATTCAATAGGTTATCTTTTAGTTTTGTTGGTTGTTTCCTTTGCTGTACAGAAGCTTTTTATTTTGATGAAGTCCCAGTGGTTTATTTTTGCTTCTGTTTCCCTTGCCTCATGAGACAGATCTAGTAAGAAGTTGCTATGACCAGTGTCAAAGAGGTTTATTGCCTGTGCTGTCTTATAGGATTTTTATGGTTTCAGGTCTCAATATTTAGGTCTTTAATCCAGTTTGAGTTTATTTTTGTGTATGGTGAAAGAAAGTGGTCCAGTTTCATTCTTTTGCATGTGGCTGTCCAGTTTTTCCAACACCATTTGTTGAATAGACTGTCTGTTTCTCATTGGATATTCTCTCCTGCTTTGTTGAAGATTAATTGGCCATAGAATTATGAATTTATTTTTGGGATCTCTGTTCGTTTCCATTGATCTGTGTGTCTGTTTTTATGCCAGTACTATACTGTTTTGATCACTACAGCTTTGTAATGTAACTTGAAGTCTGGAATTGTGATACGTCCAGTTTTGTTTTTCTTTTTCAAGATTGTTTTGGCTATTTGGGATCTTTGTGGTTCCATACAAATTTTAGGATTGTTTGTTCTAGTTGTGTGAAAAATGCCCTTGGTATTTTGATAGGGATTGTGTTAAATACGTAGATTGCTTTGGGTAATATAGACATCTTAACAATATTTGTTCTTTTGACCCATGAGCATGGAATGTCTTTCCATTTCTCTTTGTGTTGTCTTCAATTTCTCTCGTCAGTTTTATAGTTTTCAGAGTACAAGTCTTTCACCTCTTTGGTTAAGTTTATTCCTAAGTATTTTATTCATATTACAAGTTTTAAGAAGCCCTGCTATAATTAAGTATCTAAATCTGTTTAACCCAGTATTTTTCTAAACTTTTTTTTGCCATAATTTTTTTTTTCATGAAACACCTACTTAAATCCTTTTAGACTTAGACAGTTGTTGATCTTTGGGAACAAAGCTCCCAATAGTGGTGTTGGGGGGAATGGGGAGCTGATCAGTACTGAAGGGACTGTGCCTCTGAAAAAAGTGGTGTTACCAGTAGATATGAGGGGTAATAGCTAATTTCTTCTACTTACCTTTTGTTACTAAATTCATGATTTAGGAAGAAAAATCATTATTTCTATAGATGACAAAAAGGTACTTGAAAAATCCCAACGTCTATGCCTAATTTTTAAAAAGGCTAAATAAAATTGGAATAAGTGGTTTTTGAACAAAATTGCACACACACAAAATATTCGATCAGTTTCCACTAAAACCAGAAACAAAAGATGCTTATTACCATGGCCATTGCTGTGTAGCATTGTACTGTATTAACAAAATCAATTACCATATTCAATCAAGAGAAAATAATTAGAAGCATAAGAAGGAAAGGAAGGGGGAAAGCTATTTCTGTGTATAGATGATGTGTTAGTGTATGTTGAAAAGCCAAGAGGATCAATAACAACAGAATACCCAAACAAAAAGAATTGAGTAAAATTAGCAAACAAAAACCAGGTTACAAAATTAGCAAACAAAAACCAATACTTTCTGTATATACATAATAATTTGTTTGAGAACATGGTGGAAGAAAAGTCTCTGTTTCCACTAACATCAAAAAGATAAAATACTTAAGAATAAACTTAAGAAATATGCCAGATCTGTAAGAGGAAAACATTCTTGAAAAACAAAACGTAGGCTTGAACAAGTGGAAAGACATTGCATATTTCATGTTCATGGATAGAATAACTCAACATTACAAAGATTTCTGTTCTCCCCAAGTTAATGTATAAATGAATTCTATTCCCAGTAAGTTTTCTTTTTTCTGGCACTAGACAAGTTGATCCTAAAAGTCATGGGGAAAAATAAACAGAAAAGAATCAGGAAACCTCTGAAAAAGAAGAGTTAAAAAGGGGGCAAACCCTACTCTACCATGTTTTAAACCACAAAGCCTGTATAATTAAAACTATTAGGGTAGGGGGCTTATGAGAACTCTCTACTTTCTGTTCAGTTTTGCTCCAAACCTAAAACTGCTCTAAAAAATAAAGTCTGTTATAAGAACAATTGTATGTTATGATATGTGGACAGACATATGGCCAATGGAACAGAACAGAATGTCCAGAAATAGTAACTATAGAAATTTAGAACGTGATAAAAGTAGCATCTCAAATCACAGAGGAACAGATGGGACAACTGAATAGATATTTGGTGAGAGATAAAATCAGGTCCATGCCTCGTACGATATTCCAAGATAAAATTCCAAGATTCCAAACTGATAAAATCTTATTTTTTCTTATATTTTAAACTTTTAATTTTAAAATAATTTCAGACTTGTGAAAAATAGTACAAAGAATTTTCTTATACCCTTCACCCTGATTCCCTAAATGTTATTATTTGCTACACGTTCTTTGTTATTCATTCTCTGAAACAGAGAATGAATTGCAGATATAATGTCCCTTTACCAATAAATACCTCAGTGATATTTCCCAAGAACAAGAATATCTGTCGGTTCAAGCTTCTATAACAGAATACCACAGACCAGGTGGCTTATAAGCACCAGAAATTTCTTTCTCCTCATCCTGGAATCTGGGAAGTCCCACATGAGGGCAGCAGCATATTTGTTGTGAGGTGCGGGCCTACTCCTAGTTCCTAGACAGCCATGTGCTCACTGAGTCATCACATGGCAGAAGGGACTTGGGAGCTCTCTGAGGTCTCCTAAAAGGGCACTAATCCCATTCGTGAAGACTTCACCTTCATGATCTAATCACCACCCAAGGGCCCCATCTTCAATACCATCACATCGGGCATTAGGATTTAACATAGGAATGGGGGGGGGGGGCGGCACAAACATTCAGTCTATAACAGAACATTTTCTTATATAATCAGAGTACAATTATCAAAATCAGGAAATTAGCATTGATAAAATACTGAATAAGGCTTATAGATTACAGTAGTATTTTATCAATGCTTTTGGAAGAAAGATTAGTTGCCCCACTAATCCCTTCTGCTCCACAGTCCAGACTATGCTCACACACTGCAGTTGGTTATCATGCTCTTTAGTGTCCTTTAATCTGGAAGAGTTCCTCAGTGTTGCCTTCTCTTTCATGACCATAACAGTTTTGAAGAGTACAGGCTTCTTTGTAGAATGTCCCTCAAATTAGGTTCGTCTGATGTTTCCTCATGATTAGATTCTCAAAGTAACATTTTTAGCAAGAATACCACAAAAGTGATGTTCCATCATTGAATGTACCATTTCTAGGACTGTTAACTTTAATCACCACTTCAGGTGGTATCTGCCAAGTTTCTCCATTCTGTAAGGGTACAGTTTTTCTTTGTAATTAATAAGTATTTTGGTAGACTCAGAGGTACCACACAGATCCTTCGAGGAAGGACTTTGCTGCTCAGTTGTGAAAGGTGTGGTCTGCAAACAGCTTCTAGCTGTTAGCTCTTTCTTTCAGCATGACTAACTTCACCCAAGGTCACACCCTTCCTGTGCCAGCCTGCATTCAGTGCCTGAGTGAGAAGGGGCCTGGCTGCTTTAGAGCTCTCTGCTAGTTGGCCAAGATTTTGATAAGCCTGCACTGCAGTTAGATTTCTCCTTAGAACATAGCCTGTACCCCAGACTCTCTCTCAGCATCTGATTCCAGAGAACCCAACCTGAGACAAGTGTCTTTGTGGGGAAATACCTTGAGACTCTGTAAATCTGTTCCTGATTACTTGCATTACTCTTTTTAGCATCTGTTGAGGATTCTTGCTTGAAACCGTTATTATTGTGCTGGTTGCCAAATGGTGATTTTTCTAATTCTATGATTTCGTCTACATTTTCTAGTTAGAATTCTATAAGGAAGAGCTTTCCCTCCTCCCCAGTTAATTCATTTACATCTGCACGCTGTCATGGATTCTTTTTTTATGGATTATGATCTGTCATTTATTTTATTGCTCAAATTGTCCCAGATTTGGCCAGTAGGAGCCCCTTCAATTTGGTTTCTCTATCCTTTTGACATGTCCCCATCATTTATTCCTTCCTTACTTTCTGGTACCACAAGATTTCTCAGGCTTATCTGACACTTTTCCCATGCTGGAATCTGCCATTTCAAAATGGACCACATTTGAATGTAAAAAATAAAAGCATTCAAATACTAGAAAGAAACATGGGTGGATGATCTTATAACCAGGGAGTGAGGAAAGCCCAACAGAAAAAAATGGATAAGTATCATAAACAGTTCACAACAACAGCAAAAAAGAATGGCTCGTAAAACACATGAAAAGATACTTACTCTCTTGTATAAGAAAATGCAAAGTAAAATTACCCTGTGATACAAAATGTTTGGAAACACTTTATTGGGTACACGATGGAGAAACAGGCAGTCTGATGCAATGCCTGTAGGAGTATAAAATGGTACAACTTCTATAAACAAGGGATTCGGGAAAACCAGGCAGATTAACTTTTGGTCCAGTAATTTCAAATTAGGAATCTACACTGAGAATAAACTTTCACAAATAAACAACACATGCATAAAGTTATTCATTGCCACATTGTTTGTAGCAGTAGAGATTGGAGACAACCCAAATGTCTATCAGTAGAGGCCTGATTATATAACTGGAACACCCACACAATGGAGTACTGTGCAGTGCTTTAAAACACAATGATTGTCTCTATGTACTGATGTGCGTGATTTCTAGGGTGTGGTGAGAAAAGCAAGGTGCGGAATAGGTATATAAAGGAAGAAATCAGAAATATTTTATTTAATACATTTATTTACTTTGCAGAAGGAAATAGGATAAAGCAAACTAATAAAAATGATTGCCTGGGGTGAGAAGGTAAGAAAGGAAAGCCAGGCCTTTCTGAGTACGTTTTTATATAGTTTTGACTTTTAAACCATTTATATTTTTTACATATCCAAAAAAATAAAATTAAACAGGAGGAAAAGCAAACTGTAAAATTTGGAATCATGAAACAAATGAACTTAATTTTATGTGAAGTTGGTACCGTACACAGAGGAAAGAATGATTTCAAGTGGCTTTTGAATATCGTACTCCTTAGTGGGATACAGTTTAAAGCCAAAACAAAACAGAATTTTAAAACTGCAAAGAAAACTTAAACTAGTATGCAGTGTTTAAACTATTTTAGGTATACTTTAGGATGAACTGAATAAGTAAATCAATTAGGAGCTAAGATTTTCATTGTATATAAACATAAAAAGATACAAATATAATGCCTAAGAAATTAAGGAGAAACTTTGTAATATTCTATTTGAATTGGAAGTATCAATGTGAATATAATTAGGTATATACTACTACTTCTGTCATCCCAAAGGGCCTTTAAAGCAGTGAAACTCCAGTAGCTATGAGCACCCCTGGTATTCAAAGGTTGGTTTCTAAATATCATTAAAAGGAACCAGATGCAGGGCACCTGGTTGGCTCAGCCCATAGAGTAATGTGACTTGATTTTGGGGTCATGAGTTCAAGCCCCACACTGGAGGTAGAGCCTACTTAAAACAAACAAACAAAACCAATGCTCCTTGGAGAAATGGCTAATTTCAGGGGCTGGAGGTGGGAAAAAATATAAAGTGAGCCTGGGATATCTTGTGCTAGACAGCAAGGAAGTGCTCAAAGACTAATGGGGATGATTCAGGAGGATGCAGGAGTCGGTTGGAAGAGCAGTGGCCAAAGATGAGACAGTTTGAACATAAGAAAGAATGAGTGTAGTTGATAATGGCACATTAGATAAAGAAAAATCCATGTTTCCCTATTGATATTCAAAACAAGAACATTAAAATTTATTTGCTAACAGTGGAGTTGAATGTCATACCAGCATCCTATTCTGAAAATGGGTAAGTAAAGGGAAATAATTAAGTTTTTGTGCTGCCTTTTTAGGAAGCTCTAGTTCATCCCCAGTTGAAAGCTCTTTACAGAAGAATGCCAGCTTGAAAGTATAGAAATAAATAACAGAGGGTTTTTCATGGTGATTTTCAAATTCTACAAAATAATTGATTTAGCAGATTATCGGTGGATGCTAACACCATTGGGTGAAAAGTTTTGGGGGAAGAAGATATTCACATACCGCTAACATTTTACCCCACAAAAACCTTCATGATTGTTAAAGTGGAAAATGTACTTTTACAAAGGAGAGACCTGGTGGTCACCACCTTGTTAAGTGACCCAAACGTAGCATCACTGATAGTGACAAACCTAAATAATGTACCTGATGTGCTGAACACAGTGCCCAGAATACTTCATACCTGAGTATTCTTGTCCATTCTCTCCCTCCCACCCTCAAATTACATTCAAATCTTTAGACTTGGAGTGGAATATTAGAAAGAGGAGTTTGGGGTAGGGGTCAGAGGATGAAATCAGCCACCAAAAAGAAACAGACAAATCCAGAATGTAGTACATTTCACAAGACATCTGGCCTGTTCTTTTCAAAAAGTCACTGTCATATGAGATTCTAGGAAGGTGATGGTAATGGTGTATTATTTTTGAGTCTCCCCAAATTACTGCATAAAAATGTTCAACAACTTGAATATCTACAACAAAACCAGTTTCCTAGAGAATGGGAATGAGTTTTAGACAACCAGAATGACTACTGGATATTAACTCTGATATGAACATTAAATATGTATTTATTACCTTATTACCTATGAGCAAAAGTAATAAGGAAGAGAGGCTATAGTTTGTAATGGATACATGATCTAACAGAGTAGATATAGTACAGCTATTAGAAAATGGACAACAATGTAAAAAAATTATTTAATTAATCATATTTTCAGTAATTATATTGGTCTCATTATCGAGGCTGTTGGGTGGGCAATATGGGATAAAGAAAATGGGAGGGGGGAAAGATGGCGGAGGAGTAGGGGACCCTATTTCAACTGGTCCCTGGACTTGAGCTGGATATCTGCCAGACCACTCTGAGCACCCACAAAACCAGCCTGAGATGTAAGAAGATCTGGATCTCTACAAACAGAATATCGCAGGCGGTTGGTTTTGAGGTATGAAGCGGGGAGCCGTGATTCCGCGGGCAGACATCGGAGGATAAACGGTAGCGGGAGGGTGCCTGGCCGTGGGGATCCTACACCACCGGTGAGTGACAGCCTTGCGCGCTGTGGACAGGGCACAGACTTGCAGACCGATAGTGGCGGGGAAAGGAGTCTAGGGCAGCCCCCAGGGTGGAAAACCGGAGCACCTGAGTGGCGGGGTCACGCGTGTGATCTGGGGGCAACTGGCGGTTTTAGAAGCACAAAGGGCAGAGACGTGCCCCGACCTGGAGGCAGGACTGGGAGTGCTGCGGAGGGGTGCACAACCCAGGACTCTGCAGTTTATAGCAGCACGGACAGAAACGGAGACGATGTGGCCTGGAGAGCTCACTGAAGAACAGACTGAGGTCTCTCTGCTCTGAGGCAGTGGGTTGGAAACGGTCTCTTCTGCTCCGACTCGCGGAAGAGACGTGGAAAGCCGCTAGGCAAAGCCGCCAGAGAACAAAAGCCCCCAAAACTGATTCCCGCTGAGCCCATCCCCCGCCACAGGGGGGCAGGGCAACTCCGCCCAAACAGGGTTGCCTGAGTAACAGCGCGGCAGGCCCCTCCCGCAGAAGACAGGCTGGGAAAACAAGAGGCCAGCAACCCTAAGGTCCCAAGAAAACAGGTGCATCTTGCTTGGGTTCTGGTCAATAATTTGGACTCTATACATTCCCTCAAACACCCATCAACAGAATGACTAGGAGGAGGAGCCCCCAAAATAGAAAAGACTCAGAGATTATGACTTACGCTGCAGATTTACAAATGGATGCAGATATAACCAAGATGTCGGAGATGGAATTCAGGCTAGCAATTGTGAAGACAATGGCTAGAATGGAGAAATCAGTTAATGGCAACATAGAGTCTCTAAGGGCAGAAATGAAAGCTGAATTGGCAGAACTTAAAAATGCTATCAATGAGATCCAATCCAATCTAGATAATCTAACAACTAGGGTAACTGAGGCAGAAGAACGAATAAGTGACCTGGAAGACAATACAATAGATAAAAAGGGAAAAGAGGAGGCCAGGGAAAAACAACTCAGAATCCATGAAAATAGAGAAATAAGTGACACCATGAAGCATTCCAATGTCAGAATAATTGGAATCCCAGAGGGAGTGGAGAGAGAGAAAGGACTAGAAGATGTATTTGAGCAAATCATAGCTGAGAACTTCCCTACTCTGGGGAATGAAACAAACATTCATGTCCTAGAGGCAGAGAGGACCCCTCCCAAGATCAAGGAAAATAGGCCAACATCCCGGCATGTAATAGTAAAACTTGCAAATCTTAGAACCAAGGAAACCATCTTAAGGGCAGTTAGGGGGAAGAGACTCCTTACGTACAGAGGGAGGAACATCAGAATAACGTCAGACCTATCCACAGAGACCTGGCAAGCCAGAAAGGCCTGGCAAGACGTATTCAGGGTACTAAATGAGAAGAACATGCACCCAAGAATACTTTATCCAGCAAGGCTTTCATTCAGAATGGATGGAGAGATGCAGAGCTTCCACGACTGGCAGAAACTGAAAGAATATGTGACCATTAAGCCGGCCCTGCAAGAAATATTAAGGGGGGATTCTATAAAAGGAGAAAGACCCCAAGAGTGATATACAACAGAAATTTACAGGGACAATCTACAAAAACAATGTCTTCACAGGCAACATGATGACAATTAATTCATATCTTTCAATAATCACTCTCAACGTGAATGGCCTAAATGCTCCCATAAAACGGCACAGGGTTGCAGATTGGATAAAAAGACAGGACCCATCCATATGCTGCCTACAAGAGACTCATTCTGAACCTAAAGATACATCCAGACTGAAAGTGAAGGGATGGAGATCCATCTTCCATGCCAGCGGACCTCAAAAGAAAGCTGGGGTAGCAATTCTTTTATCAGACAAATTAGATTTTAAACTAAAGTCTGTAATTAGAGACACAGAAGGACACTATATCATTCTTAAAGGGTCTATCCAACAAGAAGATCTAACAATTGTAAATATCTATGCCCGCAACATGGGAGCAGCCATCTACATAAGCCAACTGTTAACCAAAATAAAGAGTCATATTGATAACAATACATTAATTATAGCAGACCTCAGTACTCCACTCTCAGCAATGGACAGATCATCTAAGCAGAAAATCAACAAGGAAACAAGAGCTTTGAATGATACATTGGACCAGATGGACCTCATAGATATTTACAGAACATTCCACCCTAAAACAACAGAATACTCATTCTTCTAGAGCAGACATGGAACTTTCTCCAGAATTGACCACATACTGGGTCACAAATCAGGTCTCAACCGATACAAAAAGATTGAGATTATTCCCTGCATATTCTCAGACCACAATGCTTTGAAACTGGAACTCAATCACAAGAGAAAAATTTGGCAGAAATTCAAACACTTGGAAGCTAAACACCACTCTGCTCAAGAATGTTTGGGTCAACCAGGAAATCAAAGAAGAACTTAAACAATTCATGGAAATCAATGAGAACAAAAACACATCGGTCCAAAACCTATGGGATACTGCAAAGGCGGTCCTAAGGGGGAAATATATAGCCATCCAAGCCTCACTCAAAAAAATAGAAAAATCCCGAATTCACCAACTGACTCTACACCTTAAAGAACTAGAGAAAAAGCAACAAACGATGCCTAAGCCACGCATTAGAAGAGAAATAATTAAAATTAGAGCAGAGATCAATGAATTAGGAACCAGAAACACAGTAGATCAAATCAACGAAACTAGAAGCTGGTTCTTTGAAAGAATTAATAAGATCGATAAACCACTGGCCAGACTTCTCCAAAAGAAAAGAGAAAGGACCCAAATTAATAAAATTATGAATGAAAGGGGAGAGATCACGACTATCACCAAGGAAATAGAAACAATTATTAGAAATTATTATCAACAACTATATACCAATAAACTGAGCAATCTGGATGAAACGGAGGCCTTCCTGGAAACCTATAAGCTGCCAAGACTGAAACAGGAAGAAATTGACAACCTGAATAGGCCAATAACCAGTAACGAGATTGAAGCAGTGATCAAAAACCTCCCAAAAAACAAGAGTCCAGGGCCTGATGGATTCCCTGGGGAATTCTACCAAACATTCAAAGAAGAAATAATTCTTATTCTACTGAAGCTGTTTCAAAAAATAGAAACAGAAGGAAAACTTCCAAACTCATTCTATGAGGCCAGCATTACCTTAATCCCCAAACCAGGCAAAGACCCCATCAAAAAGGAGAATTTCAGACCAATATCCCTGATGAATATGGATTCCAAAGTCCTCAACAAAATCCTAGCTAATAGGATCCAACAATACATTAAAAGGATCATCCACCACGACCAAGTGGGATTTATCCCCGGGATGCAAGGGTGGTTCAACATTCGCAAATCAATCAATGTGATAGAACACATTAATAAGAGGAGGGAGAAGAACCATATGGTCCTCTCAATTGATGCAGAAAAAGCATTTGGCAAAATACAACATCCTTTCCTGATTAAAACTCTTCAGAGTATAGGGATAGAGGGAACATTCCTCAAGTTCATAAAATCCATCTATGAAAAACCCACAGCGAATATCATCCTCAATGGGGAAAAGCTCTGAGAGCCTTTCCCTTAAGATCAGGAACACGTCAAGGATGCCCACTCTTGCCACTATTGTTCAACATAGTACTAGAAGTCCTAGCAAAGGCAATCAGACAACAAAAAGAAATAAAAGGTATTCAAGTTGGCAAAGAAGAAGTCAAACTCTCTCTTTTTGCAGACATGATACTTTATGTGGAAAACGCAAAAGACTCCACCCCCAAATTACTAGAACTCATCCAGCAATTCAGTAATGTGGCAGGATACAAAATCAATGCACAGAAATCAGTTGCTTTCTTATACACTAACAACACATCTGTAGAAAGAGAAATTAGAGAAATGATTCCATTTACAAAAGCACCAAAAACCATAAGATACCTTGGAATAAACCTAACCAAAGAGGTAAAGGATCTACACTCTAGGAACTACAAAACACTCATGAAAGAAATTGAAGAAGACACAAAAAGATGGAAAAATATTCCATGCTCATGGGTCGGAAGAATAAACATTGTTAAAATGTCTATGCTACCCAGAGCAATCTATACCTTCAATGCCATCCCGGTCAAAATTCCAATGGCGTTTTTCAAAGTGCTGGAACAAACAATCCTAAAATTTGTATGGAATCAGAAAAGACCCCGAATTGCCAAGGAAATGTTGAAAAAGAAAAACAAAGCTGGGGGCATCATGTTGCCCGATTTCAAGCTATATTACAAAGCTGTGTTCACCAAGACAGCATGGTACTGGCACAAAAACAGACATATAGACCAATGGAACAGAATAGAGAACCCAGATATGGACCCTCAACTCTATGGTCAAATAATCTTTGACAAAGCAGGAAAAAACATGCAATGGAAAAAAGACAGTCTCTTCAATAAATGGTGCTGGGAAAATTGGACAGCCACATGCAGAAGATTGAAACTCGACTATTCTCTAACACCATTCACAAAGATAAACTCAAAGTGGATGAAAGACCTCAATGTGAGACAGGAATCCATCCAAATCCTAGAGGAGAACATAGGCAGTAACCTCTTTGGCATCGCCCACAGCAACTTCTTTCAAGATACATCTCCAAAAGCTAGTGAAACAAAAGCAAAAATGAACTTTTGGGACTTCATCAAGATAAAAAGCTTCTGCACAGCAAAGGAAACAGTCAACAAAACAAAGAGGCAACCCACGGAATGGGAGAAGATATTTGCAAATGACACTACAGATAAAGGGCTGGTATCCAAGATCTATAAAGAACTTCTCAAACTCAACACCCAAAAAACAAATAATCAAGTCAAAAAGTGGGCAGAAGATACGGAAAGACACTTCTCTGAAGAAGACATACAAATGGCTAACAGACACATGAAAAAACGTTCATCATCATTAGCCATCAGGGAAATCCAAATCAAAACCACATTGAGATACCACCTTACATCAGTTAGAATGGCAAAAATGGACAGGGAAAGAAACAACAAATGTTGGAGAGGTTGTGGAGAAAGGGGAACCCTCTTACACTGTTGGTGGGAATGCAAGTTGGTACAGCCACTTGGAAAACAGTGTGGAGGTTCCTCAAAAATTTAAAAATAGAGCTACCCTATGACCCAGCAATTGCACTACTGGGTATTTACCCCAAAGACACAGATGTAGTGAAAAGAAGGGCCATATGCACCCCAATGTTCATAGCAGCAATGTCCGCAATAGCCAAACTGTGGAAAGAGCCAAGATGCCCTTCAGCAGATGAATGGATAAAGAAGATGTGGTCCATATATACAATGGAATATTACTCAGCCATCAGAAAGGATGACTACCCAACTTTTACATCAACATGGATGGGACTGGAGGAGATTATGCTAAGTGAAATAAGTCAAGTAGAGAAAGTCAATTATATGGTTTCACTTATTTGTGGAACATAAGGAATAGCATGGAGGACATTAGGAGAAGGAAGGGAAAAATGGGGGGGGAATCAGAGGGAGAGATGAACATGAGACTATGGACTCTGAGAAACAAACAGGGTTTTAGAGGGGAGGGGGGAGGGGGGATTGGTTAGCCCGGTGATGGGTATTAAGGGGGGCACGTACTGCATGGAGTGCTGGGTGTTATACGAAAACAATGGATCGTGGATCACCACATCAAAAACCAATGATGTATTGTATGGTGACTAACATAACATAATAAAATTAAAAAGAAAAAGAAAAAATCTGTTATTTCTATACACCAATAATGAAGCAGTAAAAAAAAAAAAAGAAAGAAAAGAAAAAATGAATGTGATATTCTAATTCTTCATCCTTTCTGTCCTTGAGAACCAGGATTTTCAGTGGTTAAAAAAAGAAAAAAAAAGGAGATACAATTAAAAGATGAATGATAAAAACTTTGCAAACTTGAATTTGAATTATTACTATGAACTCATAAGGTGTTTTATCTTTAAAAAAAAGTATATGTATGCACATACATAGATAGTAATGGGGGTAAAACTGTTAATTAACAGACAAATCATTTATGTAGAAAATCCCCAAGAATAGACAAAAACACTACTAAAAACTAGTAATTGAATTTATTAGCAAGTTCACAGGATACAAGATCAATAAAAATGGGTTATATTTCTACCAAGAATCCAAATTGAAATTTTTAAAACACTATAATCACATGAAAAACATTAAATACGGGGCGCCTGGGTGGCTCAGTTGTTAAGCATCTGCCTTCGGCTCAGGTTATGGGTTATGATCCCAGGGTTCTGGGATTGAGCCCTGCATCAGGTTCCCTGCCCAGTAGGGAGTCTGCTTCTCCCTCTTCCTCTGCCCCTCCCTCTGCTTGTGTTCTCTCTCTCGCTGTCTCTCTCTCTCTGTCAAATAAATAAAATCTTAAAAAAAAATTAAATACTTTAGGGATAAATCTAACAAAAGACCTACAAGTTTTTGTGTATTGATGAGATAAAATCTAAAATGAAGAAATACACTGTGTTCATAGAATGGAAGGCTGATTATTGCTAAGATGTCAGTTCTTTCCAAACTGATCTAGGGAGTCAACACAATGCCAAACAAAATCCCAGCAGGCATTTTTTTTTTTTTAAGAAATCAGTAAGATAAGCTTAGAATTTATATGGAAATGCAAAAGACCTAAAATAGCCAAAACACTTTTGAAAAAGAACAAGTTGGAGGACTCCCACTATCTTGTTTCAAGATTTACTATGAGCTACATGTAATCAAGTCATGTGGTATTGGGATAAGAATGGACATATACATCAATAGGACAGAATAGAGTTCAGAAATAAACCCTTACACATATAAGTTTAATTTTTAATCAATTTTTGTCAAAAGTTCCAAGGCAATTCAGTAGAGAAAGGAGTTTCAGCTAACAATATTGGAACTACTGGGCATCTATATACAATAAAATTAATCTCAACCCTTACTTTATACCATATTTTTAAAAATCAGCTTTTAAAATAGATCACAGACCTAAATGTGAAACCTCTAAAACTTCTAGAAGGAAACATATGAGCAAATCTTTGTGTCTTTTGGTTGGCAAAGATTTCTTAAAAAGGACACGAAGCATGAACCATAAAAGAAAAAATTGATAAATTGGACTTCATTAAAATTAAACTTTTCTGTTCTTCAAAGAAAACAACATATGGACTAGAAGGAAATATTTGCAGAATATATTTGTTAAAGGACTATATCCAGAGTACATAAAGAACCCACAGTTCAATAATAAGGGAGATAATGATCAAAAAGTAGCCAACAATTTCAACACACAACTTCACAAAGAAGAGGTGTAGGGGTGGCCAATAAGCATGTGAAACGATACTCAACATTGTTAGTCATTAAGGAAATACAAAATCACAATGAGATATCACTATATATTTTTTAGAATAGCTAAAAATTTAAATATTGACCATTCCAAATGTTGATGAGGATGTGGAACAACTTGTAACTCATACATTTTTGGTAGGGAATGTAAAACAATACAACCACTTTTGAAAACAGTTTGGCTGTTTCTGATAAAGTTAAACATAGATCCAGCAATCTTATATCTAGATATTTTCCCCAATAATGAAAATATATGTCCACCCACGGCTTGCACAGGAGTATTCATAATAGCCAAAAACCGAAAGCAAATGCCTTATCAGTTGGTGAATGGATAAGCAAGTTGTGCTGCCTCCATACAGTAGAATACTACTCAGCAGTAAAAAGAAACAATTTGTTAATTAGAATTTCCAGTTCCAGGACAAGTGAATACATACTCTTCCTATTTTTCCTGCTAAGTACAACTAAGACCCCTAGATATTATGCATAAAGCAAACATAAGACAATTCTGAAACATGGACAGAGAAAGGCAGATCAGCTGGGGACCTTGGTACCTGAGAAATGATATGGTGGTGAATTCCCTGGGTTTTCTTTATATCCTATCCTGTATGCTAGAGAAGCTGGCAACCTGGAAATACCAATGAGCACCAATGAAAAGCCCCAAGAAAAGCTGGTTTTCTTTAGTCAAACAGGAAAGGGGCTACCCATAGCAAGACAAAACTAGGCAGTAACTGCCCTACTTCAGCCAAAAATGATGGGAAAACTCCACTCTGTCCCCACTTTCTCCAGCAGAGGCTGAGTATGAGCTTAGACTTCCCCTAGACTTCCCCCTTGCTCAGCTGTAACAAGGCACACCTCTTGTATCTCCCCACTTTCCTACTGGGGTGGTGTCAGAGAAGGTGAAGTCCTGGGCAATAGGTAGACTCCCATCCTCCCTGGGCAGTGATAATGCACCTCTCCCCATATGGTATCAGTGGAGGCCTTGGCTGGAGCACTTGTGTTATCTTGCTCAATTATGTCTGTACCTGGAATTTTATCTTTTTAGGTGGCTTTATAAATAAAACTTTTCTTTAGTTATAATTTCTATATAGTGATTGCATGTTTACTGGAAGGTTACTGATTTCCGTATGCCACTACCACCTCTTGTTTATAATAGTTTTTCAGTTGGTTTTCTTTGACTATAAAGGCATATAGTCTTATAATCTGCACATAGTGATACATTTGCTTCTTTTCCATTTTTAAACTACTAATTTATTTCTCAGAATTGTGTGCCTTGTATAGTGCTTCCCAATCATTTCACAGCATTGAAAATTGTATTTTTAGTGTATATTAGCATAAATGGGAAATGCTTTGTGAGGCCAGAGGGGACCAGCCCAGGATCTAACTACTCCAGTGTTCTACCAGACTGACCTGAGATGGGTTGAGAAGAAGCCCTATGCCTCTCTAAAACAATGCTTTAAAAAAAAAAAAAATCATGAACTTGCTTATTTTATTTCTAAACTTTAGTGGGACTACTTCTATAGTGTTTCTCATTAAATTATGCTGGTTTGGGGATTGAAGTAGATATATTTTAGTTTATTAAGGAAGTGTCCAGGTACTCCTCTGTTTTATCAACAGATTTTAGTCAAAAATGGTTATTGATTAACAAACATTGCTGAAGCATTGCTGCTGTATGCCAGGCTTTAGAACTAAAACAATGAATAAGGTGAGAGACACTATAGGAAATAATACAAGTCAAAGTAGACTTGAGCTCAGATATCTGTCTACACTACACGTCCCTAGTTCTGTGATCTTAGGCAAGTCATTTAATTATTTTGAGCCTTAGCTTACTTATCTGTAAAATAGAGCTAATAATAACTTTTAGAGTTGTTATTCTAAGACATGATTCCACACTTGTGCAGTCCAGTAGGGTGAGATAGACATATTACCAAGTAATTGCAAAAAAAAAATGAGGTGGTATGGTAGAGATGGAAAAATGAGCAGTGGCGATATAAAGGAGTATCTGCTCTGCCTAAAGAGGGACTTAGGACAGCTTTACAGAGGTGACAGTATTTAAACTGGGCCTTGGAGGATGAATAGGGGAAGGCACAATACCTGTGAAACTGCTTGATGTATTTAGGAAACTGCCATTTGTTCAGGATAATTAGACCGTAGGTATGGGCAAATGACAGACTGGAGAGGTAGACAGATTGTCGATCACAGAGGGACTATAGTTGTTACCCTGAGTATTTTGGACTTTATTATGTAAGTGACTGGGAGGTGTTGAAGACTATTCAGCCATCAGATTTGCTGGTCGTGAGGTGTGTTAAGCCAATAGTTGAAAGTCTCTTTAAGCTATTATGTTGGAGGAGAGCCTGAAATAACGCAATGGGACAAATTGAGAGTAGATGACAGATTTGAAGAGTCATAGGTAGTAGAATTAACAGGACCTAGAGGCCATTGGACTATCTCTAGAGAAAGAATAAATAGCAATCCCCAGGGTCTTAGGCTAGGAGTCAGAAGCACTCTAAAATTAACAAGGATAAGTTCCTGTACTTTTTTCTATAGAAAAACACAAGTTATCTTGAGTATAGCTTGTAAGTTTGGTAAGGTACATCACAGACTGATGACATGAGCACCATAGAGGAGGGTCCTATTCTTTCTGTAGGTGTCAATAAAGTAAGAGCTAAAGGAAACGTAACTATAACGATATTAATAGACTTAAAATTAACAGAAGTCTGAAAAAAATTTTAATGTGATTGCAGTGTTGATAAAGAAAAATTTTATGTTTAACATTTTAGTGTTTTTAGGGTTTTTTTAAGTGCAATCCTGAATTTGCATTAGTGTTTACATTTTATAACTAAATTTTATTTTTGTGAAAATGATGTTAAGATGAGTAGTCAATCTGAAATAAAATGTATGTACAAATTGTTTAAAGTGTATTATTTATTCACTATTTTTCTTCTATTCTAGTTACTCTCTCTGGAAATGGAGAAAACGGTAAGGCACCTTAAGTCTCAATTTAAGTAGAATACGTATGGTATCCTAATTGTGACCCACATAGTTTTTATTTAGTGATGACTATATGTGTTTTTGTTTTCAGAAAGAAAATATATGTTTTTAAAGTTTAAGTAATTAAAAGGAGATACAGTATTGTGTTTATTCCTATTCAATATATTTTCATTTGTGTTATTTATATAAATTGAAGTAGCTGTTATTTTGTAAGGCATCTAGTACCCAAACTTCTTTGATATATTTATGTACATATTTATGCCTTGGATATTCTTCAGAATGCTTGATAGTAGTGACTCAAAGATTTTTAATACCAGTTCTAGCTAGGGTTGAGCAGATTTTGTTTCGTGATATCTAAATTTTATTTATGGTTCTCTTGTTTATATATTTGTTAAAAATAGTACTTTACTACTCACAGACATTTAACAAAATAACCAGACTGTAAATTTGTAAATTGTGTTACTAGTTCATTTTGAAAGGGAATTCTACTTTTTATAATGACTATTTAATGAGATAATGCCTAGAGGGAAAAATTCATTGCTCAGAATTTCAGCAAGCTAAAAGAAAATATTAAGTCTATTGAGATCAAATTTCAAAAATGAAATTTGATTTGAGATATGAAAATTCAGAGGATTTCCAAAATAGTTGGTTAGAAATTATTAATAAATATTTATTCTTATTGGCAATAATTAGGCATTAAGCATGTAAATCTCAAGTTGCCTTTGAATCTGATTTCTGAATTCTAGCCAGGGTTGAGGAGGAATAAATATAGACTCAATCTTGGTAGGCTTGATTTTCTTCCTTTAAATCAAAACTTTTCTATATGTGAAAGCACAGATACATAAAGCAGAGAACTTCTGAAGTACTTAGGAAAGAACATCTAACTTGTCTCATTATTTCTTGGAGCTATTTTCCCCATGTCTTTCAAAGAGTCTTTTGACAAGGTTGTTTGCCTTTTTGTTTTTTTAAATTCATTTACAGGTGATTTTTGAATCAGACTTTTTGATTTATAGGTTCAGATTTTGAGGTTGCTTTTTTTTTTTTTTTTTTGCTTTGATTTAATTTGCTTAGTTAACTAAGCTTTTACTTTATTACTTCTTTTTTTTAAGATTTATTTACTTATTTTAGAGAAAGAGAGAAAGCACGAGTGGGAGAGGCAGAGGGAGAGGGAGAGAGAATCTCACACAGACTCTGTGCTGAGCACAGAACCTAACACAAGGCTTGATCCCAGGACCCTGAGATAACAACCCAAGCTGAAACCAAGAGTCGGCCTACCAGCTGACTGTGCCAGCCAGGCACCCTGTTTATCTATTACTTCTAACTAATGGTTTATAGCATGTATATGTGATCAGAAGTTTTCTTATTAACAATCACATTATTTCAAATTTATATAAAAGCAGTATTTCCTGTTATCCTTTACATTATAGTTTGCTATTTTCCATTTGTTAAGTACTTATTACATTCCAGGCATGATGCTAAGAGATATATCAGTTTTTTTGTTTTTTTTTTTTAACTGAGGGTTAAGATTTTTTAAAGCAGACACCATTTTGTTCTTATATCTATGGAGAGCAGAAATACTCTAAAAATATTTTGGGAGTATATTTTATATGCTGACCTTAGTTGTAAGTAACTAAATGATTAAGAAGTTTAAAGTACCTCGGGGTTACCATTTATCTCAAAGCCATACAGTAGAATACAGATGAGGATTGACAAACTTGATTGAATATGGCGGCCAGGCAAAAATTTTAAAAAGTGAAGTGAGCTAGGTGAAGATAATATTGCAAACTCGGTAAATGGCCTCAGTGTTCATATAACAGTAGGAGACTGAGCTCCAGTATACTTTTCCAAAGGAAAATCAAATGAAGGAATGATATTGAATCCATTAGGTAGACCATGAGGTTCAACCTGGAGGGAACGGAGATGGTAGAGAATGCAGATTTTGAGAAGCCAAAATTTTCAATGAGGATGATAATCAGTTTTAGTGCACATGAAAAGAAAGCAAATTTGAAGATAGAAGGAAGTTGTGCTAAGGTTTTTGTCTTGGCATCAGATGTTGGCTCTGAAATAGGGTGTGACTACTAAGATGATGGGTAAAGTGGAGGAAAATAGACTTCTAAGTATGACATAATGAAAAGAACCTTGGATTTTTATCGAGCAGATATGGGTTTGAATCCTGGCTTTATCATTTACTAAGTGACATTGGGCAGGATATTAAATTCTCTGCACCTCGGTTTTCACATTTGTGAACTGAAAGAATACATTCCAGGACTACAGTGAGGGTTAGAAATAGGGTACACATTATATACCTTCTAATAGGCTTTCAGTAGGTGGAAGTAGTGATTTGAGTAGCTGTGGTCAAATATGGTTAGCAGGAAGTCCCAGTGTTTTATAATGCATTCATCAGTCATGAGTCATGCACATGGAGCTATTTCCCAGGAACATCACAGCCAAGGTGGAGTAGAAACTATGAACAACACATTTATACTGGCCATTGAGATGGACTGGAAGGAAGGAGACCAGTTGGCTTTTGCAGTGATCCAAATGAGTTAAGCAACAGTTTATGAGCTGTTACACTGGCAGTGAAAATAATGAAAGAGAGGAACTAGAATTTGAGGTGCTTTGTGCTGATTAGCTGTGCGATGTGAGGAGTTACTGGGCCCTGGCTTCCTGTGGGACTCATGGTTCTGTTCTCTTTGACCATATGTGCACCAGTATAATTACAAAAGAAAAGGCTGGGTCCAACGAGTTGTTAATTGTTTTTTATCATTATTTTATTTAAAAAGAACATTTTTTAAAACCAAAAGTGAAAAGAGAAATAACCTCAGACAAAAGGAAGAATAGTACTTTGAATTGTTCTTTGCAGACCAGTGAAAACTTCTATCATTCCTTAAACTTGGGAAACATGGAAATAGGGAACGTGCAAAAAGAACCACATTTTGAGAGGAAAGATTCTTGGATAGTAATAATAATAATAGCCAGTATTGGGGTGCCTGGCTGGCTCAGTCAGTAAAGCGTGTGACTCTTGATCTCAGGATTGTGAGTTTGAACCCCAGTTGGGTGTAGAGATTACTTTTTTTAAAATGGCCAGTATTTATTAAGGATTTATTATGTGCCAGATGCTGTTTTAAATGTTTCTCATGTATTAGGTCATCAATATTAAGCAACTAGCTTTAATAAAACAAATTAAGTGCTTTAATTAAAGTCTGAGCAGATTAGAGGGGGCGTATAGTATGAAGAGGTAATGAATTCTAAAAATAATGGAAAAGGCTTATGTGGAAGAAGTAATATTTGATCTGAACTTTAAAAATGAGTAGAATTTCAAACTTTGAAGCTTGTGTCTGCTTTGTTTTCTTCATTGGATTTGTGGTGCCTCATTCCAAACAGAAAAAGTTAAGCACCTGGTAGATAGTTCTTGCTTCCTATGGAAACTAGTCCTACTTCTTTCAAAAAGAAAAACTGTAGAACACAACAAAAAGCCCTAAATTATATCAGTGATAAGTTAATATTTGGAGATAAAGATGTTAGAATGTTTATACTAATCCACTTGTGAAACAGTTATTGCAGAAATTTTAAATGGGTAAAAATTTTTCGTTAGTCTGTGTTGAAAGGAGAATGAAATTTAGTGTAATGTTTCTGGTTAATCCAGGAACTGAGTTTTTCAGATTACTCATTATCCACAATGGTGGGAACTTCCTTTATTACTTTGTAATTCCTTGAATTTAATGTTCATAGTGATGGAAGCTGTCTTAAATAATTTTTAAGTCATTTAAAATGTAATTTTTAGGAAGAGCTTGAAATTCAGTGAGTGAAGAGGGTGTTTCAACTTAAATGTTCAGCAGTTTAATAAAATCAAATCTCATCTCAGGCTACAAGTCTTTACTTACAAACCAGGCTGATAACCCTTAAATGCGAGAACTGAACGTTTCTTCGTATCTGTAATGGTAGGTCATTCAGATAAAGGAGTTTATAAATTTGATGTCTTCAGTAGGTTTGGATTAAGGTATTTATTGGATTAAGCCTCCTGACCCTAAATATTGTGTTTTAATGTAATGCTTTTTCCTGTTTTCACCTGGATTCAATGAAATGTTATTTGTTTTTATTTACCAGGAAAGGCCGTTGTTTACCTTGTGGCTTTCCATCTGTTCTTTGTTATGTTTGTATGGTCCTATTGGATGACAATTTTCACATCTCCCGCTTCCCCCTCCAAAGAGGTAAATTTAATGTTGGTAAATTACCAAATGCTGTAGCTAATTATGGAATTATTTTCCCTGTGTTACCTTTGTTAAAACTTTATTACATAATGCGTTTGTTCTGTTTCCGTTCATGAACTTGCTTGGTGACTCCACATTGTGAATGTGAGTCGTCAGCCTGGTCTCAGATACAGCCCACTGACTTAGCACACTAAAAGATTGACCATAGTTTACTTAATACTGCTATTTTTCTGCCATGCTATATAGTCTTAAAGACATACATTTTTTTACTGGACTAAAAAATCTTAAGGGACAGAATTGAGTTAGAAAAGTAGAGTGTATTTTTGGACACCTTAACATATTTTCTCAGGCCTGAACAAATATGCTGCAACTAAAGAAAGTTTTAATTGTGGGAAACAAATTGTCTAGGCTGTTGTTTGTTATACTTTAATATGGCTAGTGTTTCTTCTAATTTGAGGTTCCATTGGGAAAATAATGTGAGTAAATATTTATGTAGAGTAAATTTTAAGACCAGTATGTTTCTCTTGCCTTGACATAGCTGACTGAAATCTGGTATAACTAACTAGATGGCTAAGAATGTACCCTCTGGTGTTAGGATTATCTGAGTTTGATTTTCTGCTCTAACACATTACTTAATGTCTCTGAGCCTCCGTTTTCTTATTGGAAAATGGAGCTAACAATAGTGCCTGTTTCTGTAAGATGTTTGTGAGGATTGAGATTCAGATAAAGCTTTTAACACAGTACCTGCCACATGGTTGGCAATCAAATATTAGATGATGATGATAATTATTTCCACTCATATAAAATTCATCAAAATTTGTTAAAAATTATAGACCATATGTTTAAGATAATATCAACTTCCATTTAACTTTTTATAAAACATATATACAGAAAAGTATATATAAATGTATACCTGATGGATTTTCACAAACCAGACCTTGAGCAACCACCACCAAGTTGAAGAAACAGAACATTACCAGCATCTCATAAGCGTCCTCATGCTCCCTTCCAGCCACGAAACCCACTGTCCTGCCCCCTAATAGCATCAGTTTGTTTTGCCTAGTTTTGCACTTTACATAAATGGAATCATACACTCTGTGTTTGTGTCTCTGGCTTCTTTCATTAACATTCTGTTTGCATATTCATCCATGTTGTTGCATGTACTTGTGGAGCATTCATTCTTATTATTGTTTAGTATTCAGCTGTGATAAATAATAATTTAATTGCTCTGCTGTTGATGGGCAGGGGCATTTGGGTGGCTTCCAGTGTAAGGCTCTTATAAAGAGGGCTTCTGTAAACATTCTATAGCATATACCTATGTATATACTTACATATATATAGAGAGAGAAAGAATTCTTTTGGGTAGGTGCCTCGGATTGGAATTGCTGGATCATATGTTGTGTGTACATTCAGCATTAAGTAGAAAATGCCAGACAGTCTTTTGCACATTTTTTTTTCCCCTTGGATGCTTTTGTTTTAAGGGGTAGTGAAATCATCAATCAAACGTAGTGTTTCTTAAAATATATTCATCAGACATTTGGTAATAATTAGTCAGCTCTTAAAGTTATGTTACAAAATGCCATCCATATCTTCTTTTTTTTTTTTTTTTTAAGATTGATTTATTTTTAGAGAGAGAGAGCACATGTGTGCAAGGGGGAAAAGCAGACTCCCGGTAAACACTGAGCCCGACACAGGGGCTTAGTCTCATGACCCTGAGATCATGACCTGAGCCAAAACCAAGAAGCAGTCACTTAACCGACTGAGCCACACAGGCGCCCCACAAACTGCCATCTATATCTTAAGCTCCGAGTTGAAAAGGAGCTAATTTTATTTAATCATTTACTACTAATGATGGCTATTGAAAACATAGCATGTATAGAAGTAAATAGTTCTTGTTATAGGAAATAAAAAATAGAAAAAGAGGGGTGCCTGGCTGGCTCAGTCGTAAGAGAATGTGATTCTTGATCTTGGGGTCATGGATTCAAGCCCCATGTTGGGTGTAGAGATTACTTAAATAAATAAACCTTAAAAAAAATAGGATAAAAACAATTGGTAATACTTTTGAGAAGCAGTATAGTACAGAGTTGTGAAGGACTCAGACTCTGGCTCCACACTGCCCAGGTTCAACTCCTGCCTCTGCTACTTGCTAGCTGGGTGGCCTTGGAGACTTGCCTTAGCTGTCTGTGCCTCAGATCTCTCCTGTAGAATGAGGGTGATAGTAGTACATACCTTACGGGATTGTTGTTAAGTATTGAATAAATTAATAATATATGTAGTTAGTAATAATAATATATACTAAATAGTATATGTAAAGTGCTCAGAAGGATACATAGCACTTAATAAGTGCCATTTAAATGTTATTTATTTTGGTGGTTGTTTGTCATATTGCATCCATTTAGCATTCAGCCGAGGGCTTAAGCCTTTACATCCACTCCATCCTTCATGCTCCCCTATTCCTAGATGTTCAGCTGAATACCCAGGCCTGTGTCCATTGGCCCTGCTATGGCATGCTCTGCCTTCCCCGTCATAGAACTTACCATCTAGTTTCATAATTGCCTATTGACTTGTATGCACCACCTTATTATCAGTTTTTGAGGGCAGGGATCATTTTTATGGTGTCCTGCACTACATCCCTTTCCCCACTATTTAGCACATAGTGGGTGTTCACTATTGAATGAGTTAATTATTAAATCATCAAGGGCCAGCTAAGTTAAGATGCAGTGACAACCAAGAAAGAGCAGGAGTTTATGGTTCTCTTTCTAAATAAGCTTCCAGTGTGCTGACTGAGATAGCTCCTTACAGTGGTTACAGAGCCGTGAGGTCGCTCCTAGAGTAACTGTATTAACAGGACTCTGTGAGCTGAGAGGTTAGAGCAACACTTGGGAATCAGACCCAGGGAAATTGGTTGAGTCTGAATAGCAAAAACACTACATTTTTAGGAAAGTTAAGTTATAAATATGGGTATTTTTTTCATCCTTTGTCAGCAAGTACTTGGCACCTACTGTTTGTCAGACTGTGCTAGGCTCTGAGAATAAAAAGAACAAGAAAGACATGGTCCTTACATTTTAAAAGGAGAGACAGATGGTAGATAAGTAAACAAAATAATTATAAATTGTGATAAATTTAGATAACTTTAGAATAAGAACATGATGATATATTAAAGCGTAACAATGAAAGATACTAGAGGAAAAAGCTACCTTAAGTAGTATGGTCAAAGAAATCTCTGAGGAAGTGTCACTTAAACCAAGACTTTTGTAAGTATCTCTTTCACTAAAGTGTTAGCTTTTTGAAGGAAGAATCTTTGTTGCTTATTGCTGTATCTCCATTGCCTAGATTCAGACCTCGTATGTAACAGGCAGATTGCTAAATATGTGAATGAGTGAATGGTGAGGAGGCAGCATATGAAGAGCTGGCAGGCATCTTCCATCACTAAGTGTCATCTTTAAAAAGAAAATATGGCCCCATCACTTCTCTGGTAATCCTACAGAGGTTGCCAGTCAGCTACAAGATAAAGGTCATGCTCATTTGCATGGTACACAAGACCCTTAATGAACTAAAATCTTACTAACTTCATCTCCACTGCTTCTTCCTGGAACTCGGTAGTCAAGTAATGTTTTGCCCTGACTATACCATGCTATATTCACATCTTTGTGCTTTCTGTATGCTGCTCCCTTTACCAAGATTCTCTTTCCCTCCCTGTTTTCCTGGAAGATTCCTGTTTATCTCTCAAAACCCAGCATAGGTACCACTTCTTCCAAGAGTCTTTCATTGACAGTCCCCACCCCCTCCTAAGGGAATTTTTATCATACCTGGTAACATATTGTACTATGCTGATATGTAAGTTATATTTCTTTATTGACATGGCCAGCATTCCTACTGGACTGTAGAAATGTACTTTTGAAGGCAAGGGCCGTATTATTCATCTATGGATTCCTATTACCTGCGCAGTGCCAAGTTCTTAATTGGTATCTAATACATATTTAAATTGAACCATCTGAACACTGAATTTAAGATGATGGCATTTCATAGTTTGAATTCTGTTTTGTAGTTTTTAATGAAAACTAGATGTATAGTAATAATTTCCAAAGTCTAATCCATTTTAAATTTTGTTCCATTCCTCATCTAAAATTCTGGTGTCTCTTGAGATTTTCATTTTAAGTTTTTCATAATTTATAACATTAGTCCTTAAGGAAAAGTAATAATGTTGAGGCCTGGAATAGTACCACAGGCTAGAAATATGATAGCCCAGGGAAATCTGTTCAGATTTTACAAGGGAACTGTAAAATTTGATTGGAGCATCTCCTATCCAAATATACATTTATCATCATACCAAATGATTCTTATACTCTACTGTGAATGCTTCAGAGACACATGTCAGGGAAGAACTTTTAATTCAAACAAGTTACCAGTTAAAATTCTCTCAAAAGAGAATGGGCCATTTTGCAAAGTAGGGAAGTATTTCAGTACTTGAAAGTATTCACGAGGGAGTGGATCTCAGAAACGTCGTCTGAAGATTCCTACCTCCCTGGGAAGTTAGATAAGTGACCTCCAAAGTCTCAGCTTAAGATTATGGGAAACTTTTCTGACCTCTTTCTGTTCAATTTGTCTGTGTTAACTTCTCATGCCTTAGAAGTAAATTTGGGGATTTCTTATGCCATCAAGATTTGGTTGTGGGAACCAGGAAAGGTAATCTAAATAGATTCTTCTACATCCTAAACTGTGGTGTTTGGTCAGGTTAGAGTAACAGTCTGTAAAAAGCAAGAACAGTTATTTTACATTAGCAATATGGAGGGAAGCATGGTAGAGTAGAACTCAAAAGACTTGTATTTTAATATCAGCTCTGCCAATAATTGTACAATCTTAGAAAATTCCCTGAGCCTCTTGGTATCACTGTTCCCTCAGCCCAGAGCTCTTTCTACTACTATGCCAAACTGTTGCCTTGTTTGTAACAGGATAGGCTGCACTGATAAGCTAATACTATTATTACTGATGATGAAACATCAAGAGTATGGAAAGTTTTGGTAGTGAGTTAGCAGGTAGATCAAAATACTTGAATATAAAAACTCCATTCATGACTCTTTAGGCCTTTTCAAGCAAAACCTTGCTTTTGCTTGAAAAAAATTGAGACACAGTACAGTTAAAATATAAGACATGATCAAGAACAAGTCTCAAGCCATTTTTAGTTTAAAAGGAAATTCTGTGAAATAAAGACTGATAGAAACTGAAAGCTTTTGTTTACATGAAATTAGAGGCATAAAACTGAGGGTCCTTGAGATGCTGGGATGACGTGATAAGAGGAGCAACTATAAACAAGTCCTTTGTAAGGAAAATGCTATTTAAGAAATGAACTGGAGGCTGGCCACACTATGGGAATAAAAACTTAAGAAATGGAAACTAGAAATAGCATAAAGGAATTAACTCTTTGAGAAAAGAAGACTATGCTTGCTTTGACAATCCTTAATAATTTTGCAGAAAGTACTCCTATTGGTTAGCTCTTTAAAAGCTAAAACAGAGTAGTAAAAGAATGACTTGTTGACCTCACTGAAATATTTGGCCAGAAAATGGCTGGACCATGTGCCTATGATTTAACCTCTTAACCCAAAGCCAGTGAATCTTGGACATCCTTCCAAAAATTAAAATTTTCTTGACACTAATTTTCAAACATCAAAATTTTTACTAATAGAAAATATATATATTAAGCCCTTTTTGGTTGGGGGTATTTAATTTTTTCTGTAAAATACAAAGATGCAAAATTTTCTAGTTAACATTTTTTCCCATCACTAGTATAGAGGGCAAATATTTTTTAATCTGTCAAAGGTATGTAGTTTTGTTAAAATATACTTGATTTAGCTTCTTTAATTTGAAAATAAGTTTTGCCTTCATAGAAGAAAATGTGGTGTTTTTTTTTCTGTTCAGGATGAAACTTTGTTTTTCTGGGCATAATAGTTTATGGGATTAAAAAGAATTAATAGTTATTTCTCCTTTTATAGTTCTACTTGCCCAGTTCTGAAAAGGAACGTTATGAAAAGGAATTCAGCCAAGAAAGACAACAAGAAATTTTGAAAAGAGCAGCAAGGGACTTACCTATCTACACCACATCAGCTTCAAGGAGTAAGAAAAACCAGTCTTAAGCTTTCCTTGCCAAGGAATTTTTAAAATATGGTTAATCCTGCCAAGATATATCTGCATGATTTGACAGTTACATGGATATTGTGATTGCTACAGATAACATCTGCAAAAACAAGATTTTCCTGTGTTCTGTATCTTCTGTGGTATTTCAGATGTACATACATTTGTACATATATTGATACAGATTTTTTAAGGGGCTCACTATGAGCCTCTTCTCTCTGCATTTTTTTTTTCTAATTCAACCTCATGGCTAAAAATGTCACTTGTTATTCTTAGCAAACCATCATTTAGAAATTCTGGTTTGAATTTGAATATTGTGTGTCATCATGGAGTCATTTTTTAAAAAATCAAGAATGTGCTAACTTAGAATGGAGAGGAGTAAAAGACACAAAGGGGAAGAATCCTGTCAAGTTTTAAAACCAATACTCAAAAGAGCCAAAATTTGAACTCAGGTTTGTCTGGTTACAAAGATGTTGGTATTTCTACTCTCCCACTGCCTATTGACATAGGTGACTCCTGCGGCACCTTCCTTTTCTCAGGGTGACAGTCTTACAATACGAATGAATTTATGAGTGGCCAGTGTAGTCACTTAAGTATAGGAAATGGTTTTAAGTTCTGTATTATATACCTCATGAGTTTTGTTCAAATACAGGATAATATAATAGCTAACAATTATTTTGTACTTTACACATACTCATTTAAACTTCACAACAGCCCTTTGAGGTAGATACTATTGTCTTCATTTTACAGATGAGGAAACTGAGACACAGAGAGGTTTATAACTTGTTTGAAGCCATATGTAGAAAAATGGATTTAAATCTGGGTGCTCTGGCTCTAGAACCCACTATGCTGTTCAGCTCCGAGGGGAAATAAGAGGAGCTTTACCTTTGTATAGTTATGTGCAAGTCGTGGCTAAGGAATGTGACTAAGTTTGTACAAGATTTTAGGAGGGGATATTTGACTGACTTAAATTTTTCATGCATTTAATACTCTTCTTTTTGCATGACTAATATATTGCTGTACATAACAAAAACATGAATTTCAAACCAGACCCAAGCTTTTCCAGTACTAGTGTAGTGAAAGTCACTAACTTTCTAAGTTCTTGTTTCCTTATTTTATTTTTTATTTTATTGGTTTTTTGGTTTTGTTTTGTTTTGTTTTTTGAGAGAGAGAGTGCAAGTGGTGGGGGGCAGACGGAGAGCAAGAGAAAGAATCTTAAGCAATCTCCACGCCTGGCGTGGAGCCCAGTGTGGGCTCAATCTCACAACCCTGAGATCATGACCTAAGCCAAAATCAAGAGTCAGATGCCTAACCGACTGAGGCCCCCAGGTGCCCCTTTGTTTCCTTATTTTAAAAGGAAGATAAGAATATCTACATCTTTGGGTTAGTGGAAATATTAAATGAGATACATAAATGAGATATATACATTTAGTGTAGATCTTGGTATTAATAATAAATTTTCAGTAAATGGTTAGCTAATATAAAATAATCCTTTTTTATATTCAATTATGAAAAGTCTGATTTATAATAATTATTTCTACTTATAGTTCTGTAGATTAGATGTTCTTTACCCAAAGTCTAAGACTTCAGAGAATTTATGAATTCTGAGATGATATGCAAAGTTGTGGGTACATGTAGTGTTCAAAATACCCCATTCATACCAAGATAATCTGATTTTCAGAGCAGTATGTGTGGCCTGAAGAGTTAATAGCCACTGATGTAACATCTTTACACTAAGGCTTTCCTCTACTCTGAATAATACCCTTCATCTATTCAATATTATACCAGAATTATGCTAAACACTTTACTGGTGATTATCTAATCCTCAGAACAACTCTGAGGGAGGTGCTGCACTTGTCTTCATTTTAGAGATGAAGAAATGAGGCACAAAGTAGGTGTCCAAAGTCCCCGAGTAATAAGATTTATAACTTACCTTCTGACTACAGGCAGAGTCCCTGCTCTTGAGCACCATTTTATACTGCATTTCTATTGCTTAGAATTCCAAACTTTGGGAGTTTTTATCTTTTTTCTTATTATAGAAATAATATGCATTCATTCTTTAAAAAACAAAATTACAGAAATACATATTATAGAAAGTAGACTTTTCATAGAGCAGAGACGGGTGAAAGTGATGGAGCTGCCTCCACACGGAGGAGGGGTGGGGGGCTTTTCACCCAGTTCCTTTTTGGGCTTTTTTGAACCATGTGGAGAGATTATTAGCTATTCAGGAAACAAAATGAGTCTGTCTAGACCTTCTCCCTCCACAGTGTGGCTCCAACCGACATCTCTCTCTAGCTTTGTCCCACACTGTTCCCTTGCATCACCTCTGTGCTAAAAGCACTCTTGTCTTTCCCCACCTTTTTTATTCTTTTTCTCTGCTTAGAACAATTATTTTTTCCTCTCTAAATCCAGTTTAAAGCTTTAATTCAATGTCTGCTTCTTTTTACCCATTTCTATTCACTTGAGCAAGAAGTGATTTTTTTAAAGATTTATTGTGCTCGCTTCGGCAGCACATATACTAAAATTGCAATATTTTTTTAAAGATTGATTTATTTACTTGAGAGAGAGAGCGCGCGCGGGAGCGTGCGTGCGTGCGTGCATGCGGTGGGGGGGGGAGGGGCAGAGGGAGACAAGCGGACTCCCCACTGAGGGGGAAGCCTGACATGAGGCTCCATCCCAGGACCCTGAGCTCATGACCTGAGCCAAAATCAGGAGTCAGTCACTTTAACTGACTGAGCCACCCAGGCGCCCCAAGAAGTGATTTTTAAAGTCTTCTCTGAACTTCTCAAATTCTTACCTTGTAGGTCATAAATCACTGCCCCATAGTTATTTCTATTTATGTCACTTACTCGACCTTATTCTAAGACTCTGGGAGTCAGGAATTTTTCCCATGGTCTCTAACAAAGTGTCTTGATTAAATAGGCCCTCAGTAGGTATTTGTTGAATGAACCTCTTCCTGGGTATTCACCTTATTGGCTGTTTATTCACTTTTTGAATGTCATTCTCACGCAGAGGCCATGTTAATCTTATCTGTATTGTGCCAGTTTTAGTATATGTGCTGTCAAAATGAGCACTGTTTATCACTTTTAAATCTCCCTAGTTTTCTCTCTTTCACTGATTTTCCCCGTCATAGTCTGACTTTGTATTTTATCAGAAATAATTTTTTTTAAAGATTTTATTTATTTATTTGACAGAGAGAGAGAGAGCACAAGCAGGGGGAGTGGCAGGCAGAGGGAGAAGCAGGTTCCCCACAGAGCAGGGAGCCCGATGTGGGACTCGATCCAGCACCCCGGGATCATGACCTGAGCTGAAGGCAGACACTTAACCGACTGAGCCACCCAGGCGCCCCGAAATAGTAATTATTATTATCATCCTAGTAACACCTGCTTTATTGAGAATCTGATATGTTCCAGGAGATTTATATTTAATCTGCACAATAGTCCTTTACACTTGGTATTATTTGCACGTACAGAAGAGGCAATTGAGGCTTATGGAAAGTAAGTTACTGACTCAAGGTCACAAGCTAGTAAGTGGGAGAGCTAGCATCTGACCTAACTGGTGACAGAGTCCCTGCTGCCAGTGCACCTTTACAAACTGGCTTTTCCAGAGCATATCAGTTTCCTCTTGGTATGTGTGTTCTCATCCTTTTTTTTTTTTTTAAGACTTATTTATTTATTTGAGAGAGAAAGAGTGTGGGGGTGGGGGTTAGAGGGAGAGAGAGACTTTAACAGACTGAGCTGAGCATGGAGCCTGACACGGGGTTCGATCCCACAACCCTGAGATCAGGACCTGAGCTGAAACCAAGAATCGGCAGCCTACCTGACTGTGCCACCCAGGCGCCCCTTGTCCTTTGTTATATTTGCATGAAGATTACTGACCTTTTTCTTCTCTTCTCCCCCAGTTTGCTCCTATAACACTTGCGTCTCCACTGAAAAAATCACAGCCAGTTTCTTCCCTTTGCTCTCAGGTATATGTCAAAGTATATCTCTCTTAAAAACAACAACAGTTTGGTTCAGATTCTGTTCTAACCGCCATTATATTTTCTCTTCCCTTTGAGTTAGATCCTCTTATAAGTTGTCTGCACCCAAGTCCTCTTTTCCTTCCCAGCTAATACCAGGCAACTGGCTTCCATTATCCCTACCCAAGTTCAGTGACTTTTGTCATTCTGGCTTCTTGAAAAGCTTTCTTCTTTGTGCTTTTCTGTTCTAGTTCTGTTTCTTAATCCTTGAATGATTATTCTTCCTCCTAAATTTTTTTTAATTTTTCTGTTTCTTAACCTCACAAGGGTGCCTTGCCCTTATTCTTTTCATACTGTTCCTTCGGCTTTTGTTTTCACCTCTGGAATTCTGACACTAGGATATTGTGATTATTAGTTTATTGTGTCTCAGTTTGTTTTCTTTAGTAGTTTTCAGGAATGAGTTCACTTTTCTGAATATGAATTAAAACAGGTTCAAGGATATTGTCACACTAGCGCTCATTTGCATTCCAGACCCTTTCTTGTATGTGAGGAAAAGGGGTGGAGTTGCAGCTGCACACCAGGATCACTAGTCTATCTAGAAGCCTACAGTCTAGCTGCACGAGGGCTGCAGCATTCTTCCTGATGTTTCAGAGGGAAGAACCTGCAGACCTCTCCCCCAGAGCACCCTGTAGCCATTATTCAAGGATTCATCCCTCTTGGCATGTGTCTACCCATTCAGCATCTCCAGCTTGGTCATTTTCTAGGTTAGTTGCACTGATATGTCTGTTTTCTACGTGTATCCATGGGACTGGGTGAGCTTAGAGTCCTCCTACTTCATCACCTTCCTGGCTCCCACCAGAATAGCTGTCCTTGAGTGACCTATTATCCAAACCTACAAACCCAAATAAAACTGGATTCATCAGTTCAAAATTTAATACCATCAAGCAATAGTTGTCACATGGTAGAAACTCTCTAAATATTTGTTGAATGAAGGAGAGAATGAATAAATGAAAAACATCCTGCCCCACTCTCCCTACTTCCCCCAGACTGAGCTTATTTCTGCCGTTGGCAGCCTTGTTCATTTCAGCACCCGAGACTAGAAACTGAAGTTTGCCGATGGCTCCTTTTTCCTCGGTTCTTCTGTCTACTCTGTCATCAGGATCCTTCGAAAGTCTTCCTCAAAGGTCTGTTCAGTTTGGTCTCATCTCAGGGCAAAATTCTCATCTCAGAATTTTGAGTGGAAGTATAGAGGAAAAAGAAAATAAGATACTCCTGATCCTCATCTTACCACTAATTCAGCCTTTGGGCAAATTACTTTCTCTTGATATTAGGGTGTTTTTCATCTGTAGAATGGAGATATCAACTAGGAGATTTCTACTGTCCTTTATAGCTTTACTTTTTCTACATTGTATGGTTTTATCTCCCTCATGTCCAACCCAGGTGAGGTGTTATAGAACACACCCTCAGTAAACTATAGCTTATTCTTTTAGGTGGATATTTATATACATTCCCTTCATCTTAAAGATATTTTTGTTGAAATAACAGAAGTAATACATGCCATGATTTAAAAAAAAATTTTTTTTAGGGGACCAGATGAAAAGTGAGGGGCACCTGGGTGGCTCAGTTAAGCATCCAACTCTTGATCTCAGGGTCTGACTCTTGATCTCAGCTCAGGTCTTGATCTCAGCGTCATCAGTTCAAGCCCTGCTTTGCGCTCCATGCTGGGCATGGAGCCTACAAGAAAAAAAGAAAGAAAAGTGAGTTTACCCTTCACCCCAGCACTACTCTCCGGGGGCACCCTGTATATCTTTGCAGGAATTTTTTATACTTGGCAGAGTATTGCATAACTTATGTACAATTAATTAATATATTTTAACAACTAGAGTAAATAGATCTTAACCAATACAAATTTGGTTACCTGGATAGTGCCTTTTAGCAGGTATAACTTACAACATTACTTCAAAATAACACTTTGTCTCTCTTATATGTTAATTCACATCTGGAAGGTGGATGCATTTTATTGGGATATGTAAAGAAAAAAAATATGTGTTCTTATTCCCCTCAGACATGTGAAACATGCTACATATCCAGACTGTTCAACAATTTGCTTTTTTTCCATGTGATATATTTGCATTTTTCCAACTGAGGGTACATGTGTATTTTGTATGGAAAATTCTTGTTAAAGTCTACATAGTATTCCACTGTATGGATATATCAAAATGCTTTGCCATTTGGATAATTCAAGTTATTCATAGTATTTTGTTATTAAAAACAATGCTGTAGTGAACACGTCTATAGAATTTTCTAGAAGTAGAAATGCTGAGTCAGAGAACATATACATCTTAAATTTTTATTAATACTGCCAAATTTCCTTCCAAATAGATTGTAATACATGACATGATTCATGCACTTTTTAGAGGGTATACTTAATTTAAATTTTTATTTGAACCTATTTTCTACGCTATTGCTATGTTTGTTAGGATCACAAGTAACAGGCAACAGCTTCAGCTTTTTAACTCCTTTCACCCCAAAAAGCTACCAAAAAATATGAAATGGTGTCAGAAATTGGTGGGTATTTCCTGTATGTGAAGGGCAGGACTACAAGAAAGAACTGGAACCCATAATTGGAAAGCCAAAACTGGGACTCTGTGCAGCTTATTTCTTCTTGTTTCTGTGTATCTGTTTCATTTTTAACACTATCTCCCTGCAAACAAGTTTTTATTTTTTATCCAGTTCACATGGCAAAATATCACCATCACATGTTACCCAGTTGCGGCAGCATGCAGCCATAACTCATTCTCAGTCCCAGTGCTGAATCCATAGGAGAGAGAGCATGAACTAGAAGCACGCAGGGTGGTCTGAACTCATTTCCCAGAGAAGGAGAGAGTGGCTTATCAATCAAGCAGATACCTCCAAAGAAGCCATTTACAATATCAAGTAGAGTATTTGCCATTTAAGTGCTCTAAATCCAAAAATGTTTCAACTATTTGTGAAAGATCAATAGTAATTTGCCTTGTTGCCAAGTCAGTACAGTTTGTTTGCTTTAGAGGCCATCATATAGAGAACAATTAGCGTCTAACTATAATGTTGTTATTCTCTATTCATCCATAATAATGGCTTTTAAGGTACTTTTTGATTTGTGAAGTCTTGGGACATTTCCCTCGTGAATCTCAAAGATTTATGTGTCACTTATTGAAATTTCAAAAACCGAAACTTAAGGTTCTGTACGATACACAGACTCTGATGGAACTCTTATTCCAGTGGACTTCTCTTGAATTTTTTTTTAATCAGAGTACTTGAGCTGAAAACAAGTCTTACTTGATCTGATTTCTTATTAATCTCTGACGTCATCTCTGACCTCCTTTTCACCCTGTTCCAGGCACACCACACCCTTCCCTATTCTTTAAACAAACTAATCATGCTCCCACCTCAAGGCCTGTCCTCTGCTTAGAATCCTCTTTTTCCCAGTGTGACTTAGTAACCCCCTTCCTTCAATTTCAGTTTTCTCAAATGTCTCTGAAATTACAGTATACAATATCCCAATTCCCCCTCCCTGCTTTATTTTTCTTATTAGCACGTATCACTAATATACTATTTATTTGTTAACTTATTTAGTACTCCCCATCTTCTCCAAAAGAATATAAGTTCCATGAAGGCAGGGATTTAAGCCTAGAACAGTATCTGGCACCTAATAGGTGCTCATGTTTTGAATGAATGAACATATAAATTGGGCAGCAGTAACGTATGTTAGAATTGAGTGGGAAGAAGTTCAGGGTTGTTTGTTTTTAAAAATGTTGTCTTGATTTTGCTATTTGGGATAGGGATGGGAGATAAAAGGTTGTGGTTTTGTTTTTCTTGAAAAAGCTATTTTATAATGTTAAAAACAAAATCCCACAGGGTGCCTTAAAAAGTTTAAGCACATTCATTTTGCGATATTTTAGTATAGACAATGTATTATAGTAGGAAAAAAAGCTTGAATCGGGACTTCGTAAATCTGAGTTATGCTACTACCTGACTAGGTGTTTGACCTTGTGCAAGTCACTTACTTGCTATAGATCTCCTTTTCCATCTGAAAATTGCTGGGCGCTGTTCTATTTCTGAGGTTTCCTTCTACCTCTTGACATTTTGTTTTCAGAAGCTCTCTAATGCATTTTGGTATTATTTTAAAATTACTAGTTATCAATTTCACAGAATTATTTGTAAGAGAAATGAAAGCAAATTATATAGTCAAATTAACTAAGCTTATACATCCTTCAACAATTTCCTTTTAATTCTTAAATATAGCCATCAGGTATTGTGAAAGATGTCAGTTGATTAAACCTGACCGGGCACATCACTGCTCAGCATGTGACATGTAAGTATTACTTGTTTGTTTCTATTTAACCCTAGCACTGGAAATTGGTGACAGGGGAATGGAAGGGGAAGGAATATTTCATATGCTTTACACTTAGCAAGAACACTGTATCCTCTCCCTTTATTTGCTATGTATTCTGGGCTAACAAAAATATTTATGTAAGCTAGAATATACTTTGAAGTAATCTTGATTAACAGTTCCTATAATAGTTGTTAAAATATTCTTCCTATGCTTATGCTTAATTTAATATTGATGAGCAAGTAAGTAATAACCCCCTTGAGAAAGATAACTTTATTTCCTGGATTAAAAAGACTCACTGAAAAAAAAAAAGACTATCATGACAATTTTCTTATTTTTACTGTTAATATTAAAACCTAACAAACCACAAAAATATTGTTTTCAATTACCATCTGTGACATTGTTCCCAGAAAATTTTGATTTTTTTTTTGTGTGTGTGTGTGTGTGTGTGTGTGTGTGTGTGTGCCCTTGTGAGAACGTAGTGTGTTGAAGGAAACGTCCATAGTTTGGGAATCTCTACTAGTCCTTGAACTTTAGTTAGACAGGCTGTTTAACATCCTGGGTATTAGTTTATTCATTTCCTATATTGCAGCAGTCGCCTCTTATCTGCCTGGGGATCTATTCCAAGACCCCCAGTGGATGCCCGAAACTAGATAATACCAAACCCTACATATACTATACATACACCTATGATAAAGTTTAGTTTATAAATTAGGCACAGTAAGAGATTAATAACAATAGCTAATAATAAAATGGAACAATTATAGCAATATACTGTAATAAAAGTTATGTGAATGTGGTCTCTCTCTCAAAATGCCTTCTACTATACTCACCCTTATTGTGATGAGATGAAGGGAGGTGAATGAGGTAGGCACTGTGACATAGCATTAGGCTACCATTGACCTTCTGAAGTATGTCAGAAGGAGGATCATCTGCTTCTAGACCTCGGTGACTGTGGGTAGCTGAAACCAGGGGAAGCTGGATATGGGGGTGACTATGGATAAGGGGGACTGCTGTATTTAAGATGTTCTATAGTCTAACTTTATACAAATCTAGATTGCGTGTATTGGTGATGAGGCAAATTTGGAGGGGTTTTTTTATTATAAAAGTACAGTAGTGCTTATCCATGGAATAAAATTTTGTAAATTATATGGAAAAAATAACCATCTATAAGCCTATCATTGTTAATATTTTAACATATTTGCTCCTAAAGTTTTATTTTTATGTGTTGTGTGTGGTTAAAATAGCATAGGGATTTCTGTATTTCATTTTATCTCCCTCAGTAATTTGTAAGCTGGACCTATCTAATTTACCTAGTGCTATATGTACTATATCATATTAAAATGTCATTTGGTATGGTTCAAGGCATTTGGCTATGCTCAGCTAAATTCCCAGTATTAAAAATCATCTCTTAACTATAAAAGGTCTTGTGGAAATGCCAGAACTTTTCTCTAACCTAATGTTTACTGGGTTAGTTTTTCTTTATTTTTTTAGAGAGGGAGCAGGGGAGAGAGAGACAGAGGCAGAGGGGGAGGGAGAGAGAGAATCTTAAGCAGGCTCCACCCCCAGCATGGAACCCAATGCAGGGCTCAGTCTCACAGCCCTGAGATCATGACTTGAACTGAAGTCAAGAGTCGGACACTTAACCCACTGAGCTACCCAGGCACCCCTCGGTTGGTTTTTCTAAGATATTATTTGTAAAGGTAAAAATTTAAGCCAAAGAAAGAGAAAACTATCAGAAATTAAAATTAGGGGAATTTTTATGCAAGGATTCTCTTATGTTTATTTGTTTTTTAGATGTATTCTTAAGATGGATCATCACTGTCCTTGGTATGTATAAAAAAGAGGAAATCACATTGGGGGTGGAGAGGTGGGAAGGAGAGAATTGGAGGTAAATTACCACAGCATTCCTAAATTTTGAAGGTCAGTTCAATTACTCGATTACTCAAGGTTGAATTAGTCCTACTTATATGCATATTTATGTATGTACATGTTTATATTAAGTGTATTCCTTTAAATATATACTTTGATGTTAGTAACCCAAGTAAGTATATATTAAGAATTAACATTAAAATTCCAAATTCCTCATAGAATTTATTAAAAACACACATCCACAATTAAGATACTGCTCCCTACTTCCCAAATGGCCCATTTCCAAGTAATAATAGTTAAGTTTTTTATCTGCCATATATATTATTATTGTTTTTATTATAGTTAAAAAATAACATTAAAACTTACCATCTTAACCATTTCTAAGTGTACAGTTCAATAGTATTAAATATGTTCATATTGTGTAACCAATCTTCAGAACTTTTTCATCTTGCAAAACTAAAATTCTATACCCATCACCGCCCCCCTAACCCCTGGCAAACACCATTCTGTTTTTTGTTTCTGAGAGTTTGTGATTTGTCTTATTTTTACAGTGTGACTTTCTTCATTCTTCTAGGGTGAATAACTGTGTGGGATTTTCTAATTACAAATTCTTCCTGCTGTTTTTATTGTATTCCTTGTTATATTGCCTTTTTGTGGCTACAACAGTTTTACAGTACTTTATAAAATTTTGGACGGTAAGTCTTTTTTCTATCTTAAAACATATACTTAAAACTTTTTAAGATGCTATATTCATAAAGAATTCCTTCATTCTTTATTATAAGTAGATGTACTTTATTTCAATTTTACTAGGTAGAATTTGATCAGAAAGCAGATGGGATTACAATTTATCTTCATATGTTTATTTGCAAATAAAGGAATATTAAATAGGATATAGTGAACTTTTTTTGGTGAGCCAAACTATTTTCAGCAATATTCTAACAATAGACCTATCAATTTTAGGGAAGTAATTGCTTTTTACTTGAGTTGAAGAGACTTACTGCAGTTTTACAGTGATAAAAGTGAAATTGCCAACACCCCAAATAACCACTAATCTGGTTCCTGCCTCTATAGATGTTAATCCTTTTTGTCATAAGTTGTAAATGTTTTTTTCCACATTTTCAATTTATATCTTAAAACCCTGTTTTCTTTAATTTTTATCAAATCAAAGTTTTTTATTTTTAAAGCAGTATTTTTATGATTTCTTTTTTTTAAGATTTTATTTATTTATTATAGAGAGAGTGCGTGCGTTGCTTGCACAGGAGTGGGGGCGGGGGGAGGGAAAGGGACAAGGAGACTCTTTGCTGAGCGCAAGCCCTACAGAAGGCTCAAACTCATGACCCTAGGACCCTAAGATCATGACCCCAGCCAAAATCAAGAGTCAGATGCCCAACCAACTGAGCCACCCAGGAGCCGCTAAAGTACTGCTTTTAAATAAATAATCAGAAAATCAGAAATAATAGGGGTGCCTGGGTGGCTCAGTCGGTTAACTCTCTGCCTTTGGCTCAGGTAATGATCCCAGGGTCCTGGGATAAAGCCCTGCATCTGGCTCCCTGCTCAGTGGGGAACCTGCTACTCCCTCTTCCTCTGCCCCTCCCCCCCCGATGTACACTCTCTCTCTCTGCACTCTCTCAAATTAATAAATAAAATCTTTTAAAAATAAAATAAAAAGGGGCGCCTGGGTGGCTCAGTCATTAAGCATCTGCCTTTGGCTCAGGTCATGATCCCAGGGTCCTGGGATCGAGCCCCACATTGGGCTCCCTGCTCCGTGGGAAGCCTGCTTCTCCCTCTCCCACTCCCCCTGCTTGTGTTCCTGCTCTCACTCTCTCTCTGTCAAATAAATAAATAAAATCTTAAAAATAAAATTAAATAAAATTAAATAAAAAAATAAAAGCAGTACTTTTCATTTATGATTTCTGGCTTTATTCTATTCACTGTATATTTACACAATATTCACCCAGGTTCTCCTTTGGTATTTTAGTTGTTTTTGTCTTCACATTTAAATCTTTGATTTTGAAGAAGGCATTATTGTAGTCAAAAAGTACATTGTATTTACTCTTCCTAAAAATCCTGTTAAGAAGTTTTAAAATGTAGGTTTTATAATTGAACCGTTCAGGTGTGGTGAAGCCAGCAGATCAGGAGGTGATTTCTATTGAAAAGATAGTTTGTTGCTCACAGTTTCTGAGGGAAGGCGCATACCACACCATGCAGGGCCACACAGGGAAGCACCAAGCAGGGTAACAAGATTTAGGTTAGCCAGTTTGCATAATATCTGTGGTCTCTGGTCATAAGGGTTGTCCCTGGTTGTCTGTATGTATCCTTGGAATGGTTATGGCAGGGAAATTTTGCCTCCCGAGTGTAATAGTCCAATAGAGGAGGTGATATGGAGTATGAACTATGGTTGGTTAGTTTGTGTATGAGAGGTTTATTCCTTGCTATCACTTAAGAACTGGTTAGCTGTGAGAGAGGCGGTCTCTCTTTGGTCAGCTAGGCCTCAGATGCCAAAGCATCAAGAACACAGAAAATAAGGGGGGCCTGGGTGGCTCAATCAGTTAAGCATCCAACTTTTGATTTTGTCTCAGGTCATGATCTCAGGGTTGTGAGATCGAGCCCCATGTTGGGCTCCACACTGGGCATGGAGCCTGCTTAAGATTCTCTCTCCCTCTCCCTGTGCCTCTTCCCCCCCGCACCCCCGCCACTCACTCACTCTATCTCTCTCTCAAAAATAAAAAGAAAAAAGAAAAAAAAATAAGAAAATATAGTTATTGCAGAAGGAGCTATTATTTTCAATAATTTTCAACATTGAAAACTGAGGTTAGAGGAGTTAGGAAACTAGCCAGAATTTGAACATAGATATCTCTATTTCAGCATCCAAATACTTTTCACTGTGAGTTGCTATTCATAGTCATACTTGAGAATTACACAATTAAAGCCTCAAGTCATCAAGCACAATTATTTTTCCAAGAAATATCTAATACATTTTAGAAGGACTTTCACTAAGACATTGTTGAATTTTTAAACTTTGGGTATTTAAAACCCAGGGTATGCTAGTACTTACAGTTCCTTTGTGTGTTCCTTTATTAGAAAAGAGCACCCCAGTTCTGTGTAGTCTCAGCCCAGTGAATTTTGGGTTCTGTTGTTCCCTTAGTTCTAAGCATCTTTGTTCAGTTTACAACCTACTTAACCCTACTCAGTGGCCCTATTTAAATGAAGAGGATTCAGTGCCAGATGAATAAAGTCTAAATTACAGAATTTCACATTTCTTTACCAGAAACTTCAGCAGTGTTTGCATATAATGATTTATTAATTAAAGAATAAATATTTTGGGGGGTGACTGGGTGGCTCTTGATTTCAGCTCAAATCATGATCTCACGGTCATCAGATTGAGCCCTGAGTTGGGCTCCATGCTGAACGTTTCCGGAACCTGCTTGGGATTCTCTCTCCCTTTCCCTCTGCCCCTCCCCCACTCATGTGCATGCTTTCTATCTCTAAAAAAAAAATATTAAAACTTTTTTCAAACTTGTCATGAGTCAGGAAAGACTAGTAAACTTAAATCTATCTTTTTCTTCATTTAACAAATATTTATTTAGTACCTACTATGTGCTAGGCAGTGTTCTAGGCACTTTGGATATATCAGTGAACAAAACAGAGTCCTGTTTTTATAGAACTTACTTTTAAGAAGAGGACGGCATATAAGTGTAATAAATAAGTAAATCCTATTGTATATTAGAAAGTAAACACTATGAAAAAAAGTAAAAGTAGAGCAGGGTAGGGGATGTGGCAAGTGTGTGTGGGGTGAGTATGACAGGGACAGATAAAAGTGTTAAAGAGAGTGATCAGGGTAGACCTACTCGGTAAGACAATCAGATCTGAGCAAAGACTTGAAGGAAGTTAGTGGACACATGGGAGCACCTAGATATATAGAGCAAATATTAACAGACCTAAAGAGAGAAGTAGAGAGCAATACAATAAGTAGAGACTTTAATACCCCACTTTCATCAATGGATAGGTCATCCAGACAGAAAATCAATAAGGAAGATTGGCATTAAAATGACACATTAGACCAGGTGGACTTACCAGACATAAAGAACACTCCATCCAAAAGAAACAGAAAACACAATGATATAAAACCAGAAATCAATTACAAAAAAATAAAGAACACTCCATCCAAAAGAAACAGAAAACACAATGATATAAAACCAGAAATCGATTACAAAAAAGAAAACTGGAAAACTCACAAATAAGAATGATCTAAAGTAACCTAACTTCACATCTCAAGGAACTAGAAAAAGAACGTACAAGCCAAAGTTAGTACAAGGGGCAAAATAACAAATCAGAGTGGAAATAAATAGAGACTAAAAAGACAATAGAAAAGATCAGTGAAAGAGCTGGGGTTTTTTTTAAAGATAAACAAAATAGTCAAACCTTCACCCAGACTCACCAAGAAAGAAAGAGGACTCAAATAAAATCAGAAATGAAAGAGAAAACATTATATCTGATACCACAGAAATACAAAGGATCGTAAGAGATTACTATGAACAATGATACACCAGCAAATTGGACAACTTAGCAGAAATGGATACTTTCCTAGAAAATACAAACTACCAAGACTGAATCATGATGGAATAGAAAATCTGAAGAGATTAATTGCTAGTAAGGAGATTAAATCAGTAATCAGTAACTTCCCAATAAACGAAAGTCCAGGACCAGATGGTTTGGTAGTGAATTCCAGTCCTCAAAATTTTCCAAGAAAATAGAAGAGGGAACACTTCCAAATTCATTTTATGAGGCCAGTATTACCCTGATACCAAAAATGGACAAGGGCACTACAAGTAAAGAAAATTATAGGCCAATATCCCTGTTGAACAAAGATGTAAAAATATTCAAAAAAATATTAGCAAGCTGAATTCAGCAATACATTAAAAATTAAAAGGATCATACACTATGATCATGTGGGATTTATTCCAGGGATGCAGGTATGGTTCAGCATCTTTAAATCAATCAGCATGACATACCACATTAACAAAATGAACGAAAAAAATCATATCTCAATAGATGCAGAAAAAGCATTTGATAAAATTCATCCATTTTTGGTAAAAATTCTTAACAAAGTAGGTATAGAAGGAACGTATCTCAACACAGTAAAGTCCATATATGGCAGTCCCACAGCTAACATCATACTCAGTGATGAAAAGCTTAAAGCTTTCCCCCTAAGACTAAGAACAAGACCAGGATTCCCACTCTTGCTGTTTATTCAACACAATATGTATTGGAAATCCTAGCCACAGCAATTAGGCAAGAAAAAGAATTCAAATAAGAAAGAAGTAAAGCTGTTTCTATTTGCATAATACATAATATATTTAGAATACCCTGAATTCTCCACCAAAAACTGTTAGAACTAAGAAGCCAATTCAGAAAAGTTGCAGGGTTCAAAATCAGTTGCGTTTCTATACACTAGTAACAGACTATCAGAAGAGAAATTAAGAAAACAATCCCATTTATACTTGCATCAAAAATGTCAAAATACTTAGGGAATAACTTTAACCAAGGAGGTGAGAGACCTGTACGTTGAGATTGATGAAAGCAATTGAAGGCACAAATTAATGGAAAGTTAATCTGTGCTCATGGATTGGAAGAATTAATATTGTTAAAATGTGAAGAATTAATGTTAAAATGTCCATACTACCAAAAGCCATCTACAGAATCAGTGTAATCCCTAAGTTCCAATGACATCTTTCACAGAAATAGAACAAACAGTTCTAAAATTTGTGTGGAACCACAAAAGACCCCAAATAGCCACGGCAGTCTTGAAAAAGAAGAGCAAAGCTGGAAGTATCACACTTCCTGATTTCAAACCATATTACAAAGTTATAGTAATCAGAACAGTATGGTATTGGTGTGAAAACAGACACATAAATAAATGGAACAAAATAGGCCAGAAATAAACCCATGAATCTTTGGTCAGTTAATTTACAACAGGGGAGCCAAGAGTATACAGTGGGTAAGGATAGTCTCTGTAATAAATAATGTTGGGAAAAATGCACAGCCACATGCAAAGAATGAAACTGGATCCCTATCTTACATCATACAAAAATTCCAAATGGATTAAAGACTTGAACATAAGACCTAAAACTGTAAGTCTCAGATTTTGAAAACATTGGCAGTAAGCTCCTTCACATTGGTCCTGGTGATGATTTTTTAGATTTGGCACCAAAAGCAAAATAACAAAAGCAAAAATAAACAAGTGGGACTACATCAGACTAAGAAGCTTCTATACAGCAAAGAAAACCATCAACAAAACAAAAAGGCAGGTTACTGAATGGGAGAAGATACTTGCAAATCATATATCCGATAAGGGCTTAATAGACAAAATATATAAAGAACTTCTACAACTCAGTAGCCAAAAAAAATTTAAAAATGGGCAGAGGATCTGAATAGACATTTTCCCAAAGACATATGGATGGCCAGCAGGTACATGAAAAAGTGCTCAATGTCTCTAATCAGGGAAATGCAAATCCAAACCACAGTGAGATACCAACTCATACCTGTTAGAACGGCTATTATCAAAAGATAAGAAGTAACTAGTGTTGGCGAGGATGTGGAGAAAAGGGAACCCATGTACTGTTGGTGGGGATGTAGATTGGTTTAGCTGCTGTGGAAACAGTATGAAGCTTCCTCCAAACATTAGAACTACCATATGATCCAGCAATTCTACATCTGGATATTTATCCAAAGGAAATGAAAACACTAACTTGAAAAGATATGTGTAAACCCCATGTACATTGAAGCTTATTTATAATAGCCAAGACATGAAAACAACCTAAGTGTCCCATCAGTAGATGAATGGATGAAGAAAATTGTGTTTGTGTGTGTGTACACAATGGAATATTACTTGGCCATAAAGACTTAGGAAATCCTGCCATTTATGACCACATGGGTAGGCTTGGAAGACATTACACTAAGTGAAATAAGTCAGAACAAATACTGTTTTTGTCACTTATATGTAGAATCTAAAAAAAATTTTTTTTGGACTCACAGATAACAGATTGGTGATTGTTGGGGCAGTGGCGGGGGATGGATAAAGTGAGTGAAGGTGCTCAAAATAACATTAATAAGTCCTGGGTATATAATGCACAACATGGTGACTACAGTTAAGTATATTTGATGCTAAGTTAGTACATCTTAAAAGATCTCATCACTAGGAAAAAAGTTTTATAACTGTGGTATGGGTGTTAACTAGACTTACTGTGGTGATCATTTTGCAATGTGTACATATATTGAGTCATGTTTTACACCTAAAACTAATAGAATGTTATATGTCAATTATATCTCAATTTTTTTGAAGAGTGTGATCAGGGTAGATTTCAGAAGGTAAGATTTGAGCAAAGACTTGAAAGGAGTTAGTGGACATTTGAGAGAAGAACATTTTTGAGGAAACATCTCGACTTTAGAGCAAAGGCCCAAAAGTAGGAGTGTCCCCGTCATGTTTGTGTAACAGCAAGGAGGCCAGGTGGCTGGCATAGAATGAGAGAGAATGGGACTAATGAGAAGTCCAGGCAGTGGGCCTTGGAGAGTGTTGGAGGACTGTGTCTTTCATGCCGAATGAAACAGGAGCAGAGGAGTAACATGGTCTTATTGTAATGGATCACTCTGATTGCAGAGCTGAAACTAGACTGAAGGTCAATGATAGCATCTCTTAGAAGGCTTTTGCAGTAGTAGTGACTGAAGGTGGTAAGAAATTCTCGGATACAGTTTTGAGAAACTACTAATCAGAAGCTTTTTAATAAAAGCTATTTGCTAAAAAAATTAATTTATTCTTTCCTAGATATAAATCTCTTTAAAAATAGTGGGAAAGTATATATTTAAAGTGTACCTTGAATGTGCTTAAGGAGCTAAATTTTCTTGTCTGTTTTCTCTTTTGTGTTTTTGGAGAAAATGTTGTCAGTGACCTTTAGAGAACAACATCTTAGTGTTCCTTCAAAACGAAAGATTTATAAAACTAGTGTTCAGGATAATTTTGTATAAAATTTGGTTTCTTAATACATTATCTCTATTTGTACAAGCTTTGCCACAGGAAATCTACAGAGAGTTGTCCAAAGGTAAAATAACATTATTGCCATGCCATTCTTGTGAAAATTTATAGTAAATATGTATAATACTCATTTGCTTCACAAGATGGGAAGTTAAAAGAATTGCTTGATATGTTTAAAAGGTACTGTGGCTACTCTGGGAGAGAAGAGTAAAAAATAAATGCCAGAATAATCTAATGCTGAAAACCTTCATTTTATCGGGTAAACAGTGTTTAAATCAAGCCAGGACCACCTCATGTTCTAGTGGAGTCTGTGATTTGCACATGTGGTTTTATTTTAAGAGCTAACACTTAAAGGCTTCCTCTTTCTCCTATTAATAGATACTAATTTCTTCTAGGTTAAGATTTTGCTTCTGTTAAAATGAATATAGCCATAAGAATGGGTAACAGCAAAGCTGTTTTCATTCACTAATACCTTGTGGTAAATGTATTTACCTAAAGCGCTAATTACCTAAAAAAAAAACCTGTAGAAATTGAGGATAAAAATGGTAGGAATTGAACAGCTGAGGGCATGGGGATATATGCTGGGGTGTTCCAAAAATAGAAATTAAAGGGGCGCCTGGGTGGCTCATTAAGCGTCTGCCTTCAGCTCAGGTCATGATCCCAGAGTTCTGGGATTGAGCCCCGCATCGGGCTCCCTGCTCCACGGGAAGCCTGCTTCTCCCCCTCCCACTCCCCCTGCTTGTGTTCCCTCTCTTGCTGTGTCTCTCTCTGTCAGATAAATAAATAAAATCTTTTAAAAAAAATAGAAATTAAAGAAGTACACAAATTTATCACAATTAATGTTTGGTTAGCAGCATGTATAATTAAAATAAGCAATATTTTAGCATAGATAAGGAAAAACTCTTGTCTATCCTGGATATCAGGGAAAGCTTAGGAATATATGCATAAAGTACAAAAGAAAAATGTTGAGTAAAAAAATGCTTCTTTTTATTTTATTACTGAATATATTACTAAAATTTTTAAATGTTTAAGAGTAATTTTTTAAATGACCCTTTCAACCTTTTATATAAGCAAGCTCCTTTGATAATGCCAATTTTCTGTTTTGGGAGATGTTGCTTTTGGATTTATTATCTGAATTTATTTTATATTCTTCAGATCTGGCAAGATTTTTGGTAGATTCAACAGTCTTTAGGAAGAATCAAGTAATAATACATTTTAGGGGCTGACTATTCTAAAGTTAACTCTTCTTCCTTCCTCAGAATGAACTCTCTGATACACGTGCAAAGTTCCATGTACTTTTCCTTTTCTTTGTGTCTACAATGTTCTTCATCAGCGTCCTATCACTTTTCAGCTACCACTGCTGGCTAGTTGGAAAAAACAGAACAACAATAGGTAAGTAGGTTAAAAGAAATCATAATTATTTAGGAAGATGACCATAAATGACTATGAAATCCTGAGGACAATAGTCAGATGATAAAAAAGTGTAAAATAATTCTGTATTAAGGTTAACTATGACTAGATAAGAACAATGGGTACATAATGTAAAGTTTCAATATTTTGAAGGTTGAGGATGTGAGATTGGCATTTATATGTATTTTCAGTTGTGCACTGTATATAAAAGAACTATATAAATATTATTCTTTAAAAATTATTTATTTATTTTAGAGAGCGAGAGCATGAGCGAGCAGTGGGGAGGGGCAGAGGGAGAGAGAGAAGGAGAGAAGCAGACTCCCTGCAGAGCATGGAGCCTGATGTGGGGCTCAATCTCATGACCCTGAGATCATGACCTGAGCTGAAACCAAGAGTCAGTCACTTAACAGACTGAGCCACCCAGGCACCTCAATATGAATTTTAATAAATAAGAGCTGTTCCCTGCATTTATACAGTGTCTTTTCAAAAATCATCCTATAGAGGCGCCTGGGTGGCTCAGATGCTTAGGCGTCTGCCTTCGGCTCAGGTCATGATCCCGGGGTCCTGGGATCGAGCCCCACGTCAGGCTCCTGGCTCACCAGGGAGCCTGCTACTCCCTCTCCCTCTGCCTCTCTCCCTGCTCATGCTCTCTCTTTCTGTATCTCTGTGTCTCAAGTGAATAAATAAAATCTAAAAAAAAAAAAAAATCATCCTATAGGGGCGCCTGGGTGGCTCAGTCGTTAAGCATCTGCCTTCGGCTCAAGTCATGATCCCAGGATCCTGGGATCGAGCCCCGCATAGGGCTCCCTGCTCTGAGGGAAGCCTGCTTCTCCCTCTCCCACTCCCCCTGCTTGTGTTCCCTCTCTAGCTGTGTCTCTCTCTGTAAAATAAATAAAATCTTTAAAAAAAAAATCATCCTATAAAGGTGTAGACAGTAGATTTACATGTTATATGGAGGTTCATTCTCAGAACGCAAAAAAAAAAAATTTAAATCCTTATTACAGCTTATCTTTTATTTTTTCTAAATATTTTATTTATTTGAGGAGCACCTGGGTGGCTCATTCATTAAGCGTCTGCCTTCAGCTCAGGTTATGATCCCAGGGTCCTGAGATCGAGCCCCGCATCAGGCTCCCTGCTTGGCAGGAAGCCTGCTTCTCCCTCTCCCACCCCTCTGCTTGTGTTCCTGCTCTCACTGTCTCTCTCTCTGTCAAATAAATAAATAAAATCTTAAAAAAAAAAAGATTTTATTTATTTGAGAGAGGGAGAGCACACCCGCATGCAAGCGGGGGGGAGGGGCAGAAGGAGAGGGAATCTCAAGCTGACTCTGTGCTAAGTGTGGCACCCACTGCCAGGCTCAGTGTCACAACCCTGATATCATGACGTGAGCTGAAATCAAGAGTCGGACACTCAACCGACTGAGTCACCCAGGTGCCCTTACAGCTTATCTTTTAGCTAAAACGTGTTCTTTACCTTTTTCCCCACCTTTGATTACACACTGACTGGCGTGTTCCATGATTGAGGCTAAGGAGTAGTGTTTTTGACATGGTTAATCATTTCCATCTTTATGTCAACTATATCACTAATATCGGCATTTATTTCCATATTTTGCTGATTTTTTAAAGTGAAATATAGGGGAAGAATTCAGTAAGGTATTAAAATAATTGGACAAACATTTCCTAAATAAGAGTGGTATGGCATTGGCTCAAACTAAGCTATTAGCCTGTAAGCAGCCACTGTGCTATAATTGAAATATTTAGGCATTGGCTAATGTAGCAGGATACGAAATAGGGATTTGTCACATTGTTTCACAGGAAAGTCAAAGACTCCTTGCCATCTAAAGCCATGTGTCTGCCAGGGGAATTGGAGGCAGATAGATTATAATACATAAAGATGAAGACATTTTAGGGAGACTTTTAGATATGTTTATATTTGGATTATTTTAACTTGGTGTCTTACTGAGTCATGAAAAAGCTTGATGGGCTCCAGGGTAAGAATTTCTAAGCCCTTTCTTCCCCAGCTCACTCTCCATTGTGGAGCTCTCCTCCAGTTCCATCATGCCTTCATCCCTTTTCTGTGTAAATAAACTTTCTTGTATCTAGTAATTAATTTTTTATCCTTGTCACAGAGTATCCTGCCATCCTCTTACCTTTACTCATCAATGATAAAAGGCAGCTTACATGCAAAGTCTAGCCCTTACGAACTATGCCAATTAAAAAGGAAGAGATTTCACATAGAAAAGTTGATTTCTTTTCAAAAATTGATAAATCTGATAACAGTGGGCCCATTTTCCTCTCTGGCATCCTTCAGTTGGAACTAAGTAGTAGTCGACTGCTTTAGATGGGAGCTTGAACACTTTAATTTGGCACAGTTCCAAGCCTGCTTCATTTCTTGCCCAGCCACTTAGTTATGAGAGAGGAGTGCTTCATGGGAAACCCATTGTTCTCTTTAAGCAGTATTCTTCAGTTTTTTTTGCCGGTGACTACAATAAGAAAGGCATCATTTGTATTGTGACCTAGTGCATACACACGTTTATAAAATTATATAAATAAAATAAGCAAAAATTTTACAAAACATCATTAACCTCTACTATGTGCGATGTATTCTAATATTTTCTGTTCTAGTTCATTAAAAAGAAATGCTGGTAGCAAAAAAAAAAAAAATAGGTGTGAAAAACACCTATTAAGTTGTTTTATTTTATTTTTTTTTTAATTTTATAATGTTATGTTAGTCACCATACAATACATCATTGGTTTTTGATGTGGTGATCCACAATCCATTGTTTCCGTATAACACCCAGTGCTCCATGCAGTACGTGCCCTCCTTATTAAGGTGTTTTAACCCTTATTTTGAAAAAATTACCCTGGCACACCACTTCCTTTACAGCTCACCTTCCACAGCCCTGGCCCTAGGCTGTTTCTCCACTGCTCCTTCCAGAGTTATGTTCTTCTGTCCTTTGAGGTATCACTTCTACCCTTCTCCATAACTGTCCCCTACCTACCTTGAGAGCATTTCCCCAATTTAAAGAGTTTCTGTATTCAAACAAATGCAATCATCCCAAACAAGCAAGCTGGTCCCTTTGATGCTCATGGTCAGTCATTCCCATAAACTAAACATTGAACCTTTTAATCTCTTCGAACTGAAGAGCCCCTGAAATTGTCAACTTGGACTTTCCATTCTCTGGCCACTCATCATCCTTGCAGCTCTCCTTTTCTGTACTCCTCTCCCAGCCGTTCCTTTCCCTTCTGGTCTCATTTCTCCCCTTTTCAATTCTAGATCCTGTAACAAATGGCTTTAACAACTCTTGACAACACTCTCACACTATACCTGTCCTGGCTTTCTCCTGTAATTCAGTTGCTGATCCATGACCTGGGTTATTCTAGCTCTCCACTTTATCCACAAGTACGTCGGGGCTGTAGAAAGCTGGGGAAGGCAGTCTCACTCCCACAGCGATTGGTGCACCTACACATGTAAAGTCTCAGACCTCACTTGGGTCCTCTGCTCTATTTGGCAGTCATATCCTGTGTTTCTGAAAAAATTAGAAGTTGTCACAAGTAAATTCTTATCTTCTTCCCTTTATAACCTCACACAGACATTTCTCCTTTCAAACCCATCACTGTCACTCTGCCTCTGACTTCTGAGGACAAATGTCTTTTTTGATATCTAAGGTTAATCTTTAGAACTCTTCTAGAGGCTGTCTCATTTCTTCTGCCCTTACAGCTTATCTTTTAGCTAAAATGTGTTCTTTACTTTTTTCCCCACGTTTTTTTTACTTTACTTTTCTATATCATCAACCTTTCCCAATTCCTCTCTCCCTGGCTTTTTATCCTTAGCTTACAAAACATGCTAAAATAAATTGTATTTTTAAATAAAGAAAAAAACCTTTTTCTTGTGAAATGTGTATCTTTCTCTAACCTCCACTCTACATCACTTAACAGCCAAACTTGAAATAATCATCTCTGATCACCATCTGCTTCTTTATCTGTTATTTGTTGTTCAAGATCATGCTCACATACCACCACCCCCATTCACACATGTATATCACAGTGCAGTTTTGTTAGATTTTGTTAGACTGTGGATTCTTTGGTAAGAATTTCATCTAATTTACCTTTGGATCTAATTTACCAAACACCTGGTACTGTGCCATTAGGCACATAGTAAGAATTTCATAAGTAATAAATGAGTGAAGTTGCAAGAGTTAGCATATCTTTTTAAAAAGGTGAGATATAGTGAACACACTTCAGTAGATTTTTAGTAATATTAGATAATTGTTTTCACATTTTCATTTTATAAAGGTGATGAAATACTCAGAGGTGGTATTTTTTTTCCCAAATAAGTTTCAGAAATTTCTTTTAATTATTACAAATATCTTATTTATTTTAAATTATATTTGTATAATTTTGATATCAAAGATATAAGGCAAGAAAATTGCTGCTTTCCATCCTCGTATAATTTTTAAATAGATTAACTCTTTTTTTATATATATATGTACATATAACAGAATCATTCCGCTCACCCACATTTTCATATGGACCTGATGGAAATGGTTTTTCTCTTGGATGCAGTAAAAATTGGAGACAAGTCTTTGGCGATGAAAAGAAATACTGGCTGCTTCCAATATTTTCAAGGTAATGTACAAAATGCAGGTCTCGGAAATTACAGAATCTGTGATAGTCTGTCTCTCTGGTTAAATGTCTTAAGATTCAGAGAATACAGTATATAATGACATCCTTATGAGCCTTGAGAATGAAAACTCAGAACATCTTGATTATATAAAATACTTTATTTTTCATGTTTTTTATTAAACTCTCCCAAAAGAGAGTTTGGACATATATTTGAATGGAAAGTAGAAAAAAAATTATTCATAAAAATAACAATCACTCTTTTTCCTTCGAGATGAAAATAAGTTGTTTGAGGTAGAGAATCATAAGAATTTATACGTATTAGCTATATCTTCAAAGATTCTATCACAGATACGTATTCTGTTGTGTCTTAAAAGAAGACCCAACATATAATGCAATTTTTAACTTCAAATTTAAATGAAAATTTAAATGAAAATATATGCTTGAGATGATTCATAGTTTCCTTTTCTCCCAAATTCCCAGCCATCTTAGGCCATCTATATACCAAAGTCATTACAGAAAAGTAAAAAATATTTGAAATTCAAGTGACATATTTATAAATGTTATGGGTTTTTTTTCCCTTGTTTAGCTGTACTTCCTATATTTTTGTCTGAAAATAACATTTTGCTTTCACTTTTGAAAGACAGTTTTGCTTGGCATATAATTCTAGATATTGCTTCACCATCTTCTGGATTACATTTTTTCTGACAAGAAGTTTGCACTCATTTTTTTTTTACTCTATATGTAATGTGTCTTTTTTTCACTGGGTGCTTTTAAGATATGCTTTTTAGCACTAGTTTCATGCAGTTTGATTATGATGTGCCTTGGTGTATATAGTTTTCTTCATGTTTCTTATGCTTGGAATTGGTTGAACTTCTTGGAACTGTGATTTTATAACTTTCATCAAATTTGAAAAGTATTTTAACCATTATTTCTTTAAATACTTATTCTGTCATCCCCACCCCCCCTTCCCCATTACTATAGAGACTCCAGTTACATGTATATTAGTACACTTGAAGTTGTACCACAGCTCCCTGATGCACTGTCCATTTTTTTGTTCAGTCTTTTTTCTGTGTTCATTTGATAGATCCTATTGCTGTACCTTTAAGTGCATCAGTTTCTTCTGTGTACTTTATCATCTCCGGTATTACAAGGTTTTTCCATTCTGACTGGATAGAACACAGACTAGTATTTTTTAAGATTATTTTCTCTATACTGAGATTTCAGTGTTGACTGGTTTTGTTTTGTTTTTTCCTCTTTCTTTAAAGATGTTGTTCCATTAACTTCTGGCTTGCATTTTTTTTTGACAAGAAATCAGCCTCACTCTTATCTTTATTCCACTGTTTGTTAATTACTGTGTCTTTTTTTGACCTTTGGCTACTTTTAAGGTTTTATCTTAAAAGCCATTTGATGATGATTTTTTTTTTGGTGGTTTCTTTGTGTTTATCCTCTCTAGGGTTCATTAGGCTTCTTGGATCTGTGAATTTGTAGTTTTCATCACATTTGAATAATTTTTATTATGTCTTCCCATGCTTTCCCTCCACTGGTTTTGGGGGCACTCTTAAATATACGTATGTTAAATTGCTTGATTGTGACCCACAGGTCATTGCTGTTCTTTGCTCCCCCGGCCCCATCTTTTTTCTCTGTCTGCTAAGGTTTGGATAGTTTCTGTTGCTATGTCTGTAAGTTCATTGATCTTTTCTTTTATGATGTCTGCTCTGCTGTCAAGCTCATCTAGTGAATTTTCATTTCAGATACTGTATTTTTTAGCTCTAGAAGTTCAGTTTGGTTCTTTTTTTATATCTTACATTTCTCTTCTCCTATCCATTTTTTTCCTGTTAATTCACAGACATATTTATAATCACTATTTTAAAGTATTTGTTTCAAATTTTCATAGTCATTTCTAATTCTTTTCTATTAACCATTTTTTTCTTAGTTGTGGGTCACATTTTCCTGCTACTTTTCATGCTAGTAATTTTTGATTAGATGGTAGACATTTTGAATTCTGTGTATTAAATTTTGCTCTCTCCCTTTGGCAGTTACTTGTGTTTTAGCTTGGTCCTTTTGAGGCTGTTTTAAGCCTAGATTCACATGTGTAGCTTCACATTCATCAAAACACTCCAGTAAAATGCTGTGCACATTGTTGTAGCCCTTTCTTTGCATATATCTCCCTCTTCCTCAGCTCTGTCCAGTAGATTCAAGCTACCTCAACTTCTTGAAACGCCCATCTCTGTCACCTCAATTCATTGAGACTGCCTTGCTCTACTTTTTTCCCCTGGTGGTGCTCAGGTCCTGGCAGAAAGCTGGGACTCACTTGGTTGGTTTCTCTTTTTTCAGAGACCACAGTTCTGTGTTTGCTGGTTTGGAAAACAGTTATTGTATATACTGTTCAGTTTTCTGATTGTTCATGATGAAAGGTCACATTTATCAGTTAATCCATCTTGGCTGGAAATGAAAGTCCCTGTTTTACATGATTTTGGTATTTTTAAAATGTGAAATTAAGGTACGTCTGTACTTTTTTTTAGATTTTAAACTTCTTGAGGGCAGAATTTTTCTCCTGTTTTGTTCACTGCTATATCCCTAGTCCTGATAATTGTACCCAGGGCATCATAGGCATTTAATAAATATTTGTCAAATGAATAAATATTTGGAACTTACACCTTGAATTTCAATTTGAGCCTTTATGATGTCTTAAAGGATTGTGATGAGTAGGTCAGTTACCCAAATATTTGCTTACCTGTGTTTGAGGTATCATAATCTTAATAGGCATCATAATCTTAATAAGCATTATAATCTCAATTACCCAAATATTTAACTAGCCAACTTCCCAGATATTTGAATACCTATGTTTGAGGTATCATAATCTTAATGGGCATTATAATCTTTTTTTAAGAGTTTTATTTATTCATTTGAGAGAGAGAAAAAGAGAGCAAGTGAGAGAGCATAAGCAGGGGGCATGGCAGAGGAAGAGGGAGAAGCAGGCTACTCACTGAGCAGGGAGCCCGATATGGGTCTCGATCCCAGGACTCCGGAATCATGACCTGAGCCAAAGGCAGACACTTAACTGACTGAGCCACCCAGGCGCCCCAGGCATTATAATCTTAATAGTCCTGAAAGATACTGTTTTTAAATATATGTAAATTATGAGAGAAGACAGCTTATTTCTTCAATGAGGCTAGTAACCCTCTAAATTAGAAAATTTTAAGAATTATTTTCTGAAATGACAAGTTATGATAATTTCTTTATACTATGTTTTTGAAGAATGGTTGTTGAATTTGACCACCTTGATTTAAGTTAATATGATTTAAATTATTACTGATATTTTTCATTATGCAGCTTGGGTGATGGTTGCAGTTTTCCAACTCGCCTTGTGGGGATGGATCCAGAACAAGCTTCTGTTACAAATCAAAATGAATATGCTAGAAGGTGTGCTTCTTATCATTAAGTTTTTCATTATTCATTATAAAGCAAACTCTGTGTGTGTGTGTGTGTGTGTGTTATACATACATATCTGATAAATACAGTAATAATTTGTAGGTCAACATAGATAAGGAAAGAGAAATTCTATGTAAAATTTTTTTTAATGGAGAGCTAATATGTATATGTACCTAACATGCTTAGGATAACCATATTTTTTATCATCCAAACCAGAACACTTGGAGAATAAGAAAGAGAATGCTTGCTATTAATAGTTGAACCAGGACAATCACATATAACTGGAAATGTCTGGGCAAACCAGGAAACATGGCTATCCTAAATATGCTACATCTTTCTAGAAACTAAGACATTCTTTCAAGATTTGATTCTTGGTTTATATCAGCTGTATTTTTTTTCAAAGAAATTAGTCGTACTATCCACCATTATATTTTGATAAACAGATTTAAACTGCAGTGTAAAAATAATATTAATGAGGATTTCAAAAATACAATGTAAAATTTTTTCTCATTCATTCATCTTAGAAGATACTTTTTCAGTATTTGCATGGCAAGCAAGTCAATTCATAAATTAAAAGAAATAGTTCATTTTAAATGAAATTTTAAAGACAGAGATACTTCTGTCAAATAGTCAAAATTTATTTAGGACAGAAATAAATTGTGGGGGAGGAGGGGTTATAAATTCCAAACCATCTATTAGTATCAGAACATAGACCTTCAAACCTACAGTCTTAGGACGTTAGAACTCTAACATTTATTGTGAGTCTGAACAAGTCACTTAAACTGTGTGAGACTCAGTTTCCAGCTCTGTAAAATGAGGATAACCATACGTACCTCCAAGGGTTATTGTGAAGGTTGACATAATGTGTATAAAGCACCTAGCACAGTGTCTGGCCCATAGTAAGTACACAAGAAATACTAGTTCCCTTTTCCTTCTTTTGTTCCTCCATTCCCTCCCTCCCTGGATCTCTTAGCAAGAAAAGTAAGTCTACGCTAAATCACTAAATCATTTTTTCCCCTTAGATCTAAACTGCAGAGGTAGAAAGCAGAAAACTTGGGAAATGACAGGTAATTTTTTTGTCCTGGCCACAGACATAGATCCTCACCTTATGCTACTTTACAGCTCTTGATTAACACATTTTAAAAGTTTCACACCAGCCTCTGAAGCTTTTTTCTTTTGTCTAATTGTTTTCATTGGCACTGCTGGAATATAGATTCTTGGGTTTAGAGAGCCATTCAGTTGGGGGTCGGGGGCATATTTTTCTCTTGAAGATAGAGTTTTTTTAGAGTGCTGAGATCTCATGAGTTGCCCTCACATATTTAGGAGAAGGAATACTAATTTGCTGCTTATTAATTAAGTATCCTTAACTGAGCATTAAACTATTTACTGAATTATTTCTTCCTCTTTTCAGTATTGGCTCAAATCAACCCTTTCCTATCAAACCGCTTAGTGAATCAAAAAACCGATTGTTGGACAGTGACTCTCAATGGATAGAGAACGGATCTGAAGAAGGCACCGTCAGATCAGGTGATACTTGTCATTTGAAAACAGTGCTTTTTCTGGTTAAAATGAAGATCAACCAGATTTAACAAATATGTAAAAATCAAAACAACATGATATTTTAAAATACTAAGATATGTGAGACTTTTTAATAAAATATCTTACAAATAGGGTGTCAGTGTTTATTAGTAGCTTTTATGGAGAAAGAGGTTTGAGTGAGGAGAAGTGTAGGGGCTACTACTGTGTTTTGTTCTGTTCAGAGTTGGGATTTTCTTTTGTTACCCAGCCACATATTTCTTTACCTCAGATATAGAAAGTTCTTTGGGCATTCACTATTCTGAATAACATTTAAACAAGGTTATTCTTTAGCACTTAACTTTTACTTATTTGAAAATAATTTTTGAAATGCATTGTAGTCTTTGCTACCTTAGTATAAAAAGAATGCACTGAATATATTTTAACCTTTTCTTGATGACTCAATCAATCCATGAATTGTGAATGCATTATAGAACAGTTGATAAGACAGAAATGGTCTTTCAAACCAGATCGGGTTTATAACATAGCCTGGCCACCTAACAAGCATTATAGCCTAAAATATATGCATGGTGGTTTTCAACAGCACTAGTAATAACATTGTCATCATCTTGCACTGTGAGAAAATGGTTTGGACATTCAAATCAATTGGTACCAACTCAAGGAAATACCCTAAAACTTGAAAACTTACTGTCAGAATTTCTGATTTTTTTTTTTTATTCTCTTGAATTGGTATCATTAGGATCTTCATTAGGATCATTAGACCCCGTGTAGGTCAAGGGAAAAATTCATTTCATGGGCTTTGTAATTATTGCTGCTGAACATCTTTAAAAGCCAGTGGACATTTTTACAAATATAAGCATAAAAGCAGACTTTTAGCTCTTTAGCACTGCTTTTCTTCTGGGTTCTCCAAGTGGATATTGGTTGACACTATAAGCCTATTTAGTGTTTACATAAGAGTTGCTTTTACTGTAATCATCAATTTTACCAATTAGCCAGAAACTTAATACTTCTTTTTTTTTGTCCTGTCATATATAATTATGTGCTTACAGGGACAAATAACCATGTTACAGTGGCAATAGAAAATTGAGTACCACTTGTTCATAACTAACCATTTGAATAAGAGCAAGGTAAGACAGTATAAAGGTAATTTCCTTGAACAAATGCAGTTATTTGCATATTTTGTAATTTCAAAACAATTCGCAAGTCAATTTTTTTTTTTTACTCTTTTAATTATATCAGCAAAATCAGGTAGTTCAGAAGAGATTGGAAGGCAACAGCTGTGCTTAAATCCCATTTTTTCTTACCACTCCTAGTGCAATCTTTGTAAATACATATTGGTATATTAATGAAGAAACTAAAAAACGGTTTGGGTTGATATGTGGACAACTAATCTTTTCAGTAAACAGGGTCTTGTTAATTAGTTTAAGAAAGAAGAGTGACTAATTAGGCTGCAGAAAAGACTGAAGAGGTTCACCAATATGACTTAGTTGGAAAAGATACAACAAAAGAGCAGTTTACTGTAGCCAGCCACACTGATCCGCTATTCTTGATCTGGCTAGCCCCGAGACAATAGCCAGAGGAAATTAATTTAAATAGCAATCGAGGATGTTCCAAGCAGATTAAACATAAACTGTAGTATCAGCAGTGAGTAATGTAACTAAGTTGGATTTTGAGGGATGTAGTGAATTCTCTGTCTCTCCTGATACTTCAAAACACTGTCTGTTTAACTTAGGAGCTAGCTCTGTGACTCAGTAGCATTTTAGGCAGCTATTAGATTTTTTGAAGTCTTCCTTATAATGTGTATTGGTTATCTTTTGCTCCATAACAAATTACCACAAACTTAGCAATTTAAGACAACATCCATTTATTACCTCAGTTTCTCTGTGTCAGGAGAGTTCATTTTTTTCAAAGAGTTCTCATCTGGAGTCTCAATTAGGGGAATGTCTGCTTCCTTGCTCAGCATTTTTCATTAGCTTTTAGTTCCCTACAAAGGACCCAGAGCCCATGTCCAAAGTAACAGCCAGAGCCTAAGACCTAGACTGAATTGGAACAGCGCTCTCAGTGGGGGCTTGTGTCAGGCTGGACTCCGAAGATGAGTGGTGATTGTATCGTGTGATGATCATGTCAGCCAGAACTGCGGCTGTGGTATAGTCCTGGTTTTAAGATTCTTAATGTGAGCAGGATAATGTCTGATGTGTGGTTGTTGAAAACCTCAGCGACCTATAAGTGTTGCTCTGGGTATTTCCCCATATCCTGTAGCAGTCTTATGAAGGGGTAGATAAGGTGTCTCCTCAGATTATGTCCAAGTTAACAGTAAGGGAGAACTGTAAGAATCTACCTCTTTTTAAAATGCTCTCTTGATTGCTTCAGAGGAAGAAAGTCAGAGATATCACTTATTTACTGTTTATAAAAATCTTTGTTATTATTACAATATTAGTAGTATTAAAATATTCATTCTCTGTCTTGTTATTTTAGCAGCTTTATACCTTAGACCACAGAACCATTTAATAAATCTTTATTTTCAGAAATATAAAATCAAGTTTTAACCAATAACTTCAGTTGTTTCTGATTTTGTAGGTTTATAAAAACATAGTATGGACTGATATTTTCAGCTTTATTGACAAGAAAATGATCAATGGAATGAAATAATTGAAGTATAACAGAAGATATATTTTTTAAAAAGGAAGCCTTTGTACAGATTGCCAGATCCACAGAAGAAGCATTACTCCAGAGCAGAAAGATGCCTTAATCTTAAATACACCCATTTGTGCTACATCAACTTACTGCTACAAAAGTGACTTAATTTTACTTTGGAAATAACACTTACCTGTTATGAGATGCTATACTAGGAGCTATCAAGTCACATGTTAACATGGCATATGTACTTTTTTGACACCTGAGTTACATAATTAGAGTGTTTCTTAGTATCCATATAAAGTTTCGTTCCCAAAACACAAGCTGAAAAGTTGTCTTAAGTGAAGTACATGTAGGGCAGTATGGTGGCTTAAGGTGAATAATAATATCCATTTACTGTTGTTTGTACTGTGTAAGGAAAAGAAAATAACTTTTTTTTATTGGGTGTTTGCTAATTTATAATTACTGTTTTATACTTTTCAACATTTATAATAAAGTTTTTTATTGTTGGCTATAAAATAACACTCAGAAAGATTCAGATATCTAAATATAATTATTTAAAACATGGAGCACATTTGTATAATTCATTGATGGCTTAGTTCTAAGCATTAATACAACCATGAAATGTAGTGTTGTGCCCGAGGCTTAAAGGAAATTTGGCAGTATAGGAAATAGGTTCTCTCTGCTTTTAAATTACTTTTTTGTTGAACTTTCATGGGTATTTTTATGGGCAGGGAGACACAAAGGCACATGTGCTATAGAAATATTGGACACAGTCAGAATAGTGGCAGTGGCTAGAAGAAAAGTAAAGAGGAAGATAGGCAGGTATTGTAAGCTGTTAAAAGTTATTTCTGGTCCCAAGGTATTTAGAATGCAACATGCTATTGACTTTCACGTGTCAATTTAGGCGATTACTAGAAATTACTTTGAAACTTTTAAGGTAGTCTTGTAACAGCTTAAATAGTGACGTGAAAGGCAGTTTGAACTAGGGTAAAACTGCTTAGTGTAATTCCTCTTTCTGGAAAGAAATTCTAACCTAAGTAGTCATTTAAGACTTCTAGTCTGTGAGCAGTGAATTCCACTCTTACATGCAAAATTTTAAATCTGACTTCCTAAACATCAGCCCCTTTCTGCCTGGTAGACCTAGATCTCCTTTTCCTTTTGAAATGCAATCTAAGTGACAGGAATTGTTGCATTAATTCTAAGGGAAAATACTGTATCCTGTAAAGGAGAAACAAGGTAGAAATGTTACTCCTCACTTATCCTGTTTAGTCAAATATACACACACAAACCAAAATGATTGATTGCTTCCAGTATTGGGTAGAGATAAATCTTAACCAGCATCTGTAAGTATCAACCATTACAGTTTCCCTATCTGTAAAATGGAATTGGGAGGAAAGGGTATTATGTATGAGTTGGACTGGATGACCACACATTCTTTGATTCCTAATTTTGCAAAATTAACCTTACATTTCATTCATCCAACAAATATTTTCAGAGTACCTCCTGTATGCCAAACATATGGTAGGGATAGCTCTATAATTTCCTAGTGTAGCATAAATTTTATAGTCAGCTATTCCAGATCTTCAGTTCATAGGACTTGTCTAATTCTGTTGGCTATACTAATATTAGATTTTAAAAGGAAGTTATGGGTTTTTTTCCCTGTTTGAGCCAAAGGAATGAGTTAGCTTTGAAAATATAGTTTGGAATATTATTATTATGATCTTCTGTCTTTATTTCAACTTTGTAGTCCTAATAATCTTGACTCTAGAAAACTGAGAGTTAAGGGATAACAAAATATCACTTCATTTTGGCATTTTGTGTATTATAAGGAAATTGTGAATGTTTAAACCTACTTGACTACTTTCAGAATTGTTCTCCTGGTACTTTTTGTGAGTATTTCTACATTTAGATCAAAGGATTTGCATGCACCTGATTAACAGTTGAGGAAACATAAATTTCCCCTTTAACCTATCCAGGCACTTTTGTGGTGGTGTATCTTCCTCTTTTAAGTTGTATTTCACCATCATCTTTAATAGCATAGCAAACACCTTTTCAGAAATTTTCACTTAAAGCTTTTTGCTTTAGTTACCTTTGCTTTAATTTATGGCCAACATTTTGCCACATTCTAAATACGTGGCTGATTTATTCATACATATTAATGGTCATTCAGCAGGGGCCTACAAGCTGCATGGGAGTCAGGGCAAGGCTGCCTCTTTGGTATTTCAACTGGTATTGATTAGCTCTATCAACTGTGGGGGAAAGGTCAAAATGAAGGCCTTCAAAATGTATTAGTACTATCTTTGGTCTGTCAAACACTTTGAATAGTTGTGGAGTGATATTTAAGGAAAATAAAGTTGAATTTCAGGGCTTGCCATTTACATTAAAGACAAAGTCGACAGGAGTCTTGGTTTTACCTGGGTACAGATTTACTTGAATATTCAGTACCTGAGGCATCTGACCAATATCACTTTGCCAAACCAAAGAGCAGCTGCAGTACAGTAGTTATTGAACATGAACACGTTTACAGAGTTTAGTTCCATCTTTACATGTGGATGATTTTTAAAAACCTTTTTACATATGGAATGGTTTTGATCCAATGTGTCATAGGTGAATTTAACTGTAAGATTAGTTTAAATCAAATATGCAATGTTTACTTGAATTTTATTTCTTTTAGAAAGATTTTGACTATGTTTACAGGATTGTTCAAATTAAAGATTATCAGACACCTGAGATGTCCATTCAGTAATCTTTAAAGCAAATGTATATTAAGGGCTTAGTGTTAGGATCTGTATATTTGGGGCACCGAATAGACAGTGACTTACAAATATGTTTTGCTTACATTTTGTTCTAGGACTAGCACTGCTATCAATGGAAACTATTTTTAAAATAACTAATCTGTTATTAAGAAATTAATCATATTTTTGCATTTCAGCCAAAATAAAGAACCATATCTGATAATTTGTAAGACATAGGTAATATGTAAGCCTGAAATCCATGTGTTTCATATGATCTGAACTGTATTTTCCAATCTAAATTAAAAATGCAATATAGATTCAGAAAGTTTCATATTTTTCTAATGACTTCACTTTATATTATTTTGTTGGGTTGCATAAAGAGGCAAGGAATTGTATTTGTATTAAAAGATTAAGAAAGCTATTAGTCAAGTTTATTATATTTGTACATGATTGCAGATGAGGCTATGCCCATTTAAAAGAAAAGATGGACACTATTTTAAAGTGATCTTTAATATGTTTTTATAGAAACAAATTTGAAATACAGTTTATTTTGGTTGTCTTTGCTTATCAAGTACTGTAAGTCCTGTATTTGTTTCTCATAAGTATAATCCTGGACCATGACTTAATGTTAACTCTTTGCTTTGTCTTTTGGATGGCCTAACCTACATTAACATGAAGGCTGAACATTTTTAAACTTTTTTTTCAAAAATCATAATAATGATTTACTTTATTAATAAACAAAATAAAGTCCTGAAAGAACAGTTTTTTGTTGTTGTTGTTATAAAGTGGTATTTACCAAATGAGAGAATAACTGTTATTTTGGTCATCTTGAAAATTTGGTAAAATAGTGTTGAGAGAATTAGCTAATAATTTGGGAGTAACCACATCTAAGACAGGTACTATTTGAGTGCAGTGGTGTTTTAGTTTACGTAGGCCCGAGGTATAGATTGCTTTATTGAAAAGGATTTAAATTTGCTTTCACTGAGGGGCACCTGGGTGGCTCAGTCGGTTAAGCGGCTGCCTTCGGCTCAGGTCATGATCCCAGGGTCCTGGGATCGAGCCCCGCATCAGGCTCCCTGCTCAGCGGGAAGCCTGCTTCTCCCTCTCCCACTCCCCCTACTTGTGTTCCCTCTCTCGCTGTCTCTCTCTGTCAAATAAATAAATGAAATCTTTTTAAAAAATAAATAAATAAATAAAATAAATAAATTTGCTTTCACTGAACATAAGTTGATTTTCAATTCAAAAGTCACTTTAGGATTTTAAGTACCTTTGAAACATTGTAAGAGTTGTTGGAATTATGGCTGTCAAAATGCCCAATAATGGGTTTTATCTTGTGTAGAATTCTTTTCGACATTTGTGTTCTAATTCCCTTCCAAATCAACAAAGTTTTGATATTTGAGGCTGCTGAATAAAACAGGAAGGCTGTGAGAGGTAGGATTCCCAGTTTTTAGACTAGCAAAATTTCAGAACATTCGCAGGAACCAGTAGAGGACAGTAGAGATGAAGCAACCTTTATGTTTTGTTTTTTTGGAAAGCGGAGGGTAATTTAGAGCACTGTGTTTGGGGTAGGAAGGAAGATAGACTACTAACTGGTCAAAAGGCCATTTTGACACCCAAAGCACTAATGACATCACATTGGCTTTACTTTTCTCACTTCTCATAAGCTAACTTTTCGGAACCATTCTGGAAGAGTTGAGTGATGTTGGCCTCTTTTACCTGTCTTACACTCATGCACCCCAGAATCTAGAGGGATGAGAACTAACATTTAGTTTTTCTTCTGTGTAACAGAAGGTTTTTATGGATGTTTTAACACTCCCGTGAAGTTAACCTCATTTTCTTTAACCCCTCCATATCAGTGCCTTCCATCTGATTGATATAGAGGATTTAAGTGCTGTTTCCACTCCTTAGTTTACCACCTGTTGTTCTTCAAGCAAGAATGTCACCTCTCAGCCCATTCTCCAGTAAGGTAATTCTTTTCATCCAGGATTTCCAATCCAGTAGCATGCTTCCATCACACTTCCCCATGACTCCAAACCAAGGTAGGGCTCTGTGCTGCCCAAAGGACCACACTATTATTACTAATTTAATTTAGCCATATATTGGTCACACATACTTTCAAGTCAACTCCCTAGATTATAAAATCTTGAGGGCTTTTTTTTTGGTCTTAACTACCCACAAAATGAACACTGAAGTTTAGAAAAGAATTGTAAGGAATTTTATGTTCATTACTCTGTCATGTCCCAAGTTCTCAAAGAAAAGTGAGCATCATAGCCTATAAAATTATCCCAAACCTGAAAAAGATTTGTCAAACAATCTTTGACACATTTTAGTGGAAGTCTAAATTTATGGTGCAGTATCATTGCAGAGCAGTTTGGCAATATCAAGTTTTCAAATGCCCATATTCTCTGACCTACTTTGAGGAATTTCATAGATTTACTTCTACACTATGAGCAGTACATAAAGATATTAGTTGCAGAGCTGTTTGAAACAACAGAAGACTGGAAACAGCATGTCCCACCGCCATTTATGGTGGCAGAATGCAAGAGAATATCTGAAAGGATACACGATGAACTATTAGTAGGGTTGCCTCCAGAGGAAACGAGGGGCCAGGAGTAGGTTACATTTCACCGTTTGCCCTTTCATACTATTTTATTTTTATGTTGTGTGTACATGTTACTTTTAAAAAAGAAAAATGGGTTAGGCATTCTATAGATCAGTGAGGGAGAAATAGATTGTTTGAGGTGTGATGCTGGACCTGCGTGCCAGCCATTTGGGAAAAAATGAAGTTGCTGTGTCCTTCACACCCTACATCAGGACAAATTCCAGTTGGCTCATGAACTTAACATTAGAAAATGAAAACAAATACTGCAGAAAAAGAATGGGTAACAAGTTCTATAATGGGCTAGGAAAGGTATTTCTCAGTGGGCACAGTACTGGTGGTCATGAAGAAAAACAGATTTGAGTACATGCAAATTTAAGAGGAAAACTAGCACTAATAGGAAAAAATGGAGGTAGAACAAGAAGAAATTCACAAAAGAAATAGGGATCAATAATAGCATATAAAAAGATGCTTGGCTTCATTAATTAAGGAAATACAAGTGAAAACACCGATGAGATTATTTTTGCCTAAGATAGGCAATAGCCAGTGTTGCTGAGGATGTGGGCAAAGAAGCATTTTGGTGGGAATGTAAAATGGCTTAACTTCACTAAAAAAGTAATTTGGCAATATATGTCCAAGTTTCACTGTGCATAATCTTAGTACTGGCCACTGTACTTTTAGGAGTTTATATAAAGATATGCACATAAGGCTGAGTGTTTGAGAGGCTTTTGGAAAAGCAGCACATGTTCCTTTATAGGGAATCAGCTAAATTATGTTACTCTTTTCCGGAGACTACAATGAAGCCATTTAAAGAAGGTTTTGTATAGCTATATACATAAAAATTGTATCTCCATGGGAAAGATCTCGAAGACATTACATATATAGTATGATCCCACCTAGAGCTTTCAAAGTACATGTTGTGTACCTGTGTGTTCGAACTCAGCCTATTTGTTGAGCACCTGCTCCAGAGGATGGGTGAGTGCTGGGACCAGAGGGAGCATAGAGCCGCAGCCTGCCCTGCCTTCCAGGGCTGACTTGGGGTGGGGGGGGTGGGCAGCTGCCCCTACCTCCTGGCTGCTGGGGGAATATGGGCACCCAGGACCTCTACACTGAGATGGTAAGGGAAACTCCTAGGCCGGAATCCCAGAGCCCAGGCAGACAGAGCGAGGGCCCAGGACATCAGCAGGCCTCTGGGCATTCTTGGTACAGGGGACGAAAAATGCCAGCTTATAAGGTGCCTCGTTTGGCTGCTCGGAAGTGACCACCTCTTTGGAAGATTTACCAACTATAAACCTGTGCATATAGTGTGGATAAGCTGCCGTAAGCCTTTCCCTCAGCCTTTTAAACTTCAAGCCCTTGTTGGCAACATGTGGCCTTTCTAGATGCAGAGAAGCTGTCAACATATGCTAAAAGTACAATTAGAGAAACGACTTGTTTGTGATCATCTTTTTGTTAAAATTCACTCAAGAGACATCATCTGGAAATGACTTTTGGAAATGCAATCTCTACGTCACGTTTTGGATTCACGTCCACATTTGTGTCCAGAGTTGGAGGAAAGGAGAGAAGACAATGAGAGGCAGGGAAGGGTTTCCCCAGAACGTGTGTGTTGGAGCCATTTTCTGGATGTGTGCTGTCACTCAGCACTCCGGTATGTAGTGTATACAGTGATTAAACTTCAGTCCTTAATTAAAGTATGTAGCTTTTCTAGATGTTTAGATGTGCTCATCATATTTAACAGTAGATATAGAAAGATAGGGTTAATATTTCGCTCTTCTTAGATTTTCTTTCTAATAGAAACACTGAACCACTCTGAAAAATAATTTATCTATACTTTTCACTGAGTAGATGGAGGAGACTGAGAAGGGAAAATGCACATTTCCTGCAATGTTGCCGTATATGTGGTGTATACAATAGAAAAGGGTGTGCTCTGATTTCATATGACAGATAGAGGGTTGATAAATACTTTGTATACTTTCTTGGTTAAATTCGTAAGAAAGACTTTTGAACAATACTTTTAGAAGTTACATTCTTAATCTACCTCTGGAGTACAACATGCCTCTATTTTGTCCTTTAGTTAGGTTGGGAAGACAAAAAAGTGAGGAAAGATTTTGCCAAAATGTCGTATTTTGGAGACACTTTCAGATTATAACCATTCCTCCCCATGTGAGTTTTATTCCAAACAGCTCTGCGCAGAGTGAACTTTGTAGGTCCATATTTTAACATCTAGTCTTTCTAGACACTATGAAGTGAAGATGTTTGTTACACATAGTAAAATAATGTGTTTTTTATACCTTTTTTTTTTTTTTTTGGTGGTTAAATTCAAAACCTAATGTCCTGTGATGGAGTTTATTTAAAAAAAAAAAAAAAAGGACTATCTTCTGGAACTGATGTTGTTAATCCATCTCTGAGCTATATCACATTTATGAACTCTTTACTGGAAAAGTTACAAAAGAATGTATGAAAGGAAAGGTCCTATGCCATCTGTTCATTTTTAGAAAACACTCCAAATTATACTTCATTCCATATGTGTGGGGGTTTTGGGGGTTTTTGTTTTGTTTTGTTTTTGGTTGTTAAATGATCCTTTATTGAAATGCTTTCCTTGTAGTTCTTAACCAGCGGGGCATTCCACAGACGTCCCATTGACGTCATCTATGATGTCATGAGGGTGGCGGCCATCCGCACTGCAGCCCACAGACCGGGCAGTCCCCAGGATCTCTTTAATGGTTCCAGACAGTTCTCTGGCTAAAGATTGGTGCCACATCTGTCGGGCATTGCTGACAATCTCATCAAAAGTGATATTTCCACTGTGCTTCATGTTTTCTTGCTTCTTTCTGTCTCTTGGCAGTTCCTTGAAGGCTCTGATAATCAGGGCGGAGGCAGAAGGTACCCCTTCAATCTGGACCTGTCTGTTCTAAATGCTCAATCTCACCGTCATCCTCAGACCCTCCAATCACCAGTTGCCTTGATAATGTCATCACCAACCTTTTTTTTGGAGACAGACCCAGGGGGCTGATCTTAGGAGCCAGGGCAGACGTGACACCAACTTCCCCACCAGTGCACCTCAGGTACACAAGTTTGATCTCACTGGGGTCAGACTTAGGGGTCGTGATGGAGGTGGCTGGTGTTGGAGGAACCCGAATTCAGGACGACTGAAGAGCGGCACTGTGGCCTCCTCAGAGCCAAAAACCAAAAGGTCCATATGTGTTTGTAGTGGATGAAATTAAGTTTCTTGGGGCGCCTGGGTGGCTCAGTCGATGAAGCCTCTGCCTTCGGCTCAGGTCATGATCTCAGGGTCCTGGGATCGAGCCCCGCATCGGGCTCCCTGCTCGGCGGGAAGCCTGCTTCTCCCTCTCCCTCTGCTGCTCCCCGTGCTTGTGTTCCCTCTCTCTCAAATAAATAAATAAAATCGTAAAAAAAAAAAAAATGAAGTTTCTTGTTTTGAAACACCCTAGATGTCTTGGGTGATGACACATGATATAGAGCTAGTGCAATAACATTTTATAAATATCTTTCTGTTTAATTTTATGTAAAATTGGAGAAATATTTTATAGGTAGAATTGTTAAACCACTTTGAGAAGTACACATTTGGTACTTGTTCATTGGTTTGTGAGTGAGATAAAAGGCAGTACAAAGTTGAGGTTCTACAAATGTGTTTCTATGTAGATTATTAGCTGCAGACTGATCTGTATCAATCAGCATTTTATATAGCTATAGTTTATAGATACACTGTTAAACAGTTAAATGGAAAACATGCTTTCTTGCTAATACTCTAGTAGTAGGTCAAGTAATGATTAGTCTTAGAAGCATTCAATTATATATTCTGTGCTTTATTGCTTAATGTCTTATTTTATACTGATTATTAAAAGAGAAGGGACTCTTCTAATTGAAATATTTACAGGGGCCTGATGTTCTGTCCTGCTTCTAAGATGAAACATTTTATTCTCCTACCAAAGACTAGACTACCTTTCTTTATTAACTGAGTTGATGATGTTCGCTCATACTGACAAAAATGCTAGTGCTTCCAAACTTTGACACAGGACATTATTCATGACAAATTAAAAAGTGAGATACAAAACCATGTGTATGATCCTCAGTCATGTAAAAAAATGTATACGCCTGGATACTGTGCTCTGTTTTGTGGGTTATAAGTGATTTTGTTTTGGGATGCCTGTGTGGTTCAGTCGGTTGAGCGTCCAACCCTTGGTTTCAGCTCAGGTCATGATCTCATAGGTGGTGGAATCGAGCCCCAGGTCAGGCTCCAGGCTCAGCGGGGAGTCTGCTTGAAGATTCTCTCTCCCTCTGCCCCGCCCCCTGCTCATGCACTCTCCCTCTCTCTCTTTCTCTAAAAAATTTAAAATCTTAAAAAAAATAAGTGAATTTGTTTTATCTAATTATTTTTCAGTTTTCTATGATGAGCACATATTGCTTTTAAATTTGCAGAGAAAAACATATATAAAAGCATTGAAGGAGCTGGAAGGAAGCACCCAAACAGTTGGGAAAGGGGGAGGAGTCAGCAGAGCAGTAGTGAGGGGATCTTCTGTGTTTTGCTTTGTATGTTATATACTACATGAATCTTCCTTTTTTAAAGATTTGTTTAATTAAGAGATAGCAGGGGGATATCTTATTTACCATTATACCTCCCGTGCCTAAAAATAGTGCCAGTCACATAGTAGGCACTCAGTAGTTTCTCAGTGTGATTCCCTACATAGAAAACAATAACTGTGCAGACATGGAGATCTGGAAGGGTATTATTTTTGTAACCAGGAAAAGAAAGTTCAGTCGTACCTTATGGCTGGAAGGTTATTTCCAGTCCCAATGCCAGGCACGGATGCAGGAGTTCCGGTGGTGGGGACTGTGCCTGAGAAGATGCAGCTGTGTGAGCATGTCTGTACACAGATACGCATGACGGCATCGAAACAACTAATTAGCCATAAGAAAAGATCTTAAATACTTAATGGATATACCCACCCTCTGCAATACTGTGCATTTTTTTTTTAAGTAAAAAGAAGTATCTATATAGACTGATAGGGAAGGTCCATGATACATTGTTGAGTGAAAAAAAGCAAGTTCAGACTATCAATACATGCAACAACTCCAGTAGATCTCAAGGAATTACTCTGAGTGAAACAAGCCAACCTAATTCCGTTTATATAACACTCTTGAAATAACAAGCTTATAGAAGTGAAGAATAGATGGGTAAGGTTGTCAGGGGTTGGGAAGTAGAGAATGGAGTTATAAAGGGAGAGCATGAGAGAGCCCTGTGGTGATGGCACAGTTCTGTACCTTGATTGTGGGGGTTACACAATTCCACATGTGACAAAATTGCATAGGAAACTATACACACTCACAAGTGAGTGTGTGTAAAACCGTGAAATTGGAGTAAGCTCTAGGTTGTACCAGTGTTGCTTTCCTGGTTTGATGATGTACTATAGTTATGTAAGATATTACCACTGGGGGAAACAGAGTGAAGGACACACGGGGCCCCTTAGTACTTTTTTTTTTTTTTTTGCAACTTTCTGTGAATCTCTAATTCCAAATGATAAGTTGGAAAAAAGTTGGAAAAAGCAAGTTGCAAAACAAAGTGTATAGTATGATTCCTTTTTCTTTTTTTTTGAGTATGTTATGGGTGGCTCAGTCGGTTAAGCATCCAACTCTTGACTTCAGCTCAGGTCATGATCTCAGGGTCGTGGGATTGAGCCCTACGTCAGGCTCCACACTGAGCAGGGAGTCTGCTTGAGGATCTTGTCTCTCTCTGCTCCCCCCAGCTTGCTCTCTCTCTCTCTCTCAAAATTAAATAAATATATCTATAAAAAAATAAATGTTATACACAACATGCACATGTGTTTGTATGTCTGTAAGTTTTATATGCATAGGAAAACACCTAAAGGGTAGACAGCAAATTGTTCCTACTACTTAGCCCTGGGGACGAGGAGGGTAAGTGGGAGTGGGCTGACACAGGAGGGAAAATTTTCACTGCTTCCTCCACATGTCTGCCCACTGTTTAGACTTTTTTCTCAGTGGACTTTTATATTATACTTTGATATTATTTTATTAACCAATAAGAAATTTTGTGAGTGGTGCTTTTAAAACAGGAGGAAGAGAGGCTGTAAGAATGGCCAAGAAGTTATCACCTCCCTTTATAAATAATGAAATCTAAACATCACAGGAATCACCTCAGTAAAATTCCTGTGGCATCAAAATAAATACAAAGTAACATCTGCTTCTTAGAAATTTCAACAAACTTTAGTTGTCAACATAAAGAGCACAGTCAACAGAAATATCCTTGACTGTGGAGGTAAAGCTACCTGGCTAGAATCAGACTCGTGTGCCCTAAGGCTTTCAGGATTTGCACTGACACCACAAATAATGCTCTTGATTTCAGTTAGGGATAATTTATTGTACATAGTATAAGAGGAATTTAAGACTGTGGCTAGATATAAAGTTAATGTGAAACAATAATATATATGGTCTTTATTGTGCTGCTCATACAGATCACTCACATGGGCAAATTATTCATGCTCAAGTTAAGGTATAAGGAAGGAAGAAAAATGGAATAGAAAGTCTTCCTTTTTAACAACACCCTTTTTAAAGAAGAACAAAAAGGACAGCAAGTAAGAAAAATAATATGAGGAATCAATGCTTTGGAGTTTTCTGGCTTCTGAAAGGAGAAAATGTGAGTTTCCACAATGGAGAAGGCTAGTGAGAAAATAGATGCTTTGAGGTGGAACAGAGAGTTTGGTTTTGAATATCTTAACTTTGGGATAAAATCTAGATAAAGATGTCAAATAATGGAATGTTCAATCTGGAGCTTATAAGAGATATTACAAATTTTGTGCATCAGATCTATAGACTGGAAATGATCACCAGTAATGGCAAATGTGTAGATAAGTATGTAAAATTCTATTTTATTATCTTAATTTCTCTAAAAGCTGTGCTTGTTTAAAACAAAAATTATAATGCTATATTGTGAGATTTGTAACATTAAAAGCACAAAAAAACTGGTTGGTAAATGGAACTATACAGTTGTAATGAAAGTAGTATAATATTAACTCTAAGTAGACTGATAAAGATGTATTTCATAATTCCTGGAGAAACCACTAAAAAATACTGCAGAGCGGTATAACCTAAAAGTGAACAGAGGAGCCAAAATGGAATAATAAGAAATGTTAACCCAAAAGAAATCAAGGGAGGAACTGAGACACAAAAACCAAATGAGACTAATAGAAAACAAATAGCAAAAAGCAGACCTTAATCATAACTTAAATGTAAATATACTAAATACTACAAAGATAATAATTGTCAAATTGGATTTTTTTTTTTTTTAAAGCAAGACCATAGGGGCATCTGGGTGGCTCAGTCACTTGGGCGTTGACTCTTGATTTCAGCTCAGGTCATGATCTCAGTGTTGTGAGATCCAGTCCGGCATCGAGCTCCATGCTGGGCATGGAGCTTGCTTAAGATTCTCTTTCTCCCTCTCCCTCTGCCCCTTGCCCCACACTCAAGCATGCACTCTCCCTCTCTCTCTAAAAAAAAAAAAAAAAGCAAGACCCTATTATATGATTATATCCTGTCTCTAAGAAATGTATTTTAAACACAAAGAAAAAAACTTCAAAGTAAAAGGATGAAAAAATATATATATGCCATGCAAACAGTCATCAGATAAAATATACTTTCATAATGATAAAAGATCAATACTTCAGGAAGGCATAATACTTAAGGATTTATATGTGCCTAATTACAAAGCTTCAAAATAAAGTAAAAACTAAAGGGTGAAATAGACAAACCTAGAGGCATAGTTGCAATATTTTAAATCCCTTCCTTTATAACTGATAAAATGCCTATGCCAAAAGTCAGAATATAAAGAGTTGACTGACCCTATCACCCACCTTGACCTAACTGACATTTACAGAACAGTACACCCATTATCCTTAGAATGCACTTATCTCTGGGGCGCCTGGGTGGCTCAGTCGTTAAGCGTCTGCCTTCAGCTCAGGTCATGATCCCAGGGTCCTGGGATTGAGCCCTGCATCGGGCTCCCTGCTCAGCGGGAGGCCTGCTTCTCCCTCTCCCCACTCCCCCTGCTTGTGTTCCTGCTCTCGCTATCTGTCTCTGTCAAATAAATAAATAAAATCTTAAAAAAAAAAAAAGAATGCACTTATCTCCATTAACACATGGGATGTTCACTAAGACCACATGGTGAGCCATAAAAAAATTTTAAAAATTTTGAAAGACTAGGCACACCTGGGTGGCTCAGTCAGTTAAGCATCTGCCTTCAGCTCAGGTCATGATCCCAGAGTCCTGGGATTGAGTCCCACATCGGACTTCCCTGCTCAGCAGGGAGCCTGCTTCTCCCTCCCCAACCCCACTCATGCTCTCTCTCGCTATCTCTGTTGCTATCTCTGTCTCTCAAATAAATAAAATCTTTAAAAAAGATTTTTTTGAAATATTGAAATATTTTTCAATGTCTTATTACCGTGACAGAATAAAATTAGAAATTAATAGCAATAAAACATCTAAAAAATTGTTACCCTTCTTGCATGGTTACATATTTATGTAGATACTAGCAGAAACACTAGTCCCCCCATGCCTAACACCTTGCAAACAATGCAGGTCAGATGGTGTAAACCTACATATGTGGTGGAACATTGTACCATCAAACAGGAATCCTGAAATATGAATTTCTCCACTTCCATAGAATTTCTGTGCTCCTAAGAGAGAAGACAGGATCCTGGGTCCTCACCCGTTGGAATGTAACAATATTTCCCTGGAGGGGAGACTAATAGGAAGATAATGTTTAACATCACTCCTGGGACTCCTGAGGTCTGGGTTATTCAGTCACCCTTTCCATTAGCCTTGCCCCCACTCTGGAATGTAACCATTTGGCTCCCAAAAAGATAAGAGAAGATTTATTATCTTCTGGGCGGCAACAATTAGTTCTACCTTTCAGGCACAAATGACTGCAGAGTGATAAAAGTAAACATCTTAAAATCAATTTTATAGCTCAAGAGGTCAAGACTTTGCAAGAACACTGAAAAATTCAGGAACAATTTGTCTTTTAATAGCACATAAATATATCAATGGGTGAAAAAAAATCACAAAGGAAATTAGAAAATATTTTGAACTGAATGATAATGAAAATACAAAATATCAAAATCTGTCTTGTGCAACTAATGCAGTGCATACAGGAAATTTACAGATTTAAATGCTTACATTTAAAAAAGAGCCTTCAAAGTTGATCTGTCTAAATTAAGGGGCCAGAAGAAGAAAAGCAAATTAAACTCGAATGAAAAAAAGGTAAAGATAAAGAGCAGAGAATAATGATGTAGAATATAGAAAAACAGTACAAAAACTAACAGAACCAAAAGTTCTCTGGAAGAATTTCTAAAGCTGATCAGTAAGGTCTTGATCAATACACAAATTACTAATGTCAGTAATGAAGAGGATACTCACTACAGGTCCTACTGATGTCAAGAGAATCGAAAGGGAATATTATGAACATGATGGCAATGAATTTGATAACTTAGATAAAACAGATAAATCCCTTATCAAAACTGACAAGATGAGGGGCGCCTGACTGGCTCTGTCGGTTAAGCTTCTACTTCCGCTTGGCTGGGGTCATGATCCGCAGCCCAGCTATCAGTCCTCGCTGCTCCCTGCTCCCTGCTCAGCGGGGAGCCTGCTTCTCCCTCTGACCCTCCCCCTGCTCGTGCTTTCTCTCTCTCTCTCAAATGAATAAAATCTTTAAAAAATTTTTTTAAAAACCTGACAAGATGAAACAATCTGAGTAGCAAAGAGTGAATATGTAATCAAAAACTTCTACACAACTTCCAGTTCCAGAACAAGATTGAATAAAGGTATTACTTCCACTGCATGCAACCAAAATTTCTGGATATTATGTAGAAGTAGTGTCTGAAAAGTGAAGAGAAGGCAGACCATTTGGGAACCTCAGGACCCAAGAAACAACATGGCAGTTCCCTAGGTTTTCTTTTTGCCTCATGTATCTGATATCGGGTGTTGGAGAAGCTGGCAGTGTGGAAACCCCAGTGGGAGCAGACACAAAAAGCCTGTTCTCTAGCCAAAAGAGCAAGAAGGAGCAACCTACCAAGACAAAACATTTAGACAGTAACTCCCTTATTGAGTCAAACAGCACACTCACACACACACACACACACACACACAACCACAAAAGTGCAGCCCTCTGCTTACCCTATCAGCAAAGCCCAGCGAGGAGCCTAGATTTCTATTCTCAATCGGCTGTCATGAGGTGCCCCCCCTTTCCTGCTGGGGCGGCATAAGAAGAAACCAGGTGGTGAACTGGCGCTTTCACCACCATCCAATAATAATGAAACCTCACCTCTTACACAGTGACATTAGAGACTACAGGGGGAGGGGGCAATAAGGAGGGACCTCTTCAACAACCAGAGGTGGTGTCAGTGAAAGCCTCCTGGGGATCCCAAAATACAGCCTCTACCCAACAATAACGAGGCTCCCTAATGGAGTATCAAATGGAAAACCTAGACTTTCACACCCATTTGGCAGAAATGAGACCGTACCTATTTCCTTAGGGGGGACAGTGTCAGAGGAGGCCTGCTAAAACAGAAGATTTAAGTAAGACCCAAGGTCACATAATACCTAAAATGTCCAAGATACAATAAAAAATCGATCACACCAAGACCCAGAAAAACCTCATCTTGAGAGAAAATATACCAGGCACCAATACTGACATGTTGGAGTTACCCGACAAGAATTTTAAAGCAGCCATCACAAAAATGTTTCAGTGAACAATTATATATATTCTTGAAACAAATGAAAAACAGAAAGTCTCAGCAAAGAAATAGAAGATATAAAGAAGAAACAAATGGAAGTTATAGAACTGAAAAATACAATAACCAAAATAGAAAACATAATGGATGGGCTCAACAGTAGAACGGAGGGAACAGAAGAAAGATTTAGTGAAGGTGAAAATAGAATAATAGAAATTACCAATCTGAACAACAGAAAATGAACTCAGGGTCAGGGGAGGAAGGGGGAGCACAGAGCCTCAAGGACCTGTGGGGCTGTGTCAAAAAAGCTAACATTCCCATTATTGGAGTTCAAGAAGAAGAGGAAAAAGAGTGGGGCTGAAAAAGTATTTGTAAAAGTATGATCGAAAATTCTCCCAATTTTGACAAAATACATAAACTTGCAGATTTAGGAAGTGAGTGAACCCCAAACAATAAAAAACCCAAGCCAACACTGATCATAATCAAACTTCTGAAAACTAAAAGGAAACAATTCTCGAAAGCAGTGAGAGAAATGACACCTTACCTATAGGGAAAAACAAGTTGAATGGCAGTGGATTTGGATTTCTCATCTGAAAATAAGAAGCAAGAAGGAAGTGACACATTTTTCAAGTGCTGAAAGAAAGAACCATCAATGCGGAATCCTATATCTGGTGAAAATATTGTTCAGGAATAAAAGGGAAATCAAGACTTTCTCAGACAAATGAAAACTAAGTGAATTCATGGTGACAGATCATAGCTACACTTGTGGTGAGAGCAGCATAAGGTTTAGACTAGACATTGAATCACTATGTTGTATACCTGAAAGTAATGTAACATTATGTGTCAACTATACTTCAATTTAAAAAAGTAAGTGAGGGGCCCCTGGGTGGCTCAGTCGTTAAGCGTCTGCCTTCGAGTCCTGATCAAGGGTCCCAGGGTCCTGGGATCAAGCCCCGCATCGGGCTCCCTGCCCCGCGGGAAGCCTGCTTCTCCCTCTCCCACTCCCCCTGCTTGTGTTCCCTCTCTCGCTCTCTCTCTCTGTGTCAAATAAATAAAATCTTGCCAGCAGACCTACCTGGAAAGAATGTCTAAACAGTAAAGAAATGATAAAATAAGGATTCTTGCAACATCAGAAAGAAAGAAAGGAAGGAAGGAAGGAAGGAAGGAAGGAAGGAAGGAAGGAAGGAAGAAAGAAAGATGGAAAAAGCAGTAACTTAGAGTTGGCTCCATGTTACATGTGATTGAAAAACTGGCTACAGAGGCCATAACTACTAACATTTGGAGGTTCGTATCCAATAGGAATGAAGTCTCTCTAACCCAGCACTCCGAGAAAATCATCATTGTACCCCATGGACTCTCGGTGGATCACATAACATTGCCTGAACCAACCTCAACTACAGGTGTGCGAGGTGCTCACTGGCTCCATTCTTGAGATGGAGGAAGAGCCCCACCTGCAGCAAAAGACTGAAAAAGGAGGGATAATTTCCTGGAGGAAAATCAGAGACTTATTAGCAGAAAAAAACTGTGTTCTGGAAAGCAATTAATAGATGTTTCACTATAATGAATAAATAATGATGTATAGCAAAATGGGGAAAAAACCCTTCACCACAAAGAAAACACCAAATTCAGATCGTTTCATTGGTGAATTCTATCAAACATCTAAAGAAATAATAATACCAATGTTACATAAATCTTTCAGAAGATAAAGGAGGAGGCTCCCAACTTATTTTAGATATGGCATAACACAAATACCAAAACGAACAAAGGCATTACAAAAAATAGATTAAGTTCCCATATAAACATAGGCAAAATAATCCTTAACCAAACAAAGCAAATCAAATCCAGCAATATATAAAAAGAATAATATATATCATGACCAAGTGGGTTTTATCTCAGAAACACAAGATTGGTTAGACATCTTAAAATCAACCCCTATAATCTAACTTATTATCTGAATAATGGAGAAAAACCAAATGATTATATCAGTGCATGCAGGAAAAGCATTTTACAAAATTCAGTATCATTAATGGTAAAAATGCTCAGGAAACCAGGAATTCAAGGGAACAAGGCAAAATATCCACTCTCATCACTTCTATTCACTGTAATCCTGGAGGTTCCTATCCTGTTATGGAGGTCCTGTCCTATTTGGTAAGGCAAGAGGAATAAATGAAATGCATAAGGAACAGAAAATAAGCAAAACTGTCCCTATTTGGGGATGACAATTCCTTAAAAAATTCCAAGGAATTGGTAACAATGAAAAAAACTGCTATAACAAATAAGATTAGCAAGGGCTCAGGATACAAGGTCAATATAAAAAATCAATTGTATTCTTATATGAGTATCAAAGGCATATAATAGTTATAATAAATTAAGGGAAATGAAAGTTTTCTACACTGAAAACTGCTAAACATTGCTGAAACAAAGAAGATTAAATAAATGGGGAGAGAGAACACATTCATGGAGTGGAAGACTCAATATTTTCAAGATGGCAGTTCTCCTCCAGATTTATTTGTAGATTCAATACAATCCTAACTGTGATCACAACAGGCTTTTTTTATGTTTAAGAAACTGAGAAGCTGATTCTAAAATGTATATGGAAACACAAAGGACCTAAAAGAACCAAAACAACTTTGAAAAAGAAGAACAAAATTGTAGGAGTTACACTTCAAAATTTACCCTGAAGCAAAAATAATTGAGACAGTGGGATATGGGCATAATTACAAAACAAATGGATGGAACAGAATAGAGTCCAGAAATATATGTACATCCATATAGTTGATGTATTTTCAGTAAAAATGCAATACAAATTTAATGGGGAAGTATTTTTTAACAAACAATACTGAACCAACAGAGTATCCAAATGTAAAACAAAAGTGAACTTTGATTCCTATCAATACCATACACAAAATAATGGGAGAGATAGAGCATCGAGCTAAATATACAAGGTAAAACTAAAATGCTTTTAGAGGGAAAAATAGAAGAAAATCTTCATTATTTGGGCACAGGTAAAGATTTAGAACCCAAGGGGTGCCTGGCTGGCTCACTCAGTAGAGCATGTGACTCTTGATCTCAGGGTCATGAGTTCAAGCCCCATGTTGGGTGTAGGGCTTACGTAAAAAAAAAAAAAGAGAGAATGCAAAGCAATAACCAAAAAATTGATAAATTAGACTTTGACAAAATTGACAAATTCTAACCGAAAAACTGTTAAGAAAATGAATTAGACAAGTCTCAGACTGTAAAGAAATATTCACAAAACATTTCTGACACAGAACTTGTATTGAATATATATTAAGAAAACAACTACGATTCATTAATAAAAATCTAAACATGTGCAAAAGACTTGAATAGGGTCTTCAGAAAAGAAGCTACACAGATAGCCAAGATGTATGTTAAAACATGCCATACATTATTATTAGTCATCAGACAAGTACAAATTAAAACCACTCTGATACATTGCTGGTAGGAATGTAAACTGCTTTAAAACCACTTTGGGAAATACTTGACAATTTTTAAAATAGCTTTGTTAAGGAATAATTAATGTGGAATAAAATACACATACATAAAATGTGCATTTTGATAAGATTTTACATATATAGCTATGAAATCATCACCACAATCAAGATAAAAATACCCACCATGCACAAAAGTTCCTTATGCCAGTTTGTAATCCCTTCCTCCTGCTTCTGCCTGCCTACCCATCTCTGAACCCAGGCAAACACTGATCCTTGCATTTTCTAGAATTTTATATAAATGGAATGTACTTTATGGGGTCATCTAACTTTATTCACTTAGCCTAATTATTTTGAGATTTACTCATATTATTGTGTTTATCAGATCATTCATTCGTATTCATTTGTACAAGGATATACCACAAATTGTTTATCCATTCATCAATTGAAAGTTACTTAACTTAGGGGCGCCTGGGTGGCTCAGATGGTTAAGCATCTGCCTTCGGCTGGGGTCATGATCCCAGGGTCCTGCTTGGCAGGGAGCCTGCTTCTCCCTCTCCCTTTGCTGTTCCCCCTGCTCGTGCTCTCTCGCTGTGTCTGTCAAATAAATAAAATCTTTACAAAAAAAAAAAAAAGAAGAAAGTTACTTAACTTGTTTCTAGTTTTTTATTAAAACGATAGAGCGAATATGAACATTTAGGTACAGGCCTTTTTATGAACACATGCTTTCATTTGTCTTAGGTAAATACCCAGGAGTAGAGTGGCTAAGTCATGATAATTGTATGTTTAACTTTTTAAGGAACTTCCAAACTGTTTCCAAAGTGGCTGCAACATTTTACATTCTTACCAGTATATAAGTATTCCAGGTGCTCCATACCCTCGATGACACTTGGTATTGTCAGTCTTTTAAATCTTACACATTCTAATGGATATGTGGTATATCATGGTGGTTTTAATTTGCATTTCCCTAATGACTAATGATATTGAGCATTTACTCGTGGGTTTTTTGTTTTTTGGGTTTTTTTGCAATCCATTTATTTTCTTTGATGAAGTGTTTGTCCAAATATTTTGCCCATTCAAAAAAATTAGGTTGTTTTCTCGTTATTGAATTTTAAGAATGATTTACATATTCTGGATATGAGTCCTTCATCAGATATTTTTATTCCAGTCATCAGCTTTTCTTTTCATTCTTTTAAGAGAGTGTCTTTCAAAGAACAGAAGTTCTTAATTTTGATGAATTCTAATTTATCAGATTTGGATTTTATAAATCATGATCTTCATACACATTTAAGAAATCTTTGCCTAACCCAAGGTCACAAAGAGTTTTCCCCTATGTTTTCTGTGGGAATTTTTATACAAATTTTAGGTTTTATATTTAGTCCATGATCCATTTTGAAGTAATTTTTGGATGTGACATGAGACACAGATGGAGAGTCATTTTTTGCATAAGAATATTCATTTGTTCCAGCGCCATGTTTTGGAAAAGATTATCCTTTCTTCAGTGAGTTTCCTGTGTGTGTCTGTTAAAAATTAATAGACTATATACATGAGGTCTGTTTATGGACCTTCCATTTTATTTATCTGTCTTTTTTTTTTTTTTTTAAGTAGGCTTCACACCCAGCATGGAACCCAATGCAGGGCTTGAACTCACAACCCTGAGATCAAGACCTGAGCTGAGATCAGAAGTCAAATGCTTAAGCAACTGAGCCACCCAGGCGCCCCTATTTGTTTATCTTTATGTCAACACTACACTCCCTTAATTACTGAAGCTCTACATTAAGACTTGAAACTAGGTAGTATTAAGTCCTCCAACTTTGTTTTTCTATTTCAAAATTGTTTTGGCTATTCTAAGTCCTTTGAATTTCCATATGAATTTTAGAATTAGCTAGTTGATTTCTAAAAATAAGAAAAAAATCCTATCGGGACTTGAAATGGGATTGTATTGATACTGTAGTTTTGGTAAAATTGGCATAGTTACCTTATTGGCTCTTCTGACCAATGTGCATAGAATATCTCTTCATTTCTGTAGGATTTTCTTTTTTTGTTGTTGTTGTTGTTGTTTTTAAATTTTTTTATTGTTATGTTAATCCCCATACATTACATCATTAGTTTTAGATATAGTGTTCCATGATTCATTGTTTGTGCACAACACCCAGTGCTCCATGCAGAACGTGCCCTCCTCAATACCCATCACCAGGCTAACCCATCCTCCCACCCCCCTCCCCTCTAGAACCCTCAGTTTGTTTTTCAGAGTCCATCGTCTCTCATGGTTCTTCTCCTCCTCCGATTTCCCCCCCTTCATTCTTCCCCTCCTGCTACATTCTTCTTCTTTTTTTCTTTCTTAACATATATTGCATTATTTGTTTCAGAGGTACAGATCTGAGATTCAACAGTCTTGCACAATTCACAGCGCTTACCAGAACACATACCCTCCCCAGTGTCCATCACCCAGTCACCCCATCCCTCCCACCCCACCCCCCACTCCAGCAACCCTCAGTTTGTTTCCTTAGATTAAGAATTCCTCATATCAGTGAGGTCATATGATACATGTCTTTCTCTGTTTGACTTATTTCGCTCAGCATAATACCCTCCAGTTCCATCCACATCGTTGCAAATGGCAAGATCTCATTCCTTTTGATGGCTGCATAATATTCCATTGTATATATATACCACATCTTCTTTATCCATTCATCTGTTGATGGACATCTTGGCTCTTTCCACAGTTTGGCTATTGTGGACATTGCTGCTATAAACATCAGGGTGCACGTACCCTTTCGGGTCCCTACTTTTGTATCTTTGGGGTAAATACCCAGGAGTGCAATTGCTGGATCATATGGTAGCTCTATTTTCAACTTTTTGAGGAACCTCCATACTGTTTTCCAGAGTGGCTGCACCAGCTTGCATTCCCACCAACACTGTAGGAGGGTTCCCCTTTCTCCGCATCCCCGCCAACATCTGTCATTTCCTGACTTGTTAATTTTAGCCATTCTGACTGGCGTGAGGTGGTATCTCATTGAGGTTTTGATTTGGATTTCCCTGATGCCGAGCGATATTGAACACTTTTTCATGTGTCTGTTGGCCGTTTGGATGTCTTCTTTGGAAAAATGTCTGTTCATGTCCTCTGCCCATTTCTTGATTGGATTCTTTGTTCTTTTGGTGTTGAGTTTGATGAGTTCTTTATAGATTTTGGATACTAGCCCTTTATCTGATATGTCATTTGCAAATATCTTCTCCCATTCTGTCGGTTGTCTTTTGGTTTTGTTGACTGTTTCCTTTGCTTTGCAAAAGCTTTTTATCTTGATGAAGTCCCAGTAGTTCATTTTTGCCCTTGCTTCCCTTGCCTTTGGCGATGTTTCTAGGAAGAAGTTGCTGCGGCTGAGGTCGAAGAGGTTGCTCCCTGTGTTCTCCTTTAGGATTTTGATGGACTCCTGTCTCACATTGAGGTCTTTCAACCATTTGGAGTCTATTTTTGTGTGTGGTGTAAGGAAATGGTCCAGTTTCATTCTTCTGCATGTGGCTGTCCAATTTTCCCAACACCATTTGTTGAAGAGACTGTCTTTTTTCCATTGGACATTCTTTCCTGCTTTGTCAAAGATTAGTTGACCATAGAGTTGAGGGTCCATTTCTGGGCTCTCTATTCTGTTCCATTGATCTATGTGTCTGTTTTTGTGCCAGTACCATACTGTCTTGATGATGACAGCTTTGTAGTAGAGCTGGAAGTCCGGAATTGTGATGCCGCCAGCTTTGCTTTTCTTTTTCAACATTCCTCTGGCTACGCGGGGTCTTTTCTGGTTCCATACAAATTTTAGGATTATTTGTTCCATTTCTTTGAAGAAAGTGGATGGTATTTTGATGGGGATTGCATTGAATGTGTAGATTGCTCTAGGTAGGATTGACATCTTCACAATATTTGTTCTTCCAATCCATGAGCATGGAACGTTTTTCCATTTCTTTGTGTCTTCCTCAATTTCTTTCATGAGTATTTTATAGTTTTCTGAGTACAGATCCTTTGCCTCTTTGGTTAGATTTATTCCTAGGTATCTTATGGTTTTGGGTGCAGTTGTAAATGGGATCGACTCCTTAATTTCTCTTTCTTCTGACTTGTTGTTGGTGTATAGGAATGCCACTGACTTCTGTGCATTGATTTTATATCCTGCCACTTTACTGAATTCCTGTATGAGTTCTAGCAGTTTTGGGGTGGAGTCTTTGGGATTTTCCACATAAAGTATCATATCATCTGCAAAGAGTGAGAGTTTGACTTCTTCTTTGCCAATTTGGATGCCTTTGATTTCTTTTTTGTTGTCTGATTGCTGTGGCTAGGACTTCCAATACTATGTTGAATAGCAGTGGTGATAGTGGACATCCCTGCCGCGTTCCTGACCTTAGGGGGAAAGCTCTCAGTTTTTCCCCATTGAGAATGATATTCGCTGTAGGTTTTTCATAGATGGCTTTTATGATATTGAGGTATGTACCCTCTATCCCTATACTCTGAAGAGTTTTGATCAAGAAAGGATGCTGTACTTTGTCAAATGCTTTTTCTGCATCTATTGAGAGGATCATATGATTCTTGTTCTTTCTTTTGTTAATGTATTGTATCACGTTGATTGATTTGCGGATGTTGAACCAACCTTGCAGCCCAGGGATAAATCCGACTTGGTCGTGGTGAATAATCCTTTTAATGTACTGTTGGATCCTATTGGCTAGTATTTTGGTGAGAATTTTTGCATCCATGTTCATCAGGGATATTGGTCTGTAATTCTCCTTTTTGATGGGGTCTTTGTCTGGTTTTGGGATCAAGGTAATGCTGGCCTCATAAAATGAGTTTGGAAGTTTTCCTTCCATTTCTATTTTTTGGAACAGTTTCAGAAGGATAGGTATTAATTCTTCTTGAAATGTTTGGTAGAATTCCCCTGGGAAGCCATCTGGCCCTGGGCTTTTGTGTTTTGGGAGATTTTTGATGACTGCTTCTATTTCCTTAGTGGTTATAGGTCTGTTCAGGTTTTCTATTTCTTCCTGGTTCAGTTTTGGTAGTTGATACATCTCTAGGAATGCATCCATTACTTCCAGGTTATCTAATTTGCTGGCATAGAGTTGCTCATAATATGTTCTTATAATTGTTTGTATTTCTTTGGTGTTGGTTGTGATTTCTCCTCTTTCATTCATGATTTTGTTGATTTGGGTCATTTCTCTTTTCTTTTTGATAAGTCTGGCCAGGGGCTTATCAATCTTGTTAATTCTTTCAAAGAACCAGCTCCTAGTTTTGTTGATCTGTTCTACTGTTCTTTTGGTTTCTATTTCATTGATTTCTGCTCTGATCTTTATTATTTCTCTTCTCCTGCTGGGTTTAGGCTTTATTTGCTGTTCTTTCTCCAGCTCCTTTAGGTGTAGGGTTAGGTTGTGTACTTGAGACCTTTCTTGTTTCTTGAGAAAGGCTTGTATTGCTATATACTTTCCTCTTAGGACTGCCTTTGCTGTATCCCAAAGATTTTGAATAGTTGTGTTTTCATTTTCATTTGTTTCCATGAATTTTTTCAATTCTTCTTTAATTTCCTGGTTGACCCATTCATTCTTCAGTAGGATGCTCTGTAGCCTCCATGTATTTGAGTTCTTTCCGACTTTCCTCTTGTGATTGAGTTCTAGTTTCAAAGCATTGTGGTCTGAAAATAGGCAGGGGATGATCCCAATCTTCTGATACCGGTTGAGACCTGATTTATGACCTAGGATGTGATCTATTCTGGAGAATGTTCCATGGGCACTAGAGAAGAATGTGTATTCTGTTGCTTTGGGATGGAATGTTCTGAATATGTCTGTGAAGTCCATTTGGTCCAGTGTGTCATTTAAAGTCTTTATTTCCTTGTTGATCTTTTGCTTAGACGATCTGTCCATTTCAGTGAGGGGGGTGTTAAAGTCCCCCACTATTATTGTATTGTTGTCAATGTGTTTCTTTGCTTTTGTTATTAATTGGCTTATATAATTGGCTGCTCCCATGTTAGGGGCATACATATTTACAATTGTTAGATCTTCTTGTTGGATAGACCCTTTAAGTATGATATAGTGTCCTTCCTCATCTCTTATTACAGTCTTTGGTTTAAAATCTAATTTGTCTGATATAAGGATTGCCACCCCAGCTTTCTTTTGGTGTCCATTAGCATGGTAAATGGTTTTCCACCCCCTCACTTTCAATCTGGGGGTGTCTTTGGGTCTAAAATGAGTCTCTTGCAGACAGCATATCGATGGGTCTTGTTTTTTAATCCAATCTGATAGCCTGTGTCTTTTGATTGGGGCATTTAGCCCATTTACATTCAGGGTAACTATTGAAAGATAGGAATTTAGTGCCATTGTATTGCCTGTAAAGTGACTGTTACTGTATATTGTTTGTGTTCCTTTCTGGTCTATGTTGCTTTTAGGCTCTCTCTTTGCTTAGAGGACCCCTTTCAAGATTTCTTGTAGGGGTGGTTTCGTGTTTGCAAATTCCTTTAGTTTTTGTTTGTCCTGGAAGCTTTTTATCTCTCCTTCAATTTTCAATGACACCCTAGCTGGATATAGTATTCTTGGCTGCATATTTTTCTCATTTAGTGCTATGAATATGTCCTGCCAGTCCTTTCTGGCCTGCCAGGTCTCTGTGGATAAGTCTGTTGCCAATCTAATGTTTCTACCATTGTAGGTTACATATCTCTTCTCCCGAGCTGCTTTCAGGATTTTCTCTTTGTCTCTGAGACTCGTAAGTTTTACTGTTAGATGTCGGGGTGTTGACCTATTTTTATTGATTTTGAGAGGGGTTCTCTGTGCTTCCTGGATTTTGATGCCTGTTTCCCTCCCCAAATTAGGGAAGTTCTCTGCTATAATTTGCTCCATTATACCTTCTGCCCCCCTCTCTCTTTCTTCTTCTTCTGGGATCCCAATTATTCTAATGTTGTTTCGTCTTATGGTATCGTTTATCTCTCGAATTCTGCCCTCGTGATCCAGTAGTTGTTTATCTCTCTTTTTCTCAGCTTCTTTATTTTCCATCATTTGGTCTTCTATCTCTCTGATTCTTTCTTCTGCCTCATTTATCCTAGCAGTTAGCGCCCCCATATTTGATTGCACCTCATTAATAGCCTTTTTGATTTCTACTTGGTTAGATTTTAGTTCTTTTACTTCTCCAGAAAGGGTGTCTCTAATAACTTCCATGCTTTTTTCAAGCCCAGCTAGTATCTTTAAAGTGATGATTCTGAACTCTAGATCTGACATCGTACTAATGTCCATATTGAGTAGGTCCCTGGCAGTCAGTACTACCTCTTGTTCTTTTTGTTGAGGTGATCTTTTCCGTCTTGTCATTTTGTGCAGAGGAGAATAGATTAATGAGAGAACAAAATGCTAGCAGGGTAACAACGTCCCCAGAAAATATACTCTAAACAAATCAGAAAAGACCTGAAGCAGTGGGAAAAGAAAGGGAAAGAGAGAAAAAAGAAAAAGAAAGAAAAAAAGAAAAAAGAAAAAGATAAAGATAAAAACAAACAAAAGCAGAACAAAACAAAACAAAAACAGAATGTGATCAAATATGATCAGGCTGGATTATAGATCAGTGCCACACACTAGATTTTGGGTGTATTTTGGTCTGTTAAAAGAAAGTCCCTCCCAAAATTTTAAAGAAAGAAAAACTTATATATGTACAAAAATAAGGGTTGATATGATGAAGGGATGGAATATGACTGTAAAGATGGAAATTATAAAAAATTTTATAAAAGGATTTGATAAGTTGTTTGAAAAAAGAAAGAAGAGGATTTAAAAAAAAAAAAGAAAGAAAAAAGGGAGAGAATGTGATCAGGCAGGGGAGTAGAAAAAAACCATACACTAGAGATTTAGAGTATATTTTGATCTGTTAGAAGAAACTATCTCAAAATTTTAAAGAGAGAACAACTTATATATATATGCCAAAAATACAGGTAACTACTATAAAGGGATAGAATATGACCTTAAAAATGAAAAATAAAAATGTTTTTTTTTTTTAAAAAGGGATTGATAAGATGTTGGTTGAAAAAGGGAAAAAGAAAAATTCAAAAAAAAAGAAAAAAGAAAAAAAAAGACAGTTAAAAAAAAATAATTTACTTTGAAAGACTAAAGAATCATGGGGAAAAAAGCAATGAATTCTGTGCTGTATTCCCCTAGCGCTGGAGTTCTGCCGTTCTCATTGATCGGTAAACTTGGTCTTGGCTGGCTGTTCTCGCTGATCTTCTGGGGGAGGGGCCTGTTGCCGTGGTTCCCAAATGTCTTTGCCGGAGGCAGAATTGCCCCGCCCTTGCCGGTCCGGGCTAAGTAATCTGCTCGGGTTTGCTCTCCGGAGCTTTTGTTCCCTGCAAGCTTTCCGTACAGCTTTGGAGGCGGAGAGTGAAAATGGCGGCCTCCCGGTCTCCGCCCCGGAGGAGCCGAGAACTCGGGGTCCCGCTCCTCAGCGAGCCCCCAGAGAAAAGCAGTCAGTCACTCCCGTCTCCCCGGTCTCCGGCCACACTCCGCGCTCACCCGGCCTGTGACCGCACCTTTCTATCTGGCACCCGACCCCAGGTGGAGTCTCCAAACCCAGCAGATGCCCGCGGTGCGCTCCCGCACCTCTCCTCCCGGGGGAAGAAGGTGAGTCTCCCCGGATCTGCCGCTTGTCGGGTCCCTGCTGGAGGAGCAGTGGCCCGACTGTGCCGCAGGTCACGGTTTATGGCAACCCCGAGCTGAGAGCCCGCGCCTGGGCTCCGTCTCTGCAGCTGGCTTCCCTGCTCCGATACCTGGGAGCTCTGCCGCACTCAGGCACCCCCGGTCTTTCTGTGACCCCGAGGGTCCTGAGACCACAATGTCCCGCGAGGGTTCCACCCCCCACTTCGCCACCAGAGCGACGTCCCTCAGCGGAGCAGACTTCTAAAAGTTCCGATTTTGTGCTCCGTGGCTCTATCACTTGCCAGAAGCGGCCGATGGAGGCCCCTCCCCCGCCATCTATCCTTCCGAATATCACCTCGGATTCACTTCTCCGCACGTCCTACCTTCCAGAAAGTGGTCACTTTTCTGTTCAGAGAGTTGTTGCTATTCTTTTCTTCGATCTCCTGTTGAGTTTGTAGGTGTTCAGAATGGTTTGATCCCTATCCAGCTGAATTCCTGAGAGGAGACGAAATCCAGGTCTCCTACTCCTCCGCCATCTTGCTCCGCCCCCTCTTTAGGATTTCTTTGATTTCCCTCAAACACTTTATAATTTTCACTGTATGGTGTTGTACATTTTTTCAGACTTATTCTAAGTATTTCATCTATTTTTAAAGATTTTATTTATTTATTTGAGAGAGAGCAAGAGAAAGAGCACAAGTGGGGGAAGGCGCAGAGGGAGAGGGAGAAGCAGGCTGCCTGCTGAGCAGGGAGCTCAATGGCAGACGCTTAACCAACTGAGCCACCCATTATTTAATATATTTTAAAGAAGTCTCTATACCCAATGTGGGGCTTGAATTGCCAAGCCTGAGATCAAAAGTCATGTGACTGAGCCAGCCAGGCACCCCGTATTTCATATTTTTAGTACTACTGGAAATGGCACTTTAAATATTTATTTATTTATTTTAGAGGGAGGGGAGAGGGAGAGAGAATCTCAAGCAGAGTCTGCACTGAGCATGGAGCCCAATGTGGGCTCCATCTCATAACCGTGAGATCATGACCTGAGCCAAAACCTAGAGTTGGATGCTTAACCCACTGTGCCACCCAGGGACCCCTGGAAATGGCATTTAAAATTTTAATTTGTTCATTGATAGTATATAAAAATACAGTTGATTTTTGAGTATTGATCTCATTCCTGCAACCTTACCAAATTCACTTGGTTTTGGTAGCATTTTTGTCATTTTCTATATAGACAAACTTGTCATTTGTTAAGGACTGTTTTCTTTCTTACTTTCAATCTGGATGGATTTTATTTCTTCTTAGTGCTTTATTACACTGACTATATAATCCAGTACAATACTGGTGAGAAGAGTCATCCTAACATTGTTCCTGATCTTAGGGGGAAACAATTAGTTCATTCACAAGTGTGATGTTAGCAATAGGTTTTCTATACATTTTTAGAAATCCTTTCTTAGGTTAAGGAAGTTTCCTTCTAATCATACTTTTCTGAGAGTTTTTAATCAGGATTGGATGTTGATTTTGTCAAATGCTTTTGTCTAGATCTAAAGATATGATAAAGTGTGTGTTAATATGGTAAATTAGAGTGATTTGCAAATGCTAAACTAACCTCCCATTCAAGGGCTAACTTCACTTGGTCATGATGTTTTTACACCTTATAGGGTTTGATTTATTAAAATTTTATTTAGAGGGTTTTATCTATGTATATAGGGGATATTTCTGTCGATTTCTTAACTTATAAAGTCTTTATGGTTTTGATATCAGGGTAACACTGGCTTCATACGATGAGTCAGGAAGTACTCCCTCCTCTTCAATTTCTTTAAAAGTTTGTGTAGAATTGTTATTTCTTCCAGAGATGTTTGGTAAAATTTACCAATGAAATTATCTGGGTCTGGATTTTTCTTTGTGGGAAGGTTTTTACCTACAAATTCAATTATCTAACAGATATAAGGCCGTTCAGGTTATCTCTTTCTTCATAAATGAGCTTGATAGTTTGCATCTTTTAAAAGATTTGTACATTTCATCTACTAGCCCAGTGTGTTGGCATAAAGTTGTTCGTAATTATTTCCTTATTATCTTTTTAAAATCTGTAGAAACTCTACTGATGTCATCTTACTAATTTCTGATGATAGTAATTTGTATCTTCTCTCTTTTTTCCTGATCAGCCTGGACAGTTTTATCGATTTTATTGATTTTTTATAAAAGATCCATATTCTCCATTGTTTTTGCTTTCTATAGCATTGGTTTTTGCTTACTTTAGGACTGACAGCTTTTTATTTTTTTAAGTTTCAGTACATTAAAAGTGACATTCCACTGTTTTCTAGATTACATTGCTTCCAATGAGAAATACATACGTTTTCCTTTTTTCTGGGTCCTTTTCAGATTTCCTCTTTGTGATTGATTTTAACCAATTTTTTTTTAAGATTTTATTTATTCGAGAGAGTGAGAATGAGAGAGAGAGAGCATGAGAGGGGGGAGGGGCAGAGAGAGAAGCAGACTCCCCACTGAGCAGGGAGCCTGAGCAGGAGCTCGATATCAGGACCCCAGGATCATGATCTGAGCTGAAGGCAGACGCTTAACCTGCTGAGCCACCCAGGGGCCCCTGATTTTAACCAATCTGATTATGATGTGTTTAGTGTAGTTTTCTTCATTTTTCTTGAGTTTGTTGGATGTGTAGTTTTATAGAATTCATTACATTTTTATTTATTTTTTGCCATTATTTCTACAAATGTTTTTTGTGTACCCTCCGCTCTCTCTCTTCCTCTGGAGTCTCCAATTAAATGTATAATAGGTCACTTGAAATTGTCCCACAGATCACTTATTCACTGTATTCATTTTCTAGTCTTTCTTTTTTCATTGTTTCACTTTTCACCTTGGTTAGTTTCTGATCCTGTGTCTTCAAGTTCACTAGTCTTTTCTTCTACTATTGATCTCATGCAGTGTCTTTTTCAACTCACATCTCACACATTATCATTTTCATTTATAAGCATTCAACAAATATTTGACAAAAGACTTGTAGCCATAATATATAAAAAACTTTTATCACCCCAAAACAAAAAGACAAATGATCTGATATACAGTGGGTAAAAGATTTTGACACTTAAGAAAAGTTATAGAAATGGGCAATAAACATCTGAAAACATGCTCAACATAATAGTTATCAGGGAAATGCAAATTAAAACCACAATCAAATACTATAACACAATCTTTTGAATGGCTCATCTTTAGGAAACAGACTGACAAAATCAAGTATTGGAGAGGATTGAAATTCTTTATATATTCTGGATACATTTCTGGTGGGAGTGTAAAAGGATAATACTTCTTTGGAAAGCAGTTTGGCAATTTCTTAAAAAGTCAAATATCCGCTTACTTTACAACCCAGAAATTGAACTGCTGGGTTTTTACCAGAAAAAAACTGAAACAAAACAAAACAAAAAACCAAATGCCATATGTCCATATAAAGACTTGTAAAGGAATGTTCATAACATCTTTATTCATAATAACAAAAAAGTGAAAGAATTCCAAATGTCCATCAATAGGACATCGTTAGATAGTTTGTGACTTATCCGTACATTGGACAACTTCTTGGAAAAAAAGAAAAAAAAATAAGTACTATTACACCGAAGCATGGGTGAATCTCAAAAATATTATGCTGTGAGAAGCCAGATACAAAAATACACATATCTTCTATCCAATTTATATGAAAATCCCAAAATGACTATCTGGCTATGTATAGTTCCAGAAGGCAAATCAACGGTTGTTCAGGACCAAGACCAAGGGTTTTGTGTGTGTGTGTGTGTATTTTCCAAGAGTGGAATGGTGAGGTTGGGGAGAGATTGACTAAGAAAAAGGAAAAAAGAATTTTCTTAAGTAATGGATATATTCTACAACTGGAATGTGGTGATGGTTACATATAATATCATTAAACTACAATAAGTGGATCTGATGACATATAAATTATAGGTCAATAAAAAAGACTGATTTAAAAAATCAATAGATTTTTACTTGTTTTCGGTTGAGTAGGCATTGTCACAATTTCAGAAATGGAGTATCAATTTTTTTTCATTTCTTTTACTATGTATGATACTATTTCCTGATTTAGCTATTTCAAACCTTGTTTATGAATCTTACACCATGGTAAATTCTCCCATACAGCCACTCCCTTTACTCCCCCTTCTTTATCTCAACAGAACTACAATTTTAAAAATGAAATGAACAGCGTTTACACTATTTATGACCATGCAAGTATTGTTCAATGCTACAAAATAATGTATTATAATCACCATTTCTTTCTTACACAGTGTGTTTTTCCTCCTGTTAATTGCCTTTCACTTTCATTAGCCTGGTTTTCCATGTATCTAAGAATTCTTTTTCCCTAAAAGCTCTATTATTTCTGCCACAGGTCTATCAATGATACTCTGCATAAGGTCAAACACATCATTCCTTGTACTTTCCTGGAGACTACTCTTCCTGAGTCTTCCAACCTCCTGCTCCAATCTGGACCTATTGACTTCTAGACAACTTCGAAACAGTTATGTTGGTACTTTCCTTCCCTGCTCTCCTGTATAAATTCATGCCTTTTTCATTCTTGTTTTACTCTCTAGTTTTGCTGGAGTTCATCATCCGGCTGCCTCCCACTTGAGCTTCTTGGGAGGCTCTTTGCCTCTTCTACAGATGCTTAGATTACAACTTTCTTCCCTTTGTTGTGTCAACATCCCAGACATCCTTCTTATTTCTTCCAAAATATTCATTGAAATAGCTTGTCTATTGTTTTCTCTCCCTTTCTTCTCAAGGGTTAATAATTTTAAAAATGTTTTCACTGTCACCTTACCAAGGTTTTGGGAGAGAAGAGAGAAACCTATGTGTTTAATTAATCATCATAAACTCTGGCATTGCATTGGAAACAAGGGACATATCCTTGATTTTAACAAAGGAGAGAAAATTCATGCATGTCGATTTGGTGCTGTGAAGATGAAGGGATTCACATCCATGGGCTTTAGTTTTATCAGTAAAATATGAGCCTAGGTCCCCAGCTGAGAGTGATGATGGAGGAAGGCCTGTAGGTAGAAGGCTTTTGGAGAGAAGAAAATTTATCACACTGAATAGGAATTACAGCAATCAGAGAAACATGTTATGGGCTTATTTGTGACCCCCAAATACATATGTTGGAGTCCTAACCCCCAGTACCTCAGAAGGTTATGATATTTGGAGATAAGGTCTTTAAAGAGGTGATTAAAATGAGGCTATGAAGGTGGGCCCTATGGCTGGTGGGCCTATGGTGGGCCCTATGGCTGGTGTCCTTATATGAATAGGAAATTTAGACACACAGATTGATACCAGACACCTGTAAGCACAGCATGACAAATATGAAGACACAGCAAGGCAGCCATTTGCAAGCAAAGGAAAGAGGGCTGGAACTGATCCTTCCTATGGCCCTCAGAGAAAACCAACTTGCCAACACCTTGATCTCAAAACACCCAGCTTCCAAGTACTGTGAAAAAATAAATGTTCAAGCCACTGTGAATTTTGTTCTGGCAGCTCTAGCAAACTAATTCACATGGTAAGGTTGCTGGGCAGTGTTGAGTTCCAATATGGGGTTTGTGGTCATTTAAGCAGACCTCAGAGAGCTTTAAACAGAAACTAATAATCCTAATTAAGTGATTTTCTCCAGCAATATTCTGCAGTTAAGTTGGTTCTCAACAAAAGTCAAATGGTTGGGTGCATCCAGTAGATTTTCCAGGGAATACACTGGAGAGGCAAAGCACTGAAGGTGTATGTATTATCCTGATTAAATCATAAAGTACCCTCCACTTAGGGACCCAAAGCAGAAAATTAGGGGTTATACAAATGGTCACAAACTTCTGTTAATTCTCTTAACCTCCTTCCACCCCCACCATCCAAATTTCAATATGTAACTGCATTATTTTAATAGCCACCACGTCTTTCTATTCCTAGTCATTTCTTCTTTCAAGCCAGTCTCCACAATGCTTCCCATTATTTAACTAAACATTTTTGATGGCTCCCCATTACTTATAGGATAAAAGCCAAACTACTTAAAGTGTCATACAAGAACTTTCACAATCTGGTCACTGCCTCCATCTTGCCTCATTGTCTATCACTTCTCTTCCCCACTCACAAATACCCTATATACTGCAACTAAACTACTGGCAATTCCATGACTAATCATTAGACTGTTACTTCTACCTTTACTTCCTACCAGGCAAACTAAGAATCTGTTCAAAGATCACCTCTTCTGAAGTTAGTTTCCTCATTCTTCAGGTAAGGTTGACAAATGACCATTTCCCTGGATTCTTATTACACCTTATACTTACATCCATGAAGTCAATCTCATGCTGTATTACTTACACTGTGCCTTTTATCCAGTGAGACAGTAAATTCCTTGAGCTTAATGATCAATAGCACCAGGATGTCATGATAGATCTTCCATAAATATTTGCAAAGTGAACAACTGGATGACACACAGAGCCGTAGCTGTATTACAAAGGAGTGACTGTTCATAATGTACAGGTTGGCACATATTTTATTACAATATAATTATAATCAGCTGGGTGGCAATGAACTCTCTTGTTGATAAAAAAGATTAACTTTATGATGGCTATGGTGGTAACAGTTGTAGAGTTTCAAGGAGAAAAGTCAGCTGTTTCAACAGTATTGCTTTGGCCAAGAAGTGATTTAAAACAAGCTATAGCAGCTAGTGTACTATATTAAAATGAATATGGTCTTTAGATAAACCTAGTCCTGAATTCTACCTTTATTGTTTGTTAGCTGTGTGAACATGGGAATGTTGCTGACATTTCTGAGCTTCAGTTTCTAACCTGTATAGTGGGGATAAAATACCTCTCTTCTCATGAACTGCCTTCTATTTCTTTAGACTCTAAGATTTTAGCATCTTTTCCCTTCTCTAAGATTCAAGTTAACCATTCTGAGTTACATGAGTATCAAAGCAACATAGTTACAGTTTTAAGCAGGTCCCCTGAGCCCCTTCCTTCACCTTTCTCCTAAACAACATCAGCTGTCACCATTTCCAGATATGAAAATAAAAGGTCAAACTAAATTGCTCATATGAATCAGAAACATTTCTGTAAACTACAAAAAGCGTTCAGCAAGTATTTATACACCACTAAGAATGACATATTAATAACAGTTCAGCTTGGTTAAGCATTCAACTATCATGTGGCAGGTACTTTTCAGGTGCAATGAATCAAAAAAGAAAAAAAAACTAGTATGTCCACCAAAGCCTATACATCCCAATGGCAGATATTTAAATGTAAATCACAAATCATTCATATTAATGAAGATAACAGTCAATGTTGGCAAATGAGATTGGCACTCTCATACATGGATCTTGCTGTTTTACAATCTTTCTGGAAAGCCACTGGCAATATGCATCACGATCTTTAAATGTTAGAGTTTTTAGCTCTAAATTCTATTTATCCATATAGACTCAATACATGTTTCATCTTTGGGTAATGGGATTGAATTATTTTTCTTCTACGTGTTTTGAAAATGTTCTATTAAATATATACATACATAGCAGTTACGATTTCTAGATTATACAGAAACTGAAATCCAAGTCGCATTCATTATTGGGTATGATTATGGACAAGTTTCTTAAATATTTCCTCACATGTAAAATAGCCCCAGGTGATAGGATTACTGTATTTGGTAACACCTGTAAAGTGCTTGACTATTACATTCTGAAAAAGGTTTGAAAAAACAAACATCTTCAACTGGTGGACTGTAAGGTTCATTATTACATCCCAGAAAGGTTTTTAAAAATTTTTTTTTATTTTTAAAGATTTATTTATTTATTTGAGGTGGGGGGAGGGGCAGAGGGAGAGAGAATCTTAAGCAGATTCCCCCCAGAGCATGGAGCCCTATGCAGGGCTGGATCTCACCACCCCTGAGATCACCATCTCGGGAAACCCAGAGTTAGACCGGCTTAACCGATTGCGCCACCCAGGTACCTCAAAAGAGGTTTTTAAAATAAAACTTCATGTAACAGTTCTGATGAGTACCTTTTACTTTATTTAAATGTCTTTTAGCAATCCCAGAAGAAAATGCTATTTGTAGGAGTATGTGTAACTGAAAAAACTTTTTTTTTTAATTATGTTTAGGCAATTATTCTTTTGAAGAAAGGTAAACCCCCATCAAGTATCTCATACTTAAGCACAGATTCCAAACCACAGTTTGTAGCTTTTTTGGAAGCTTTCATCCAAAATACATTTTATATCCTCTGTGACCTAGGAAATCTCTTGTATCTTCCCATCAGGGTAACGGAAAAGGAAACAACATGACAGAGACTGGACTAGACAGGACTATGAAGTATTAAAGAGTTTGAAGCCCCAGATATTCTATATGCAGACCACTACACTCATGCCTGCTGTTCAATAAGGCTGGTCCAAATGCTCATTTTTTTCCCCAGAGGTTAGTTTTTCGGTTCCAGAATCGGGTCAAGAGGTGGCAGCCCTGTGATCCGTCCAACTGAAAGGTGGTGGCTCCGGGTTAGGACCACTTCTTGGAGACATTGAGATGGTCGAGCTGGTCTACCACAAATCTGTTGGGGGGGAACTTGGACATGCTGGCCGCCTTGATGGCCTCGAAGGCCGCCGCCCTGCGCTCCGCGGCGTGGCCGTACTCCTGCTCCGCGGTGAGATAGGGCATGCTCAGCCAGTAATGGTTCTCCGCCTCTATCTCCAGGCGACGGATCATCCTCTGCTTCGCGTGGAAAGACACGGTCCGCGGCCGCCGGTGCTTCCCGATCCACTGTCTGCCAGGAAGGCGATTGCGGCGGAGGAGGGCGGTCAGGAACATGGCACCTGCTGAGACAGGGCAGAAGTCGCTCCAGAACTGTTTGGCCGCGGGAAGAAGCAAACGCGAGCGCGCGCAACACGGTTCTCCTGCCACTCGGCCATCTCCGAGAACGCACACCGCACCCCAAATGAAGCGGGGAGCCCAACCAGGCGCGACAGGGAAAAGAAGAGGACTCGTGAAACAACGAAATATGCCAACCAACTCACCGACCGCGTTCCTCAGGACAGCGCACACACTCCGCACGCCAGCGGACACGACCCCGGAAGTGCGCCCGTCCCTCGGAACCTCCTTGCCTCTTCGCGCGAGACTTCAGTTCTCGCGAGAGAGGACTAGTGCGTCGCCGCGGAGCCGGGAACGCTTCTGGCGCAAAGAGATTCAAACTAGTGGCGGGCGTAACCGGAGCAGTGGACTCTCCTTGCGTCTAGTGTACTGCTGAGGAGCCGTTACCCATGGATCTGATCCGAAGCTTCCACACGAAGCTACGGTCTCTGGCCATCACCCTAGACAGCGAGACGGCTCGGCTGCAGCGAGCGCTGGACGGAGAGGAGAGCGGTGAGTGAAGCGGGCGGGCGTTGTGGCGGATCGCGGCTACTACGACCCTCCCGGCCGCCCTCATCCAGCCAGGAGTGAGGCATGTCAGAAGGGCCTTAACAAGTAAAACCACACATTTGCAGAAAGGTTATTTGTCTACAGTGGTGAGGAGTGCTTCGAAAGAGATACGGAATGGGGGTGGTACACCTATCAAAATGCTGGCTGTTTGTCGTTAGCAGTCCCGAAGTGACAAGTGCCACCTTTACATTATTCTTATGCCCCCTCAAGTATGTTGTGGCTGTTTTCAGTTCTATGTACGACCACATTTGCTCTCCTCAAATAATGAAATAGCTCTATTACTGTGTTGCAAAGAGAAACAGCATAGAGTAAGAATGTAAATTGACAGATTGAACTCATAATGCATACAATAATTTATACATATTATGCTTTCAAGTCACATATAATGGGTATTTATCAATAAAAATACAATATAATTAAAATTAAACAAAATGCAGCAGGGTTCTTTACATGCATAGTGACTTTGTCTCACCCAAATGGTCCACAGTTGCAGGAAATGCCTGTTTTTCCCAGCAAACAGTATTGCCAACACAAACACTAGTATTCAATACTGCTTGCTTGCTTGCTTTTTTCTTCTTTTTTTTTTTTTTTTTAAAGTAATCTCTACACCCAATGTGGGGCTCGAACTCACGACCCAGAGATCGAGAGTTGCCTGCTCTTGCGACTGAGCCAGGCAGGCACCCCTGAATACTGCTCTTTAAAAAAAATAAATATAGCAGAATTCGTCACCACTAATCTTTATATTAGAAATTTTTAAAAAAATTGTTTCAAGAGTAGTTCAGATTTTGAGATTATTTTATAAATGTCATAATTGTAATTTGCCTTAAAATATGGTGCCCCACACAGCCTCCTTTAGTTTATTTATATTACGAATAGTGTTCCAGCCATTTAAAAATGTTTATTCTTTTGACTGTAAAACAATACATGTACATGGCAAAAAATTTGAGGTACAGAAAAGTAGAAAGAGGAAAACAAATATTTCCTATAATTCAACCATTCAAAGACACCACTATTAGTATTTTATTATTTTGTGTTTGTCTTCTCTCTCTCTCTCTCTCTCTTTTTTTTTTTTTTGTGAGCTCTAGGCCTAATGTGGGGCTTGAACTCATGACCCTGAGATCAAGAGTCATATACTCAAGGGACTGAGCCAGCTAGGTGCCTCTTTGGATTCTTGATATATAGCTGAATTGCTTTCCATGAAGTTTGTGCTAATTTACCTTCTTACCAGCATATTAACTGTGTACACAAATTTTGCATTTTCTTCATTTGCAGCCAATATGTATTACAGAAAATATGGAATTGTGATAGAGAAAATGATCACCAAAAAATCTCACCTTTTGTGATCACAGTGATGAATCAGCAGGGAGTCTGCTGGGGATTCTCTCTCTCCCTCTGCACCTTGCCCCTGTGCGCGCGTGCTCTCTCTCAAATAAATAAATAAATCTTTAAAGGAATAAAGGCTACAATTCAATGGTTTTTTATAAATTCACAGAGTTGTGCAACCATTATAGTAGGTTTAGGTTTTCATCACCCTCAAAAGAAACCCTCGTGACTGTTAATATCCACTCCCCACCTACCACACTAGCCTTATGCAACCACTAATCTATTTTCGTCTGAATGAATTTGCCTATTCTGGATATTTTAGATAAAACGAATCATACAATTTGTAGGCTTTTGTGATTGACTTATTTTAGCATAATGTTGCAAGGTTCGTTCATGTCATAAGCATGTATCAGTACTTCATTTTATTGCTGAATAATATTCCATTGTATGGATATACCACATTGTGTTTATTCATCAGTTGATGAACATTTGGGTTGTTTCCACTTTTTAGTTATTATGAATGTATGTAAACATCTGTGGGTGAGTTTTTGGGTGAACATAATGTTTTCAGTTCTCTTTGGTATGCTCTTAGAATTGCTGGGTCATATGATAACCCTATGTTTAACTTTTTGAAGAGCTGCCAAATTGTTTTCCAAAGTGAATGCACCATTGTACATTTCCACCAGCAATGAATGAAGGTTGTAGTTTCTCCACATCCTCATCATTTATTATTTGTCTTTTTGAATATAGTCATTCTAGTGGGTATGAAGTATCACTGTTTTGTTGACTTGCACTTCCCAAATGAAAATTGGTCAGCTTTTAACAAGTGAAAGTAGATCTTCAAAGGAGGCATGTTTTAGAAAGAAAAATAGTATTTAAAAAACTGCTTTTACATGATGTATATTATACATATTGCAACTGATAGTAAGAAAAGTGACAGTACAATGAGTGAAGGATGTCTTTTCAATAAATGGTGCCAGGTGAGTTGGACACTCATATGGAAAATAAGAATGGATCTTGATCCTTACTTCTTGCCATATAAAAAAATCAATTCCAGGTAGATTGTAGCTGTAAATGCACAAGGCAAACAGTAAAGCACTTAGAAGAAAACGTAAGTGTTGTCATTGGCAAAGATTTTAAAACTAGGAACCAGAAGGTGCTCACCATAAAAAAATTGCTAAGTCAGATTACATTTTCTCCTTCTCCCTCCCTTCCCTTCTTTCCTTCTTGATCTGAGTACTGATTATGTAGGGTATGTTCACTTTCAAAGTGCGTGAAGCTATATACTTATGACTTTTGTACTTTTCTATATGTATGTTATAATTTCATAAATTTTAAAAGAAAGGTCTTTACCCTTTTTTTTGGTAATTGACAAATTATGAATAAATATCGACAAGGATTTTATAATTCTAAGAAACAACACTAAATTATATTTTCTGTTCTTTTTCCTCTTTTTCCTTATTGCACTTTTTCCTTTCTCTATTCATATTGAAGACTGGGAAGATTACCCAATGAGAATTTTATATGACCTTCATTCAGAAGTCCAGACTCTAAAGGTATCACTTCTACAATATTAATAGATCATCTTTGTGTCATAATTTTTAAAATCTAGATAGACTTAGTCAAAAGATAGAGAAATTATAATGTACTTTTTTTCCTTATAAAAGGATGATGTCAGTATTCTTCTTGATCAAGCAAGTTTGGAAAGTCAAGAAAGCATTGGTTTCATAAAGGCAACAAAAGTACTGATGAAAAAAAATTCAGTGGATATCATGAAAATAAGAGAGTTTTTCCAGAAGTATGGATATAATCCACGTGCCAAGAAAGATTCAGGTATGAACAACTTGTATTTTACAGTATTTGTTTTAGTATTAAAGAAGGAAGGCAGCATGATTAAATATGACTACTCTGGGTTTGGCCATGGTTTCTGGTTCTGGCTCTGCCATTATGTGACTGTCATGCGTGATCATCATTTATTCATCAAACACTGTGCTAGATGCGGTGCTGATTGGTGGTGTAAAACAAAGACAGTCCTTGCTCTCCACAAGATATAAATCTACATGATTTTAGGATAGTTGGTTTCTAGTCTGCTCTGCCGCTAAATAGCTGAGAGACTAATCTTAAAGCATGCTATTTCCTTTTTCTTGTTCTCAATTTTCTCTTACTGTAGAATGAGAAATTTGGGGCATTATAAACTGATAAAGGCCTTTTTAAGTTCTACAGTTTTAATGAAGGTTAGTATAGCATGGTGGTTTAGAATTTAGAGCCAGGCTATCTGAATGCAAATCTCTAATTCCACCATTTATTAGCTGTATTATCTTTGACCAGTTACTTAACATTGTACTTCAGTGTCTCATCTGTAAAGTGGAGATGTTTGTATCTACCTCTGAGGTTGTAGAAGGATTGAATGAGATAAAATTTGTTTAGAACAGTACCTGGGATGTTAATCACCCAGTGTTAACTACAGTTAGGCCCATACCTGTGAGTGACTAATTTCAGTATGCTTCATTGTCTTCGTTTCTATGAAGAGAATGATCTTTGTGCATAAGTAAACCATTAATTAAATTCAACAAATGTATATTGAGGATATGTGTGGAGGGTAAATTAAACAGTCTGCATGGTACTATGGAAAGAATTCAGTTGACTTTATTGTGAACAAGCTATGGATTCAAATACTGGCTCCACCAGTTACTACATGTTACGTGACTTTGGATAATTTCTCTGAATTGCTTTTTCCTCACTTGCAAAATGGGAATGATAATACCTCCTTATGAGGCAGTGATATGGTGATGATTTTATTAATCTCATCAGTGATAGCCTTGTGATAAATACAAGAATAGATTTTTGGTAGCCTTTATAACATTTCTCCAAATTAACAGAAAGCACATTGCCTAAACAGAACTCAATGAATCAGCAGTTCTTCCAAGGGCCAAAAGCCATGAAATCAAAGTCTGTAACTTTTTTTTCTTTGTGTGGTACATTCTCCATATTTAACACATCCTGGTTTATCATGTATGCAAAAATAGTACCCTATCCTAATTCATTTCCTGTTGCCAGTCAAAACAAAGAAAATACTACCTTTAAAGAAAACATGTGCTCCTCTTCACTTCCTCCAATCTGTTGGAGCTCTTAGCTGGCCCAGGAAATGCACAGCCTAAATTTATCCCTTTCCTATTCATTTGGATCCAGAAGATTTTGGCAGGAATCTGTACCAATGTCTGATAGCCCCATTTTAACTATAGACCTTCCTTTAAAAGATGAAGCAAAGAGAAACAAAAAAGGTCATTATCAGACTTAGAAAAATATATTCCAATTCATAACAAGAGAAGTACAAATACTTTCTTCTTAAAAAGAATGCAACAAACAAATTTTGGAGAAACTTTTTCCCATTTCTTTCAATATGTGCAATTTTTACAATTCATATTTCCAATTTGGCAACCAAATGGTATCTATTCAAGGTCATCTGAAACAGATCTTTGTATTAACTCCCTCCCTCCTTATTGTTAAACAAATGGTAGTGTTTGGAATCAAAGGATGTGGGTTCAAGTCTTGGCTCTTTAAATTTTAATCAGCTGAGTGTTTTCCAGAATGTTTGGTACCTTTATCTATAAAAACAAGGAAAAAATATCCTAAGATATGTCATGCTTGAAACAGTTAATACAAAAATTAAATGGAGAAACATTCAAATGCTTGTCCCAGGGGGGATTCTAAACACATTTTCATTTGTCTTCCTTCATCTCATCCTCTCCATTTTCTCTTCCTTTCTGGTACCCTTTCTAATTACTGGTTCGTTTTTCTTCTCCACTGCATGCTACACATTTTACATCTGTCCTTCTGCATTTTCTTACACCCATTCCATTCTCCATACCTTTTATAAAGATTTTATTTATTTATTTGACAGAGAGATATAGCGAGAGAGGGAACACAAGCAGAGGGAGAGGGAGAAGCAGGCTTCCTGCTGAGCAGGGAGCCCGATGCGGGGCTCAATCCCAGGGCCCTGGGATCATGACCTGAGCCGAAGGCAGACGCTTAACAACTGAGCCACCCAGGCACCCCTCCATTCTCCATACCTTGTTATCTCACTGAAGCCCTGTCATTTATTAAGCTAATCTCTGCCCAGATCCTGGCCATATCCACATGTCTTCTTTCTGGTTATCCTCTTTGACTTTCTGTTGGCTCGCACTAAAAGCTAGTATTTCTCCTTCTTAAACTCTTTCTTGGCATCATAGTACTATCCCGGACCTTTTAACTGCAACTTGGGTCCCACACCAAATTCATTAACCATTAATGTATGCAGGAAATGGCAAAGGATTGTGGGGAAAAACATAGTTGTTATTCAATTATTTAGTCTGAAATGCTCAGTGTGGTGGTTAGGCATATGGGGTCTGGAGCCAGATATAACCTACTCAGGGTTGAGAAACTATAGGTCTTTCTAATGCTCTCCTGTTGTTTTCCTCAACCAGGCTTTTGATACAGGTGTTCCAGACTGAGGATAAAAATTTATTTTGGTGTAACAGTCTTTCCTTTTTAACTTAGGCATCTGTAAATGAAAAATCTAAAATAATATTATACTTTGTGTTAAGTCTAGATCATAGTTAATTCCACCCTGTGCTTAATGTCATAAAATGGTAAAATTGTTCTACAATCTATTAAGAGAGATGGGTAAATCACAGTAACTGAGGAAGTCAGGATATTCGACTTTTATTTGCATTGATTTTTCATCTTTTAACATTTAAGTTTACTTCTTAAATGTGTCATCAAAATGGGATATGGCTACACAAGAGGTACATGTCAGGAATTTCGTAAAGGGACCATTGAAATAAAACTTTAGAGACTAAGGAAGGAATCAGGACTTTTGCTGATTTGGGACCTTTCAGATGGAGCTGTTTTGTATGGTTTTAGTACATGGGATTTTGTGGTTTGATGTTTGACCAAAATATGACCTCCTTGGTTCTTCCTCACAGTGGATGAACAAGAAATCATTGACTCTGAATCAGAGTCCACTAAGCATGAAAATTTTCAAATGCCTGATGTGAAGGACAATCTGTCTGATCCTGCTGTTCCGAGCACTTCTGGTTCTGAGAAGTCTCCACGGAGTCCACAACTTTCCGATTTTGGACTTGAGCGGTACATGATATCCCAAGTTCCAGCAAACCCTCCACAGGCGGTAAACGACCATGAAGAAGAGCCAAAAAATTTAACTCCATCTTCTAAGCAGTCACTAGTTAAAGTACTAAAAACTCCAAAATGTGCTCTAAAGATGGATGATTTTGAGTGTGTAACTCCTAAATTAGAACACTTCGGTATCTCTGACTGTACTGCGTGTTTAAATGAAGATTACACAATGGGACTTAAAAATATGAAGGAGAATAAATGGTAAGCCACTTTCATAAAAGGTAACTTTCTAAATCTTTTGTATGTATTGATTTTTCCTAGAAGAGATATGACATTTCAGACAGTAACTTTCCTTCGAATGGTTTTCAGATACTTCACATTTCAAACTTCCCTGAATCAGCAATTCTGTGAGTAAAGTGTGAGCTCTTAGATTTCTGGTTAGATGCTGTAGGAGTAATACAGGCCTGAAAGAGTTTGGTGTTTGGTGGGATAGAGAAAGGGTAGAGTCAGTAAGAACCTGTGAATGATTTTGCATGGAGATGTGGGAAGAGAAGACTTGGGGATCCAGGATAAATCAAAGACTTTGTTTTGTTACCTGTAATGATGCATGGGAAAACAATGAAGACAGGAAAACCTGCAGCTTGGGTTAAAGGTGAATGCGCTTCCATGTTGATTTAGAGGTCCCAGTAGAGGTGTTCTTGGGTGTAGGTATATTAATATGAATTGGGAGCTCAGTGACCAGTTTTTGTGCAGTGAATAGTGTGGAAGTGGTACTTAAAGAGTTACAATGAAAATGAAAATACCCCATATTAAAGCAGCCAAGCAAGAGCTAAAGATAAATCCGTATCTTTAAGAACTGTAATTATTAGGGGCGCCTGGGTGGCTCAGTTGGTTAAGGAACTGCCTTCGGCTCAGGTCATGATCCTGGAGTCCCGGGATCGAGTCCCACATCGGGCTCCCTGAGCAACAGGGAGTCTGCTTCTCCCTCTGATCCTCCCCCTCTCATGCTCACTGTCTCCCATTCTCTCTCTCAGATAAATAAATAAAATCTTCAAAAGAAAAAAAAAAAAAAAAAGTTAAAAAAAAAAAAAAAAGAACTGTAATTATTAAAGAAGGCAAATAAACATTCAACTTAAGGAGTCAAGTAAAAACCCACAATTGTGAGACAGAAGGGAGTAAACACCAAAGATAAAATAAAAAGTCATTATAAAAGATTTTTAGGAGAGTAGAGTTGATAAATCTAAGAACTGGTTCTTACTTAAACGTAAATGCAAATGACAAAATTAGGAATAAAAGGCTATATTTATTATTTTTAAAGCTATTAGAAATATGATAGGGCATAGTACTGGGAAATTTGGAAAGTTCAGATAAATGAAAACTTTTTGAAAATAATACACAGTTATTAAAATCAGCTTGAAGTAGAAAACCTGTATAGACCATTGTATTATGGGTCCCAGCACCTCACCTGGACTCTTCAGATTCATAAAACCTCTGTTTTCCATTTCCTCACTAGTAAAATGTATATAATCATACCCATCCTGCTTACCACACAGAGTCAGTGGAGTATAATGGATAGCAAAGTTATAAATTGCCTTAAGAATGAGGTGCTATGAAAATAATGACCTTTAAAAAGAACTGTCATTATCAGGGGTCTACAAACTACTGCCACAGGCCAAATCCAGCCTGCTGCTTATTTTTGGTAAATAAAGTTTTATTGGAGCATAGGCTAAAAAAAGTTCTTTTTCTAATAGTAGAATAAGACAGAAAAATGCTGCAGTTTAGTTTATGAGATTGACATACCCTTGATACAAACACTGACAGCACACAGAAGGAAACTACAGCTGATCTAATTTATGAACATGGATGTAAAATCCCAGTTAAAATACTCACAAATTGAATTTAACAGAATATTAAAAGTATAGTGGACAACTTTCAAGTTAAGCTTATCCTAGGAATGCAAAGATAGTTTAATATTTGGAAACTCATAAAATACTTTATTTTAATGACTTTATAAAAGAAAAGATAATCTCAATAGATACCAATAAGGAATTTGATAAAATTTGACACTCATTCATCATTTAAAATGCTTGGTCAAACTCGAAATAGACTACTTCATTAACATGATAAACTATGGATATCTCACTTAGTAATGAAGCTATCTTGATGGTTTTGAAACCATGAGCTATATAATTCCTATATTTGAACTAAGGAGTTAAACGTATGGCTTACCCTTAAGTCAGAGTTTCTTAACCTGCTTCTAAGTCACACCTTTCGATACAAAGTGGTGTATAACCTTTTTTGAGCCATGGATATACATTAGTTAAAAAAAAAGATTAGTTCCATGGGACTTCTGTTCCATAAAACAGAACTGAATGTTTGTCCAGACTTGATGATACATAGTAAGATTGAATTTTTTCCCAGAGATTCAATATTAACTTTTTTAATCTTATAATTTCCCTATGAATTACACCAGTGAAGAGGCCATAGAACCAGAACCAATGACCAGTGATAATTTCTTTGCCACTCCTGGCCTCCAGCAGTTGAAAAAAAATGGTAAGTGTAAAAATCACATTACTTCTCAGCTATCCTCTTTCTAGATTATCTTTGTACAAAAATGGTTCTGTCATCTTAGACATTCTCATAGCCCCCCTGCATCTTTTCAGTTCATAACATTGAATTATATAAAGTACCATCCCATCCAGGTGCAGCATGATTTCACACTAGAGAAAGATATAACTCTCTGGTATGTTTTTCATATTTTTCCTGATTATAGTCAATATCTGTCAGCTTGTTGTTTTTAACATTTTAACCTAAAACATAAATATTCAGTCACCAAACTTTTGATACAGAGCCAATAAGTACCTTTTTTTTTTTAAGATTTATTTATTTTAGAGGGGGAGGGGCAATAGAAGAGGGAGAGAGAAACTTAAGTAGACTCCGAGCAGCAGAGTTCAGAGCCGGATTCGGGGCTTGATCTCATAACCCTGAGATCACGATCCCAAGATTACGACCTGAGCCAAAACCAAGAGTCTGATGCTTAAGTGACTATGCCATCCAGGTGCCCCCAATAGTACCTTTTTAAAATACAGCATCAGCTATTGATTAGAATTCAACATATTTTTCTTACATAAACCACACTCAGAATACATTAGCTACCATTTCAAATTCTGTTTTTTTTTAAATACTACAAGAACTTAGAGAAAATTTTCATGTAGTGTTTTCATATTTGTCCCACCAAACATGAAAACATTAGTTTTCACAAAAATATAAAAAATTCTAGAGTTTGTGATTTTTTTTGATTAATTATTTACAATTGTCTAATCTATATCAAATTTATTGTTGTATTTTTTGAAGTAACTTGTCTTTATCAGGTCTTTCCAAGTTTATGAACATATTTTCAAAAAAATTCTCTTTTTGTACTAATTTCACTGACATATACTATTAAATTATGTTCCTAAATTATCAAGTACTTCTGGCATAAACAGAAGTGAAAAAATACAAATGACTTCTAGTAAACCTAGAGCTCAGCTTGTAGGAAAGAAAGAGGCTGTCTGTACCAAAGAGAGGGAGAGAGTGGACCACCACCTCGTATATACCCAGAGTTAATTCCCAATGGAGCATAAACTTTTTAGAAAATGATGAAGGAGGAGAATATCTGTATAACTTCTAAAGTGGGATGGATTTTTTAAAGAATAGCTTCCTGACTGAAAGCCTTCAGTGTACCACAGGCAGTGTATCTTACGAAAGGAGTGGCAAGCTCAGGCTTATCCACTAGTACTTTGGTTAAGTGGAGGCTTGTTAAGAGAGTTTCTGTTGTATTTTAGCTTGACCCTATTCTTGCGCCACAAAAGTACCATTATTGCAGTCCATACTTGGGAAAATTTAGTAACTTGTTTACCATTTTCTTTATTTACTGTTGCTTCTTATATCCCACTCATTCTTTCTGGGTTTAGTTTTCTTCTTGTTAAAGCACATCCTTCAGCAGTTCTTTCAGAGATGTTATTTCTAGTCTGTGAGAAGTCATCTCTGGTTTTGTGTCTGAAGACATCTTTTTTTCTTTCTCATTCATTTTTGAACAATAATTTAACTGGATATAGACAATAGGTTGACAGTTGACTTTCTTCAATATTTTATAAAGAAATTATTTCATTGTCATCTGGTGTCCATTGCTGATAAGCAGAGTGCTGTGGGTCTAACTCGATTTCGTTTGTAGATTTTTGGTCTTTTCTTCCCGGTAGTAGGTTTTTTTGTTTTTTGGTTTTTTTTAATTTTATTTTATTATGTTATGTTAGTCACCATACAATACATCATTAGTTTTTGATGTGGTGATCCACGATCCATTGTTTTCGTATAACACCCAGTGCTCCATGCAGTACGTGCCCTCCTTAATACCCATCACCGGGCTAACCCATCTCCCCGCCCCCCAAGATTTTTGTCATTATCTTTGATATTCTACATTTCTCTGTAATTTTAAAATATGTTTATTTGTTTTTAGATGTTTAGATGTATATGTTTAGAATTTGGTATGATTTTCAAACTAAGGACCCATGTCATCAATTTTGGAAAATACTCTGAGATTATTTCTTTAACAAAATTACCTCTTCCCTAATTCCTCAGTTTTTTTCTCCTGGAGTTCCTGTAAGCTATATTTTAGAATGTTATCCTTCAGTCTCCTTGGTTTGTTAAATTCCCTTTGATATTTTCCTTCCTTTTCTCTATGCTACCTCATGCTTTAGTTAGAACTTTTTTCCACTTTGCTATTTTTCTCTTACCCTGAATCTAAATTACTTTTTTTTAATCTATTGAAGTTTTACTCTGGTGACTACATTTTCTGTTTTATACATTTTTCTTTCAAATGTGACTCTTCTTTTTCCTTCCACAATACTGTTCTCTTGCCTCATGATTTCTGTGCCTTCCTTTATCTCTTTGAACATTTTAAACATGTATCTGGAAGACCGTTTAAGATGTGGGTACTTTTGTTTATTGCTCTGATTCTCTTTCTTGGAGGTGCATTTCCTCACAGGCTTTCGATTTTTAACTGTGAACTCCTCTTCAGATGACGCTGTTTTCAGTGGAAGTTCTGGGAGCCACGGGTTGTCCTGTGGAGCTGTTTCATGCTCACCCCAGCCAAGGCGCCACGGTTTACCAGTTGCACACAGGTTTTTAGGTGAACTGCTTGACTCAGGATGCCTGCAACTGGACTCAGAGGGTGAACTCAGAACCCACAACGCTGTGCTGCGTGGAGTTGATATTCTGATTATCAGTTTTTTCTGAAGATTTAACCCTTAGCCTAGCTGACTTCAGTCTGTTCCCCTGGAGCCGGCGCCAGTGGGCAGGTGTTTTCCAGTTTCTGCTTCACACACCTCACTGCTCGCGCAGGCTCTCGGCTTGCTGCAGTGTGCTCTGTTTCAGTGCCTCCTCAGCTGGAGCCTGTGCCCTTCCGTGTGTGCTAGTCTTGGAATCCCAGGTGTTTGGGTGTCTACATGGAAATTTCAGATTAAGATTAAGATTAGCATTTTAACTGAATTTGCTCCAGATCTTTCTCTTCATGTTATACTAAAGCTAAATCCCCACTCTGTTGTTCTCCTTCCCTTCCTCCCCTAAAGTGATGATGATTCTAGAGTTGTGTTGTTGGAAAATTTCATTTAAGTTGCAACATCCAATTTGTATTCTTCTGCCATTTGCTTTTTTCACTCAATTCATGTAAATCCAGTTCATCTATTTTAATTGTTAAAGGTTGTATGAATAAGCCATATTTTATTTATTTACTTGCTTATTAAGGAGTAGTTGTTTTTTACTATTACAGGCAGTGCTCTGATGAAATTGTTCCTTGTACACATGTGTTACTCACATCTAGGAGTGGAGTTTCTAGATCAGAGGGGATGCACATCTTCCCATATTCTAGAAAATGCTAACTTGCCACTTGAGAGTGGTTGTCCTGATTCTCACCAGCAGTGTTTACATTTGTTTCTCCATCTTTTTTTTTTTAAAGATTTTATTTATTTATTTGAGAGAGAGAATGAGATAGAGAGAGAGAGCATGAGAGGGGGGAGGGTCAGAGGGAGAAGCAGACTCCCCGCTGAGCAGGGAGCCCGATGCGGGACTCAATCCTGGGACTCCAGGATCATGACCTGAGCCGAAGGCAGTCGCTTAACCAACTGAGCCACCCAGGCGCCCCATCTTTTTTTTTTTTTTAAGATTTTATTTATTTATTTGACAGAGACACAGCGAGAGAGGGAACACAAGCAGGGGAAGTGGGAGAGGGAGAAGCAGGCTCCCCGTAGACCAGGGAGCCTGATGCGGGGTTCAATCCCAGGACCCTGGGATCATGACCTGAGCCAAAGGCAGACGCCCAACAACTGAGCCACCCAGGCACCCCTCTGTTTCTCCATCTTTACCAGCACTTGATTTTTAGACTTCATAAAATTTTGCTAGTCTTGTCATTTTTCTAACATTTACTTTTTCTCTTTGATTTTTTTAAAGGTTTATTCATTTATTTTAGAGAGAGAGAGAGTGTGAGCAGCGGGGAGGGGCAGAGGGAGAGACTCTCAAGCTGACTCCCCACTGAGTGCAGAGCCCGATATGGGGCTTGATCTCATGACCCATGAGATCATGACCTGAGTCAAAACCAAAGATCAGCCGCTTAACTGACTGAGCCACCCAGGCACCCCTCTTTGATTTTTTTTTAAGATTGCTTTCATGATACTATGTGTTAGAGGTATTAAATGTCTGTATAGCCATGATTCTGTTTCTGGGATCTCTTTTTAAAAGTTCTGATAGTCAATTACGGCTTTAGAATAAATCCTAATGTCTTAGAAGGTAGGTGACCTCCTTGCCCTCTTCCTCCTCCTGTTTCTTCTTTAGAAATTTTATTTTCTCCATAAAGATCATACAGATTTTAATAGATTTACATGTAGGTGTCTTGTTGTCTTTGTTGCTGTTGTAAAAATGTATCTTTTTTTTTTTTTAAAGATTTTATTTATTTGAGAGAGAGAGAGTGAGAGCGAGCATACAAGCAGGGGGGAGGAACAGAGGGAGAGAGAGAAGCAAGCTCTCCACTGAGCAGGGAGCCTAACGCGGGGCTTGATCCCAGGACCCCAGGAATCCTGGGATCATCACCTGAATTGAACGCAGACGCTTAACTGACTGAGCCACCCAGGTGCCCCCAAAAATATCTTTTCTCAAATTATGTTTTTAATTGTTTGTTGCTCTTTTGCTAGAACTATTTATATTTTATTTATATTTATAAATATCTTTTCTCAAATTATGTTTTTAATTGTTTGTTGCTCTTTTGCTAGAACTATTTATATTTTATTTATATTTATATTTATTTTATATATTGCTCTTATACCTTGCAGCCTTGCTGAGCTTTTATTAGTGCCGATGATAACTAGATAAGCAAATACAGTTTTGTTTCTTCCTGTCTAGTCAAGCACACATGATAGCTATTTCTTAAGTTATTAAAAATGAAGTGCACAAATTATATTGACTATGATTATAACCTAAAAGTTGAAATAAGTTGCTTATTTCAACTTTATTTTCAAATGTGTATTCTCATGCCATTGCTTCTGTCTTTTAGGTGCCAACTACACGGATTCTCCCGTGGCACCTACATTCTGCACTCCTGGTTTGAAAATTCCTTCTACAAAGAACAGTACAGCTTTGGTACGTTTCCATAACATTGAAAGCTCTAATCTTTTTCCTGATGACTCGTATACACTACTATTTCTAGCCTCAGTCTGTTTTAAAAACATAGACTATTATATGTTAACTATACGTCAGTTGACAAAACCCACTTAGATTAATGCAGGCTTTAAAAATATTTTTATATCTTTCTGGAGGGGAATTTAGCAGCATATAGCAAAAGCTTTAAAATTTTTTCATACCCTTTAACCATATTTTAGAATTTCTTTTAAGGCACATTGGCACAAAGAATTATAACAAGGGAGTTATAGAAGGAACAGCATTATTTATAAGAGCAAAGAATGGGAAAAACCTGAATGTCAAAGTGGTAGTGGAGAAGTGAAATACACTAAGGTATATGTTTTAAAGAACAAATAAGAACATAAAAAGAATGTTTTTCAAGAAATTTTAATGAAGGAAAATGACATGCCTGTGTATGAATATACAAACACATACAATATACTTTATTTCAAAGAAAAAGAATAAAAGAATGGATAGAAACACACCAAAATGTGATTATCTATCTCCAGGTGATAGATTTAAGGATGATTTTTAGGGTTTTTCCAAATATTTCTCAATGAACAAATATACTATAAGCATACCTCATCCCTTTTTTAAAGTTGCTATGAACACTTAAGACAACCAATGCAGAAGACTGGGCTGTCCATAAAATGTGACAGTACATCTGTGGAGCTAATTTTTTATTTTTAAATATTTGATGAATTTAAAATTAAATAGCCCCATGTAGCTTGTCGCTGCTGTATCGGACAGTGTAGCTCTAGACCAACAAAATTCGGTTAGTATCAGTTGAAGTGTCTCTCAGGTTATTGCCTGCTAGTACTTGCCTCTTACACTTAATCCACTCCTTGTGTTCCAGTGTGGAAGGCCCTGTACTAGTGTGACTCTCCCTCTTTATTAACTCTGACCTTAGGGAGATGAGGGGATTTACTGGATTGGTGAGTTTAGCATGAATTGCCTGCTAAGGTCAGACGGGCTTTCTTGGTCTCGAGAGTGAGGGCGTGTGGTAACACTTGTGCTCATCCGTGCTATTACTCTCACCTGGCCCAGCTTAGTGCTGCCCGAAACTGGGTGGGTAAAATCCATCTAAATCGGGTTCAGTCAAGCCCGTTTAGTTTTCATATTAAGCTGTAGCTCAGCCATTATCAGTAATGAATGATGGTATTTTGTCCTCCCTATGCCGTTTCTTTGTTTTCTCAATTTTCTTTAGTAATTGGCCGAAGAAGAACAGGTCATTTTTGTGCTTACTTCTGTGTCACTTTTGTGCAATAGAACTAAAATTGACTAATAATTTTTGTTCACTGTATTTTATGCCATCATAATTTAATGATTTCTTTTTGTTCAATAGGGGTCCACAGATTATCCATTATCAAAAACAAATAGTTCATCAAATGATTTGGAAATGAAAGACTGTACATCATTAGTTTTAAATTCAGACAAGTGTTTTGAGAGTTTTGCGGATCCCTCTTCTCCTGTAATTTCTTCTTATGAGAATCTGTTGAGAACACCTACACCTCCAGAAGTGACTACCATTCCAGAAGATATTCTCCAGGTGGTATTTCCAGGCTGTTTCTTTCTCTGATACATTCTTTTCAAAATTAGATATTTATATTAAAGACCTGATGAAACTGTATATAAACTGTCTTATTTCTCATTGGGCTAATGGGCTGGTTCAAGTACTGAGAAAATCTAAATTCTGTGCCCTTCTGAGAGTACCTCGCTGAGGCTCTTCTGAGCTGAGTACAAGCTCATGACTTCATCATACTTTTATGCCCTCAATGCTGCATTACCTTTAACTACATGTTCTGAAATGTATTCTTAGAATATTTTGTAATAATTGTTCAACTGCAATTGCCATGTTGACCATTGTTTTCATTGGAGGTACGTCTGGCAAAATCAGAAATGTCATTTACCCTACATTGCCCAGGGTAGGGTATCATGAATAGCTTAGATCAGTGTTTCTTGAACCCAAGACATCTTGGACCTCAGTTTGAGAAACATTGATTTAAATGTTAGAATATCTGATTCTTTAGTACATCATTTACCTCGAGTCTACTCCTGATCTATATACCGACTGCCAGATCTACTGAATAACCACCAGTCATGCCCCCCACCCTTAATGGAAGTTAGAGTACTCGGCAGAATGGCTTAGGCAAGTGGAATTGTTAAGAACCGTTCTAGCAACTGACCCAGCTTGTGGAGAGCTGTGGGAAGGATGAAACTACTTGGAAGAATACCTAAATGCCATTAGAGCAGACTCATCCTGTGATAATCAAGAAAGTAGTTGTTACCCTTTTTTCTTTGTCTTCTGTTTTCCTGGGCATTATAAGAAGTGGAGTGAGCATATTCTGCCTTTATAGGAGTTATCTAGAGTTTCCACTTTGCTGTGGTTGATCCTTCTCTTTTTATTTCTACATGAAAGAGGGGAAACCTTGTATTTAATGTATCACCTATGTATGAAAAAAATCATAGCTGATATTTTAGACTCTTTATAATCTTTAATAGCTGATGATCTTTCTTTTGAGCATGTATCTTGCCTCCTTCCTATATACATTTTCCCTAACAACTTTGTAAAGGCTTAATTTGCTCTCAGGGATGCATTGCTGCTTACTCCTATTAATCTTAGAGTACATTTTAGAAGGCTTTAGAAAATCAAGCCTCCAAATTCAATTCTAATAACTCCATCTTTTCTTTGCTGTTGAACATCTGTCTGTGCTGCTGAAAAATAACTGTTTCAAATAATCCCGATCTTTAAATTTTCCTTGGCTTTTCTTGAATGTTTTATAAGACCTTCCAAATTTGTTGTGTTGTTCCAATGACTTGATAAAAAGGAATGTTTTGTTTCAGATTTTATCAAAATACAACTCAAACCTAGCAACTCCAGTAGCAGTGAAAGCCATGCCACCCAGCAAAGGGTTCCTCACTAAATACGAAGGACTGAACATCCGAGGTGTTGGCAACAAAGAAAATTGGTGAAGGTATGTTACCGTTGTAAATAAATTATCTGTATTATTTGAGGAGAACATTTAAAAATTAACATTCGTATGGTAGTAAAAAAAATTTTTAATTTTTTTTTTGGGGGGGATAGTAAAAAATTTTTAATTGACATTTGCCAGCTTAGGTTAACAGCCTCTCTTTTGATATAGAGCTTGTTATCCCTGGAATTCAGACTCCCACACGAACACATGGGATGACCTCATTGGGAATCTATACCCAATTATTTTATGATTGTAAAAATATATAGCCATAATATTGTCATTTGTTTTATTGATGTCTATTTATTATGCTTGATTAAATCTTAAAAAAAAATTGTATCTTTTTGCAGAAATTCTAGTGGATCCACCCATTGTAGAAACTGAACAGAAAGATGAAAGCAGAGCTGGACTGACTTTGTTATTCACATTGCCCTACATCTTCCCCCTTTATAAAAACCAACCCATATTAAAGATGAACATGGACACTGGTGTCATAATGTGGTTTGTTGTTTTTGTTTTTTTTTTAAGTAGGCTCCATGCCCAGTGTGGGGCTTGAACTCATGACCCTGAGAACAAGAGCGGCCTGCTCTACTGACTCAGCCAGCTGGCACCCGTTATACGCTTTTTATTGAGATTTGATTTAGTTTAATCTCGGTCTCACAGTTTTCAAAGATTATTACTATTACATTGATTTCACATTGATCCTGCCTAATCCGACAGAATGGCTGAGTAATATTAGGAAGCAGGGCAAATAATTTAAAATTTTTAAATGTTACTCAGGCAAGGCCACCCCGATCTTCTCATGGCGAGGTGGCATTGCTGTCGGCTGGAGCTGGGCTTCTCCCCTGATTCTGGCTCTGCCCTGGTCCTGTCTCTTCTCACAACTGTCCCAGAGCCTTTCACACCATTTATTTCAGCAGTGCTTTTAAGACTGTTGTCTACAAATGGCAGCTTAAATAACTTGAGGAAAAGGGAGGAATCTGCAGGTCTGGGTAGCTGTACCGCAGGTCTCAGTCGGAAACAGGGACTCACCTGTCAGGCTGTGGGTTTTTCTTGTTTTTACTCCCAGCTTTTTACTTCGTGTCAGTTTTATCCTCTCAGATCAGCTCTTTCCATCACATGGCTGCTGACATCTCCAAGCATGCTCTCCAGCTTGACCACCCAGCAAACCCTGAGCCTCCATCTGGAAGGTTCTGATGACTCTTCCTGGGCCGGGTACCCTTCTATGGATTGTCACCTGAGAGCCCAGGAGGCAGGAGACCCTTACCTCTCGAGCCCTCTGATAGCTTCAGGCTGCCCTGTCCAGCGAGTCCAGGATTCTTCCCATTTAAGTATAAGCGGGAAGTAGTTCTAAGTTCATGCAGGTATTGTTGGCAAACTCCAGATTACAGCCAAAGGGAAAATGACCTAGCCTATTGCGGAGACCACTTAAAAATTTGCAAAGAAACAGTTTGCACGTATCATGACAAGGTGCTTCAAAGGCTTAGATTTGGGAAATTTGATGCAGTAAAGACTACCCTCTCTTGGGACGCCTGGGTGGCTCAGTGGTTAAGCGTCTGCCTTCAGCTCAGGTCAGGATCCCAGGGTCCTGGGATCGAGCCGTGCATCGGGCTCCTTGCTCAGCAGGGAGCCTGCTTCTCCCTCTGCCTGCTGTTCCCCCTGCTTGTGCTTTAACAAATGAATAAATAAAATCTTTAAAAAAAAAAAAAAAGACCACCCTCTTTTATGATGGTACCTTGAAAGTTCAGTGTGAAGACCTGTCACATTGTGCTCATCTTGTCAGAAAATCGTCACTAAAACAAAACTTTGTTCTAGGAATTAGTGTGTGGTTATATTTGTTAAGTATAGTGTAAAATATATATTTTCAAGGTAAAGCTCTGGTCTTTATATGCGAGGGCTCCCAAACTGCTGTCAAACTCTTGTTCGCTGTTTTCCATAGCTACATGCATGGAGATCCACAGAGCGAATGAGACAGCTCGAGGAGGGGGGGGTAGCTTCAAAGCAAACTCAGGACTGAACCCTGGAGTTCTCCTCGCTTTGGAAGACAGATGCAGAGCAGTCTAGCAAAGGAGGTTGAGAAGAGACTAGTGAAGCAGTAAGAAAATATATCACTGAGTGATCGCTTCTGTCAAATTGATGGTATTGACAGCACTGATTAATTTTGAAGGGGACCTAGGAACTGCAGTGGACTGAAGAGAAGGGGGGTGGGGTGAGGAGCAAAGGGAAATGAAGAATGTTGTAGTAAACAAACATTTCTGGTTGGCTGCTAGTATCCCCAACTTGTTTTGATGGCCCCCCAAATTCCATTTGTCCAAAACTTTTCTTTCTCTGACCCTGCTTTTCTATGATCCCAGTTTGTTCGAACGACGATGCTTCCAGCTTATCAAGCTTCAGGTGTTAGGATCTTGCAAGCCTGTTTCTTGCTTAAAACCCTTGCAGCGTCTGCATATTGCTCTCAAAATGAAATCCAACATCCTATGTAATCTGACCTTTAGGTTACTTCTCCCTGTTCTCTTGCAACTTGTGCTCAACCACACAGGCCAACTTTCCTTTCCTTTCCTTCTTTCCTGCCGCGGGGCTTCACACACACTGCTACTTTATCCTACCCACTCTGCTTAGCTAACACCCTCGCCTCCATCTGCCCTCAATGCCTGGTTTGTCTGCCCACCCTACTGGCCCTTTAAAGGAAAGCAATATTCTGATTTCCTGGAAGAACTGACAGCCCAGCTCCAGGCTCAACCAAGCAGTATCACAATCCCTGACCCGTGTGGTCAGTGATGGGCGTATGACCCGTCAAGTCAGCGAGAGCCCATGCTAGGACTCTGGGAACTGCTGGGAAACACTTCTTTTCTGGGTGTGCACATGCACACCTGGAGCTCCTGGCCACCCTCTCACACGTGACGGGAACGGAGCCAAGCAGGAAAGCAAGAGGGAGCTGAGGTCTGACAACTTGGAGCCGCATCAGCCAGCTGGGCCCACAGCCAGCTTGCTCTAGCCTGGGATTCTTTGTTAAACGCTTCATAAACTTCGGTGCTATGCTAGCGGAGTTTCCTTGTTTTTTTGAAAGGAGCTTCGGGTCTCAGGTGAAATGTCATTTTGTTATTTTCCCAAAGGTCCTCCTGCTTAGTTCTGAGCACCCCGTTGTCATCCTTTGCAGTACCTGGTAGAATCTGTAAAAAAAATACTTGTGTAGATTTAATTTTTGTCTCTATTATTGGACCATAAACTCAGTAAGGGCAAGAATCTTGTTTGCTTTTGTTCATTACGCAGATAGTTAGCAACTTAAGTTCCTGAATGAATTCGCACTAACATCAAACATGAGAGCTCACTGTGCTAGGCACAGTTCTAAATACATTTCCTGAATTTCCTAAATACAATAACCAATTCTTAGATCAACTCTTATGAAGTAGGTACTATGGTCCCGACTTTTCGGATGAGTGCTGTGGCTTTAATGACTTTTGGGGCGCCTGGGTGGCTCAGTCATTAAGCGTCTGCCTTCAGCTCAGGTCATGGCCCCAGGGTCCTGGGATCGAGCCCCGCATCGGGCTCCCTGCTCTGCGGGAAGCCTGCTTCTCCCTCTCCCACTCCCCGTGCTTGTGTTTCCTCTCTCGCTGTCAAATAAATAAAATCTTTAAAAAAAAAAAAGACTGACTTTCCTTTTCCCTGCCCCATTTCCCACCCCAGATCTGCTTGGTGGCCTAAGATCTCTGGGACTTGGTCCCTCACCTGTCCCCTCTGCCACTATGTCAATTCTCACCCAGATAACTGTGGTGGCATCAGACCTTTTTATCCTGACCTCCAGTCAAAACAGTTCTTCAGGGCTCCATTGACTGTTCTTCCTTTTTCACGTTCCTGCCTTAGTTCATGCTAGAGCCCATATCTGGAGTACAAATCCAACCCAACCTCTTTGAGGAGTTGGACAAGCTCAAATGCCATCATCAGTAGCAACTGTCTTTGTCATGACACTTTCCCCGCCACCTTTCATCGCATTTGCACTTCCATGACTAGACCGAGACTTTTCGAGGAGGATCCGTATCTGGGTCAGATTTCTCTGTGTACCTCCAGGCAGGCCCTAGTAGCTGCTACCGGATAGGCACTTTTCAAATACGTTTTACCCCTGGCATAGTACTGGAAAGCGAGAGGAGTTAAAGTCATCAGGAATACTACAAATTCTGACAGTTCCCAATAGTCACTCTACAGATTTTGAAAATGCCTCAGGAGGTTCACCTCATTCACAACGGAAACTGCTGTAATCTCAACTCCTATCTGAAGTTTTCTTAGGAGCTGCTAGTCTGGACAGGAAATTCTGACAGCCGAAGGCACAAAGCAAGGGGGCCCCAAATGCCTTTTTTCTTCTTTGTAAATAGCTCTTCACTGCATATTCACCATCAGGCACACTCAACACCATTTCACTGGCTCCTCCCAACAAGCTTTCGGGGCTGGTAGTAACGAGCACACCTTTCTACAATAAATTCTGCATAACATTCTCAGGTTCATGATTTTTGCTTAGTAAAATTATTTTTCAGTATTTAGTATTAAAATTGCTTTTTAGACTTTATTCCCTTGCTATAGGGGCAAGAAAATCCATGAATAAATACACTTCCTTCAGGCTTGTTCCACAGCAGACTCCCAAGAAATTACAGCTGTTGGCAAAACCACCTGTATCCAAGCAATAGAACACAACTTGGAACACACAGACCTTGTTCAGCTGCTCTGACCCTCCAACTGGAAGCCGGGACCATATCATTTAAGACAGGCGTTCTGGTTTGTATAAAAACTGAAACCGGTCCATACTCAAGACGATGCACCTTGGTAGAGATCAGTTGCGGAGGATTAACTTCCCTAAACAAACAGTAACCTGTGGTGTGGGTGGAAGCCAGGGTGCAGAGTTGAGGATAAAGTAAACCGTGAAAGAACACTACTTTTGGAAATGTGTATTTCAACATCTGTTCCTAGGTTCATGTGACCCACTTGTGACATGCTAGTTAAAGCGGGCTTCAATCTCATCTCTAAATGGGAACTAGTCTCTGCAGCTTGGTTGGGAAGGTTCAATGAGGAGACACAGTCAAGTTCCTCAGGCCCAGCACAGCCCAGCACTATTTCTGATGAGCTGTTTCCGGGTGTGGCCTTCTCAAAGTCTGAGGTCTCAAGTCTGGAGTTTGAATAGCAAGAAGCAGGCTGAGTCCAGCTCTTTACTGATGAGTAACAGTTTAAGTTTTAGAATTGTAAACCTAAGCCAACAGTGTGATAGCGCTCTCCCCCTCACATGCGAGCACGTGCACACACCGCCACTGTCTCAACCACCACCCGAGCAAGTGATTACTGTGGGTGGAACATTTCGTAAAATCTAAATACCAATGTAACAGTGAGATTCCCCATTAAAAAATAACCTAAAATACCAAGTTCACGTACACTGTGAGGAAACTCAAAAGATAGGCAAATTATAGGCAACACATGAGCTAGAACACATACTCCAAAGGGAAAATTTCAACTCCAGAAAATACCTTACGAGCAAGAGAGGCCTTCAGGATACTAAGCACTGAGCACGGTGCTGTCATGGTGACCATTTATTCCTATTTTATATTTGAGGAAACCGCTCAGTTACTTACCCATAAGCCATACTTACCAAAGCCAGAGGTAAATAAGGACTAAGTACAAGTTGTCTGATTCTTAGCATTATAGTCAATAATAAATCCATGAAGTAGTCTTTAACTTACTTTTGGTAGAAGACTGAAATCTTTAAAGTAAAAATTCCATGTTGGAACCAAGTAAATAAACTGCTTTAAAACTACTGGGAGAGGCGCCTGGGGGGCTCAAGTCGTTAAGCGTCTGCCTTCGGCTCAGGTCATGATCCCAGGGTCCTGGGATTGAGCCCCGGATAGGGCTCCCTGCTCTGCAGGAAGCCGGCTTCTCCCTCTCTCACTCTCCCTGCTTGTGTTCCCTCTCTGGCTGTGTCTCTCTGTCAAATAAATAAATAAAATCTTTAAAAAACAAAAACAAAAACTACTGGGAGAATAACCTAGAATTAACAAGAGAGCCCTCATTGTAGTTCACACCATATCAAAAAGTGGCTTATGAAGGTCCTGTATTTAGTTCCTGCCTTCTTCCTCTGCATAGTAAATCGGTTTCTTCCCCAAAATAGGAAGGTAACCATGGCTCTTCTCAAAAATCGAATCAAAATCGGTTTAAAATACTTTATGACTGACGGAACTCAAGTCTATCTAGTCTGAATGAATAAAAAAAATCTAAGGGTTTGGGGTAAACTTCAGAGGAGAAGAGGCACCAGATCTGGGTTCTGGGCTGGTCTCTGCGCCTGGTGATGGGCTTTGCAGCAGATACACCAATTCCACGGAACCATTACATTGAAAAGGCTGCTTCTGTACACACAAGATAAAATGACCGCAACCTGACTGAAAATCACTGCTAGCACCTATTTTTTCATTTTGGAATATACGTTTTCCAATTCCTACTGTAACAGACTATGGTAATTTAGACTCACTACACACTGGCCACACTCTAGAAACTTCAAGATGGGAACGTAAGGGGGCCACAGAAGATATGGCTTTAGCTCTACTTTATAGCTAATAGCTAGTATTTACTGTTTCTTACAGGTCAGGCCTCTGGAAATACTTAATCGCCACAATCCCATGGGCTGTCCTCGCCATTTTACAAATAAAAACAAACAGATTCAAGTAACTTGTCCAAGGCTGCAGAGCTCCTGGTGCAAAAATGTTTAGGCCAGCTGGTCTTAACCACGACGCACATGGACTCTCCAGATACTCAGATACAAGGCAGTCCCTGGAACTGGTAACACCACGTATCAATAGCCTCTATTTACTCAACTTCACCATATCCCTGGCTCTGCTCCTGGATCCTAAGATTCCTCTTTCATCCATTTTTAGACCTTCAAGGTAAACCTTTCCACCTTTACCCTAAGTGCTAACCCTTGTTTCCTCTATACTGGTTCCTATCTTCAAAATGCGCTATTCTCCCCATTTTTCAAACATAAAGAGCCCTCACCGTGGCACCCATTCTCCTCTTTTTATGTCGCTGTACCTTGCTTTAGGCAGGCCTGTCTCTTCGAGCACACATGGCTTTTTCAACTTGCCTCAGCTCATGTTATTCCAAAATGCCACCTCGTCCTTGTTCTAACTGCAGGCAACAGTCCAGGCCACAAACCTGCCCTCTACTTAATCCCAGGGCTTTCTCACTCTGCCCCATTTGGGCTTTAACATACCATCCTCCACTACTCAGCATAAACCCCAAATACTACATTAAACCCTGTTCCCATGCCTTCATGAACTTTCACACTCCAGTTGATTGCACACATGTATTTAACAATACAATTTTACAAAGGATGCTAAGAGCACTTTTCTTCGTATTTTACAGAAGGATCAGAAACGTATGGACTTTCTATTAATATCCATACCATAACACAGCCAAATCTAATTCCTAGATAGACGCATTACAATTTGTTTAGACTTTGAAGGCTTAATGGCAATGATGAGGGGAAGAAAAAGAATTTATTTTACATAACTGAATGAAAAATAATTCAAGAAATAGTAAATAAAATTTAATATGGTCTCATGCGCCCTGAAGGAGGTGGTGCCCGATTTGGAGGTGTGATTGCTATGTCCAGATAGTCTCCTATTTGGAACTTCTGCGACTGCAGGGTCATGGAGTCATCAGTCCCCTTCCTCCCAGACATGGTGCTGCCAATCTCCTTTACTCTGCAGAAAAGGAGACCCAACTGTTAATGGATCACAAGTCAATGAAACTAAATATGCACTGCAAAGTAAACACGGGACTGGATTTGCTCCATTATGTTATGGCATGGTTAAAAATTAATTACTACATTAAGCTACATCAGATACTAATAAAATTTACATTCCCCCCCACCAAAGAGATTCATTAAAAGGGGAGGGGTTATTCCTATCAATTAAAACATAAAAACCAAAGAGATTATAGGAATTAAAAATTAAAAGTTACCTACCGATAGCCAGGCCTTTTAGGATCTGTAAAAACAATTGCAAAATTGAAGTGTGTGCCCTTCTTTCTAGCTTCTGGGTAGACTTCTTTTACTAAACTAGTCAACTCTTTCAAAGTTGCATCCATCCTGCATTTTTTAAAAAGAAAACATTACATTTGATTAATCAACAATATAACAATAATATAACAAGAATATTGACATATAATGAGTTAATTATGTGTGTCTGAACTGTGATCTGTTAGAATTGTGGCTGTCAAGGTCTTATACTTGAGTTAATTTTATTTTTTATTTTTTTAAGAGTTCATTTTTAAGTAATCCGACACACAACATGGGGCTCATACTCATAACACTGAGGTCAAGTCGTATGCTCTACCTGAGCCAGCCAGGCGCCCCTATACTTGATTTTAAAGCAGCTAATAATCCTATCTGCCCCCATAAACTCCCCTTACCAGCCTCAATGATTGAAATGATGATGAATTATAAAGTCAGACTATTAGTGCTAAAAGGGACATCAGGGATCGGAATGCAAGTGGGTGCAGCCACTCTGGAAAACAGTATGGAGGTTCCTCAAAAAGTTGAAAATAGAGCTACCCTACGACCCAGCAAGTGCACTACTGGGTATTTACCCCAAAGATACAAATGTAGTGATCCAAAGGGGCACATGCACCCCAATGTTACTGCAGCAATGTCCACAAGAGCCGAGCTATGGAAAGAGCCCAGATGTCCATCAACAGATGAATGGATAAAGATGTAGTATATATACACAATGGAATATTACACAGCCCTCAAAAAGGGAAATCTTGCCATTTGCAACAACATGGATGGAACTAGAGGGTATTATGCTAAGCAAAGTAATTAGAGAAAGACAATTATCATATGATCTCACGGATATGTGGAATTTAAGAAACAAGGCAGAGGATCATAGGGGAAAAGAGGAAAAAATGAAACAAGATGAAACCAGAGAGGAAGGGAGACAAACCATAAGGGACTCTTAATCTCAGGAAACAAACTGAGGATTGCTGGAGGGAAGGGGGGTTGGGGGATGGGGTGGCTGGGTGATGGACATTGGGGAGAGTATGTGTTGTGGGGACTGCTGTGTGTTGTGTAAGACTGATGAATCACAGACCTGCACCCCCGAAACAAATAATACATTATATGTCAATAATAAAAAAAGAGAAATATATAAATACACCAATCCAAAAAAAAAAAAAAAGAGACTTCAGGGATTACATCTGCTATCTTTTGTTGCTATGTAACATCTTATTGGCCTAGTGATTTACTTCTTTAAGAGTAACTAGTCCAAATTAATCCAAACTATTAAAATAATTTTATTTCCTTATTTCTAAAGCATGTACTTTTCCACATTTCACCATGTCTAAAGTTGGAATGCATCTTAGAATCAGTGACAGGAAAACATTTTCATAAAGATGTATTTTTTCTAAAGATGGAATCTTAAGAGTTTTACAGCAGATAGAGCCGTAAAGACCAATGAATCATGAAATTTTCTTTAGGACTAAGCATAGGTTCCTTTCACAATACATACTCTCTTGTCCTGCAAATATTTATTTGAACTCAGAACTTAAAACAGACTTTTGAGCTAATATGGCACAACCTAGAAAAATCTTTCAAAATATGAGCATCTTGGAAATCGTTAACAAACTGTAACAGTGTAAATTTTTATAGTTTTCTTTCATGACAACTGGAAGAATGAAATGGATGATGTGGAACTGAAACAACTTTGCCTATAGGGGGCTATAAAATGAAAACAAAGGACACCAGATACTCCTTGAAGAGCCTTCCCCTGCAAAACATGCCCTGGCTCTCTCCTAGTACCATCAGAACTAACATCACTGGGGCATCTAGGTGGCTCAGTGAGTTGAGCATCTGACTTGATCTCAGCTTGGGTCTTGAGTTCAAGCCCTGCATTGGGCTCCACACTGGGTGGGAGCCTACTTAAAGAGAAGTAACAAAAAACCCCCTCCCATCATCCACTTCATTGCTCAGGCCATAAACCCGTAAGCACTGTTAAGTTCTTCCCATCTCTATCCTGTTGTTTCTACCTCCTAAATACAGATCATATCGTTTTCTCCATTCCCCACCATCACTGATTTCTACCTCATTATTTAACGGCCTTTGACTCATCTCCATCTCAGTTTTTAAAAGTTTCTGTATAAAGCTTATGTCACACAAGTGACACCTGTTCCCACCACCAGGGGAGGAGACCAACCACCTGAAGCAGCAATCCCAGGATATCAACCTACTGCATTAGTTTGCAGGTGCTGGGGTTGCCAAGACAGACACAACTCAGAGACAACGGAGGGAACGATGCTTTACTTGCACTGAGAAAAGACAGCACAAGATCTGCTTCATGAAGAGTGCAGGTCTTACCCTGTAGCTGATGCCCAGATAGTCTGCATGCACCCTTCCTGTGCTGCAGGTAAAAGACGTCTGAGAACAGACACTGCAGGTCAGGTGCCGTACAATGGCACACAGGCAGAACAAAGAACACATCAAACCCAGAACAGGGAAAGATACTCCCAAAGACATCTGCCCAGCACAGGATTTGAGGGCTCTTTATCTCTTTGCAAAAAACAAAACAAAACAAAACAAAACAAACCAAACCAAACCAAAAAACCTTTCCAGGCCCCAGGTCACTCTTACGTGGCCATGCAAGGAAGAGGTGAGAAGCTGTGCATGACTGCCTTTCTCCACTTGACACATGTCCATGTTATTTAAAGAGGGGGGAAAGCCATATGCAAAAATGTAATAAATTATATCCCAAATCTCACCAACCAGAAATAACCAGTGATGTTAACATCACTGTAGGTATCTTTTTTTACGTATACACAATGCTACAGAAAAAAAATCTTAAGATTATCAAGCATATTATACATACTGAAGTTATAATACAAACTATATGTTTCAAATATTATACATATTTTTAATAAAATTTGTATTTACTTAAGTTTAACAGAAGAAAAAAGTAAAATTGAAGGAATTATAAAATTTCAAATAAAGATTCAGTTACCCCATCACCTCCTAATTCTGTAACTTTTTATTTACTCTGTCAGAGTTCTATTCTGCAATAATTTCCCAGGCTATTTTTTTTTTTTAATTTTATTTATTTGACAGGGAGAGAGACAGCGAGAGAGGGAACACAAGCAGGGGGAGTGGGAGAGGGAGAAGCAGGCTTCCCACGGAGCAGGGAGCCCGATGCAGGGCTCGATCCCAGGACCCCGGGATCATGACCTGAGCCGAAGGCAGGCGCTTAACGGCTGAGCCACCCAGGCGCCCCTCCCCGGGCTATTTTAACTTTGTCCTGATGAAGTCTGAGGCAAGACTGATTTTGTTTTTATTTAACCTGATCTTCTGATGTTAATTATTCCACATCAGTTATTCCCTGGTACACCTACATACTTATGATGTATACCAGAAAGCGTTCTTTCTTCCTTTCTAAAAATACTTTCCATATTGTCATCTTGTTCCTAACAAACTTGGGGAATTTTGTTTACATCTGTTATCAGTTCTGACTGTGAAATCTCCTACAAGCTTCCAACCTGAGGTCCGTCTCCCTAGACCAACGGCTGGGAGTGCCAGGGCTGCTTTTTGACCACTAGTCCAAAGCTAGAGTACATGGATGAGGAACGCAAGCGCTCTCTTGGGACTGAAGTCTTTGCTGTGTGACTGTGAGGCTTAGTTTTGTGTGTCAGTTTGGCAAAGCTACAACCTGTTATTCAATCACACTAACAACGGTGTTACTAGAAGGTATTTTGTGTATGTGGTCCAAGTCTATAACCAGTTGGCTTTAAATATAAATTATTCCAGATAATCTGAGTCAGCCTCATTCAATCAATCTGAGTTGGCCTGATTCAATTAGTTGAAAAGGCCTTACGAGCAGAGCGGAGGCTTCCCTGCTGCTGTGGGCAGTCTTAGCTCTTGCTTAAGAGTTCCAGCCTGGCCCTTCCTTAGAGCTCGCCCCATAGATTGGGGACTTAGAGGTGTCTAGACAGCCTCAGAATTATTTAAGCCAATTCTCTGTAATAAATCTCTTCATATAGATCTCCTACTGCTTCCATTTTTCTAGCTGAACCCTGATACAGCTACCTAGGTAATTCTCTTTCAATAACCTGTTCAATGACCACCCAAGCACAGGAGACTGACCACTAATGTGGTGTCTGGCTTGTTCCCTCAACTCCATACAGTGCCTTGAACTTTGGCAAACTCAACTCACTTCTGCTAGGCTCCTCTGGACTCCATTCCTTTTTCTCTGACTTATTTCCTGCCTACTTAGTCCCTCAATCTACTTCTACAAATGGAGAATTCCCAAGATTTGTTGACTAACCTTCCTTCAGTACTGCTTCTGGAAAAGGGGGCAGGGCTCTGTGCTGTCACACCAACCACTCAGTCTTTTAGAATATTTGTCTTTTGTCATCATTTTGAGGTATAACATAAAGTTGTCTTTCCTTATTTGGCTGCAGTTCAGGGATAGGACAATTTAGGGCACAATTTTTCTGCAATTTTTTTCTGGATTAGGAGTAGAGGATCTCTGGAACAATCTCACTCTGCCATCTTCACCCTAAAGTCTTACCTAATTAGTATTTATTCATCTGCTTTCTCCATTAGACTGAGCTTACTGCAGGGAGGGGCAGTACCTTCTTTACGTCATACCCTCAGAATCTAAGCACAGCACCTGGCAAATAGGAACTCTTACTGCTGGAAGAAGTATATACTTTAATCTCTGAACAGAGGTTTTCATCAATACATTACTAACAGTTCTTCCTCGTAAGTTACATCAAACTTCCTGGAACTTTATCCTGGAATGATGCTGAACTAAAATCATACTACATAAATTTAACAAGTACCTACAAAAGACAAATAAGGTCCCAATCTTTAAAGAATCGAGTTCTACTATGCTGGACTCGCAGTTTGAAATTACACAACCTTCTGGGACTATAAGATGGTGCAGCTGTTGTGAAAACCAGTTTGGCGGTTCCTCAAAAAGTTAAACATATAATAACGATATGATCCAGCAATCCCATTTTTAGGTATATACCCAAAAGAACTGAAATCAAGGACTCAAAACAGATACTTGTATACCCAGGTTCATAGCAGCGTCACAAAGCCAAAAAATGGAAACTCAAGTATCTATCAACACAAAAGTGGATAGACAAAATGTGGTATATTGATACACTGAATATTCAGCCATAAAAAAGAATGAAGTTGTGTTACATGCAACAAGATGGATGAACCTTGTAAATATTATACTAAGTGAAATAAGCCAGACACAACAAATATTGTATGAGTCCACTACACAAGTAGACACAAGTATCTAGAATAGGCAAATTCATATAAATATAAACCATATTAGAGTCTATCAGGAATGGGGAGTTATTGCTTACTGAGTACAGAACTTCTGCGGGGCGGGGAGGCGGGGAGAAAAAGTTTTGGTAATAGGTAATGGTTGCACAATGTGAATATAACTGACGCAACTGATTCACAGACTTAAGAAATCACAATGGCAAATGTAATGTTATATATATCTTTACCACAAGACTTATTTTTAAAACTTATTAATCTTTCACTGCTACTAAACAGTCATTATGATGTCAAACTAAAGAAATATATGCAGCTCTAAAGATAAGCTTGCAGTATGTAATGGCCCTAGGCAGACTTGGGGGTACAGAGGGTACACCTAAGAGATAAACAGTCAGGGGCAAGTCTTCAGGAACACACATCAAAAGCTTTCCCATTAAGCACCAGATCAGAAATCAATTGGTTTTTGATTTTTTAATGTTTAGCACCCAAGGCTTAGTATTACACAGAAATGCTCCTGAGGATAAATATCCCATGATTTCCATTTATTTGACCATGAGCCCCTTAATGGCAGCTACTGCATTTTATTTATCTGCATATTATATTTGTACCAAGCAGCCACAACAGTGATAGCAATCTTGCGTGCGTCAATTCTTCACCACCCAAAACTCTCAACATTAAACGTAACAGTATTACAAGATGGGCGAATCCCCTTTTACCTAACAGCTAAACCTCTAACTTTCTGAGAGCTGGGCCCAAAGACCCCGAGTAAGAGAAAGCAAAACCAAGGAGGATATTTCTTCACTGCCATAGGACATTACTTAATGTTAATGCCTGACCCCCCACCCCCCGCCACGACCCCGCGACCCCCCTTGCTCTCACCAAGTGTAGATCTGTAGCTCGCTGGACGGTACGTTTCCGCGGGAAAACTCGTCCATTCGGTGGTGGCGGCCGTTATTGGTGGTAAAAACACGCAGCAACAGCGGGCACGTCTAGGAGCGAGAGGAGGAAAAGGAAGGGCAGAAGTTAAAGAAAGCGGCTGCGAGTCCGGAGCTCCTTTCCCCTCTGGAGACGCCGCGGCCTCCGAATCGCCCGGGGAGCAAAACACCGCCGCCTTCCGCACACAGGCCGCGCTCTCCGCCCCGCCGGGCCCACCTCCACCTCTTTTCGGACCCCATACTTTCTCCCGATCGATCGGTTTCTCCGGCTCCTTCTTAATTTCCTCCTGGGTAACGCGCGACTCCACCGCCATCTTCCTCCTACGGCCCGCGAGACGCTCGCTCTGACCTCCGACCCCTGCAGCGAGCATGAGAACGAATTCTCTCGCGAGGAGAAGCTCGAGGCTTTATAGAAAACCGGGGAGGAGGGGCGGGGCGTTTGCTGGCGCAGGCGCAGTTCATCGTGCGACGCGTGAGCCCGGGCCCGGCCGCGCGGCGGGTTGCGTCCTCAGAAAAAGGCGGGCCTTGGCGTCCGCAGGGCGGAGTTTTTGAGGGATGCTCTCCTTGGTGGGTGTTTGGTGGCCTAGGAAATGATCTTCTGCAATGTTCACAGGCCAAACGAGCTTGCGGTGGCATTTTTTCCCCACGTAATGAATAAGTTAAGCACTCTTAAGAGTCGTACAGGAGGTAAGTGAGTAAGCAAAAACATGACTTTATTAGCAAAGTATCGAACTCTTTAATAAAGGAATAACAAGTTGTGAAATGGACCCTTGTATGTGGACCCCTGAGTGAAAACAGAAGAGGCTCTGCAAAGCTGAGGGGAGACAGAATGCCTTGTAGTAAGTGCTCACGAAATAATTAGTGATCTGTACTGGGGAAAAGTGAATTGGATTCTTCGCACACCACAGTGGAGCAAAGACCTAAATGTGAACAACAAAACTAGAACTTTGTGGATATGACATCATAAACTATCTTCATGATCAATGGATTGGAGCACCAAGAAAAAAAAATAAATAAAAAACAAATCCCAGGATTAAAAAAAAGGAATACATGATATAAAAAGCACTAACCAGGAATATGTAATATAAAAAGCACTACTTTATACAGTAGAACAGAGATGGAGAGCACTGGGGATGATGAGCAGATATTAAGAGGAGTCCAGAGTTCTCCAGGTGATGGGGAGCCATTTAAGTTATTAAGTTTTTTACCTTGTTTCTCAGCAGGAAAATGACATGAGAAGAGTTATCCTTCAGGGAAATATTAGATATCTTTGGCATTGTGTGTGAAAGACTCAGGATGTAGGCTCTTAGTCTCAGTTCTAACATTAGCCACCCATATGACAGTAAAAGGCACTTATGTTCTCTTTGGATTGTTGTCATTTATAATTGTTTATTAAAGCTTCCCAAGTACCAGCAACCAGAAACATGAGCCAGGAACTGTGAAAACTGAGACGGATAAGACACTCTTGCAAGTGGAGGAGCCTGCCCAGTACCTGGAGTCCTAGCAAGAGGACATCTAATTCTAATAATTGAGTTTTAATTTTCACAGTGTGTTTCTGGTACGAGACCAAAGTGCTATGGGAGTTCCAAAACTGGGATGGTTATGTCTGCCTGGGTGAAGGCAGTGGGCTGGGGAAGTTGTTTGGTGAAGTTCTTAGACTTTAAGGGATTGATAGGAAAAGAGGTATTTGGTCATTGTTACAAAGTCACCCCAAAGTCCCTCTGCATGCTAATTAGATGTGGTCTGTATGTGCCCCATGATTTCTGCATACATTTTATATTTTCCCCATCTTCTTTTTCACAGTGACTGCTAGCTTTTTGATTGTTTGGGGTATTTTGTTTGTTTTGTTTTGTTGGATCTTCAACTATTATTAAGGGGAAATATTGTTAAGCAATAATCAACAGATGATACACTCTCATGTTGAGCCACTTTGTGGGCAGAGGAAATATTCCTAATAAGGCTATAGGGCCCAATGAGAAACTGAGAGCATCAGATGTAGAAACTCTTTCCAGTAAAGCCAAGTTCATTTCTTTCTATAAATAAATAAATAAATAAATAAATAAATAAAATGAAAAGCACTAACCAGAAAAGACTGATAAATTTGACTAGATTTAAATTGAAAAACAAACAAACAAGCACACAAAACCTGACCTTCAAAATACATCATAAAGAAAGAAACACATAAACCACAGAGTGGGAAAAAATATCTATGATTGACAAAAGTCAGTGTCCAGGATATATAAAGAAAAGGACAGACATCCCAATAGAAAATGGGTAAAATAATTGAATAAGTGCTTCTAAAATGAAGAAATCCAAATGGCCAATAAACATATAAGGTGCTCAAACTCATTACTAATCAGGAAATGCATTAAAACCATAGTGATTGGCTTTAATTGCTTGGTTTGTAACAAACTATACTCACTAGCTTGGCAAAAATTAGAAACTGACAACATTTGTTGGTAGACTAATGAGAATTTTCTAATGCGGTGAATGCACAAACTGGTATACCCACTTTGGAAAGGAGTTTAGGATTATTTAGTAAAGTTGAAGATATGTGTACTTTAGATCTAACAATCCCACTGCTTGGTATATACCCTAGAGAAGATCTTGCTCAAGTGTATCCAGAGACATTACAAGAATATTCTTAGCAGTTTTATAAGAACAAAAAGCTTGAAACAACCCCAATTCCATCACGAGGGCAATAGTTCAGTGAATCGTGGTGTACTATACAGAAACAAGATTACCAAACAGCAATGGAATACTATACAGCAACAAAAATGAACAAACTACAGCTACATGAAACTACAACTATGTGAAGCAATGTGAATATACTGTGTGAATCCATTTTTATAACATTCAAAAGCAGGCAATCCTAAACTATACTGTTCAGGATGCATTCCCAGGTGATAAGACAATAAAAAGAAAAGTGATGAAGTAATTACCACAAAAGTCATAATGGTAATTACCTCTAAGAAAAGAAGACTGTGATGAGGGTGGGGGAGCACAAAGGAGGTGTTTCTGGAGTGTTGGCAACATTCTTTTACCTCTGTGGTGGTTATGCAGTTTTTGATTTTAAATCATTCTTTAAACAGTGTATGTTTTACACTCTTCTGTATGAATGCTATATCTTGCTATTTTAAAAAAAGCCTCCCCCAGGAATGCCTATCAATGGATAAAAAAATACAACCCAATAGAAAAGTGGGCACAAGTCATGATAGGCATTTCATAGAAGAGAAAACACAAATTACATATAAACATATGAAAAGATGCCCAAGCTCATGAATAATCACAGAAATGCACATTTAAACCACAACAAGGTAACATTTCACTCAGATTGGTCAAAATGGAAAAATCTAACAAGTATGGGCAAGGATATGGAGAAAATGGAATTCCTATAGACTGCTCTCATCCACTGTGGAAATACCGGTGTTATCTAGAGAGACTGGATGTGTGCACACCTTAGGATACAGCTATTCCACCCATATTTGTACACCCAGAGAAATTGTTACACATGAGCCCCAGGCAACATGTTGAACAATGTTCAAACATTTATTCTTTTTTTTTTTTAAAGATTTTATTTATTTATTTTACAGAGAGAGACACAGCGAGAGAGGGAACACAAGTAGGGCGAGTGGGAGAGGGAGAAGCAGGCTTCCCGCAGTGGGGAGCCCGATGCGGGGCTCGATCCCAGGACCATGGGATCGTGACCTGAGCCAAAGGCAGACGCTTAACAACTGAGCCACCCAGGTGCCCCAAATATTTATTCTTAATAACTAGAAAAAATCTGAATGTCTACCAAGAGTATATTCATAAAATGAAATTCCATAAAGATTTGAAAATATGGGGGTGCCTGGGTGGCTCAGTCATTAAACGTCTGCCTTCGGCTCAGGTCATGGTCCCAGGGTCCTGGGATCAAGCCCCACATCGGGCTCCCTGCTCCGCGGGAAGCCTGCTTCTCCCTCCCCCACTCCTCCTGCTTGTGTCCCCTCTCTTGCTGTGTCTCTCTCTGTCAAATAAATAAATAAAATTTTTGAAAAAAGATTTGAAAATATGAATCAATATGCTTTCTTAAAAGGTAGACTAAAAAAAGCAAGTCACAGAACAATACATACGATAGGATTCAATTTATGGAAAGTTAAAAAATAGGACCCTTCTCTCTCCCTTCCCCCAAATACTGTTTAGGGAAACAAACACTAAGTAGTAAAACTATAAAGAGAAGCAAGGCAATGATTAACACTATATTTAGGATAGTGTTACCTCTGAGAGCAAGCAGGAGTAATGCAATGTATGAAGGGTATCCAGGAAGCTTCTAAGGGACTAGTAAGTACTCTTTCTCACTAGAGAAGGTGTAGTTTTTCATTGGCTACATTGTAGCTATACATTATAAATACTCGTGTGTGTGATTTAGATCTCGGTTAAAAAAAGATTGTTTTTAACTGCTTAGAGATGGGTTCTTGCATGTAGTCAAATTTCAGTTTTTAAAAAAGGTATTTAAATTTCCTCCCCAGTTCTATGATTCTATTTTTAAATTAAATTTTATTTTTTTAAGTTTTTATTTTAATTCCAGTTAACATACAATGAAATATTAGTTTCAGGTATATAATATAGTGATTCAACACTTCCATACATCACCCGGTGCTTATCACGACAAGTGCATGCCTTACTCCCCATCACCTATTTCCCCTATCCTCCCACCCTCTATGATTCTAATATCAAATCTTTTTCAAAACTTCCATAGCATAAAAATACAGACACTTGAGGGCACTCTAACCAATCAGTTAAAGGGACAACATTGAACCTGGGAAAATGAAGAACCTCACAATGTGTTATTGTTATTATTGCGGAGGTTTTGTTTCTTACACATAAGCTCTTCTTTGGACCTTTCCAAATGACAAGCTTTCATCCAAACAGAATTTCCCAATACCTTGAGGCGGTGGAATTGCAGGTATAGTTAAAGCAGATCTTCAGCATCCCTCAATCCATCTACATGGGCTTCTAGGTCCAACCCTGAACACAAATTATAATATTTAAGAACATGCATCCTTTAGAATTTACACACATGAGGATTACACTTCTAGGTATATGCCCCCAAAGAATTGAAAGCAGGGACTCTAACAGGTATTTGAACACCAATGTTCATAACAGCATTAGTCACAATAGTCAAAAAGCGAAAACCACCAAATGTCTCTCAACCAGTGAATTGATATACATATAATGAAATATTATTCAGCCTTAAAAAAGAATGGAGTACTGATACCTGCCAACATTGAAAACATTATGCCAAGTGAAATAAGCCAGACACAACAGAGCAAACATTGTATGATTCCACCTATATGAGGTATTTGTAATAGGTAAATTCAGAGAGACAGAAAGTACAATGGAGGTTCTTGGGCCTGGAGTGAGAGAGGAATGGGGAATTATTGTTTAATGATACGGAGTTCCTATTTGCGCCAGTGAAAAAATTCTGGAAATGAACAATGGTGATGATTGCACAACATTGTGAATATACTTAATGCCACTGAATTGTACACCTAAAAATGGTTAAAATGATAAATGTCATGTTATATATATTTTGCCGCAATAAACATTTTTTATTTATTTTTATTTTTTATTTTTTAAAGATATTTTAAATTTGTTTATTTGAGAGAGAGAGAGTCAGAGAGAGCACAAGTGTGGGCAGGGAGAAGGAGAAGCAGGCTCCCCACTGAGCAGGGAGCCCAATGCAGGACTCGATCCCAGGACACTGGGATCATGACCTCAGCTGAAGGCAGACGCTTAACCGGCTGAGCCACCCGGGCACCCCCACAATAAACATTTTTTAAATGAATGAACATTTGAAGTATTTGAACTGTGAAAGTCATCAAACTTCTCCACTTGTGCTTTTCTCTGTCTTTCTTTAACATGTTCTGGCATTTTGAATCAGTGGGAAAGTAGATTGCCCTAATTAAAAAAATCAGAAATACGTAATGTGAAGTTTTACAGAATATGCCTCAGTCAGTCACTGCAAGGCCATGGTTTTTTCTGCTGAGATTCAGGACAACTTTCTGATGGCAAGAAAACATATTCATGAACATGTACGAACTGTGTTTCTGGAAAAGATTTAACGGAATATATTTTTCGTAGAATTTTATGACTCCTTTTACAAAAGTTGTGGGTTGTAAATTTGGATATTTTGGGGGGTTATTAAACCTTTTCAAATTCCTTCAGGTGCATCTGTGGAAGACTAGGTATATGGCATTTATAAGCACAATATTTATGGGTTCTTTTTTCAGAAAGAAGTGTATGTAAATACTCTTAGTGAAGCATCTGCTTATTACCAAGAGTAGAAAAATGTGAATTTCCATAACCATTCCTGGAAAAATTAAGCCTAGAGGCAATATAATTACTACTTAGAAGATACATTGCTTTATATCACCCTAAAAACTGTATTTTTACAAATGAGCATACATGCCTGTTTGGTGTTAGCACTGAAAGCAATGCTGCTGTGAACCAGACCTATTGCTCCCAACCGGTCTCTTTGTGTTACCCCTTCAGCTATTCCTCAACTCCAGCCAGAGAAACAGTGTTTATAAAGGCTGTTCCCACTAAGATGTGCTCTGAAGTATGGATTTGGGGAATCCACTTTTTAATTAAAGGTTTTTTAATTAATCTCTACACCCTACGTGGGGCTCGAACTCACAACCCTGAGATCAAGAGCTGCATGCTCCACCAACTGAACCAGCCAGGCGCCCCAGGAATCCACTTTTTAACCAGCTTCTCACGTTGTTCTGAGAACCATCTCATTTATAGTACATTTTAAGCCAATGGAGCAGAATGAGGGCACATTGGCTTTTCAGAGAGTTGAAATATCTCTCACTTTAACCCCTGTTTTAAGCATTTAAATGGTTAGATTGATAATGGTTTTTAAACAGACATCCTATTCCTCTGCAGTGTCAGCATATTCCCCAGAAGCAAGTTGTAGAGGGCAACTAAAAAGCTTAATTAATGGTTGAAAAATCTTAGGCTTTGAATTTAGATAGATCTTAAATTTAAACTTTAGCTTAGTCAATTGCTAGCTGGTTAATCTTGAATCACTTAACTGTTCTGAGTCACAGATTCTTGATCCATAAATTAGGATACTAAAATACCAAACAGCCCCTTATGAGGAATAAATGCATCTAAAATAGTTGGCACAGTGTCTGCTTTCTGTCTCTCTGAATTTACCTATTACAAATACATCTAAAATAGTTGGCACAGTGTCACTCAACAAATGTGAGCCATTATAATCATCATCACGTAGACTGCACCTCTTTTTGCGAGGAGACAAGGGGGCAAATTAAGAAGCTAATTCCCTGTCAATTCCCTCTATTGTTGAAGGATAGCTGATTCCATGAAAATTTCAATGAAAAAAATAGCATTGCTGTCATGAATACTTAATTATAAATCTTTGCCAACTCATTATCATGTACATTCAAATAGATATGTACTAATCTTTGATTGCTGCAAAATACCGAGAGCATGTTTATTCACCTGAAAAAAAAAAAAAGCAGCTATGGAAGGTATTAGGCTTAGGTATTAATTATCAAATCTGGAAGGAGTGGTATTTTGGGAGACTTGGGGTGGCTCTTCTGGCCCCAATTCCAAGGTTGCACATGAAGAAGGATCTTCAATAACTTACTAGTTCTTTGAGATTAGGAAATGCATTCAATAGATGTCTTTGTGGTGTTGATACCATCACAGCATAAATAAAATTTAAAGTCCTCCTTTATATATGTCTAACACTAAAATATGTATTAAATGAATACATTGTAAAGTGCTTAGATAACTATCTCAGTATCATATTCTCACTTTTTGATTCAGAAGGTAATAATATCTGTTGATATTTATTGATCACTGTATCAGTTATCTTTTTAGTGCCCTGTAACAACCACCTGAAAACAAAGAAGACATCAGCCCTTTTATTTGGGCTGGGCTCAGCTGGGCAGTTTCTTGGGTCTCACCTGGCTTCCCTGAAGCAACTGTAGTTATCTGATCACTCAACTTGGAGGTAAGGGGTTAAGATGCTCTAAGAGGACTTCGCCTCCTCTGTAGGTGATCGTGCTGGCTGTTGGCTGGGTCATGTGTCTTTATCAGGCTAAAGACCCCTTAGCAAGCTAGATTAGAGCAGAACTTCTGAATTTGATAAAGAATATCTACAAAAAATCTACAGCTAATATTATACTTAATGGTGAGAAAATCGAAGCTTTCCTACTAAGATCAGGAACAAGCCAAGATTGCCCCCTCTCACAACTCTTACTCAGTTTCATACTGGAAGTCCTAGCTAATGCAACAAGACAAGAAAAGGAAGTTCTAGAGATACAGATTGGGATGGAAGAAATAGAACCGTTTCAGTTCATAGATGACATAATTGATTATGTAGATAAATCTAAAATATTGACAACACCAAATGCTGGCAAGGATGTGGAGCAACGAGAATTCTCATTCACTGATGGTGAGAATGCAAAATGGTGCAGCCACTTTGAAACACAGTTTGGAAAGTTTCTTACAAAATGAAACATATTCTTTCCATAAGATCCAGCAATCATGCTCGTAGTTATTTACCAAAGAAATTGAGAACTTATGTCCACACAAAAACCTACTCATGGATGTTTATAGCAGTTTTATTCATAATCACCCAAACCTGGAAACAACCATGATGTCCTTCAGTAGATGAATGGGTAAACCCAGACAATGAAATATTATTCAGTGCTAAAAAGAAAAAGAGCTATCAAGCCATGAAAAGTCATGGAGGAAACTTAAATGCGTATTACAAAGTGAAAGAAGACAATCTGGAAAAGCTACATATTATATGATTTCACCTATATGAAATTCTAGAAAAGGCAAAACTAAGGAGACAGAAAAAGGTCAGTGGTTGTCAGGGGTTGGAAGGAGGAAGTGATGAATAGGCAGATCACGAAAGATATTTAGGGCAATGAGACTATTCTGTACGATGCTATAGTGGTGGATATATTCTATTATAAATTTGTCTGAATCCATAGAATGTGCAACACCGAAGAGTGAACCCTCATGTAACCTACAGACTTTGGGTGATAATGTTATGTCAATGGGGGTTCATCAGTTGTAACAAATATACCACTCTGGTGGGGGATGTTGACAGTGAAGGAGGTTATGCATAGGTGGGAACCCCAGGAAATATGGAAACTTTTTATTTTCTGCTCAATTTTGCAGTGAACCTAAAACTACTCTAAAAAATAAAGTCTATTAAAAAATGTTTAGTGAAATTTTCAAAGTCATGAATCTCATCATTGGGTGAAAAGTTAGTATTTACATTATTCCCTTGAAGTTTTATTTTCATTTATATTGTCATCACCATATATCTGATAATTTTCATATCTCAATATTTTTCCCATTTTTCACCATTCTGATGTGGAACATTTCAGACCTTACCCTGATAATTTCACTAACAGTAAAGAAGCCTGCAAATTGGTGAGGGCCACTTGTAGGAAATTATATATTCAGTCACTAATTGTTTCTTAAATTAATATAGCTATTGCATTCAGATAAAGAGTTCTCAATTCCCTGGAAAAAAACAAAATCGATTAACAAAAATTGTAATTATTATTTAAAAAAGTAAATCTCTAATTTTTACAGTTTTATTTTGTTCTACTTTCAAACACCCTAAGTTAACTAAGTTCTACTTGATGTCTGATCTAGATCCTGGTAATTAGTTAGATGTCTAGGCAAACATCTCAATGTTTCAGCCTTATACAGTTTACTAAATGGTTCCTAAATAGTCCCCAAAAGCTTAAAGAAGTCATGGCACTAACTGCCTAATTCACTCATGGAGAACCTCATACTGGGGGACCTCAAAGTCCGCTAAAGGCAGATTCAATATCATACCTTAAAATGACATGATCAAGCAAACTATGGAGTGATGTTTTTCCCAGTAGGCTGACAAACCAAGAATTACAAAGTTATAAAATTAAGAATTGTGGCCAGAATTTGCAACTGGAATTCACTGATGAGGATTGTCATTTTCTCTATAAAAATACACCTGCTTGAGTGTTGCATCTATTTTTAGGTATTCCATGGACAACTCCGAGATGAAGAATTGCATGCTCTACTGACTGAGCCAGCCAGTGCCCCAAGGGCAGAAAATTTCTTAAGAAATTTTTTATGAAGCATATAAAAAATGCTGAAACAGAAACTGCTCATTTTATATCTTTCCAAGCAGTTTCAATCTTATAAGGAGTAAGAAATCATAAACATGCAGGTTATTCACCAGTATATGTGCTGAATCAAATTTCTTTACTAAATATTACATGAAGTATAATTTGTATTGCGAATTTCATTAAATAGTTGTGAAATTTAACTGCTAGTACTTATCACAGTTCTGCTTTTGGTTTTCAGGCAAGAATTGTACAGTAAGAAAATTATGCATGTTTACTGTGACTTACATGTATTTTTAAAATGTTGTAAGTATCTCAAAATTTATTTTCTCTCCTATATAATCATAATGCCAGTATCTGCATTTTATTAAATGACACTCAATTTAAAATGAGGTCAATACTATCACCACCATTACAATCTGAAGTCATCAGGCAAAAATATTCCTTTGCTTTAATATAAAGCCTCCATTTACCTGTTATTGCTACTAAGCATTTGATATGAGATCTCTTCCACACTGCAAATATTAGGATCACAAAGGCAGAGCTGAGAGTTTTGATGGTCTTCAGAATTTATCTACTGTCATGAAAAAACAAACAAAAATCAGGAGTCCGCCAAGTCATGATTCAGAACAAAGTCCCAAATTACTGCCAAGGAACAGGTACTAACTCTCCCTACTTAGATCACCTGGATGCCTCTCTTTCATCTTCTGTGTGCAACCTATCAGTGAACCATGCTGGTCCTGTCCTGCGTTTTCAAATCCCTTTACTTCTTTCCATATCTGCTGTCATTATTTTAATCTAATGAACGGGCAGGTCCCAAAACATATGGCTTGTACAGTTGGCATTGTTTTTATAGACACTGTGATGAGTGGATTTGGTGCTTAGGTATTTGCTAAGAAGTTTCCATTTTGAAGGAAAAGGTAATATCTTTTCATTGGGGTTTTTGAATGTTTGTAAAGTATGGTATGGTGTAAAGAATATCAGATGTTTTCCATAGGGTATTAAAAAGTAATGAAATTGAAATGAATAGGAGCCCAGTCGTTCCCCCTTTTTCGTTGCTGATTGTAGGCAAGGCTCATGGCCTCCCTTAAAAATGGATATACTAGGACACACATTTGCTTTACAGGATTATTGTGAAAATCAAATAAAAATAGTGTGACACTGGAAACTCACTAATGTAAGCAACTATTTCCTGAGCACTCATTGCATGACATGCTTACCGCTCTCCTAGGTACTGAGCATACAGTGGTGAGGAAGGACGACTTCCCTGCCTTCGTGGACAGGGACCTTAGAGTAGAGGAGACCGAAAATAAATGAATACCAACAAAGACGCCACACATTTACACGCGTGCACGCACACACACTCACAGACACACCTTCACAGAGAAATACATAGGGCAATGTGTTCTGAAGTTCTACTGACTGAGGCAAAGGGAGTAGCCAGATGAAGGTCTGGAAAATTAGGTTCCAGGCAGATGAGCTCGGGGATGGGGCTGAGACTGAAAAGAAGCCAGGATGGCTGGAGCAGGGAGGACAGAGCAGAGAAAGGAATCAGGTGAGGCCGAGCAGGTGGGCAGGGGCCGAGTCACCTGTTGGAGGCCACCGCAAGAGCTTGAATTTTATTTTAATTGGAATAGGAAACCGTAGTGGTTGGGAGTCTTATGCAACTAAAAAAAAAAAAATTCCAGCCAATTGAAGAAAAGGAATTGACTGAAAAGCAGTTGGAAAACTCACAGGACCCCCAAGAAGCCCGATAAGTCAGGTTTGGAAAATGGGCAACTGCGTAGTGAGGCGGAAAGGTGGGCAGAAGAGGCAGGACCATCTCCCAGAACCAGTGTGGAGGCCCACGGCTGCTGCCGCCAGGGTGGACCCAGCAGGCCTGCCTCCACACCACCTGCAGCCCCAGACTGGTGTCCACTGGTGTCCTCTAGTGGATCCTGGTGGCCTGTGATGGAGGGAAACATAGAAAGAGGCTCCAAACGTAAGGCTACCAAAAATGTAGTGTCTGCACAAATGTACCCCAGGGGTGTTTTAAGCTTTGACTACAACTGCACTAGGCCAGGCACCACTCACTGACCACCGAGGTAATTATCCACTCAGTATTCCTCCTTCTGAACAAGAAAGGAAATAGCTTTGGGGGTTCTTGTTCATACCCACATCACAAATATCACACTGATGGTTACAACATTGTCTTATTCCAAGACTAAATGTTATGACATACTATAAAATATGAGATGTCAAGGGATTGAGGCATAACATTCAAGATAAAAGCATTTGCTTACCTATTGCAATGGTAATGTTTTCTGTTAAAGGAAGTCACTGTGAAGGAGCAAATTTTTCACCACTGAGAATCCTCCTCATGGGGGGTGTGACTCACATTTTTGGCAACCAATTCAAGTTCTTGAGAATATATATTTTAGTCAGATTCTTTCAAAATCCTAAGTCCTGAGCAAGGAAAAGAGAGAAAAAGCAAATGGGTTGGCTTGTCTTGTGTGCAGAAGGCATTTCAAAATGGCTGGCCAAGAGAGAAGACAGGAAGGAGCGTGCACACACGGGTTTGTCCAGGGAAGCTCACTGCCTCTCAGGAACAAGGATCAGCCATAATCCCAGGCTTCCAAAAGGAGGCAAACAGGGGGCGTCAGTGACAGGCCAGGTGAAGACAACTTTCACTGGCATCCGTCCAGGACGTCACCGTTGTGGGACAGGAAATAGCAGAATGTTCTTGGCAGTGCTGTAATCGTGCTTAGCGCCAGGAAGACAATTGAGACGTCCGTATCATTTCAACAATGGTGACCGGCGTGTTACATGTGGGTGGTATTTTTTTAAACCTCTAAACCTGAAGTTTCCAATCCTGGCTACACATTAGAATCACTTGGAAAACTTAAAAACAAACAAACAAAAACAACTCACACACACACTGAATTCAAAATCTCCACGGAAAGTCCTGGGCCTCAGCACCTGTATGAGCTCCCCAGGGGATTGCGGTGTGCAGCCAGGACTGGGACTCACTCCTCAAGCTTCATGCTTCTGACTTGGGAAGCATGAGCTTTGAAATGCAGGAGGCTGGGGAATTTCTGTGCAAGGTTACCAGGGTCTCTAATACCTCTTCTTCGTTATTCACACAGTTCCAAGTTCAAAGAACTTCTAAGACATAGTCCCAGATTTAATTTTTTTATTTTTTATTTTTTATTAACATATAATGTATTATTTGTTTCAGGGGTACAAGTCTGTGATTCATCAGTCTTACACAATTCACAACACAAACCATGGCACATACCCTCCCCAATGTCCTTCACCCAGCCACCCCATCCCTCCCACCCCCCACCACTCCAGCAACCCTCAATTTGTTTCCTGAGATTAAGAATTCCTCATATCAGTGAGATCATATGATACATGTCTTTCTCTGATTGACTTATTTTGCTCAGCATAATACCCTCCAGTTCCATCCATGTCGTTGCAAATGGCAAGATTTCATTCCTTTTGATGGCTGCATAATATTCCATTGTGTATATATATATATATATATATATATATATATATATATATATACCACATCTTCTTTATCCATTCATCTGTTGATGGACATCTTGGCTCTTTCCATAGTTTGGCTATTGTGGACATTGCTGCTATAAACATCGGGGTGCACATACCCTTTTGGATCACTACATTTGTATCTTTGGGGTAAATATCCAGTAGTGCAATTGCTGGGTCATTGGGCAGCTCTATTTTCAACTTTTTGAGGAACCTCCATACTGTTTTCCAGAGTGGCTGCACCAGCTTGCATTCCCACCAATAGTGTAGGAGGGTTCCCCTTTCTCTGCATCCTCCCCAACATCTGTTGTTTCCTGACTTGTTAATTTTAGCCATTCTGACTGGTGTCAAGTGGTATCTCATTGAGGTTTTGATTTGGATTTCCCTGATGCCGAGCGATATTGAACACTTTTTCATGTGTCTGTTGGCCGTTTGGATGTCTTCTTTGGAAAAATGTCTGTTCATGTCTTCTGCCCATTTCTTGATTGGATTCTTTGTTCTTTTGGTGTTGAGTTTGATGAGTTCTTTATAGATTTTGGATACTAGCCCTTTATCTGATATGTCATTTGCAAATATCTTCTCCCATTCTGTCGGTTGTCTTTTGGTTTTGTTGACTGTTTCCTTTGCTGTGCAAAAGCTTTTTATCTTGAAGTCCCAATAGTTCATTTTTGCCCTTGCTTCCCTTGTCTTTGGCGATGTTTCTAGAAAGAAGTTGCTGCGGCTGAAGTCAAAGAGGTTGCTGCCTGCATTCTCCTCAAGGATTTTAATAGATTCCTGTCTCACATTTAAGTCTTTCATCCATTTTGAGTCTGTTTTTGTGTGTGGTATAAGGAAATGGTCCAGTTTTATTCTTTTGCATGTGGTTGTCTAATTTTCCCAACAGCATTTGTTGAAGAGACTGTCTTTTTTCCATTGGATAGTCTTTCCCGCTTTGTCGAAGATTAGTTGACCATAGAGTTGAGGGTCCATTTCTGGTCTCTCTATTCTGTTCCATTGATCTATGTGTCTGTTTTTGTGCCAGTACCATACTGTCTTGATGATGACAGCTTTCTAATAGAGCTTGAAGTCCAGAATTGTGATGCCGCCAGTTTTGCTTTTCTTTTTCAACATTCCTCTGGCTATGCGGGGTCTTTTCTGGTTCTATACAAATCTTAGGATTATTTGTTCCATTTCTTTGAAAAAAGTTGATGGTATTTTGATAGGGATTGCATTAAATGTGCAGATTGCTCTAGGTAGCATAGACATTTTCACAATATTTGTTCTTCCAATCCATGAGCATGGAACATTTTTCCATTTCTTTGTGTCTTCCTCAATTTCTTTCATGAGTATTCTATAGTTTTCTGAGTACAGATCCTTTGCCTCTTTGGATAGATTTATTCCTAGGTATCTTATGGTTTTGGGTGCAATTGTAAATGGGATCGACTCCTTAATTTCTCTTTCTTCTGTCTTGTTGTTGGTGTATAGGAATGCCACTGATTTCTGTGCGTTGATTTTATATCCTGCCACTTGACTGAATTCCTGTATGAGTTCTAGCAGTTTTGGAGTGGAGTCTTTTGGGTTTTCCACATCAAGTATCATATCATCTGCAAAGAGTGAGAGTTTGACTTCCTCTTTGCTGATTCGGATGCCTTTAATTCCTTTTGTTGTCTGATTGCTGAGGCTAGGACTTCTAATACTATGTTGATAGGACTTCTAATACTATGTTGAATAGCAGTGGTGATAGTGGACATCCCTGCCACGTTCCTGACCTTAGGGGAAAGGCCGTCAGTTTTTCTCCATTGAGAATGATATTCGCTGTGGGTTTTTCATAGATGGCTTTTATGATATTGAGGTATATACCCTCTATCCCTACACTGTGAAGAGTTTTAATCAAGAAAGGATGCTGTAGGGGCGCCTGGGTGGCTCAGTCCTTAAGCGTCTGCCTTCAGCTCAGGTCATGATCCCAGGGTCCTGGGATCGAGCCCCGCATCGGGCTCCCTGCTCGGCAGGAGGCCTGCTTCTCCCTCTCCCACTCCCCCTGCTTGTGTTCCTGCTCTCGCTATCTCTCTCTCTGTCAAATAAATAAATAAAAATCTTAAAAAAAAAAAAAAAAAGAAAGGATGCTGTACTTTATCAGGTGCTTTTTCTGCATCTATTGAGAGGATCATATGGTTCTTGTTCTTTCTTTTATTAATGTATTGTATCACATGATTGATTTGTGGATGTTGAACCAACCTTGCAGCCCAGGGATAAATCCCACTTGGTCGTGGTGAATAATCTTTTTAATGTACTGTTGGATCTTATTAGCTAGTATTTTGGTGAGAATGTTTGCATCCATATTCATCAGGGATATTGGTCTGTAGTTCTCCTTTTTGATGGGGTCTTTGTTTAGTTTTGGGATCAAGTTAATGCTGGCCTCATAAAATGAGTTTGGAAGTTTTCCTTCCATTTCTATTTTTTGGAACAGTTTCAGAAGAATAGGTATTATTTCTTCTTTAAATGTTTGGTAGAATTCCCCTCTCAGATTCCCCTCCCCTCCCCTCCCCTCCCTTCCCCTCCACGTTGGTGGACAAGATAACTTGTCTTTGTTTTGTTGTTGTTGTTGTTCTTTACGGACTTAAATTTTAATTGCCTGTGCTTAAAAAGAAAAAAAGGTTAAGTCTTGAGCATTTATAATGATATATACGTCTTCATATCCATCATCCTTAGAATTTTAATATCCATCTGATTTGTAATTCCACATAATTTTATTCTCTGCTAAGGTATAAAGTATGTAGCTGTAAATTTATCATTTCTACTGAGATGTGGGTTGGGTGTGATTGGGTAGCAACTGGAACCCTACAGTGGACTACTTGTCATTCTTCAGGACAAAGGGAACTTCCTGTTTTGTACTCAGACACACACCCTGGGACTTACAGGGTGGCTGGGCCAGTCTAGGATGCCTCCAGTGGCTGGACCATCCCCACCTGCTTCTGACAACACAAGCTGCCACTCTGGACAAAGCCCATGCCCACTCTGGGTAAGCGGAGTGCTTTTGGGACCTGGACAGACACATGATCAGTGAGTTCTTGGGCTTTCCATAAGTTATAAACTCTCAAATCCTTAGTTTCCCAGCTAGAAGGAACAGAAAAGCCTCTCAGAGGGCAACACAGGCCACTCCTAGTGTTAGTAGTAAATATAGCTAAGGCTTCTAGTAAGTTCACCTCCAGGGAGTATGTTTTAGTAGGTTTGGGGTGGGGCTCAGGGAACTCCCTGGTTGACCTGATGCGTTTGGCCTGTGGGTCAGTCATTGAGAAACACTGGTCATGGGCAGGGCAGGAGCTTTCCACAGGAAGAGAGTCTAATTAAGAGAGCTGAATTCCTGATTGTAAAAAAGGTTATTTTTACAGAGTATGCTAGCTGTAGTGAGGCTTTCTCTCCCTCTTTTTATCTTCAACCCCTGTTTATCACCACCGCCTTCCATGGAAGCCTAGGAACCATATCTCCCAGAAACCCTGGCCTTCACGGTAAATCTAGGATTTACATTCTCCCACAACAGGCACTCGTGCATTATTTGAAAGGCAAAGGGACCCAGAAGCAGTGGGCTGATGTGTGGACCCTGGAACAGCCAAGGTGCTGCACAGCCACCTGGCTCCTTTGTGAGGCCCCCTCCTGCTGCTGCTAGGTGTCCAACCTCACCTTCAGTGGAGTGTTTCCTAATCAGGAAACAAATAGCAAATAGATTCCCAAGTCTCTGCCCCACAGCTGGCACGATGAATCTGGAAACAAATGTCTGTTTCCCCTGACTTTTGCTCTCTTAGAACTTCCATCAGCCTTTTTAGTATCTGATTCCATAAATTAAATCCCTTTCTGCTTAAAATATCTGGAATGGGGACGCCTGGGTGGCTCAGTTGGTTAAGCATCTGACGCTTGACTTCGGCTCAGGTCATGATCTCAGGGTTGTGAGATGGAGCCCCACATTGGACTCCATGCTCAGTGGGGAGTCTGCTTGAGATTCTCTCCCTCCTCCTCTCCCTCTGCCCCTCCCCACCCTGCTCATGTGTGCTTGAGCGCTCTCTCTCTAAAATAAATAAATAAATCTTTTAAAAAGTATCTGGGATAGTTTCTGTTTTTTCGATAGAACACTGACTGATGAAGTATTGGGTGGCAGAGGTGGCTCCAGGAAATGACCCTCAAAGGTGGGGATCTGGGATTCATTGTCCAAGCTAAGTGGCTTGGAAGGCAGTGACAGCCTCATTTCAGTGGTCATGGGTCCTCTGCACCTGCAGGGGATACTTTAGTCAGTATCCATGGGTGTCAGGAATGAAGGTGATGCTTTGAGTGCCAGTGGCCACTGTGAGAGACACAGTGATAGGAATGGTGATTACGAGGACTGCAGAGTGGAAGCATGGAATGTTTATAAAAAGAAAACTTCAGGGGCACCTGGGTGGCTCAGTCAGTTAAGCGACCGACTCTCAATTTCGGCTCAGGTCATGGTCTCGGGGTCATGGGATTGAGCCCTGGGTCAGGTTCTGTGCTCAGGGGGCAGTTTGCTTGACCTTTCTCTCTCTCCCTCTCCCCCCCCCTCTCTTTTTCTCACATAAATTAATAAAACTTCAAACTTCATGTTTAGGATTTATTGTGTTCAACTGAAGACACAGTCAGAAAACCAGAGATTTTCAATAACTGCTCTAAAAGAAACTTATTTTTTATGGCTGCAGGGCCAGTAAACTGCCCCCAAAAGGCCCAGAGGTCAAACCTATGGATTGCAGAATTACAACACACATTGAATCCACAGCCTTACCAGATAGTCTATAAATTTGGGGGACTTGATGGGAAAAGAGAGCTACCCCATACATTGTACTGAGGACGTTTAGGTGCATTTGGTTAGATGTGAGTGCTCTGAACCTCTCAGCCCCACTGATGATTTCTTGCCGGGAGAAGTAGCTTTCCTTATATGTCTGAGGAGACTCACCCTACCTTGCTTGAAGCCCTGAATAATCTCTTTTCAAGCTAATATATTTTAAGGGAATGTCGATTCTCCTTTGAGATTTAACCCATCTCCTCATTTTCTCCAGAGTGTAATCAAAGTCAGCAGCCCCCAGGGATCAGGTTCAAATGTGACCCAGGGACATAGAGAGATTTATTCACTGAGGGGACTACAAGATGGTGGTGGGAACCTGGTGGTGTAAATGCAGTGGCCACTGCCATTTATGATCTCCCAAGTCTTTCCAGAGAAGATCTCCAACACTCTCGTAAGCAGGTCTGCTTGACCTAGCATCATCAATGCCTCTGAACACCTGTAAACCAAGGTGTAAGAAGGTTCCAGGCCAAGGTGCATCCTGCCCCCACCCCCCAGGTGTCATGCCATAGTATAAGGGAATCCAATCCCTCTTGTGTGCCAGTCTTCCCCCTTCGTACTTGGAACACCTGCTTCATTTTTACTTCTTAGCCGCCACCCCCTGTTCATCATTGAATTAAAAATGAGTCAAGGGGCACTGAGCTAAGAGGCAGCTGGGAAGGAAGGGTGAGCTGCTTGCCCTGGTGTCAATCTCACTCTCCTTAGGCGACCCAGACTTCCTTTTGTATTTCCTCAAACCTAAAGATTTACCAGGTATGAGGCACACTATTATTCTATGTACCACTAACGGGGGAAAAACATTGCCAACTGTAATTGTAAGATGGCAGCAATTATAAGATACATCTTGATCCAGAGTGTTAAAATGAAAAAAGAAAAGAAATATGTCTTAGAATAGATGGAAAATAGTAAATCAAGCTCCTTGGATCTGGCTCCTCTCCTCAGAATTCCTTGTTTTGTTTTGTTTTAAAGTTGTATTTATTTAAATAATCTCTACTCCCAACGTGAGGCTCAAACTCACAACCCTGAGATCAAGAGTTGCACGCTCCACTGACTGAGCCAGCTAGGTACCCCCAGAATTCCTTGTTTCCCAGGAAGTTCCCTCTCTCTCATACATATCATCAAGCACATTCTTCTGGGTCACAAGATACGCCCAGACACAGCAGATTTCTGCTTCTACCAACTTGAAGCCCTGACTTCAAAGGATTTTTTAAAGATATGGGGAAACATCTATGGTCATGATAAGCTGGAAAAGTTTATAATATAGTATGCAAAATATATTATCAATGGTGTAAGAAAATGCTCAGGGAAAACCAGAGATAAATATTCTAAGAAAATGTTTATAGCATATTGACAAAGGGTTAATATTTTTTTTTAATTTTATTTTATTATGTTATGTTAGTCACCATTCAATACATCATTAGTTTTTGTTGTAGTGATGCACGATTCATTGTTTTCGTATAACACCCAGTGACAAAGGGCTAATAACTATGTGAAGAATTCATAAGAAAAAGATGAAAATTCTGATAGAAAAAGAAAACAAAAACTAAGTTCATCTATTCAATAAGCATTAATGAACATTTCCTGTGTTTCAGGCTCTGCATAGGCTGAGGGTGTTCAATAAACCAGAAAAAAAAAAAAATTGGTCCCAGTGAAGTCTATGGTCTTTTGAAGGAAGAAATGGTGACAAACAAATATAGAAGCGGACTCAGAGATATTACAGGTTCAGTTCCAGACCACTATAATAAAGCAAATATCACAGTAAATTGAGTCAACTGGTTTTTTTGTTTGTTTGTTTGTTTCCCAGTGCATACAAAAGTTATGTTTATAGTATACTGTAATCTGTTAAGTGTGCAATAGCATTATGTCTAAAAAACAATGTATGTACCTTAGTTTTAAAATACTGTATTGTTAAGAAATGCTAAGCATCATGGGAGCTTTCAGCAAGCCGATATCTTTCTGCTGGTGGAGGGTCCCACCTCCATGTCTCCACACTGACGGCTGCTGACCGACCAGGGTGGTGGTTGTTGAAGGCTGGGGTGGCTGTGGCAGTTCCTTGAGGTAAGAAAACAATGAAGTTTGCCACACCGATTGACTCTTCCTTTCATGAACGATTTCTCTGTAGCGTGTGATGCTGTTTGATAACATTTCACTCACAGTAGAGCTTCTTTCAAAATTGGGAGTCAGTCCTCTCAAACCCTGCTGCTGCTTTGTCAGCTAAGTTGATGTAAGATTCTAAATCCTTTGTGGTCAACAGTCTTCACAGCATCTCCACCAGGAGCAGATTCCATCTCAAGAAACCATTTTCTTTGCTCATCCACAAGAAGCAGCTCCTCATCCGTTCAAGTTGGATCATGAGATTGCAGCAATGTGGTCCCATCTTCAGGCTCCACTTCTAATTCCAGTTCTCTTGCTGTTTCCACCACCTCTGCAGTGACTGCCCCCACTGATGTCCTGAACCCGTCCAAGTCCTCCATGTGGGTGGGAACCAACCTCTCCCAAACGCCTGTTAACATGAATCGTTAACCACTCAAGAAATGAATAAATTTTTAGATAAACAAGCAAAACAAGGCTCACTGAGTAAACTGAGACTCTACTTGGGATTTAGCTCAATTGTTTATCATTTGTGCCAATAGTCACCTCACACTGGAGAGGTACCTGTGTATTGGAGAAAGAACAGTATTAGAGCACATGGAAGAAGCACAAAGTTAGAAATGAGAACGTGTTGGGGTGCCTTGGTAGCTCAGTTGGTTAAGCCTTTGGCTCCGGTCGTGATCCCAGGGTCCTGGGATGGAGCCCCGCCTCAGGCTCCCTGCTCCGCGGGAAGTCTGCTTCTCCCTCTGCCCCTCCCCATGCTCATGCTTTCTCTCTCTCTCAGATAAATAAATAAAAAACCTTTAAAGATAATTAAAAAAAGAAAAGAAAAGAACCTATTGCGTACGTTTGCAGGTGCCAGCTGAGTACCTCCATCTGAAGGACACTTCTTTCCCCTTTCCTCATGTGCCCACAGAATCTTAAATGACCACCCTCCTAACCTCTCCAATTCTATTTTAATTATTTATTACCACATCTGTCTTTCTGACTCAGTAACACAGAGTTAACTCACACTTATCCAGTGTTATTTCTTTTCTTTCTTTCTCTCAGACAGTAGGGTCTCTATTTTTTCCTTGCGTCCCAGGGCCCAGCTCGTGCCTGAGTTCTAACATTCAACAAACATTGGTTGAAGCTATGTACGTATGAATGAGTGAGTGAGGACAAATTGGCCCTATCTAAAACATTTAAGAACATATGGGGAAATAAATATAAAGCAAAGGTGGTTATTTTAAACACATCTTGAATTAGTCTTATACTAGGAACAAAGTAGAAAATCCCCCAAACCTGGTCCACATTCCAAATTTCATGTACACAGGACCTGTCATTGCTAAGGCCATGATGTCATCAGAATCTTAGAAATAAGTCTTCTAATGGGAATCTCCAGGGGGTTCCACTTTAGGTTTAAATTTACTACAAAAGATATGCTAGTTTCTTGGACAGTGCTTAAAAGGGTAGTTAAAGGGGACAAGCAGTAATTACAGATATTCAGTAACATTTGACTGTGTCTTGACTTCAGTCCAGCTTGGCTCCGGGTGGCCTGCCATGGAGTTAAGGCAAGGCTGGAACTCCCTGGCTGGGGAAGGCTCAGCCATGGAGGAGAAGCCGCCAGGTGCAGGGGCCCTGCTTCCCAAACAGGAAGTTCAGCCAATAATCTCCATTCCCAGGGTGGGTGGTGGGTCCCAGCAGGTCAGGGCTGAGTTTAGTGACAGGGCAGTGACAGGAAACGTGGAACCTGGCAGTTTTCAGATCCTTCGCCTGTGAATAAATACGATGCTGATGTCCCACACTTTCGCCCTCCAAATCCAGGTAATACAAACATGAGATTCGCAGTCATTTTGATTTTGCTCCCATTCTTCCTTCTTTCAACATCATTTGAAAGTTGACTTAAATAAACTTGAAAAATATATCTGCTTATGATCCCTATATAAAAATCATGATGTTCACTATGTGGGAATGAAAAGAAATTCAGCAATGAGTGAAGTGGGAAAAAGAAAGCAATGACGACGGTTAAATAACACCATGATTTCTGCGTTAGCTGTGGACTTCAGGTCCCACCTTCACCCCTTCTCACCTGGACAGAAGGACACACGCGGAAGGCTCGGGTGTGGCATCCAGCGGTCCATTCAGCGGTCAACTGCAGCTTCATCACTTACTGCTCGAGTAAATTTGGCCGATTACCTGCCCTCTTGAAACTGATTTTTCCCACCTATGTACTGGGACAATAAAACTCACGAGATTATTGGGAAGATAAAAAGGAGTGACAGGGTTTCACAGGAGCTGTCCCAGAGCATGTCTTCACTCGGGGGCTTTAAGCTCCAGCACCCAACCCTGCCACATACTGAAGGAGAAGATCCAAGCTGCACTTGCTGTTTGGACCTCTGCACAATTCCATCTTGGCTACTAGAGTTTGATGTTCGTTGTGTCATTTTCATCTCGCCTCAGGTTCTGACTGTGATACTTCACCTCTGTCTCGCGGTTTCAACCTTGGCTCTTGTTCACGATGACTTTGGCAGGTACGCATGTGACATTGCCCTCAGCCACTGTCTCCAACCCCTGCACAAGCAGGCAACAGGCATTTTCAGAAGAACTCAGTCAGTTGCTTCAGACTGCGGCATGGGCTGATGGCTGCTATCTTACAAACTGTTGTGGTTGTATCTGCACAATGACCCATCCTCCATCCAGTGCTGCCTATGCAAATTGCTCAGAATGTTCTCTGGATTGACTTTGCAGCCCAATGGTGCAGTGTGTTGTTTGGTTTTATGAACATCTCTATCTGGTGGTATTTTTTCCCTTTTTCTTTTGGATAAAAGGAAGCATCCTAAAGGGATTAAGAGCAGAGACTCTGGGGCATACTGCCTGGATTTGCCCATGGTTCAGTCACTTGCCGGCCGGGTGACCTTGGGGAAGTTGGTTAGCCTCTCTAAGCCTCAGCGCCCCAATCTGTAACAGAGGGGTAATCAATCCTACCAACCTTGTGAGATTGCCAAGAGGACTAAATTTAGTAACTTGATGTTGGTAAAGCACGTACAACAGTGCCTGCCACTTAGTGTGTGCTTGTAAGTGATATGTATTTGGCAGGAAGGTAGTGGGGGGTCCAGTTTTTATACTTGCGTTGAGAGCAGTTTTGTGAGCTATAGTTTTGGGAGCTTGGTTTTGATCTTTTATCGGCTTTAATATCATGATGTTGAATAGAAAGATCTGCTGATTTGTATGATGTCAGTCTGCCAAAATGGCAGGATTTGGGAGTTTCAGAAAGATTAACTGCAGAGTCAAAGCTCTGCATAGACAACATAAGACGCCCCTGCTCACAGTGGCACAAACCCAGCTCTGCACCCCTCCTCTGATCTCCCTGCTCATCATAGTTGTCCTGAAATAGTACAGTGACTGTGATGGTTTTCCTGCAGGGGGCGGTAGGGGATCTGGAGGAAAGCTCCCTTTTCCTGATTGAGTAAAGGTGATTGACCAGTGAGGAGCCTTGGCTGCTGGGACAGAAGCTTCAGGAAGTATGGAGGGGCTGCAGGATGCAGTGTGGGGGCTTGCCAGGCTGCTGGATGTGAGCGCACCCGTGTGCCTGACTGCCTGCACGGGATGGCCCTGGCTGCCTTAGCCAGCTACTCACCTCTCGGCAGCCCTCCCGCCACAGGTGATGGCCTGCTATATACTTTCAATAAATCAGGAAGTTTACAAGTATTTCAGTCTCTCATGTGATTTGTCACTCTGACTACTCACAGACTAGCCCATTAATGGCCATTACTATACCCAAGTGTAATCTGAGGTCTGGTTGGTCTCTCATACTTGGGCCTCATTACTTTTGTCAGCTTTCTCTTAACAAGGACACTTTCTTCAGGAAACTGGTTAAAATGTATCCTCCTCATTCTGTACCTTTACAGGTCTGTAGCCACTAGATCTGGGGTCTTTTACTTGTTTGCTTTTTGTACCATGTAACCATGTCTTTATGTTCTAAATCAAATTCGACACATCACATTTTATAACTTCTAAATCATATTAAAGCATCACATTTCTTTATTTTCTAGTTAAAAATATATCTTGAGAAATGTCCAGGATTGTATTCAGAGAGAAATTTAGAGTCTTACTTGCGTTTGTTAGTAAGCATTTTGCTATACTTACCAAATTAGCAACAGAAGGAAGATTTCTTATTAATTTCATAAAGTACCACTTTCAGAAACATACAAAAGCATCATACTTAATGCTAAAACGGTACAAAATTTTCATTAAAGTCAGAAACAAGATGAATATACTTATTATAATTTCTTTATAGTACATTTTACTGGAAGTTCTAGCTAGTGCAATAAAATAAGAAAAATAAATGAGGTATGCATATTGGAACAGAAGAGCCAAATTGTAATTATTTGCCAATGATATGATGATCTACATAGAACATTTAAGAAAGTTGACTGATAAGATACTAATACTTGTAAGAGAGCTCAGCAAGATAAGCAGCTTGATAGAAAAACAAAAGATGTTGATAAACACTTTGCAAAAAAAGATGTAAACGCACGAAAAGATGCTTTACATCATTAGTCATCAGGAAAAGGCAAATAAAAATAACAACACACATTAGAATGGCTAGAATTGAAAAGACAATACCAAGTAATGGCAATGATGTGGAGCAACTGTAATTTTACTACATGGCTGGGGTGGGGATGTAAAATGGTCCAACCACTTTGGAAGGCACTTCGGTGGTTTCTTACCAAGTTTGTTTATCAGAATTCCACTGCTAAGTATGTGCCCAAAAGGAATGAAAACATATGTCCCCACAAAGACTTGTGCACAGATGTTCACAACTCAAAATTAGAAAGACCCCAAGTATTTATTAACAGGTGAGTGGATAAACAAATTGTGGTATATTTATATAATGAAATATACTCAGATACACACAACATAGATGAAATATTTTGCAGAATTGAAAAAAAAACAGAAACAAAAGACTACATAGCATTTGATTTTATTTATAAGAAGTTCTTTTTTAAAAAGGCATTACTAATCTCCAGTGACAGAAAGGAGATCAGTGGTTGCCTGGGATTGAGACTATGGAGAGGTTTCAGCAAAAGGGGGTAATAAGGAACTTTTTGGTGTGATGGAAATGTTTCTTATTTTAATTGAACTGTACACTTAAAGGAGTGCATTTTGTTGTATGTAAATTATATCTCAGTGAAGTTGAATTTTTATTTTTACTTATTTATTTTTTAAGTAGGCTCCATGCCCAATGTGGGGCTTGAACTCATGACTCTGAGATCAAGAGTCACATCATCTACTGACTCTGCCAGCCAGTCACTCCTGAAGTTGTTGGTTTTTTGTTTTTTGTTTTTTGTTTTTAAGTAGGCTCCATGCCCAGGGTGGAGCCCAACTCGAGACCTGAACTCACCACTCTAAAATCAAGACCTAAGCTGAGATCAAGAGCCAGATGCTCAACTGACTGAGCCCCCCAGGCACCCCTGAAGTTGATTTTTTAAAGTGTTAGCCTTTTGGGGAGCCTGGGTGGCTCAGATGGTTAAGCGTCTGCCTCCGGCTCAGGTCATGATCCCAGGGTCCTGGGATCGAGTCCCACATCGGGCTCCCTGCTAGGCGGGGAGCCTGCTTCTCCCTCTGCCTCTGCCTCTCTCTCTCTGACTTTCATGAATAAATAAATTAAAAAATAATAATAATAAAATAAAGTGTTAGCCTTTTATTTTGGATTATAATGTCCTTTGCTTCTTTTTTCTTTGCTTTTTCTTTTACTTTGTTTTTACTTGTTGAATAAGACAAATTCTTTAAGGATGTTCATTGAATTGTAAGAAAGCTCAGATTGATCCTTATTGATCTACCTAACTTAGGGACCTCCTTCCTGATTCTGCCCTGTTTTCTTTTCAGCTACTTCTAGCCCTGAGTCTTGATTTCATCCTTTGTGTCAAGCACCCTATTGCTTCTGGACTAGATGTTGGTGTTTGCTCTTTCTGGGTCAACTCAGCACTCCCTTAACAAATGTATACTCTTTAGGCTTTTCTCTGTTTGGCCTAGGAGGGTAGGATAACTTGCTCTCATCTGCACAGTAACCCAGCCCTGTTCCAGTTTGCTGACCCCAACAAGGCTTAACCAGTGGTCCTATAAGGATGTCTACCAAGTAGGGTGTGTACTCTTCTTGGTGCGGCAGGAGGAAGGGAGTCGGCCAAGGAGGGCTTCACAGTATGAGAAATGGTTTAAACATTGTACTTGAAAGGGATTTGTTATATTTCTACTATATGTCAGACTCAGTCCTTTGTGCTCGTTACCCCACTTCATACTAACATGCCTGATAGCTGGTTAAAGATGGAGACAGATTCTGAATCTGTTCGTTTCTTTGCACTCCACTACACAGAATCTCAACTTCCAGAGTTACTGCTCTTACCCACATTCTTTCCACAGAGGACCAGGGTAAACAGTGAGGACTGACAATCCCAACCTCCTGGTGCCCCTATGTTCGGGATGTCAGTGGGCGAGGTCAGAGAGGGTGAAATAGGAAGCATCTTTGTTGCAGGGCTGTTGGTGACTCTTGTTTGAAGTGGTTTGAGTCACGGAAGGCAGGCAAATAGCACGGACTTACATAGAAGCCTGAACAAGTGATTGAGGCCCGAGGGAAAGAGGTCCAATGGATCTCTGAATTAATTAAATCATAACATTTTAGAGCAGGAAGGGATCTTAAGAGATCACATAGTCCCACCACTCCATTTTATAGATGAATCAATGTGGCCTAAGGAATTTAAAAGATTTCCCCAAAGTCTTACTGGTTGTTAATTGATTTGGAATAAGAATTCTAGTCTCTTTGCCATGAGTTGAATAATTATTGCCATCAGGAGAGGCTGCTGATTTGTGTTCACTTTTATCCTTAGCTTCTTGACCATTTTTTTTTTTAAGATTTTATTTATTTATTTATTTGACACAGAGAGAGAGAGATCACAAGTGGGGGCAGGGCAGAGGGAGAGGGAGAAGCAGGCTCCCGGCCGAGCAGGGAGCCCAATGTGGGGCTCGATCCCAGGATGCTGGGATCATGACCCGAGCCAAAGGCAGACGCTTAACCGACTGAGCCACCCAAGTGCCCCATTCTTGACCGGTTTTAACTGACACATGTGTCTGATCTGACTTGACTACAAGCTGACCTCCCCAACTCCTTTTTAAAGAAATTGTCAAGGAAATATGCTTCTGTACAATACTTTATGTCTTATCCAAATTCTACTTAGCTAATAAAAGAAATTGGGAAGAAATGCATGAAAAGCAATACAACAAATTTAATATAGCCAGTCTCCCCAGAGAAAAGCATTTCCTACTATTGAAGCATAGCATAAAACAATACAGTCTCTGAAATGTAGGAAATCAATGTGTCACCCACTCAAGAAAGGACACATATGTACAACTTCATCTGGTTCTTCTTATCCTTTCAGAACATTATTCCCCCTCACCTCTAAGCTCTACCTTTTAAGTCTGGGACATCAAAACTGTTATTCATTTATACTAAGAATCACTGGAATATTTTGGTAGGTTGGCAAACCGTCCTACATCTCCTTCAACTGGGCTCGATGTGCATGCATCTGGTGACACTAATTGAGGACAACTCTATAAGGTGAAAGTCTTGAAAAACTAAAAGAAAATTTTATTTTAAAATCAAAGCTGATGAAATAGTAAATTTCACTCAAATTCTTTATTTTGAATTTCTATGCTGCATTTGAGTGCTTAAAAAAACCATGAAGTTTGAGCTGTGTGGCTGACTCAGTTGGTAGAGCATTCAACTCTTGATCTCAGAGTTGTAAGTTTGAGCCCCGTGTTGGGTGTGGAGATTATTTAAAAATAAAATCTGATGGGTGCCTGGGTGGCCCATCTGGTTAAGCGCCCAATTCTTGGTATCCACTCCGGTCATGATCTCGGATCCTTGTGTTGGGCTCCGTGCTCTGTGAAGAGTCTGCTTGGGATTCTCTTTCTCCCTCTTCCTTTGCACCCTCCTCACTTGCGCACTCTCACTCCCCCTAAAATAAAATAAATACAGGGCGCCTGGGTGGCTCAGTTGGTTAAGCAACTACCTTCGGCTCAGGTCATGATCCCGGGGTCCTGGGATTGAGCCTCATATCAGGCTCCTTGCTCGGCGGGGAGTCTAATTCCCCCTCTCCGTCTGCCCGCTACTCTGTCTGCTTGTGCTCTCTCTCTCTCTCAATCTGTCAAATGAAAAAAATTAAAAAATAATAAAAATTAAAAAATAAAATAAATACATCTTTACAAAAATAAAATCTGGAAAAAAATACAAAATTTGAGATTTCATATAAACACCTGAGTGATACCAATCATAATGAGTGAAGCTAATATGTGTCTGAACTCCTGTCACTGAGTGAACAATTGAGGAGTGCATCATGATGGTGACTGGATTGTATTGGTCATCTATTCCTGAAACTTCAAACAACCCTGGATATGTAAATCAAGGGTGTGAAACATTGGAAGAACTACTAATAGTTCATTTATGATTATTAATTAGTTCACAGGGGATCAAAAATTAAAAATGAGGTATCTGGTTTTTTTTTAATTGTGGTAAAAAAAAACCACATAGAACTTATTATCTTAACCATTTTTAAAAAGATTTTATTTATTTCTTTGAGAGAAAGAGAAAAAGAGAGAGCATGAGTGAGGAGAGGGGCAGATGGAGAAACAGACTCCCCGTGGAGCAGAGAGTCCGATGCAGGGCTCGATCCCAGGACCCCGAGTTCATGACCTGAGCCGAAGGCAGATGCTTAACCGATTGAGAGGCTTAACCGACTGAGCCGATTGAGGCAGACACTTAGCCAAATGAGTACCATTGTGCTAAGATTATTTGCAAGATGAAGTGTACAGTTCAATAGTGTTAAGTACATTGTTGTACTACAGATCTCCAGAAATTTTTCATCTTGCAATGGTTTGGTGTAGTCCACTTTTGTTGCTTTTGCTTTTGGTGTCAGATTCAAAAAATCATTGCCAAGATTTGTGTCAAGGAGCTTACTGTCTATGTTTTCTTTTAGAAGTTCTTTTTTTTTCTTTCTTTCTTTTAGAAGTTCTATGGCTTCAAGTCTTCTGTTCCGTGATCCATTTTTTTCTTTTTTCCTTTTTCTTTTTAAATTTAATCTCTACACTCAACGTGAGCCTCGAACTCACAACCCTGAGAACAAGAGTCACATGCTCCACCGACTGAGTCAGCCAGGCATCCCAAGTCTTTAATCCATTTTGAGTTGATTTTTGTGTATGGTGTAAGAAAGTGATCCAGTTTCATTCTTTTGCATGTGTCTGTACAGTTTTCCCAGCACCGTTTATTGAAAAGACTACCCTTTCCCCATTGTATATTCTTGCCTCTTTTGTTGAAGATTAACTGACCATATATGCATGAGTTTATTTCTGGGATCTCTATTCTGTTCTATTGGTCTATGTGTCTGTTTTTATGCCAATACCATACTGTTTTGGTACTATAGCTTCCTATATATAGTAACCACAGTAATAGAATTCAAAATCAGGGATCATGTTGCCTTCAGTTTTGTTCTTCTTTCTCAAGATTCAGGGTCTTTTATGGTTCTATACAAATTTTAGGATTCTTTGTTCTATTTCTGTGAAAAATACTGTTGGTATTTTGATAGGGATTGCATTAAATTTGTACATCGCTTTGGACAGTGTGGACATTTTAACAATATTGATTCTTCCAATCCATGAGTATGGACTATCTTTCCATTTATTTGTGTCTTCTTCATTTCTTTCCTTAATGTCTTATAGGTTTCAGTATATAGATCTTCCACCTCCTTGGTTAAATTTATTCCTAGGTATTTTATTCTTTTTGATGCAATTGAAAATAGGATTGTTTTCTTAATTTCTCTTTCTGTTAGTTTATTATTAGTGTATAGAAATGCAACACATTTTTGTGTATTGACTTTGTATCTTTCAACTTTACTGAATTTATTAATTCTAACAGTTTTTTGGTGGAGTCTTTAGGGTTTTCTGTATGTAATATGTCATCTGCAATTATTGACAGTTTTACTTCTTCCTTTCCAATTTAGATGCCTTTTATTTCCCTTTCTGGGGAAATATGGATGGAACTTCCATTACTATGTGGAATAAAAGTGGAGAGAGTATACCCTTGTTTTTTCCTGATCTTAGAGGAAAACCTTTTAGTTTTTCACAGTTGAGTATGATGCTAGCTGGGCTTGTCATATATGGCCTTTATTATGTTGAGGTACATTTCCTCTTTACCTGCTTTGTTGATAATTTTTAATATATATATGTATATATGTTGAATTTTGTCAAATGAATTTTGTCACGTGATTTTTGTCTTTCACTTTGATACCATGGTGTGTCACATTGACTGACCGTGGATGTTGAGCCAAACTTGCAAATCCCTGCAGTAAATCCCACTTGATGATCGTGTGTGATCCTTTTCATGTATTGCTGAATTTGGTTTGCAAATACTTTGTTGAGGATATTTGCGTCTGCGGTCATCAGGGATAATGGCCTGAAATTTTCTTTTCCTGTGGCATCCTTGTCTGGTTTTAGTATCAAGGTAATGTTGGCATCATGAAATGACTTTTGGAGAGTTTCCTTCTCTTCTATTTTTGGAAAGAGTTTAAGAAAGATTGGTATTAATTTTCTTTGAATGTCTGGTAGAATTCACCAGTGAAGCCATCTGGTCCTGGACTTTGTTTGTTTGTTGATTACTAATTCAATCTCCTTACTAGTAATCTATCTATTCAGATTTTCTATTTCATCCTGGATCAATCTTGGTAGGGTATATGTTTCTCGGAATTTATCCATTTTTTCTAGGTTGCCCAATTTGTTGGTGTCTAATTGTTCATAGTAGCCTCTTATAATCCTTTGTATTTCTGTGGTATCAGTTGTAACTTTTCTTTCATATCTGATTTTATTTCAGTCTTCTCTCTTTTTTTCTTGGTGAGCCCAGTTAATGGTTTTCAATTTTGTTTACCTTTTTGAAGAACCAACTCTTACTTTCATTACCTCTTCCATTGTCTTTTTTAGTCTCTATTTCACTTATTTCTGCACTAATCTTTGTTATTTCCTTTCTTCTACTAAACTTGAGCTTCATTTATTCTTCTTTTTCTAGTTCCTTGAAGTGTAAAATTAGATTGTTTATTTGAGACTTTTCTTGTTTCTTGAAGTAGGCATTTATTGCTATGAACTTCCCTCTTAGAATTTTTGCTGCATCATAAATTTTCATTATGTTATAATTCCATTATTGTTTGTTTCAAGGTATTTTTTTATTTCTCTTTTGACTTCTTTGACCCAGTAATTGTTCAGTACCGTATTTTTTTTAAGATTTTATTTATTTATTTGTCAGAGAAAGAGACCGCGAGAGAGGGAACACAAGCAGGGGGAGTGGGAGAGGGAGAAGCAGGCTTCCTGCTGAGCAGGGAGCCCGATGTGGGATTTGTTCCCAGGACCTTGGGATCATGACCTGAGCCGAAGGCAGACGCTTAACGACTGAGCCACTCAGGCACCCCCAGTACCATATTTTTTAGTCTCCACATTCCTCTGAATTTTCCAGTTTTCTTCATTAATTGTTTTATAGTTTCATACCATTGTGGTTGGAAAACAAGTTTGATATGATTGCAATTCTCTTAAATTAATTAAGACTTGTTTTGTGGCCTACCATATGATCTATCTTGGAAAATGTTCCATATGTGCTGGAAAAGAATATGTGAAGAATTTGATAGAATATCCTATATATATCTATTAAGTCCATTTGATCTAATGTGTTAAGGCCAATGTTTTCTTATTGATTTTCTGTCTGGATGATTTATCCATTGATGTAAGTGGAGTGTTAAAGTCCCCTCTATTATTGTATTGCTGTTGATTTCTCCCTTTAGGTCTGTTAATATTTGTTTTATATATTAGATTCTTCTATGTTGGGTGCATAAGTATTTACAAATGTTATATTCTCTTATTGGGTTGACCTCCTTATCATTATGTAATGCTCTTCTTTGTCTTATTGCAGTCTTTGTTTTAAAGTCAGTTTTGTCTGTTATGATTATAGCTACCCAGCTTTCTTTTGGTTTCCATTTGCATGGGATATTTGTCTCCATCCCTTCACTTTCAGTCTACATGTGTCCTTACATCTAAAGTGAGTCTTTTTGTAGACAGCATATAAATGGGTCTTGTTTTTTTTTTTTTCTTTTTCCATCCAGCCACTCTATGTATTTTGATTGAAGATGTTAGTCCATTTACATAGAATTTTTTGATTGGTATGTATTTCTTACCATTTTGTTAATCGTTTTCTGGCTGTTTTTGTAGTTCCTTTTTGTTCTTCTTTTGCTTTCTTTCTTTGTGGTTCAATGACTATCTCTTTTTTTAAGATTTTATTTATTTATTTGACACAGAGAGAGAGCACAAGCAGGCAGAGCGGCAGGCAGAGGGAGAGGGAGAAGCAGGCTTCCCACTGAGCAGATGCGGGGCTCGATCCCAGGACCCTGGGATCATGATCTGAGCCAAAGGCAGACGCTTAATCGACTGAGCCACCCAGGTGACCCTCAGTGACTTTCTTTAGTGGTGTGTTTAGATTCCTTTCTCTTTATCTTCTGTGTACTTACTATATGTTTTTGCCCTGTGGTTACCATGAGGCTTATATAAGAACTCATATCTATAATAACCTATTTTAAGTTGATAACAACTTAAATTTGATCATATTCTAAAGCTCAACATTTTTACTCTCCATCCCTCCCCATGTTTTATGTTTTTAATGTCAGATTTTACATCTTCTTATCTTGTGTATCTCTTAACTAGTTATTATAATCATAGTTGTTTGTACTATTTCATTTTTTTGACCTTCATACTAGCTTTATAAGTGATCAGTACACTACTTTACTATATATTTACCTGTCTAATGAGATCTATTCTGTCCTACTTGTTACTGATTATCATCCTTTCCTTTCAGCTTAAAGAATTCCCTTTAATATTTCTTATAAGGCTGATTTAGTGGTGAACTCCTTTACCTTTTGCTTGTCTGTAAAATTATTTCTCTCTCCTTCAATTCTGAATGATAAGTTTGCTAGGTAGACTAGGTTGGAAGTTTTTTTGTTTGGAAGTTTTTTCTTTCAGCACTTTGACTATTTTACACCACTCCCCTCTTCATGGTTTCTGCTGGAAAATCTGCTGATAATCTTATGGGGCTTCCCTTGCATGCAACAATTTGTTTTTTTTCTCTTGCTGCTTTTAGGATTCTCTTTTTCTAATTTTTTTTTAATTTTATTATGTTATGTTAATCACCATACATTACATCATTAGTTTTTGATGTAGTGTTCCATGATTCATTGTTTGTGTATAACACCCAGTGCTCCATTCAGTACATGCCCTCTTTAATACCCATCACCAGGCTAACCCATCCCCCCCAACCCCCTCCCCTCTAGAACCCTCAGTTTGTTTCTCAGAGTCCATAGTCTCTCATGGTTCGTCCCCCCCTCCGATTTCCCCCCTTTCATTTCTCCCTTCCTACTACCTTCTTTTTTTTTTTTTTTTTAACATACAAAGTATTATTTGTTTCAGAGGTACAGGTCTGTGATTCAACAGTCTTACACAATTCACAGCGCTCACCATAGCACATACCCTCCCCAATGTCTATCACCCAGCCACCCCATCCCTCCCACCCCCCACCACTCCAGCAACCCTCAGTTTGTTTCCTGAGATTAAGAATTCCTCATATCAGTGAGGTCATATGATACATGTCTTTCTCTGATTGACTTATTTCACTTAGCATAATACCCTCCAGTTCCATCCACGTCATTGCAAATGGCAAGATTTCATTCCTTTTTTTTTTTTTTAAGATTTCATTCCTTTTGATGGCTGCATAATATTCCATTGTATATATATACCACATCTTCTTTTTTTTTTTTTTAAAGATTTTATTTATTTATTTGAGAGAGAGAGAATGAGAGACAGAGAGCATGAGAGGGAGGAGGGTCAGAGGGAGAAGCAGACTCCCTGCCGAGCAGGGAGCCCGATGCGGGACTCGATCCCGGGACTCCAGGATCATGACCTGAGCCGAAGGCAGTTGCTTAACCAACTGAGCCACCCAGGCGCCCTATACCACATCTTCTTTATCCATTCATCTGTTGATGGACATCTTGGCTCTTTCCATAGTTTGGCTATTGTGGACATTGCTGCTATAAACATCGGGGTGCACGTACCCCTTTAGATCACTACATTTGTATCTTTGAGGTAAATACCCTTTTTCTAATTTTTGACATTTTAATTATAATGTGTCTTGGTGTGGGTCTCTTTGGATTCTTTTGTTGTATTCTTCAGGCTTCCTCATTCTGGATGTCTGTTTCCTCCCCTAGGTTAGGGAAGTTTTCAGCTACTATTTCTTCAGATAAGATTTCTTCCCACTTTTCTACCTCTTCTTCTTTTGGGAGCCCTGTAATACAAATGTAGTCTGTTTGATGTTGTCCCATAAGTTCCTTGAGCTATCTTCACTTTTTTTTCATCCTTTTTTCTATTTGCTACTCTGATCAGGTGAGTTTCACTGCCTTGTCTTTGAGTTCACTGATCTTTCTTCTGCTTCATCTAGTCTGCTGTTGAACCCCTCTAGTGTACTTTTCATTTCAGTTATTGTGTTCTTCAGCTCTGTGACTTCTCTTTGGCACTTTCTTATATATTTTCATCTCTTTGTTGCAGTTCTCACTGTTTTCATCCATTATTCTCCCTAGTTTGGTGAGCATCTTTATGACCATAACTCTGAAGTCTTCATCAGGTAAATTATCTCTGTTCCATTAAGGTTTTTTTTCCTCCTTAAGTTTTATCTTGTTTTTTCATTTGGCACATATTCCTCTATTTTTTCATTTTGCTTGACTGTCTATTGATTTTTATGCGGTTGAGACTTCTCTCCCAGTCTTGAAGGAGTACCCTTGTGTGTAGGAGATAAACCTTGTGTTCAACCCTGCCCCAGCTCTTGGTTGTCTCTCAAACCTTTGTGTTTGTCCAAGCAGTCTATTATATTTTTAGTAGCTCCCTATAGTTACATATGTGCCCAGACTTGTCAATATCCCAAAGGGGAAGATCTCAGCACCTAGATTCAGGCTGATTGGAAGCCAGACCCTCAGTCATCAGCTTTTAAATGTGTACAAATACATACAGTCCTGTAGTTAACACAATCATAAGCCCCACTGGCCACCAGAGCCAGAAGATATAGAGGTTTCCTCTGGGTGGCAATTACAAAATTGGGGCTCCAGGTGAAAGTATAATCTCTTTTGTGAGAGACACCAGAAAGCTGGAGCAAGGCAGAAGAAAAGTACCAAGATGGTGTCTAGAGCCTATGTTCCTTTAGAGCAGCTCTGTAGGCCATTAGACATATGCTAAGTCTGAAGCCTGCCCCTCAGGCTTTTCTGTTTTTGTTGCTGTTTTGTTTTTTTAATAGTGGCCATCTGAATGGATGTGAAGTGATATCTTATTGTGGTTTTGGTTTGCATTTCCCTAATGATTATCTATGTTGAGCATCTTTTCGTGTGCTTTTTGATCAGGCATCTGGTTTTAAACTATCATAGAGTGTCAAATTGTAGCTGTTTTCAGCAATCTGCATGTCATTTATATGACTACATAACAAAAACATCCCATAAAACAAATAATCTGAAGACCAAAGAGCTTTTTAAGGTGACTCAGAAGTTAAGCACATGTCACTTCAGCTGGGTTCTATTGGTTTGGAGATCTTCATTGTGTGCCCAAAGCACACAGCACTTCTAACTCAGTCAATGTTTAAGTAAGCTGATGAATACTCACTGGGGAGGTTATAAAGACCTCTTAAAAGAGAAGGGATGTTTTATCACATATAGTAAACTCCATGTCTACATGATCTAGATGGTTTCACTGGTGCATTCTTCCATCCATTTAAGGAAGAAATAAGGCCAACTCTACACAATTTTTTCCGGCAAACAGAACACTTCCCAACTCATATTATGAGGCTGGCATTGTTCTAACTATAGCCAGACTATATATATAAATACACGTTTTATATATATGTATTTATTTCTATGTATACATTTTATGCACATATATGTATGAAATTCTATAGGCATCCTCCTTCTTTTTACACTTCTTAGTTATCCATTACAAGCCAAGGGAAAAAATGGTCTTTTAATGCATTTCATATCTTTTACCTTGATGGCTGGAGGGGCCGAGGATGGAAGCATAGCGTTAGTAAGGTAGGCTGCTCTTGGGTGTGACCCATACAAATTGCACCCCACCCTCAGAACCCTAGCCTTTTGAACTGGTTGGCCACCATCTGAAAAAGGAAAAAATTCCATAAGCCAAAATGAATTGAAAAGTTGACCTGCCTTAAAGGTGGCCTATGAAGGATAAAAACTTACCATTGGAGGTTCTTCTGATAAACAAAGTAAACAAAACCGTGGGATAGATCCATTAGAAGACATTTGTGAGACCCTCAGACTCTGAGAATTGATGCTTTGATGAATTAGAAGGGCAGGGAAAGATTGTAGGGTTAGTTTCCACTTGAGCACGGGTTTGTTTACCCAAGTATCTGAAGTCAGAGTCAACACATCTAACGGTATTGGCTGTGTGCAGTGTTTCTTTGAATTTGAAGGGTGGGCTGCACTATCTCTAAAAGTGGGTTTTTCTTTACAGAGTGGAGCAGTGATCTCATCCTTGAGTCCCACACAAGCCCAGTAGGTAGCACTCCAGGCAAGAATGGGATTCCTAGGATGCTTTCCCAGATCAGGAGGAGTGAAAGGGCTGTCCACAGATACGGAGTTTCCTTGGGATCACATTATAGTTCTTGGTTTTTCTGTTTTCCAGCTGCAGTGTTAGCTTTTTGATGGTAGGGGCATTGTTTTATTCAGCATTGTACTTCTTCCTACCTGACCCATTGCCTGGCACCCAGTTGGTGCCTAGTAAATAGAGCGTGCCTAGTTGGGGCCCTTAAGAAACCTCTCAGTCCCCTGAGGCCTTCATCGTAGAAGGGACATACCCCTGCAAGTCCTACATGGAGGTGGGCATCTGTGCTTTTCTCCTGAGCCTCCTGAGGCCCATTCACCATTCATTACTAAATAATTATTTGTCTCTTGAGTTTAACAGGGAGGCCCAAACTTGAGCAGTTTTCCACAATGCCTCCCCTAATGTGGCTCAGCAAATCCACAGACACTTAGAAGGGCAACCTGGCTCATCCCAACCCTGTGGTCCCCATTTGATTGATTCTGGCCTCCATCTCAGTTCTGTTCCCTGGTTTCCCTGAGCCCTCAGTGGGGAACTCATCCCCTGGACTGTTTAGTAAAAGTCCAGGCTTTGAACTGAGGGCCCAGGACTTTGGGAACAGAAGAGATTAGAATTATTTAAGGGTAGCATATCAGTAAAAAGCAGGGACTTCTATTTAACGTTCTAAACGAGTTTATTAACACCTACTATTTCTTAGTACACAGGTTAGATTGCTCTAATGAAAAGATTTAAAAAAACAAAGCCCTAAATAATATAGAAGTTTCTTTCTTTTTCACATAATAGTACAGATGTAGTGGTCCAGGCTTGTGGGACAGCTCTGCCATCTATCTTTGGTGAAGGTTCTGGTTGTTGATGTTTACCTACTAAAGAAAAGGAGAAAAGAGATATGGGAAGCCCTCCTCTGAAGTTTTTTTTAAAGATATTGTACATGATCCCTCCAATCACGATCCAGTATGAGAACCTAACACAGAGCCACAATGAGCCACAGGCAAGTCTCAGGCTGCACATCCAGAGCCTTGCTAAAATCCATGCCCTAGAGCGTGACCATCCCATCCTCTCTCCTTCACACCAAGACACCTGCTTCCCCGGTAAAACAAAATATTTGCACTTGTCCCTAAAGGTGACATTTTGCCTTCTGCCTCTGAACTGTTGTACTTGCTCTTTCTGCTGGAAAACTCTCCCTTCCCTTCCAAAGCCAACCCCTACTAATCCCTCTAGGTGGGAAGGCTGCTGAAGTAGCAAACCTGAGAGATTTGGAGCCAGCACTGTACAAGGTGCTCCTTATATCCTGAAAAGCACTGTGTCTCTCCACCCACTTCTCATGCCACAGCCCTGGGACTCATTCTGCCTCACCCCTACATCTGACCCATCACCAAGCTCAATAAGTTCTATGTCCCAAAGAGCTCTCAAATCCCAGCTGGTTTCTCTCCACCTCCACTGCCACTATTGGAGCCTCCAAACTGGGCTGTGTTTGAGAGTGAAAGGCACCCCAATAGATGGCAAGAGAGGACAACAGTCATAAACTTGGGGAGGTTCTAGGCAAACCAGGGCCTGGGTAACAAGGCTCTAGGGTCACTCTAGTTTCGAGCCTGGTTTGGGTCTCTGGCCTTCCTGCCTGGTCTCCCTGTTTCCAGGCTGGACCCCTACATTCCATTCTCCACACAGCAGCCCAAGTGTTCTGTTTATTTTTTTTAATGAAGATTTTATTTAATTGAGAGAGAGAGTGTGTGAGAGAGATCACAAGCGGGGGGAGGGGTAGAGGGAGAAGCAGACCCCCTGCTGAGCAGGGAACCCGACTCAGGACTCGATCCCAGGACCCTGAGATCATGACCTGAGCCAAAGGCAGATGCTTAACTGACTGAACCACCCAGGCACCCCCAAGTGCTCTTTTAATACATAAAACTAATCACAGCACTCCCTGCTACAAACCATTCTGTGCCTCTTAGTCATCTTAAACTCTCAATGACATTATTATTATCATATCCTAAATAGTTGATTGGTCTGGGGGTTTTAGTTTAAATGATGTGAAGTTCTCTCTCTCTCTCTTTTTTTTTTTTTTAAGATTTTATTTATTTATTTGACAGAGAGAGAGACAGTGAGAACAGGAACACAAGCAGGGGGAGTGGGAGAGGGAGAAGCAGGCTTCCCACTGAGCAGGGAGCCTGATGTGGGGCTCGATCCCAGGACCCCAGGATCATGACCTGAGCCAAAGGCAGACGCTTAACGACTGAGCCACCGAGGTGCCCCTGATGTGAAGTTCTTGCTATAAAAAATAACTCATGGTGCTGTCAGTTCCCAACATTTTATAATTACTTTATATCTCACAGTTTTCATTAGCAAATTAGCTGTAGATTTAGTTAATTAATAAAACAGGGAACTTCAAAAAAATAGATGATAGAAATAGGTAGGTAATCTCCCAATGGCTCCCCAGGGCCTTCAGGACAAAATACAAATCGATTAATGTGGTTTTCTAAGTTCTTTGTAACTGGCTCCTACCTACCAGTCATAACTTACCTCTCTAGCCAGGCTCCTAAATATTCCATCTCCTGTCTCTGAGCCTGTGCACTATGTTCATTCTGCTTGAAGACCATCCTACTCACTTTGTACCCAGCAGATTTTTATTCCGTTTTTAAGTCTCAGTGTAGATACCATTTACTCTAGGAATCTGTATATTCCAATATATTACATTATATTCCCATGTAATAATTGTCCCGCTATTTGGTGTCATCCATGGAAGTCTACAAGTTCTGTGAGGGGAAGGCCTGCATAAGTCTTGTTCACTGTTCTCTTCCTAGCCCTTAGCACAGATGGCCCTGGTCCCACATGGTCTTTGGTCAAGTGTCCATGTTTTTGGAGTCCTCCTTGTCGCTATGGTAAGGCCCTTCTCTCAGCCACCTCCACAATCCTTTCCTGCGCTGTGGTGTGCAAGATGGCATGAGGCTGTCCTCAGGCCATCTACTCAGGAGCCTCACCCAGCCAGGCCACTCTACAACTCTCGGGCGTCTTGGGGGCCTGGAACCTGGGGCTCCACAGAGGGCCTTATGGCCTCCGTGGGCTGTGGGATCCCCTCAGTTTTTTCCAGGGCTGTTATTAGCTTTCATCCAGGCTGAGCGAGGCTGCTTTTCAGAGACACCAACAAAGTGTGTCTCCATGGCTCTTATCTTCATCTCTCTGAAGTTCATCTTCACCCCAGTGACCTTTAATCTCGTCTTGGGTAGAACAACTTGCTTTATGTCATCACGAAATTTTCCCGAATCAGTGGTTTATGGCATAAACTTTGAAAGTTTGGCGCTCATACTAGGTTTTGGTAACCCAGAAAGTATTTTCTCTCAAAGCTTCTGTCTCTGTCATGAGCCTCAAAAGTCTATTTTGATAATTCGTTTCTTAACTTTGAGTTGCAGCCCTCTCAAAGGCAGTAAGCATATCTCATAGTCTGGATTTAATGATGGAAGGTAATGTGGGATAAAAGGAACTAATAAGAATGGGTTTATATGTCAGAATACTGCCTCTATACAGACCCAACAATCACACAGACACTTTCTACGATAACATGGGGTTGCATGCACAGGAGTCCCATTCCCAGGAATTTATCCTACAGAAACACTTACAAAACAAGGTAAAAATGAATGCATAAAGATGTTTTACAGTGTTGGGTTTTTTTGTTGTTGTTGTTTTGTTTTGTTTTAGAGACAGAGAGAATGGGGGTGGGTAGAGGGAGAGAGACAGAGAGAATCTTAAGCAGGCTTCATGCTCAGTGCAGAGCCTGACATGGGGCTTGATCACACGACCCTGAGATCATGACCTGAAATGAAATCAAGAGTCGAATGCTTAACTGACTGAACCACCCAGAGTCCCCACAGGATTTTTTGTAATACTGAAAAATCATAAAAACCTAAATGTCCATCAAAAGGGACTGGTTAAAAGATGATGAATGGATAAAGAAGAGGTGGTATATATATATACAATGGAATATTACTCAGCCATATAAAAGAATGAAATCTTGCCATTTACAATGACATGGATGGAGCTAGAGAGTATTATGCTAAGCGAAATAAGTCAGTCAGAGAAAGACTGATCATACCATATGATCACATTCATGTGGAATTTAAGAAACAAAAGAAAAGAGAAAAGGAGGAAAAAAGGAGAGAGGGGGGCAAACCAAGAAACAGACTCTTAACTATAGAGAACAAACTGATGGTTACCAGAGGGGATGGGGCGGATGGGGAAATTAAGAGTATGGGGACTAAAGAGCACACTTACCATGATGAAAAAAAATAAAATGATAAAAAAATTTAAAACTATCTTTATTAACTGCTTTTATCATGTATAACATATTGTGAACATCTCCATTTGTAATGGAAGCACAGTATTCCATCCCAGGGATGCACCAAGAATATTAACTTTCCTGCATTTTGGTTTCTCTAATTTTTTAAAACATTTTAAACGGGGCGCTTGCGTGGCTCAGTCGGTTAAGCTTCTGCCTTCAGCTCAGGTCGTGATCCCAAGGTTGGGCTCTCTGCTCAGCGGGAAGCCTGCTACTCTCTCTCCTTCTGCCCATGCTCTCTCTCTCTGTCAAATAAATAAATAAAATCTTTAAAAAAAAAAAAACATTTTAAACAAAGTTGGGTAAGTGTTCTTTTACATACTTGCATACTTAAATACATACTTTTAAAAAAAGTTTTTATCATGAAATATTCAAATACGCAAACCACAGAATAGTACGATGACTGTCCATGTATCGCATCCAAATTCCACAATTACCATCTAGGAGCAGATCTCGTTTCATTTATACCCCACCTACTTTCCCCATCCCTGATTATATTGAAGCAAATCCCCAAAATAATATCATTTCATCCATAAATGTTTCAGTATGTATCACTAAGAGATAAGATTCTTCTTTTAAAATATAACCATAATACCAATATTACACCTGAAATCGTTTTAAGCATTAATTTCTTAATATTATCAAATAAATAGTCAGTGTTCAAATTCCCGATTGTCTCGCAGAACTTTAATTTTTTTGTACAATTTCTTCTTCTTCTAATTAGGATCCAAATAAGAGCTATATGTCTCCTGGCTGATATACTTCTTAATTCGTTTTTTAGAGCAGCTTGATTGAGGTATAATTTGTACAACATGAAATTCACCAACTTGTTTCTCTTTTAATCCATAAAGTCCCCTTCCAGCTCTTTTTCTCTTTGCAAATTTTTGATGAAGAAAGCAGGTAGCGTTTCTCACTGCAGCCCCATGTAATGTCACTCAGCAAGTTTTCCCTGTCCCCTATATTTCCCAAAAATCGGTGGTTAGATTTAGATGTGGGATCAGATTTAAGCTTTACATTTTTGGCAAGAAGACTTCACAGGTGGTGGTGTGTACTTTCACACGCAATGTCTGTTTATCTGTCTTTTTGTGTGTTTATCAGCCATTGACGCTTCTTGACTAGAGCCCGTAAAAGGGTCATACAGTGCTGATACTCTACCTTGTTTTCTTCATTTATTAGCTGCAATACTTTGTAAATAGAAGTCTCCCCTTATCCCTTTCTGGTTACCCAGTACTATAGTTCGTACTGGAATGGCAGAAATAAATACTTAATTCTTTCCTTTTATTCTCCAGTCTTGAAAATAAAATGTGGGTCCCTAGCATTCTCTGAAGGTGACCAACGAGGGTGTTACCATTGCTGTTTTTAGTACCCTTTTGAATTCGTAAATGTAGACAGTTTTAAAGTGTTTCCATCCAATGCAGTGAAATTCCTTGTTGCTCAAACTGTCCTTTCTCTGGTCGACGGGAGCTTTCAATTCCATCCTGGACTTTTTTTACTTAACCGGAGAAATTAAGTCAGTTCTTCCTGCTTAGCACGGGAAGATATTCCAGGCTCATTCACACCCACTCACCCTAGAACCTAATATGTCACAGATCAAAGAAGGCAGGAGGAAACAAAAAGTGAATAAATGCCCTCAGCTTAACTGGAAAAAGCCCTGGGGCGTGAGTCAGACTATCTGGGTTTAAGTCCTGACTCTGTAAACGGCTGAGTATTGCATTTGAGACAATTGGTAAACTCTGATTCTCTCACCCTTTTTAATTTTTTCTCATTTGTCTATGAGGATAATAATAGCAGGAACGACAATAGTAACCATAGTGTTGCCCACTTCAGCAAGTGTCTGTAGAAAGGCACTCTGTGCACGGCACACAAACGATATGCTATCACTGTGGCTCCTTCAGCCTGGGGTCCCCATCCGAAGAGCCCCACCACCAGCACAGGTGGTGGTTTCTCTCCCTTCATCTGTCTAACAGTCTCCTTGAAATGCTCTCTCTAAAGGGCTCTCAAACCTCCTTTCTAAAATACCAGCGAAGGTGGGTGCCTGGGTGGCTCAGTTGGTTAAGCGACTGCCTTCGGCTCAGGTCATGATCCTGGAGTCCCTGGATGGAGCCCCGCATCGGGCTCCCTGCTCGGCAGGGAGTCTGCTTCTCCCTCTGACCCTCCCCCCTCTCATGCTTTCTCTCTCAAATAAATAAATAAAATCTTTAAAAAATAAATAAATAAAATAAAATAAAATAAAATACCAGTGAAGGGGCACCTGGGTGGCTCAGTCGGTTAAACATTTGCCTTCGGTTCAGGTCAGGTCAGGTCAGGTCCTGGGATGGAGCCCTGTGTCAGGCTCCCTGCTCAGTGGGGAGTCTGCTTCTCCTTCTCCGTCTCGCCGCCCCCCCCCACCTCTCTTGTGCTTTCTGGCTCTATCTCTCTGTCAAATAAAAAAAAACTACCAGTGAAAACAACGCTGGTGAAGCTGGATCTCTGGACCTCAGTGGGGAAGTGGGCACAGGCATGTCAGGCTGTTGAGAGGGTCAAGCAGTAGGACTTTTCTGAATGGTCATTAGCCAGTATGTAGCCAACTTTTAAAACGTGTCTATTTCTTTGATTCAGCAATCCTACCTCCTAGAAGGAATAGTTAGACAAATGAGATAAGATGTATTTGTGAGAATGGCCATTACAGGGTGATTTATAAAACCTTAAAAATTGGAAAGAATGTAAATATACCAGTAGTTATGGAAATGATGAAACATCCATTAAATAAAATGGAATACCATACAAAAACTGAAAATAATTTTGTAGGTCTGTATTGACTGACATGAGACATATTTGTTCTCTATTCCTAAATCTAAACAAATCAAGACACAGAAGCTGGGCGGGGTGGGGGGTGCTGGAAGTGTTTACCATCTTGGCTTGGGACGGTGGCTACACGGGTGGACACATAGGTAAACCTGCACCAAGCTACGCACCCAAGAGTTAGGTACTTCACTTACATTTGACTAATAAACAAGATAAAGTAAAAAAGAAGGATAGAAGGAAGAAAGGAAGAAAGGAAGGAAGGAAGGAAGGAAGGGAGAGAGCGAGAGAAAGAAAGAAAGAGAAAGAAGAAAGAAAGAAAGAAGAAAGAAAAAGAAGGAGAGAGAAAGAAAGAAAGAGAAAAGGAAAAGGAAAGGCAAGATCATCAGAAGCAAGCATGGGCTCACCAAAAAAGTCATACCAGTCAAAACCCAAACCAAATAAACCACATAACATAATCCTGCATATATAGTAGGAACCAAAATTTTTGTTTTTAAAAAAGATAATTAAAAAGATACTCTTCCAGAAGACTATTTGTTTACTGAATATTAAGGGATACAGGTGCCCCCAGTCTTAAACTCATGATCACGCGCAGGGTGCGGTTGCAACACTGTGGGGGTCTCTTGCCTGCTCTGCCTAAGTAGCACCTCCTGCTGTGTCTCCCAGGGATCCCCTTTACTCCCCAGCCTGTTCTCCCCCAGCAGCCAGGGGGAACCTTGGCAGCCAGGACCCCTCCGTCCCTTCCTCACCCTCCAGTGACTTCCCATCACAAATAGAATAAAATGTGACCCCACCTACCTCACTGACCTCCCCTCCTTTCTTTCCAGGACAGGAGCTTCTCACTGTTTCTTGAACACGCCAAAGAAATCTTCACACTTGATACTTTTCTCTCAAAAATTCACATGGCTCATCCTCTCCTTTCCTTCCAGTTTCCTCCCTCAAATGCCATTTCTTCAGAGAAACCTTTCCTGAACTCCCAAGCCAAAATGTTACTGCCTTATCCAGTCATCTACTCCCACTCCTATTTTATTTTTCCACACAGCATTGACCACCCCCTGGCTTTTTGCTGCATGTTTATCGATTGACTTCTCTGCTTGTTGCTGGCTCTTGGAGCACAGGTCTTGCCTTACGCCTTCCTTGGGGTGTAGCCCCGCACCTGGCTATCTCCGTGAGGAGTTGCTGCATGCAGACAGGAAAAAATCTCCCGTGATAGGAGCCCTGGTCACGTTAGTTTTTCTCCCTTGTACTTTTTCTCATTTTCTGAAATGTTTTACAATGAGCAAATATTATCATTACAACAACAAAATTGAACGAAGTTGTATTGGTTTCCTAGGGCTGCAAGAACAAAGCATCACCCTCACAGACCACCAGTGTCTCCAGGTGTAGAGGCTGGAAGTCCAAGATCAAGACTGGCAAGGTTGGTTCCTTCTAAAGACTGCGAGGGAGAATCTGTGCCAGGCGTCTCCCCAGGCTTCGGGTGGTTTGCTGGCAGTCTTTGGCGTTCCTTGGCTTGTAGATGCATGAACCCGATCTCCACCTTCAGCTTCACGTGGCGTTCTCCTTGGTGCACGTCTGTGTCCAAATCTCCCCTTTTTATAGGAACACGAGTCATAGTGGATTAGCTGCCCCCCACCCTCATGACCTCATTGTAACCCAATAACCTCTATAAAGACCCTGTTTCCAGATAAGGTCATATTCTGAGGTGCCGGGGGTTAGGATTTCATCATATCTTTTTTTGTGGGGGCACAATTCAACCTATAGCAGAAGTATTACCTTAAAACAAGAAAAACGGGGCACCTGGGTGGCTCAGTCGTTAAGCGTCTGCCTTCGGCTCAGGTCATGATCCCAGGGTCCTGGGATCGGGCCCCGCATCGGGCTCCCTGCTCAGCAGGAAGCCTGCTTCTCCCTCTCCCACTCCCCCTGCTTGTGTTCCTGCTCTCGCTATCTGTCTCTCTGTCAAATAAATAAATAAAATCTTAAAAAAAAAAAAACAAGAAAAAACGAATTTCTGAAATTTAAATGTCAGAAATGTGTGGAAACCTGTGTGTGAAGGGAGGATACTTCCCTGGAAACGTGACCTCTTAGATACGTTTTCTTTCAGGTTAATGATTTCACTAATGTCTAAAGCTGCTTAAGAATATCTCAGTCACAATACAATTCTGGCTCATGCCAACAGAGCACATCTTTCTGTAAGATGCTCTTTTATTCGCTTTAATTCTCCACCACTGAAACTTTCCTGCATTAAGGGATTGGCCCAGCTTTCTTGGGACAAAAGGCCTCTTGACTAAGCCAAGAGGAGCCGGTCACCTCCCAGAAGGCCCCTCCTCTCCCATGATGGGAAATCCATCTTAACCTCCACCATCTCCCCACTCTGCAGCGAGGAAGGGCTTCCCTTGGAAGTGGGGTTTGACCTCATTCATGCTTCTAGAGTGTCTTTTTTTTTTCTTCTTTAAAGTTTATTTTTGTATCCTGTTGTTAAATGAAATGCAACCTCCCTCTGTGCAGAATGGGAGGAATAGTTGCTTTTCTTTTTTTTTAATCAGAAAGCCTAGAATTTTTCTGGCAATTATGCCGTGACTGACATAGCTTAGTCACTTTTGCACAATTCTTTCCTGTTCTCTTTATGTTTGTTTTATCCTGAGGTAATTCCAGTCCTTCAGCTTCTGTGGCCTTGCGAGGTTCACGTGCGCTTCGCCTGCTCCCCTCGCTGTGGGAGGATCGTGGGGGTTCCTTTTCCTCTTCTCCCCAGCTCTGTTTGCCATTCGCACACCACTGACTTTTCCACACTGCCTGCCAGATGGAGCGTAGGGCCCCTTGTGAACATCAAGACCCCTTTCCCATAATCTTTGATCCTGGCCTACAGGCGAATCCTGCCCAGCAAGTGGGGGGTGACACAAAATAGATAGGGAGAGGAGAAAGCTAAAATGGGAGTGGATGCTAGAACCTGCTGGTAGGCTTTGCAAAATCAGCCCACCGGGTTTTGTGGGGAGCCACTGAGAGGAGACGTGGGCTGGGAAATGCATGGCATGAGCCCGGAGGGTGTGGGCTCACAAGGCCCTCACGCTTTCCCCTCCCTGCTCTCTTAAAAGCTGGTAGCTGGAGAACCACAGGGCTGAGATCTTCTGGCAAAGTCCTTTGTTCAAACATTCCCTCCGTTTTATTCATTCATCCACTGATAACACAGTTCCAGCAGCAGCAGCCGCAGCGTTAACTACAACAGGACTTGGGCCTCCTCCCGGCCGGTGTTACCTCGGCCCTTCACATGAATGATTTCAGGTAAGGCTCGCAAAAACCTTGTGAAGTAAATACCACTGTTCTTCCCACTTCTTCTTCTTCTTCTTCTTTTTTTTTCAGACGAGGAAGCTCGGGGGCCTGAGAGGGATGCAGAGGACAGTGTCCTGCCCGTGTCCCTCCAGGGCGCTCGGCTGAGGGCGACTCCTGGTAGCTTCACTTGTGAATGCTTTACCAAGGTGTCACTAGGTGACAAAGTGGCCCAACACCACACAAGCCAGACTCCAATCTAGCCCACCTGCGGTCTTCCCAGTATACCAGGAACCATCCAGTGAGGCAGCCAGACGGGACCCTCAGCAAAGGAAAGCCTGCCCAACGGAAGGCTGTATTGGCACTTGCCAGAAGCCAGACACGTTGCCCTAAAACACTTTTTTTTGGAGGGGGGTCTTTATTTTTTATTTTATTTATTTATTTTTAAAGATTTTATTTATTTATTTGACAGAGAGAGACACAGTGAGAGAGGGAACACGAGCAGGGGGAGTGGGAGAGGGAGAAGCAGGCTTCCCGCTGAGCAGGGAGCCCGATGCGGGGCTCGATCCCAGGACCCCGGGACCATGACCTGAGCCGAAAGCAGACGCTGAACGGCTGAGCCACCCAGGCGCCCCTGGGTGGGGGGGTCCTTTAAAAAGGCTTTCACTTTCTAGAAAATATATGTATTGTAAATATAAAAATATATATGTGTAAATACATTCACATACTCGGATGGCTCCCTTGAAATTGTCAATCCGTGCACATTGACGCTATCCATCTTCAACAGAGAAAAACCTTGGGTTGGGTGCAGATCCACTTACTTATTAAAGCAACGAGTGTTGTTTTATACCACCTCTTAGGTTTCAGAGTTGCTTGGGGCCCTCCCGTGCATCCCTGGGCTTTGATGTCACATGAGCTGGAGGCGGTTCCCCGCCCTGCCCCGGTCCCTGCAACTTGGAGTGGTGGCACCTTCATCACCTTCAACAGGTTCAGTGGCATCGAGATGCAAAGTGCCTGGCACCTTGTCAGTGCCCAGTGGACCAAAACTCCTTTAAGGAGCTCCCAGCCTAGAAGAGGACCTGACAGCTAATGTTTTCAATTTTACAGTAATGGCGCAAGTATATGGAGAATGAATGGTATGCATTTATACACCCAGTGAGAAAACATGGAGTTTTTTAAAAAGCTAACAAAAATAATCTTTTCCTAAGACTTCATTTATAGGATGAAGTGACTATTCGTTGGGCTTATCTTTCAAGACTGCTTTTTATAAGGTATTGCTTTAAATTGTTCATTATTTTTTTTGCAAACATAGCACATGTTAATTGCACAAAATTCAGGGAAAAAATCAAGGTGAAAGAAGAAATTTTAAGAATTATCCATGAAGCTGTCAGGTAGCAGTAAGCACTGCGAATATTCTAGTGTTTTTCATTCATTTTCTGTGGATACGCATTTACATATAAATACACATAAATAAATACATGCAGATAAGGCATGATGCTGTAACATTTATTTGATAATCTTTTCTATAAAACTTTTCATCGACATATAACATCCTACAGAAAAAAATGCACAAATCTAATAACTTTTTTTAATGCAATGCATAACAAATAACATATCGTTGAATCTTCTATAGAATGTTTCATAACTCCAGTATTCTACTTTGTGAACATACCGCTTTTCTGGGATTCTTGAGTTGCCTGAGGTCAAACAACTTTCTGAAATGAATGTCAATTTTTTTTTTTTAAAGATTTTATTTATGTGACAGAGAGAGATACAGCGAGAGAGGGAACACAAGCAGGGGGAGTGGGAGAGGGAGAAGCAGGCTTCCGGCAGAGCAGGGAGCCCGATGTGGGGCTCGATCCCAGGGCCCTGGGATCATGACCTGAGCTGAAGGCAGATGCTTAACAACTGAGCCACCCAGGCGCCCCATGAATGTCAATTCTTAAGCAGGACTCTTATTTCAAGGTCCTGCACATTCTTGCAGGCCATGTATGGAAACTCATGAGCCATAGATGACTACCTCTCTCAGGATCCTGGGGCTCTTGATAAAAATGTAGATTCTTGCCTTACCGAATAAGAATGTCAGGGTTTGGGGACCAGGAATCTTCATTTAAAGTAAGCTCATATAGGAAACTCTTAAGAGCATTGAACTTTGAGAGCTACTGGCCTTTTATCATTTTAATGTGAACATTCCCTCTTGGGGTGTTATTATCCAGAATGATTGAAGAAGTAACCTCACTTGCTTTCATGTTCCTCAGTGACACCCAGATTGTAGGGTCTGCTTAATGGGAGGTTGAATGAGGATGAGATGTCTCAGGGGAGAAAAAGCGGGCTGTCTCACCTACTCCCTCCTACCCCCAGAGCACTGTTGGAAAAGACATTCTCACCTCTCAGAGCCTTAATTTTCTCATTGCAAAGCGATGATGGTGAAAATAATGATCTCTCAGGGTTGCTACAAGGACTGAATGAGATAATGTCTGGGGAAATCTCTGCAAACCAAAACCTGCTCTAAAATATTATTATTACTATTATTGTCATCCACAGCTCAACTTTTTCCTCTCAGTCATGGGGATCCTGGTTAATGGTTACTTCTACACTTACAATGTCTAATATAGTAACCACTAGCCACATGTGACTTCTGAACATTCAAAATGTAGCTAGTCTGGATTTTATTATAGTTGTGCTGCAAGTTAAAATACACACCAAATTTTAAAGACTTAGTACAAAATACAGAAAGTAAATATCTCATTAATAAATGTTTAATATTGATGACATGTTAAAATAATAATTTGGGTTAAATAAAATATATTGTTAAAATTAATTTCCCTTTTTTCCTTTTCCTAATGTGGTTAACTAGAAAATATTTGTATGATTTGCTATATATTTTTTTTGGATAGTGCTATTCTAGAGACATTTTCAACAAAATACTTGAATTAAAATTCCCAAGTTAAAAAGAAGAATGTCAGCAATAAGAAAACAAACAATCCTATTAAAAAAGGGGTCAAAGACCTTAACAGACCCCTTACCAAAGAAGATATAGAGTTGGCAAATAAGCATATGAAAAGATGCTCCACAACATACGTCATCAGGGAAATGCAACAATGAGATACCACTATGCACCTATTAAAATGGTCCAAGTCCAGAACACTGACAACACCAAATACTGACAAGGATGTGGAGCAACAGGAATTCTCGTTCACTGCTGGTGGGAATGCAAATAGTCCTGCCACTTTGGAAGATAACGTGGCAGTTTCTCTAAATTAAACATACTCTTGCCATCAGCTTCAGCAACTGCACTTCTTGGTGTTTATCCAAAGGAGTTGAAAACCTATATCCGCACAAAAACCTACATGTGGATAGTTATAGCAGTTTTACTTATAATTGCCAAAACTCAGAAGCAACCAAGATGTCTCTCAGTAGGTGAATGGGTAAACAAACACTGATACATCCAGACATCAGAATGTTATTCAGTACTTAAAAAAAAAAAAAAAAAAAAAAGAGCTATCAGACCCTGAAAACCCATGGAGGAAACTTAAATGCATATTACTAAGTGAAAAAAGCCAATCTGAAGAGGCTACATACTGTGATTCCAACTATATGACATTCTGGAAAAGGCAAAACCATGGAGACAGTAAAATGATCAGGGATTGCCAGGGGTTGGTGGAGGTGGGAAGGATGAATAAGCAAAGCACAGGGGATTCTTAGGGCAGTGAAACTATGCTGTATAATACTGGAATGGTGGATGCCAGTCATTATACATTTATCTAGACCCATAGAACGTACAGCACCAAGAGTGAGCCATGATGGAAGCTGTGGACTTTGGGGGATTATGATGTGTCAGTGTAGGTTCAGCAACTGTAGCAAATGTATCATTCTGGTGGGGATGGTGATAGTGGGGAAGACTGTGCCTGCATAGGGTAGGGGGTATATGGGACATCTCTGCACCTTTCTCTCAATTTTACTGTGACCCTAAAACTGCTTTTTAAAAAAATAGAGCCTTTAAAGAAAAAAGAAGAGGGGCACCTGGGTGGTTTAGTTGGTTAAGCATCTGCCTTCAGCTCAGGTCATGATCTCAGGGTCCTGGGATCAAGCTCAGCGGGAAGTCTGCTTCTCTCTCTCCCCCTCCCCACCCTGCTAGTGCTCTCTTTCTCCCTCTCTCTCAAATGAATAAATAAAATATTTTAAAAAAGAAAAAGAAAGAAGAAGAAAAAGAAGGTTGTACTGGCCTGAAGGAGAAATTGGCCTAAGAGTAGGGTAATGTTATAATTATGTGTGTGGGCGGGGGGGATCCAAATTTCATGCACCCAACACTGCTGGCTGCCCATGGAATCTTGGGGGACTCTTGTCCTAAGAGTTTCTAGGAGAAGACCAAGGGAGGGAATAAAGCGCCAGAATTCATTAAGTCACTTTAAGGAAATCATGGGTTATAGAGTAGAAAACATTAGTAAGGCCCAGGGAAGGTGAAGTGTAGATCATTATAAAAGCTGACATCCAGTGCACAATGTCCTCATGAAGGCAGGTTTTTAGATATCTGGAATTTACTTCCAAATACTTCAGTGCAATTGTGTGTGCCAATCAACTTCAAATTTAATTCTGAGACTGTCCAGCCAACAGCAAGTTGTCAGCAGTAAAGTACTGCTCAGAAATAAAAGGAATTACTAATAATATGGTTGAATCTCAAGTGTAGCATGCTAAGTGAAGAAGTCAGACTGAAAAGGTGTCATGTTTTGTGATGCCATTTCTATGACACTCTGAAAAAGGCAAAACTATTAGGTAGAAAACAGATCAGTGGCTGCCAGGGGCTGGAGGTTGGGAAAGGTGTGTACCATGTAGGGGCGTGAAGAGACATTTTATATCAAGGAAAGTGTTCTGTATCATGATTGGGGTGCCTAACTGTAGGTATCTGTCAAACCCATAGAACTATATACTATAAAGAGCAAATGTTACTATATGTAAATTCTATTTCAATAAACTTGAGGAAGAAAAAGACTGCACAGTTCACATTTCACTGTATGTAAATTTTACTTTAAAAAAAAAAATCCATGAGGGGGTGTCTGGTTGGCTCAGACATGGCTCCACGCATGTGACTTGATCTTGGGGTCATGGGTTCAAGCCCCACACTGGACGTAACTTTAAAAAAAAAGTCCATGTACAAATACTGGAGTCTAGTTGATATGCATCTTCAAAGTGTTCAGGGATAACATGTACTGATTACTGCAACTTACTTTTTTTTTTTTATGTTATGTTAATCACCATACATTACATCATTAGTTTTTGATGTACTGTTCCATGATTCATTGTTTGCGTATAACACCCAGTGCTCCATGCAGAACGTGCCCTCCTTAATACCCATCACAAGGCTAACCTATCCCCCCACCCCCCTCCCCTCTAGAACCCTCAGTTTGTTTTTCAGAGTCCGTAGTCTCTCATGGTTCGTCTCCCCCTCCGATTTCCCCCCTTCATTCTTCCCTTCCTGCTATCTTTTTTTTTTTTTTTTTTTTAACATATAATGTATTATTTGTTTCAGAGGTACAGGTCTGTGATTCAACGGTCTTACACAATTCACAGCGCTCACCATAGCACATACCCTCCCCAATGTCTATCACCCAGGCACCTGCAACTTACTTTGAAATGAATCCGAAAATTGGAAGGATCTAGGGCGCCTGGGTGGCTCAGTTGGTTAAGCATTCAACTCTTGATTTCGGCTCAGGTCATGCTCTCAGGATTGTGGGATTGAGCCCCACAGTGGGCTCCATGCTGGGCGTGGAGCCTGCTTAAGATTCTCTCTCCCTCTCCCTCTGCCCCTCTCCCCTGTTCTCTCTCTCTCTCTCTCTCTTAAGAAAAAATTGGATGGATAAGTGGATAGACGTGTGATAACACAAACATAGTAGAACCAGGGTGTGCAGTTCTCAAAGTGATGCGTGGGAACTGGCAGCCTCAACATCACCTAGAAACTTGTTTGAAATGAACATTTTTCAGGCCGGACCCACTGAATCAGAAACTATGGGAGTGAGGCCCAGCCGTGCGTATTTTAACAAGCCTTTGAGGTGATTCTGACGTATGCTAAAATTTAGGAACTACTGATGCAGATAGTGGTATATTGGGGGTCACTGTACAATTCTCTTAACTTTTCTGTACGTTTGAAAATTCTCATGATAAAAAGTTAGGGCGGAGAGAAGAATGGGAGTCCAGGAGCGGTGGGCTCGCCTTGTAACAGGAAGAAGCACCTGCACAGGTGGCTGTGGAAGTATCCCCCTTGGTTAGGTCCATTAGAAGGAAACCTAATGATGTGATGTATATTGTGATCACTGCTAACATTTAATGCTACGTCAAGCCTTTTATCAGGCTTCCTGTGGGGGATACTTCGTGTAGGGGATACTAGTCTAGGGTTCTGAACCTGAGGTTCAGAGATCCCAAAAAGTCTGTGGGTAGAGCTAAGGGGTTTGTGAACTTGGATAAGGAAAAGTTATATCTTTATTTTCTCTAACTTCTAACTGAAATTTAGCATTTCCTTCCTTTATGAATGTACGCAGCATTCTCAGTAGTATTAGCAGAACCTGTGTCTTTGTCTTCAGTAGAAATTACAGATTTTTCCTATCACATGACAATTGTAGTTATTCTTGAAATACCATTTATGGTCATTACTACTTCTTCACTATGGAAGTTGTTAGATCTGCCATCGGATCTTAATGCATGGGTAGAGAAACACATGTGTTACTATATCATCAGATTTTTAAAGTATTTGATAATCATATTTCAATAAAATTGGTTTCCTTTGTAATCATATGTATTTTATTTCATGCATTAGAAAATATTCTGAGGGGCACCTGGGTGGCTCAGTCGTTGAGCGTCTGCCTTTGGCTCAGGTCATGATCCCAGGGTCCTGGGATCGAGCCCCGCATCGGGCTCCCTGCTCCGCAGGAAGCCTGCTTCTCCCTCTCCCACTCCCCCTGCTTGTGTTCCCTCTCTCGCTGTGTCTCTCTCTGTCAAATAGGTAAATAAAATCTTAAAAAAAAAGAAGAGAAAAGAAAATATTCTGAGAAGGGATCCACCGGCTCCCCAGACTAAGAAGTTCATTTCTAAAAAAAAAAGATGCAAAAGCCCTGCTTAGCCAGACTGAGAGATAGCTGTTCCGCTGAAATTCATTTCTGAAACATGTAAGCGTTGGAACCTCCCCCAAGCCCGGGGCTCTGCCAGCCAGATTCAACGATCACTCTGAATTCCAGGGAGCTGGAAGGAGGGGGATGGCAAAGTGCAGGCTGATGGAAAACAACACTTGCTCAAGAACCCAGACCAGAAGAGGAGGCATCTGCCTCAGTTCCTCTCTGTTCCCTCCCTCCATGTTCCACCGTCCTCCCATCTGGGCCTGGGCGATTTGCTAGTATCTCGTCGTTACGGTGATAGCCTTGGCTATTAAAAATAATAATCTTCAAATTCCTCACTTTTGGTGTGAGCCTCAGTATTTGCAGTGGCACCAAAACAAAAGTAGATTTATTGCAAATATATTGCATAGTTTTCAGTGAAGCTCAACCTTGGCCCACGGTACAGAAAGGCATGATAAGTGGCTCCTGCTTTGCCAGCTGTAAAACTCAACTGGAAGCTGTTCCAAGCTCAGGATGAATACAGTGTGTTTAATAAAAAGGAGAAGAGGGAGAAGGAGGAAGAGGAGGAGGAGGAGGGGAGAAAGGTCCTTGTTAACTTTATTAAAGTCACTTGAGATGAAAGGTCCCTGCTGATTGTCACCCTCTGGTTAGTTTTAATGGCAGTGAGATTGTAGTCCGCTTAGTAAATTGTAAACGTGGATTTGGATCTGGCCACTTACTAACTGTGAGACTTTAGGCCACTTAAGGCCTCTGAGCCTCCTTTTCCTATGAAATGGAGTTGCTCAGAGCAGCGGCCTATAGGGTTGCCCTGAGGATCGGATGAGAAAAGTCCTGTAAGGAATTTACCTGGGGCTTGACCCAGGGTGAGCCCGAGTCTCGACCCTGGTCCTCACACTGGCTGCAGGGAGTGATCACGGGAGGTGTGTGTGTGGGGGTGTTTATTGTGGTAAAATATACATAACACAGCCTTTACCAGTCCACTCCTTGTAGGTGTACAAGACAGTGGCAATTGAGTACATTGACAAAGTTGTACAACCACAACCACTGTCCATCTCCAGAACTTCATCTTCCCAAACAGAAACTCCATCCCCATCAAACAATAATTCTCACCTGGGCAGTTTCCAAATAACATCTGGGCCCCACCCCAGACCCCCTGAAGCAGGGCCTCTGGGGGAAGGGCCTGGCAGCAGTATTTTTTTAAAAACTCACAACCACAATGTTGATCACTAAACAAAGAAAGTCCTACTCAAGTAGGTTTCCAGTTCCCCAACCTTTTTTGGTCACCTCAACTCCTTGAATGTACTAAGAAGGCAGAGGATGAAGAGGATTGAGCCTACAGTTGCCAACTCTGGGACCTGGACATGGCTGCAGGCCCCTTCAGCCTGAACCCTCAGCTCCTTTGGCACGTCCTTTTCAGTTTTCCCAAGAGGAGTTTATTGCTGTTGTTCTCTGATCACAGAGGCAACATTAGCTCCTGAGAGAAAAATCAGAAAATATAGGTAAGCAAAACAGAAAAACGCAGTTTCCACTTTGAAAACATTCCTCTTGTACTTCCTGATTCCTTAAGCCCTCTGAGCTCTTTCTGCCAGCTGGCTGCCATTTGCCCGTATGTCCTGAGCCTAGATTGATTTTATTTTATTTTTTGGTAAGATTTATTTGTTTGTTTGAGAGAGAGAGAGAGAAAGTGCTTGAGCAGAGGGAAAGGGAGAGGGGAACCAGGGCTCCATCCCAGGACCCTGAGATCATGACCTGAGCAGAAACCAAGAGTTGGATGCTGAGCCACCCAGGCACCCCATAAACTTGATTTTAGTTAAGAGTATCCTATATACTTTTTAGCCCATGTTCACTATTTCTTGGAATGATTTTTGCAGAGGTGGAGGGTTTCTTCCCTGCCTCCTTGATATCACCCACTGCATCTTGCTTTCCTGTCTTTAATATTTAATTTCTGTGGGAAGCACATTCAGTTCAACAACATGAACGTAGCGTCTGCATACATACATGGGGAAAGGCGCTGTCAGCTTGAGTCGTATTACTATTTAGCTGTTTTAGCGAAGTTTGATTTGCTAAGATGCTTTTTATAACGAATGTACTTTCTTACAAAGGGCAGGTAAAAATCAGTAATGACCACAGATACTGAAGGAGTTTTAAAAACCGTGGGGGTGCCTCTCCTCGGTAGTAGTCAGACGTCAGGGAATGTTGTCATCTTTCAGGAAAACCGAGGCTCTGACTCCTCTTCTTGTGATGCAGGCTGAGGAAATGGAAGCAGGGCTGTACCTGGGCCTCAAAATACCTTCCCATACTTCCTACCCACAGAAGAGTTATTTGAGCCAACCAACTTCTGTTTTAAAATGTGATGACATCTCTCTATACACGAATAATGAAGTAGCAGAAAGAGAAATTAAGAAAACAGTCCCATTTACAATTGCACCAAAAATAATTAGATACCTAGGAATAAACCTAGCCAAGGAGGTAAAAGACCTGTCCTCTGAAAACTATAAAACACGGATGAAAGAAATTGAAGACGGCACAAACAAATGGAAAGATATTCCATGCTCACAGAGCAGAAGAACAAATGTCCATACTACCCAAAGCATTCTACACATCTGATACAATCTCTATCAAAATGCCAACAGCATTTTACACAGAACTAGAACAAACTGGGATGCCTGGTGGCTCAGTCGGTTAAGCATCTGCCTTCAGCTCAGGTCATGATCCCAGGGTCCTGGGATCGAGCGGCGCATCAGGCTCCCTGCTCAGCGGGAAGCCTGCTTCTCCCTCTGCCGCTCCCCCTGCTTATGCTCTCTCTCTCTCTCTCTCTGACAAATGTGTAAAATCTTTAAAAAAAAAGAAAACAGAACTAGAACAAATTATCCTAAAATTTGTGTGGAACCACAGAAGACCCTGAATTGCCAAAGCAATTTTGAAAAAGAAGAACCAAACTGGAGGTATCACAATCCCAGAGCTCAAGATCTACCACAAAGCTGGGTAATGAAAACAGTATGTCACTGGCACAAAAATAGACACATAGATCAATAGAACAGAATAGAGTCAGAAATAAACCCACAATTATATAGTCAATTAATCAATGCAAAAAGACAGTGTCTTCAACAAATGGTGTTGGGAAAACTGGACAGCCACATGCAAAAGAATGAAACTGGACCACTTTCTTATACCATACCCAAAAATAAATTCAAAAGGGATTAAAGATCTAAAACCACAAAAATCTTAGAAGAGAACACAGGAGTTGTCTTTGACATCGACTGTGGCAATATTTTTCTAGACAATGTCTCCTGAGGCAAAGGAAGCAAAAGCAAAAATAAACTATTGGGACTACATCAAAATAAAAAACTTCTGCACAGCAAAGGAAACAATCAACAAAACTAAAAGATAACCTACTGAATGGGAGAAGATGTTAGCAAATGACATATCTGATAAAAAGTGGGTATCTAAGATATATAAAGAATGGAACACCAGAAAAAAAAATCCAATTTAAAAATGGGCAAGAAGACATGAACATTTTTCCAAAGAAAACATCCAGATGGCTAACAGACACATGAAAAGATGCTCATCACTCATCATCTGAGAAATACAAATCAAAACTACAATGAGATATCACCTCACACCTGTCAGAATGGCTAAAATGAACAACACAAGAAATAGGGGTGTGTGGGTGGCTCAGTCAGTTAAGTGTCTGATTCTTGATTTCAGCTCAGGTCATGAACTCAGGGTGGTGAGACTGAGCCCTGCATCGGGCTCCATGCTCAGCAGCAAATCTGCTCATAATTCTTTCTCTCCCTCTCCCTCTGCCCCTCACCTCTCTGCACTCTCTCTCTCTCTCTCAAAATAAATAAATCTTTAAAAAAAACAAAAAACAAGAAACAAGAAGCGTTGGTGAGGATGTGGAGAAAAAGGAACTCTGTGCACTGTTGTGGGAATGCAAACTGGTGCAGCCACTGTGGAAGACAGTATGAAGTATCCTCAAAAAATTAAAAATAGAATTACCTTATGATCCAGTAATTCCACTATTGGGTATTTACCTAAAAAAAACCCTGAAAACACTAATTTGAAATGATGTATGCACCCCTATGTTTACTGTAGCATTATTTACAATAGCCAAGATATGGAAGCAGCCCAAGTGTCTACTGATAGATAAATGGACAAAGAAAATGTGATATATATATATATATATATATATATATATATGAATATTATTCAGTCATTAAAAAGAATGAAATCTTGCCATTTGCAACATGTTTGGAGCTAGAGAGTATAAGGCTAAGCAAAATAAGCCAGTCGGAAAAAAACAAATACCATATGATTTCATTCATTCATTCATTCATTCTTAAATTCCTTTAAGAAACAAAACCTATGAGGGCACCTGGGTGGCTCATTCGGTTGAGCGTCAGGCTCTTAGTTTCAGCTCAAGTCATGATCTTGGGGTCCTGGGATCGAGTCCCACAACAGGTTTTGTGCTCAGTGCGGAGTCTGCTTATCCCTCTCCCTCCCCCTCTGCTCCTCTTTCTCTCTCAAATAAATAAATAAAATCTTAAAAAAAAAAAAACAAAACATATGAACAAAATAAAAAAGAGACAAACCAAAAAACAGACTCTTAACTATAGAGAATAAACTGATGTTTACCAAAGGGATGGGGGACGTAATAGGCGATGGGGATTAAAGGGTACACTTATCATGATGAACACGGGGTGATGCACAGAGTTGTACACCTGAAACTAATCTAACACGGTATGTTAACTACACTAAAGTAAACCTTCCCCCCCGAAATGTAATGATCTCAGAGGATCCTCACTTCAAACTCTTTGATATCAAACATCTCTTTCTAACACCAAGGTCAGCCTAACTATGGGGCTAGGGGTTCCAACATGGCTGGGAGCACTGTGGGGGCCTCCCCCCACACTGGCCTTGAAGGGACTGAAGGCTGCTTTGGGACACGTGTCTGCAAAGAGGCAAACAAAGACTACATCAGCTTCAGTTTCCTTGTCTGCAAAATGGGGTGATGTGAAAGGGCCAATGTGAAGATTTAAGGGAAATCATGTTTCTAAAGCCCTTTGCATGGCGATGGGCACATAGCAGGCTCAGAATAACAGGTACCTTTTACTGTTGACATCATCAGCATCATCGTCACCATCTCCTATGCCATCTCCTCTGGCATAGGTGTGGTGGGTTGCTGATGCCCAGTTTGGATCTATTTCCCCCCAGAAAAAGAGAGATAAATATGAGAACTTTCATCCCTATAATTCTATGGTATTCACTGATACCACTAACTAACTACTAACATCCACTACTAACATGACCCCCTTTAATTAACCCAGACAAGCATGTCATTAGATAAAACATAAATGATCTTGTTAAGAATAAGTAACATGGGCTGAAGCTGGACAAACTACTTAGGTCTGTTATTTTATTTTATTTTTATTTATTTATTTTTTTAGAGGGAGGGAGAGAGAGAGGGCAGGGTGGGGCAGAGGGAAATGGAGAGAGGGAATCTTAAGCAGGCTCCATGCCTTGTGCAGAGCCCAATGCAGGGCTCGATCTCACAACCCTGAGATCATAACCCCAGCTGAAATCAAGAGTCAGATGCTTAACTGACGGAGCCACCCAGGTGCCTCTAGGTCTGTGTATTTTAAACTGTGGTCCTTAGATCTCCCTTAGGAGAACCACCAAGAAGACTTGTTTAAAAGGAACTTCCCTGAATGTGCAAGGTGAACCTGGAACATCTTGTCATACAGGAAGAGAAAGAAGCTATTCAAAAGGACTCAGGAGGTAATGTGAATCAGCATGCACTGGTTGAAATGAGACAATGTGAGAATAAACATGTCAATGGATCAAAACATATCCTGGTATGTTCAAATGATACCAAAAACAAACCAAACACTCCTGGGTAACTTTCACAGAATGCTAGAGAAACAATTTATCCCTTTGGAAACTGACAAAATAAAGGGGAAAATCAAATATTTATTCTCCCTCTCCTGTTAGAACCTAACCTCAGGAGAACCAAATAGTTGTTGCAAGGAGGTTTCTCTTTATAAAAGAATTCCAACTGATAAATGAAGACAGAATGATAGAATATCGCCACTGTGCCGTCCCCTAATGCAGTAGTGGATTAGGTATCGAGCATCAACGTTTCCTAATGCAACACAGGAGAAACAACCATACTAAGTTGATACTAGGTGGCTAACTATGGGAGTATATTACGTTCATCTTGCCAAAAAATAAAATCTGAACCTGATCAAGCAGCTTGGTCCTACCACCAATTTACATGATGTAAAAGGGATATAGGAAAATGTTAAAATGCACCAGGAATGCAAGCAGCAAAATTGAGATGGTGGGAAGCTCTGCTGGACATCTAACCTGGTTTCTTCAGTAAATATATTGCAAGGGGGAAAAGAAGACAAAAAGAAAAACAGGGGGTGGCTTAAAAGGGACTGAGGCATATTAGCCTACTGCAGTGTATAGACTTTAATCCTAATTCAAACAGAGGGCAAAAGCCATATTTTTAAAGAGAAAACTAGAAATTTGAACATTGATCCTATTTGGTGATTTTAAGGGATTATTGTTAACTTCTTTAGGTGTGAAAATCACATCATGGTTATATTTTTTTTTACAGATTTTATTTATTTATTTGTCAGAGAGAGACAGAGAGAGCGTGCACTAGCGGGGGGGAGGAGCAGAGGGAGAGAGAGAAGCAGACTCCCTGCTGAGCAGGGACCCCGATGTGGGATTCATTCCCAGACCCTGGGATCATGACCCGAGCCGAAGGCAGATGCCCAACCGACCGAGCCACCCAGGCGTCCCGTGGTTATATTTTCTTTTAATTGAGGTATAACTCACATACAACAAAATTTACCATTTTATAGGGTAGAATTCAGTGGTTTCAGCATTTTCACAAGGTTGTACAATGATCACCATTATGCAATTCCAGAATGCTTTCATTACCCCAGAAAGAAACCCCATACTCATTAGTTGTCACTTGCCCTTCCCTTCTTTCTCTTGTTTCCTAACAACCAGTAATCTACTGTCCCTATGGATTTGCCTGTTATGGGCATTTCATATCAATTGATCACACAATATATAGACTTTTGTGACTGGGTTTTTCCACTAGCATGTTTTTAAGGTTTATCTATGTAGTAACATGTATAAGGACTGCATTCATTCCTTGTTATGGTCAAATAATATTCCATTGAATGGATATATCACATTTGGTTTATCCTTTCATCAGTTGATGGACACATACTGTTTCCACTTTTTGGCTATTATGAATAATGCTGCTGTGAACATTTATGTACAAGTTTTTCTTAAAGATTTATTTATTTGGGGACGCCTGGGTGGCTCATTTGTTAAGGATCTGCCTTCGGCTCAGGTCATGATCCCAGGGTCCTGGGATCGAGTCCCACATCGGGCTCCCTCCTCGGCGGGAAGCCTGCTCTCCCTCTCCCACTCCCACTGCTTGTGTTCCTGCTCTTGCTATCTCTGTCTCTGTCAAATAAATAAATAAAATCTTTAAAAAAAAAAAAAGATTTATTTATTTGAGTGGGGGAGGGGCAGAGGGACAGAATCTTAAGCAGACTCCCTGCTGAGCGGGAAGTCATATGTGGGGCTCAGTCCCACAACCTGTGAGAGAAACCAAGTGTGGAGGCTCAACCTGACTGAGTCACGCAGATGTCCCTATGTACAAGTTTTAGTGTAAGCATTGTTTCTACTTCTCTTAGGTATATACCCAGAAGTGTAGTTGCTGGGTCATGGTAACTCAATGTTTCATGTTTTAAAGAACTATCAAACTGCTTTCCACAGTAACTATACCATTTTACATTCTCACCAACAATGTATGAGGACTCCACACCTTAGCCAACATTATGTCTTTTTTTATTATAGTCATCCTAGTGATTGGCAATTAGTATCTCATTATGGTTTTGATTTACATTTCCCTAATGACTAATGATGTTGAGCATCTTTTCATGTGCTTCCTGGCTATTTATATATATTTTGGGGGCACATATCTATTTGGATCCTTTGCTTGTGTTTTAATTGGGTTGTCTCTTTATTGTTGAGTTATAAGAGTTCTTTATATATTCTAGATGTATTATTAAGTATATCCTTTTATTAGTATATGATTTATGATTATTTTCTTCCATTCTTTTCACTTTTTTTGAATTGTGAATTATCTTTTCACTTTTTTTTTTTTAAGATTTATTTATTTATTTGACACAGAGAGAGACAGTGAGAGAGGGAACACATGCCGGGGGAGTGGGAAAGGGAGAAGCTGGCTTCCCGCCGAGCAGAGAGCCCGATGTGGGGCTCAATCCCAGGACCCTGGGATCATGACCTGAGCCGAAGGCCTGAGCCAATCAGGCGCCCCTCTTTTTTTTTTTTTAATTTTATTTATTTATTTGATAGAGAGAGAGCACACCAGCAGGGGGAAGGGGCAGAGGGAAGGGGAGAAGCAGACTCCCCATCTGAGCAGGGAACCTGACGTGGGGCTCCATCCCAGGACTCTGAGATCACAACCGGAGTCGAAGGCAGACGCTTAACTGACTGAGCCACCCAGGCGCCCTATCTTCAGTCTCTTGATACTATTGTTTTATGTACAAAAGCTTTTAATTTTTTTAAAGATTTTATTTATTTATTTGACAGAGAGAGAGTACAAGCAAGGGGAAAGGCGGGGAGAGGGAGAAGCAGGCTCCCACTGAGCAGAGAGCCCAATGTGGGGCTCAATCCCAGGACCCTGGGATCCTGACCTGAGCCGAAAGCAGACACTTAACTGACTGAGCCACCCAGGCGCTCCACTTTTAATATTGATAAAGTCCAATTTATCAATTTTTTTCTTTTGTTGGTTGTGCTTTTGGTGTCATATCTAAGAAAGGTTACCAAATCCAAGGTCATGAAGGTTTACACCTATGTTTTCTTCTTAGCGTTTTATCATTTTAACTCTTACATTTAGGTTGTCGATCCATTTTGAGTTAAATTTTGCATAATGGTGTGAGGTAGAGATTTACCTGTGGATATCCAGTTGTCCCAGCACCATTTGTTGAAAAGACGATTTTTCCTCCATTGAATTGCCTGGACAACCTTATCAAAAATCAATTGACCATAGAAGTATGGGTTTGTTTCTGGAATCTTAATTCTATTTATTTTATGGCTATTTTATGCCAGTATCATACCTCTTTGATTCTGTAGCTTTGTAGTAGGTTTTGAAATTGGGAAGTGTGAGTCTTCCAAATTTGTTTTTTCTTTTGAGGATTGTTTTATCTATTCTGATCCATTGAAATTTAGGGTCAGCTTGTTCATTTCTGTGAAAAAACATTTGGAATTTTGATCAGTATCACATTAAATCTGTTGATAAATTTTAACAGTATTAAATTGTCCAATCCATGAACACAGACATATTTCCATTTATTTAGGTCTTCTTTAATTTCTTTCAACAATATTTTGTAGTTTTCAGTATACAAGTCTTGTGCTTCTTGGTTAAATTTATTCCTAAATATTTTCTTCTTTTTGATTCTATTATAGATGGATTTTTTTCTTAATTTCATTTTCATATTATTCATTGCTAGTGTACAGAAATAAAATTGATTTTTTTATATTGCTCATGCATCCTTTTACTTTGCTGAACTAATCTATTAGGACTAATAGTTTTATTGATATGTATTTTTAGGATATGTCATCTGTAAATGAAGATAATTTTATTTCTTCCTTTCTAATTTGGGTGCCTTTTATTGTTTGTTTGTTTTTTTAAGTGCCCTTATCTTTTAAAGATAAGATTTGAAATATTTATAGAAAAAAATGATGTCTGGGATTTACTTCAGAATAATATGGAGGGGAGATACAAGAAGATAAACAAGAGGTGCCATGTGTTAAAGCTGGGTGATGGATGTGTGAGGGTTCATTATACTAATCTCTTTATTTTTGTAAATACTTTAAAATTTCCATAATAAAAACCAAAATGAACACTCCTAGAGTCCTCACTTTTGATGGACTTTTGGACTCAGAATGTCTGGGTAAGGAGTGAACTTTTTAAACAAGCTCCCCAGACTATACCTATAGAAAATATTGTTTGAGGGTTTCCATCCCAGTCTGTGAATTACAAGTGAACAGAGCTTTCTTTATCCTGGCCCAGGATCCCCTCCAGGTTTTCACCACCTTGGTGCTTTGCCAAACTCAGGTCTGTGTTCGAGAAGCCATGATGAAAGATGCCCCTTTACTTTCACAAAAACCTGTGATTAGGCAGTGTCATTTGTATATATTGACTTAGTGAATATTTTGGTTGCTGAGAATGTTAAATTTCATTAACTTGTCACTCAATTAGGCCACTTCCACAAAAAAGGGGGGGGCCACGCATACATGGTTGAACCCAAGTTTTTAAATTAATATTCCACTTGTTTCTACATTTTGTCTCATCGCTATCAAGTACCACAAGTTTAAAAACAAATTGCCTTCAAACCAAATGTCAGCAAACTGTGTAGCGTCACACAAGCCAATTTTTCTTTGTTTTTTTTTACATGAGAATAACTTAGCAGTTCAACAGAAGTAGATTGTTTTATTTTAAAATACAATAAGAAAAAATATCTAATTCTGCCTTCTAGATTTTGAAGGTGAAACTATATAGCTCTCTGAGCCTTATTTTTGGGTACTATTTAAAAATTATGTTTCCACCAAGTTTAGACCACACAGGCTGCCCCCCAGAGTTGCCCCTTCTGGGCCCCGTTTTTGCTTTCCATAGCTGCACTCATCTGAACTTCAGACTACAACTGAGCCCTGACTTTTGGTTTGATACCCTCTGAGCACTCAAGCCCTTGCTCTGTTGGCATATTACTTTGAACTTCTTACTGCTCTGTTGCTGCCGTCATTATTTCTCTTGTATGTGGGGCTCTCTCCATCAGTCTTTTCTGTTCCTTCTCTTCACAGTCCTTGGCACAGAAGTGCTCAATGGATGTTATTGGCTGACATCCAGTCCTATCCAACTTTACTAAATAGCACACCTACAGAAACTAAACATTACGCTATCATGGGATCCCAGGCATTTGAAAGAATATTGTAACATGCGCCGCCCAGGTTTATGTTTAGCATTTAGCAGCGGAGCAATGAAGGCAACTGCAAATATGAAGTTCATTTGCAGCTCAGCAGAGAAGTATTTGTTTTGCACACAAACGAAACCCCATACATCCACGTCTTGCCAGTTGTGCTTTTTTGTAGAACTTACATGTAGTGACTGCATCTTAAATTAATGTCCAGCACTGCCAGGGAATTTTCAGGGCTGAGCCCCTTGTATTGATGTTTGTCCTCGGTCAGCCCATTTGGTGCTTGAGATAATGCCCAGTAGATAGGAGAACGGTTTCCTGGAAGTGAAAGAGCAAATTCCTCTGAGCATTCCTCATGGTGTCAGGAATTGCTTCTCTTGAGGAAGGAATTGAAATCATTTGACCATCTCTCTTTACCCATAGTCTCAATTTCCTGACATTCAGAGTTTTTCAGTGACACATTCTGCTGGGCGTGTGAACTGACCAAACAGGGTGTGGCCTCACAGAGCGTGCTGTGGTGAGCAGACCGTCTGACCTCTTGTTTCCAGCTGAGACGGGGCCAGTGTTTGCGTGCATGTGTGTGCGTGCGTGTGTTAGCAAAGGATAGGGTTTGACTTTGATCAGTTCAGCTAACTTTGTGAGGAACATAAAAGCAAACCAAAAAAAACGGTGAAGTGGAGACATAAGATTATGGGATATCGACAAGTTCAAAGTCATCTTCTTTGTATTTCCAGTCTAACCTGTAAATCCTATGTTTTTTCTCTTTGTCTAACAGCACTAAAGGAAAACTAGGGTTATCCCTGAATCAGAACCCCGAGTTTTAGAGATCCACCATAACACATTGCTCTACCCTTGCCAAACAAAATGCTTGTCAGGCCTTAAAAAGGCTTAGAATTAATCCCACAGCTGCCAGTTATGATATTCGACTTGTGGCGTTCCTTCCTAAGGTTAGGGAAATTCCATTCAAAGTCCCCAAATTCTTTGTTTTTTTTTTTTTTTTCAGCATGTACAGCATGTGGAGTTTAATATAGATAGTTTTATGAAAAAACAATTCTGTATCTACAGGATGTTGGTCACAACTGTGCCTTACTTAAAAATCATCATAAATGCCCTATTTATATTTTCTGTTCATGATTTCTAAGAAAGCACAGCTATGGGCTATAATTGGTAGCATATGGTGCTATTACCTTCTGTAGAAATGCATTTCCCTCCCTCAATTTGATGTTAATAATTTGATTCATTAGGCTGAAAACTCGCCGAAAGATTGTTGGCTTTATCCTTCCATCTAGGATGTTCTTTTCACTCTTTTGAGATTTGGTAAGCTCCAGCTCCTCAAAATTTTTCCTTGGATAAAAATTTTATTTATTCAACAACCGTCTACCATATGCCAGGGCCTTCACATACATTGTGTTACTTGATCCTATGACACTGTGAGAAGGATACGAATCCCTGCTTTAGAAATGAGGAAACCAAGGCTCTGAAAAGTTTTGATGAAATTGGTCAAGATCTCACAACTAACCAGATATGTTGGCTCCAAAGACTGGCTCTTTCCAGCGCACTCAGCTGCCTCCCAGACCAGAGGTTATAGGCTTGTAATCCAGGATCAGGAAAAGTTTTGTGGAGGAAGTGGCAGGATGGGGAGCTCTTTTAAATCAGAGTGATAGAAGCTTTCAGAGCAACAAGTGGGAAAAAGTACTAGGGATCAAAACCATGTGGAAAATAAACAGATCTGCAACATACACACAACCTTTCTGGGCACCTGAAATCACACCATTAGAAAGTAGTTACTTTCAATCGTTCTATCACATTAATGGATCACCTCCTAGGTGCCAGCCTTGTTCTAGGGTGCTGAGGATGAGCTAAGACTAAAATAATCCCGTCATAGTGCAGTTGACAGTAGCAGGGTAAGGTCTCTCCTTCCTTCCCCCCCTTCACTTAGTAATTCATTCATACCTTTCTTTTCCGGGAGCTTCAGAAGTGCATCCAGGAGACAAGACTCAGAGAGAAGCCCGGGAGTGGGTTCTGGGTGGTGGACTATCCCTGGGGTGGCAGAGCTGCCCATGGGCATCAGTTACCCCAGGGAGTCTGTCTGTGTCCAGCCTGGGTCCCATCTCGGAGGGGAGGGAGATGCTACCAGGTAGGCAGAGGGGCAGGGAGGCTGTTGGGAATAACCCATTTACTCTGAATGGCATCCTGGTCCACCTGTCTAGGCCTTTGTTCAGAGTCTTGTTGCCTTGGTCCTAGTGAGGACCAGTCTTCCTCACACACCTGCACCTGCCTGGTGTGCTCATCTCACCCAGAGATGAAACCGCCTCCATTTTTGTCTCCCCTACAAGAGGAGAGCTCTTCACAGGTGAGGCGGGCTTAGTCCTCTCTCCTTTGGCTTCACACAGGCTGGGGTGAAGTAAGGCTGAATCAGGCTGAAGGGAGGGAGGGAGAGGTGGGCCCGGGGGAAAAAAGGAGCTCAGAGCGGATGGTGAAAAGGAGCTTCCTTCAGGAAAGAAAAAAGGTGGGATGCATGTGATGTTGGTTAGACCCAGAGGTAGACAGGCAACTCTGGGATTTAACGGATGTGAGGCTCCTCCTTTCTCCCTATAAGCCCAACTGGACTCTGCGCATCAACCTTATAAGCCGAGTGGGAGTTGTGAACCAGTAAGTCAGCCTGAACTTGGTTTCCTGATGTGTTCTGTTTCACCAGCATTGTGTATTCACAAAAATTGACTTTGTGAACTTTTAGATGAGGTATGCGTCCCCCCACAGGCCCCAGTGTTCTTTATTTCTTATAGAGGTCCAAACACAGGGTCATTTTACTGACCCTGGTTGATCTGTGGTGTTTGCATATCCTGAGTTCTATGGCAATATCTGGGGGAGGTACCCGAAAAGCAGGAGTAGCTGACATCCCCCTCTTTGTCATTCCCTATGTAACCAAATTCCCTATGTAAGCCAAATTTTGTTGATCTTGCCTCCTCAGCAGCCCCCGTACCCATCCAATTTTTCCATGCCCACTGCTGTGGCTCTGGGGTGACAGTTGGCAACCTTTTCCTGTAATAAGCCAGATAGCAAATATTTAGGCTTTACAGGCCATATGGTATCTGTCACAACTACTCAAGTCTAGTGTAGGGCAAAAGCAGCTATAGATAATACGTAAATGAATGAGTGTGGTTGTGTTCTCATAAAGCTTTATTCATGGACATCGAACTATAGATTCATAAAATAGTCATGAATCATGAAATATTATTATTTTTCTGACTTTTCCCCCTATTTAAAAATATAAACACCATTCTTAGCTCAGGGCCCACATAAAACCAGGTAGTGGCCTAGATTTGGCCCATGGGCCATGGTTTGCTGACTCTTCGTTATGGGTTGAGCTGTGTCCCTCCAAAATTCATATGTTGGAGTCCTAAACCCCAGTATCAGGATGTGACCTTATTCAGAGATAGAGTCTTTGTACTGGTGATCAGGTTGAAGTGAGGTGGTCAGGTTGGGCCCTAATCCAGTATGATTACATGTCCTTATAAAAAGGGGAAATCTGAACACAGACACATACAGAGGAAGACCATGGGAAGACACAGGAAGAAAATGACCACCAACAAGCCAGGGAACACCTGAAGCTACCAGGAGCTCGCAGAGAGGCCTGGAACAGATTCTCCCGCACAGCCCTCACTAGGAACCTGTTCTATTGACATCTTGATCTCCGATTTCTACCCTCCCCGACCATGAGACAATACATTCCTGTTGAAGCCCCCCCAGTTTGTGGTATTTGTTAGGCAGCCTCAGCAAACCCCTCTCGCCCTGCTCTGAGGAAGCGCCCTCATCTCTCACCTCTGTGAGGCCTGTGACTGCTTAAGCTCCTTCCTGACCAGCCCCACCATCTGCTCTCCACACAGTGGCCAGAGCGATCTTTTTACAATCACGTCAGTCCTCAGCGTAGACCTTCTCAGTGACTGCCTGCTGTTCTGAGGTAGATAAAGAACTGCATCCTTACCCTTCCCAGAAGTCTGGCCCTGCCTGCCCTCTAAACCTTTCCTTTCAACTCCCCGCCCTTGTGCCCTCCTGCCTCGGACACTTCCCCTGGCTGTGGGGTGACCATTGCCTTCAAGGACCCCTTCCTTGTATATGTGTATAAAGGCAAATATAATTGATAATTGGCATTACATTCATATTTTTCTTTTGATTTTAAAAGATGTTAAAATTAGAACGATTTTGTGGGCCTGATAAAGAGGTTGCCCTGGCAGTTCCCTCTACCTCATGGTGAGACTGAAGGGGGACGTGAAAGGGACTCAGGTCACCAACATCTCCTTCAGCCCCTCCAAGTAAACTTTTGTGGTCCCTAAATCACTCCTATTAGCATCACCAAGAGGGGGTTTGTTTGGTGAAAAAAATGAGGGTCCTTCCAGCAAGAGTAGACTGGCTACCATCTTCAAAGGACACTCGTTAGCACAGCACTCCCTCCCCCATATAGAAATTCTCCAGTACCCAGGCCAGGGATGCTGCTCCCACCCCATCCCTACCCTTTGCCTGGTTACCTTCCACTCACCCTTTAGCTCTCAGATGTCTTCCTTCAGGAAGAGCATCCCTGACTGCCTCCTGTGCCCAACAGGTTAGAGGAATTAGATTATATGACACTTACTACTGTTTCTAATCATGCATTTGTTTTTGATTTAGGGCCACCTCCTCCTTCTCGGAGCAGTAATTTCTATGATGACAGGGTTCTGTCTGAGTTTGCTCACCACCATTATGATCTCAATGCCCAGCACTGTGCCTGGAATTCGATATACGTGTGATAAATGAATGAATGACAAAGTATTTCTAATTCTTGAAATTCCACCTAAAGAGATTCAGTCCTTTGAATCTTAAAGGCTTTACATCTCCTGGGTTCCCTTTAAAATGCAAATACTCAGTGGTTATTAGTTATGGAGGAAATGCAGCATCGGAATGGGCTCAGACATGGTGACCACACGTGGGACCGGCACTGTCTTGGGGACATAGCGATACAGCATTGGTTACCTTCCATGAGGACTTCAAAGAACCTCCTCTCTTACTTTTGACCTCCTTTTAGGGATCACTAATAAAAAGGACTGTGTGGCTCAGTTGGTTAAGCAGTTAAGCGTCTGCGTTTGGCTCAGGTCATAATCCCAGGGTCCTGGGATTGAGCCCCACATCGGGCTCTTTGCTCAGCGGGGAGCCTGCTTCTCCTTCTCCCACTCCTCCTGCTTGTGCCCTCTCTCTCACTCTCTTTCTTTCTGTCACAGAAATAAAAAGAATCTTAAAAGAAAAAAAAAAAGGACTTGGGCTCAGGCAGTATTTCTAGTGCATTTAGTAATTAAAACTTAATCTGGAGAGGAAAACTGAGAAATCGGCCAAGAACAATTCTACAGTAATGGGGTGGGTAACCACAATCCAACAGCCCTGTCTGTCGCTGGAGCACCAGTGTTCCTTGATTATTTTCCTGCTGGGAGCTCAGCCCTTCTCTCTCCCCCTGCTTTGTCTCCTGAGTGCATGTTATCTGAGCTTCTGCTCCAATTGTACTTGGCTTCTTCCTCTGTTTTCCTGCCACTTCTTCCCCGTCCTAGTCAGATTTTATCTAAAATTTCTCTAGATTTCAGTAGCTAACTACGTTCAGTATTTGAGTTGTTGCATGTTTGCTACAGAGATCTTCAACGCATATTCATTTTGAAAAATATATAGTATACTATCTGCTAAATAAAGGCATACTGGGGGTGGGGGATATCATGCTTAAAAACCAGCAAGAGCCTGGTCAAAACAAAATCCATCATTCTTTTTTTTTTTTTAAAGATTTTATATATTTATTTGACAGAGGGAGACATAGCGAGAGAGGGAACACAAGCAGGGGGAGTAGGAGAGGGAGAAGCAGGCTTTCCGCCGAGCAGAAAGCCTGATGCGGGGCTCAATCCCAGAACCCTGGGATCATGACCTGAGCTGAAGGCAGCCGCTTAACGACTGAGCCACCCAGGCGCCCCCAAAATCCATCATCCTGATCTCTCAATGTAAAATTAATCTGTTAGTTTAGCTCTGAGTTGTGATTTTTTAGTGTAGCTTCCACTGGTCAGAAAATATTTTCCTTTCCTCTTGACTTCTTAGATGTCTAGTTCTGGGATCTGTGAAATTCATGCATCCATTGTCAAGGGAGCAATCATCTCTAATATCTGAATCTTGCTTTATGCTTTTACAGTGATTATTTGAACACTGTAGCTTCATATCTTGGGATTTTTAGTAGTCTATAAATGTTCTGTCTGCCTTGCTATTATCATCATGGTATTCATTCGGTATAGATGGGCATGAATGTGTCCCTTGATCTGGGGGAACTTTTTTTTTGAAATTCATTTTTCTCTTTCTAAGTCTAAATATAATTTATATTCACTATTGTACTCTTCCCTCCCTCATAATTCCATCCTGGAAAAGAAACATTAAAATGCGGACTTAGTCCTTTATAAGTTAACCAAATCCTGTTTGGTGTGAATGTAAACTGATTATTATCAGCAATATTAAAAAAATAATACCTTGGTTATCTGCAGCCATTTACAGGTAAACATGTCTCTTTATCCATTCTCACTTATTATCAACTCCTTGAAGTTCCAAGGTCTGCTTCTGAGGAAAGGCATGAAATATAACTAACTGAAATTAATTGTGTGATGGGAATAATATTTTCTGTTAATGGTAAATATTCAAATGGTTTGGGGCTACCGATGATAGTAAAGGAATGGCCTCTAATTTCAAAGTTCAGATAATTATATCTAACATGAGGGAAAAAAGAAGGGAAAGGGCATACTTATTATGGTTATTTTATGTCTGCCATCTTTATAGGGATTTCCATTTGTTCTTTTATTATGTAAAAACAAAACAAAAGAAATCAAAAACAATTGTTGAGCAGCTTCTGTTTACTAGGCAAGGGGCTAAGTACTGTGGTGGCTACGATATGCACCTAAATCCTGAGTGCTCACTCACCTCAAGGAGCTAGAAGTCTAACAGGAGAATTAGGACAAGTTTGCAAATAACCAGGATGCCAGACCATTTCCCATCAGGAGAGAAGTCCCACACAGTGCTGCAGGGAGTTCAAAGAAAGGAAAGTGGTTACTTCTGACTTAGACAGTCAAGGACAGCTTCTTGGAGACAGTGAATTAGAAAGTGTCTAGTGAAGGAGAAAGAGTGTGGCTAACACCAAGATGTCATCGGGGTTGAATTCTTTCCTGGAGATTCTAGGAGGGGGAGTCTATTTCCTGTCCATTTGGGTTGTTAGCAGAACTCAGTTCTTTGTGGTTGTAGGACTGAGGTTCCTGTTTTCTTGCTGGCTATAAATCGAGGGCTTTACAAAGCTTCTAGAAGCCACTGCATTCCTTGGATCGTGGCCGTTCCTCTGTATCCTAAACCCAGTTGCAGGTCAAATCCCTCCCATGTTATAGCATCCAACCTTCCCTTCTGTTCTCTTCCACTTTAAGGACCCTTTTAATTACAGCGGGCCCCACTTGAATAATACAAAATAATCTCCCCATCTCAATGTCTGTAACTTTAATCACAACTGCAATGTCCATTCTGCCATGTGGAGTAACATTCACAGGCCCCAGACATTAAGGCATGGATATCTTGGTGGGGAAGTGGCATTCTGCTACCTACCACATGGGAGTAGGATTTCGACCAGGAGAAAAAGTGGGGAGTAGACCGCCAAGCCTGGCAAAGCATGAGCAGGACGTGGAGACAGAGTCCAAGCAGGAAACAGCCATTTTGTTAGCATGGAGGTCTAGGGTACACACACCTGCATACATGCACACACGGAGTCGAAGAATGCAAAAGAAGCCTGGAAATACGTTTTTTCACTTCATCATGGAGGGCTTGTCAACTATCAAAGAGTCTAGGCTTTGTTCGGTAGGCAGTGGGGAGCTCCTGGAGGTTTTTGAGTAGGCTGCACATTAGGACAACTGATGTGGCTTCAGGCTGTGAAGAATGGATGGGAAAAAGATGAAACTGAAAGGAGGGGAGCCCATTTAGGCCACCATAATGGTCTAAAAATGAAAGGGAACGGTGATGCCGGGGTCTCCTATCCCATTCTTCACCTGTGCTGCAGACCTACAAGGTGGTAAGGTAACAAATATGTGCTTCTGCAAGTCACTAATTGTGTGGTAACTTATTACAGCAGCAGAATTCTCCCATTTAAAACAAGTTCTCCCCTTGAACCCTCATTGTCCTCCAGCTACTTTCATTTCCTTGTTTCTTTGCCACCTTACTCATCACAAATGTTTCCCGCCTAACGTCTCCTCTCTTCAGCCTCCCAAGAGAGAGCTCTCCGCTGAGGTTCCATTGACTGCCAGGTCTTTAAATCCAAGGGACATTTTTCAGTTCTCATTTAACCTGACTTTTTAGGAGCATGCATCTTTGTTGATCTCTCCTGCCCTGAAACACTCTTCCCTTTGTTTCTGTGAAACCACATTGACTGGAAACCACATTGACTTCCAGCTCTCTGGCAGCTTGTCTGTTTCCTGTGCAGGCTCACCCTGCTCTACTCACCATGGAATGTTGCATTTCCTCAACATTCAAGTCCCCTCCCCCTCTCCCTCTACACTGTCCCTGTGGGCAAATTCCTCTACACCTTCAGCTTTGGTGGCCACCTGCAGTATATGCAGGCAACTCACAAGGTTGGATCTCCTGATCAGATTTCTTCTGAGCTACAAATGGGTGTCTACAACTGTCTTCATAACACCTCCATTCACTCCACTCCACCCCAAAAGATAGCTCCAAAACCAAATGCAGGATCTCAGTGCAATGGAAGGCACTATCACCCACCAGTTTGAGAAGTTAGAAACCTCACAGCCACTTGCTTCTCCCTTGGGCCATACAGCTGATCCCATTGTTATTTCTCCATTTCATCTACTCTCTTCCTCGTCCAAAGCTATCATCATAGCCTGAGCTGTATCACTTCATTACTCGACTAGCCTTTGCCTCCTTCCTCTCAGCTCCCACTCATCCTTCACTCAGCCCCCAGAATGATCTTTTGGAAACACATCAGGTCATGTCATTCCATCATGTCCGTTTCATGACTTCCCATTGTTCTGAGTATAAAGACTAAGATCTTAAAGTGACACACAAGGCCCTATGTAGCCTGACCCCTGCCCACCTGTCTATCCTCACCTTTTATCTCCCACCCCCTACTTTTGCATGCCAATAACAATAGTCTCTTAGCATTTAAAGTGGTGCCTTATGTTCCTTCCCCCACAGGGCCTTTGCACAGGTAGTTCTCTCTGTTAGAATGCTTTTCCTGTCCATCTTGTTAATTTCTTTGCATCTTTTACATCTCAGCTAAAGTGCTTCCTGATTTTTTAGGCCAGATCACATCCCCTCTTTTATAAAATCTCAATGGATAGTTGTGTCTACTTTATAGTACTAGCCACAATCCCAAATTTCCATGTTTGTAGCATTACCTCATTATTATTTACCTCTCCCACTAGACTTGTAAGCTCCATGAGAATGCCTGTGTTCAGTATTTTGTCCCTGTGTACCTAGCACATCTGGGCGCCCAATGTGTTGAACAAATTAGGTACTGCTGAAGAGGGTGACAAGACTAGCATATTGTAAATGCACGATAAATATTTGAGTGAATATGTGTTCCATTTAGACCACTTTGACTTTGAAAGGTTGTCAAACCACACATATGAAAATGTCTAGTATTGGTTGGAAGTCTGGAAATGAATATGTGCGACTTTCAAATGCAAATTATAACTTTCTTACCCATGAACACACTCAAATTCCTGTGTATGTAAAATACCAGGGAGAAAAGGTAGGCAAACTCAAGATCTTGTTTTTCTTTGAGGTCACCTTTCAGTGTAGACAAAAACCTTGTTCCGTTCTTTTGTTGTGTGAACGCTGGCCACTGTGATGCTTTCCACCAGAGCGTTGTCCTCTCATCTCCTCTCTCTGCCTGAGCTCAGTTTAGCTTTCTTTCACCCTCTGTGATATCTCCCCAATATTCTTTCAGCTCCTCTCTCCTCCTCGAGTATTAATTTGACAGTAGGTAAGCACAGAGAGATACCATCTGGTCTTCCCAACTTCTCTGTTTACTTCACCGTCTTATTTCTCTAACATTCTCCCTACTCTCTCCATTCTGTCCATTCTCCACATGCCTGAAATACCAGGCTTTCCCATGACTTTGCTCCTGCCCTTCTCCCCTTCCAAGTATCTTTACCTCAAACTTTAGTTCTTTCTCTCACCTCTTTCTGAGGGGTATTAGCTCTGGGACATTTTTCAAGTTTCAACCCCAAACCAAGAAACTCTTTTTGTTCTGGAGTTGCCAGCTATCAAATACAATCTGCATGACTGCTTCCTGACTTTTACAGATTTCCCTTTGCTCTTTGAAATTTGGCAGCCTGTCTGTCACTGGCCCCCTTCCACTTCTGCATATGAAATTACCTTATCATCATCTCATCAGAGTTTTTATTATCAAAAGCCATTTATCAAGCATCTGACTATAACACACTCAATTGTTTTTTTTTTAGATCTGATTATCAAAACAAAATACATAGTCTTAAAAGCACTGTTCGATAAAACATTTAGTAGTTAATTTTAACGTTAAAAATAGACCATGAAAATGTTTCTTTTACAATTACGCAATTAAATATTTATTGTCAATTTAGATGAGCTCAGATGTTTCCCTTTGAAAATGTAAATTTCGCTATTGAAATTAATTTTGTGGAGAGGAGAGTTTGAGCCTTAGACTTTTAGTTTTTCCTAAAGCAAGTATTACCAATGTTTACTGCAAAAGATGAAATTAAAAATTTGAGGGACACTTGGGTGGCTCAGTAGGTTAAGCATCTGCCTTTGGCTCAGATCATGATCCCAGGGTCCTGGGTTTGAGCCCTGCATCAGTCTCCTTGCTCAGTGGGGAGCCTGCTTCTCACTCTGCCTGCCGCTCCCCCTGCTTGTGTGTGCTCCCTTCTTCTCTCTCTCTCTCTCTCACTCTCACTCTCTCTCTCGCTCTCTGACAAGTAAATAAATAAAATCTTTAAAAATAAATTAAAAATTTGAATGGAAGGTTTTAGAACATATAGGAGCATATAGACCTTTTCAGTGGGATTTTTATTTCAGTTACAGACATAACAACATGCTGCTCAAGTCTGCAAATAAAACAGAAATTGCAGCCAACTATAAACGTAATGAGAAATAAGTAAATAGCTGGTGTTGCTGTCATAGCTCACTCAGCATAAAAAGTAAGCTAACGGAGGATGTGGTAAGAAAAGAAAATTTGTTTTAGCAATTCGTCTCTTAATAATGTAAAGTGTCAACATAAGAATTCTCTAAATGCAGAATGTGATTTTTATCTTGACAGTGTTTCTTTGAGGTCTTCTGGGAACAAATCTTCTTAAACTCTTGAGCAATTCTGACTTATGCAATCACATACTTTATTACTCATCTGAGAAGCAGAGTGGCTATGCGGAGAATGAAGCTGTGCTCCGTGGTGTTGGAGGGCTGGAAAGGCAGGTCTGCAGAGACTGTCCAGGTGGCCACCGTGGAAGCCTTGCTGGGACCCTGGACCTTCTCCTAAACATGCCCCAGAGAGTTTTACCGAGTTTTCCACAAGGTCCTGTTTTCCAAAATGGAAATAAATAACAAAATAAACCAAAATCAGAGAAAATTTTTCTCTCATGAATTTAATATTAGAAAACATGTTTAAGAATGAAAACTTAATACTGGGGATTTTCTCCTCTGGTATCAGAAACATTTTCATTATTGTGAAACATAAGAGTTTGTACACTTAAAAATGGTTAAGATGGTAAATTGTAAGTTAGGTGTATTTTACCAAAATTGAAAAAAATTGGAGAGAAACCTAGAGGTGGAATCTATTAAATAGGTTCTTATTAAATACAGGCATTTTAAAAATTACAAAATATAAAACATTTCTGGTCATTCATCTGCTATCTAGTAATCTATTACTCTCTTAAAAACAATAATAATCTACTTGTCTCTAAGTCTGACTTTCTACAATATATACCCTTTGGGAAATATCCAGAAACTGAAGAAGCGAAAGGCCTTTTAACAGTTGAAATAGCCATCACGAAGTCCTAGTTCTTCCTTGCAGAGGAAAGACCTTTAGGAATGAGAAGTTCTATTAGCTCTTACTTTACATACAATTTTGATAAGCTGAGTAATCTTTCTTACACAACAGTAGATTGAAAGCAGAAAATTAGTAAGGTATGGTATTTGACTAGAGACTGGAATCTTGATAGCAGAGGAAAAAAAAAGGAGTTGATTACCTAACAGAGGCAAAACTAACTGCAAAGAAATCCCTCAAAAAAGCCCCCAAACAAACAAGAAGGGGAGGAGGAATGGGATTTGTTTAATGGGTAAGAGTCTTAGTTTGGGATGATAAAGTTCTGGAGATGGGTGGTGGTGATGGTTGTACAACATTGTGAACGTACTTAATGGCACTGAACTGTACACTTAAAACTAGTTAAAATGATAAATTTTATATTATGTATATTTTATCACAATTACCAAAAAAAGGTTAGAAAAAGAGCTCATCATTGGAACAGAGCCCCCAACTAATAGAGCTGATATTATTAACCCTTTCTCTGGATTTTTTTTCTTTTCATTTTTTTTTCCTTTCTCTAGAAGTTGCTACAAGTTTGCAGAACCGAAAACTCCGAACAACAATGAACGAGTAGATCTCTTTGGCGAGCCCAGAGTCATTGGTTTCAAGGAAAAGGTGGTATTAAATTTTGATATTTGAGATATTAAAGTGCATTCAGTATATTTGAATTAGCAGGTAAGTTCTTTATATGTAGTCTCGGGGGAAGAATATGGTTCCTATTCTTGTGGAATTTATGATCTAATCAAGGAAACAAAAGACATGGGTATAAAACAAATTAAATCAGTGTAGCTCATCTAGTTTTTTTAGGGCTTTTAAGACTAGAGCCTGCTTTTCGGGCACTAAGGCATAAAGAGGCTGAGCCATAATCAGGTTTTTTGCATTGGAAGCTTGGGGAGGGGTGGGAGGCAGGTAGGTAGTCTTAGGGCATATTCCTCAGGGGCCTCAGTGAGAACCCCTAAAACATCCTGGCCTCATAACTGCAGGGGACTGGCCAGGGAGTGGATCCACAGCCTCTCTCTGCTCTGGCTCGTGCTGGAGACACATCTTTGAATTCCCCTCTTCCTCACTGCACAAAGCCCATTATTTGATTTCAGTTTCCTTATTTATAAGTGCATTATAATCGTGATTCTTGAGGTCCGTGATTTCAAGCTTTGGAGTCAGATCTATCAAGGTTTGAATCCCAGCTCTTGGTTACTGGGGCTCTCTGTGTTTTAGGGTCCTCTTCCAGAAAAATGGGGTTAATAACATGGTTGTCTAGAGCATTAAATGAGAATACACAGGTTTAGGGCAGCAGCTGGTATAGAGTAAAGACATATATATTTATATATATATACACATACATACTATGTTAATTAATTTATACATTGTAGCTTTGCCACTGCTGTAGGCTTTATGCTCAGCTGGACTTGTGTTCTCTCTCTCTTTTCTCCTCTTCTCAGCTGATGCATTGTGTGGATGTACTTATTAAACACAATTTTTGTTAATTATTCTATTTAAAAGTATTAAGAACTATGAGACAAAAATCACCCAGAAGGGTGAAATAGGTGAAGGGGATTAAGAGTACACTTATCATGATGAGCACTGAGTAATGTATAGAATTGATGAACCACTATATTTTACACCTGAAATTAATGTAACACTGATGTTAACTACACTGGAATTAAAATTAAAATCTTCATAAAAAAATCAAGTACATATAAAAAATAATAAAGAAATAAAACAAAAAATCACCCAGAATGACTACATCCAGAAACTACAACTTTCAGCATTTGGCTGCATACTTTTCTGGACTTAAAGATTTTTTTTTGAGAGAGAGAGAGAGCAGGGGGAAGGGCAGAGAGACAAGCAGACTCCCTGCTGAGTGTGGAACCAGAGGCAGGGCTGGATCCCAGGACCCTGAGATCATTACCTGAGCCAAAGTCAGCTGCTTAACCAACTGAGCCACCCAGGCGCCCCCCCATATCTGTATATTTTTAAAAATTCTATATTATATGGTATAAAATATATATTTTTGTATACATATTTTAATATAAATATATATACTTATATTATTTTACAAAATTGGATACCACTTGCTTTTTTTCGAACACATCTACAAGACTGTCAGCTCCAGCAGGGGATAAATCATGTGGTTTTGCTCTCCATGGTATCCCCAGTGCCTGGTTTAGCCCATGACTCATGGCAGTACTCAAAAAACAAAAAAACAAAAAACCCTAAGGAATGAATGACTCCGTATCAATAAACACATATCCAGAATAACAATAAACACGACCATTAATCATAATATTCTCCTGCATAGGTGTGTCAATTTGTCCAAGCAAGCTTTTTTTTTTTTAAAGATTTTATTTATTTATTTGACAGAGAGTGTGCGTGTGCACAATCAGGGGAAGTGGCAGACAGAGGAAGACAGAGAAGCAGGCTCCCCACTGAGCAGAAAGCCCTATGTGGGACTTGATCCCAGGACGCTGGGATCATGACATGAGCTGAAGGCAGACGCTTAGCTGACTGAGACATCCAGGCACCCCTCCAAGCAAGCTTCTATTTAGAAGTTTACTTGTTTCCAATTTGTTTCATATATAGATATTTGAAAACTTTAAAAAAATGTTTTTTTAAAGGCACAAAGAATAACACAGCACACATGATTAAACCTATTCACCCAGAATCAACAAATTTTAAGATTTTGACAGTTTTGCATCACTTTTTAAATAAAAGAAATAACATATTGGAGGTAAAGTTGAAGTCCTCATTCTACTTTTCTCAGTTTAATTTCCCTCCTTCCTTCTACATAGGCAACAGCCATCATGAATTTGGTGCATCTTCTTGCAGTCTCCATGTCTATACTTATAAAAGTATTGATTAGTATAGGTTCTGTGGCATTTTATTGATGAATATGGTATCATAGTGTATATACAGTTCTGCACCTTGCTTTTTTTCCACTCTACAATTCGAATTCTATCATTTATCCTATGAAAAGTATAGAGCTAGTTCATTCACTTAGCTTTTTTGTCACTTGAATATCTACCTTTTATTTTCCTATTATTCCCTATTGCTGGATATTGTAGGTTAGTCTTGATTTTTCACTATTGCAAACAATGCTTTAATGGTCAGTATAATTACAAAATTTTATTGGGGTTTATACAAAATTTTTAAGTCACTAAATTCCTTTTATTTGCAACATTTCCTTGACAAAAAAAATGTTTTCTTTAATTATGTTTACATCTTCGAAGACAGCAAGGGCAGGACCTTTAAACACACACAAAGAAGAATCGCAGCCAGCCCTACCGGCCTGGGGCTGGGGAGGAGAGAGTGAGGTCAGTGTATGAGTGAAAAGGTACACAGGTGAGTGCAAGACGGACTCAATTACAGAATACCCACTGGGGACTTATACCGTCCAAGATGCCTGGGTAGAGCACAGGATAAGATTGAAAAATGAAATTGAACTCTAAGCCGCACAATAATTGGTTTAATTACCAGAGCTCAAAGAGTAGAGAAAACAGGAGAGCGATCTAGGAAGTTTCATTCCTTGTGAGAGCTAAGGCGGAGGCAGGGCTGAAAGCCTGGGTGGGAATTAGACGAAAGTGGACAGGATGGCAGACCAGGGACTTGTAAGGTTGTTAAAAAGTCCAGAGATAATGACCTTCATTACCATTTCTTTTCACATTAAAATTTAAGAACTTCACAAGAACTTATTAGTTAAAAAGGAAATAGGACTGGCTTTTAAAACAATATTAGCCCTCACCATCACCTGCCACAGACTGTAGGTGGTAGGAAGTATGATGTCAGGAGAGTCCAGAAGTAGATTAAGGATTGCTTCCAGGCTATTCAACTCACATCTCTGCACAATCCCTGCATATGCCCTTGTACCACACCCACAGACCACAAATGGAAATGCAAAACTCAGACTCACTTGTTGGTATACATTTCTGTCTAGTTCTGCACGTCATGAAACATTTCTCATAAACAAAATTTCCACAGCACTGGGGTTTGATTAAATTAAAACTAATTTTGGATATACATTTGAACGTCCTTTATTACTTGATTCCATGGACTAAGCTGTCCTCTTCTGCCCTTACTTTTAACAGCTGACACCTATTTGGTAACTTGGTGGCTCCTTCAGGCCTGTTAACTTACTTTCTTCGCCAGGGCTGGTGTGAGACGCTTAAGAAAACAGTGGCTTTAACGACAGAGTTACCAACTTTTATACCAGTGCAGTCGAAGCGGCAATACTGGAGCTGGGGGTGGGTGACAAAGTGGCAAAAAGGTCCGCAAGAGTCGGCGGGGAGGCCGCGGGCAGGTGGCGGCGGGCGCTGGCGGCCGCGACCGGGAGGCAGGAAGCGGCGGCGGGGCGGAGCGGGCCGGCCGCCGAGCAGCCAGGGCCGCAGGCGCCCCGCCCGGGCTGGTATGCGGCCGAGAGTGACGCGGGAGGCGGGGTCACGTGACGCCCGTGGAATGCCAACAATGTAGCGAATGTCCCACTTGGGTCTGCGCGCTGGAACCTCGGCGTGAGCGCCCCGGGAAGATGGAGCAGCCGCCGCCCGCGCCGCCGCCGCCCGGGGCTCCCCCGTACCCGTGGGGCCAGCAGCCGCTCCAGCCACTGGCGCCCGGTCCCCCGGCGCGCGAGGCCCCGGAGCCACGGACGAGGACGCCCCGGAGGGTGTAGACCGCGCCCCAGGAGGTGAAGGGGCAGGGGCGGGGGGCGTGTGGCCAGGGGCCAAGGCGGGGCGGCTGGAAGTTTCCGCGGGCCGGCGGGGCCCCGGGGCGCCCCGCGCCCACCCTCGGGCCGCTGCGGGCCGCGGCTCCGGGAGGGGCGCCCGACTCGGCGGGGCGGCCCGGCCGAGGGGCGGGGAGCGGGGCGGCCGAGGAAGTTTGTCCCGAGCGGAGCCCTGCGCCCTGCCCCCACGGCCCCCGCCCGGCCCGGGCCCGGAGCCGCCTCCGCTGGCCGCGCGTCGTCGCGGGCCGTCCGGAGTCAGCCGAGCCGGGGAAGTTGGGAGCGAGCGCCCGGCCGGCGGGGCTGCGCCGCTTTGTTGTGCGCCGGGCGGCCGCGGCCGGGCTCCCGGCGGGGCTGGAGCGGCCCGGCCCGGGGCGGCGAGCGGGGCGTCCCGAGAGGCCGTCCGCGCCAGGGGTACCCCGCCTCCACGGTCCTGGGGAGCTGGGCTTTTACCCCGAGACCCGGCCGGGCGCCGTGCCGGCTGGGGGGCCCGACAGCGTCGGGATCCCGCGCCCGCTGCACCGCGGTCCACAGAGGCCGCGCCGTCGTCCGCCCCGGGCGGTGCGGTCGTCCCTCCACAGGCCGCGGTGTCGTGCCCCCGCTGGCCGTGCGGTCGTCCCCCGACCCGCCTGCCACGGACGGTGCAGCCCGCAGAGCCCCCGGTGGTGCCGGGCTGGCGCTCGCTCCGACCTCTCCAAGTTTGCCTCCCGGTCCTCGCGGGTCGCAGCCCGAGCTTCAGGGACGCCTTCGCGGCCGTGAGAGCGGCGGCCGTTGCATAATACGCCTTTCCTGCGTCCTAGTTTAGCCGACTTTCTGGAGCTTGTCTTTTCTGATGCAACCTCACGTGCAGTTAGTTCCCCTGCCGGACTCCGGCGATGCGGATTCTGAGTTTATTCGCGTTTTGCCAGTCACCTCTCCGCAAGCCTGCCTTCGGAACTTCAGGAAGAGCATCTCTCTCGGGGTGAAGTCTGGCTCGCGGGGTTGGGCGGGAGTGCAAGCCTGGAGCAAACCTGTCGTCCTTTGATTCCGAGTCCCCGGTACCCCAGGGGAAGGCGGGGAAGGTAGACCCCTCCCAGAAGGTGAAACACCTGACGGCACCGGGGCCCGGGTGTCCTAGGCTGCTGGCTGGCTGTATGTTCTGAGCCCTTCGAATGAGAAGTTTTTTTTTTTTTTCTTGCAATCATAACCGTGAAAGTATACTTTATTTGTAGTTTTATTATGACAAAATCTTAAACAAGAACTTTTACATTTTCACACGTATGGAGGATATAAGTGAGCGTGCTCTTAATAGTAATCTAGACTTTTAAAAAATTGTTTAACAGTACTCTTAAGCCAGGGACTATACATTTGGCAGATAAAAATCCAGTGGCCAAACAGCTCTCTTCCCAAAGTATTCGGCAAATATGTTACATTTTAAAAGGTAAGTTGGCCCACATTTTACTAAGAAACTTAAATATACTGAAATTTGAGTGGAAAGTCACAAAATGTGTATTGTCTTTTTACAGGTGTTCTGTTTAAATTAGTAGATGAGGAGCCTTCCTTTAATAATGGAGAAAGCAACTCGTGACTTATTTTTAGGAAATTTGTACTAAGTAGATCTTGCTCCATATAGTTAGTTGAATCTCAGGATAAATCCCTCCATGAAGGATCACCATTTTTGAGTGCTAAATCAAGAGACTAAGCTGACTTGTATCTTTTACTTTTTCCTTTAGCTTTTACTATTTCCTATTTTTACTCTTTCCTTTCGTAATAAGGTAGTAACAGAACGATCTTCCAAAATAAGAATGCAGAGACTGTTTAAGAAAGTCTGTTTTAAATTATAATTAACAAGACACTATGTTATTCAGCCTCTCATAAAATTTGGTCTCATTATCCAGGTATATAGAACACTGTTTAATGAGTACAGCAGCATTCCTTTGAAATTAAAATTGCTAAACATTTAATAAATCTCAAAATGTAAAGCAATTTAAAATGGCATCTGAACAGAAGACCTCATGCAAAAGTATTAAGTTGAATGACTAGAATCATGGAATTTTAGAACTGGAAAGGATTCTACTAGTCTCTCCTTCTAGTTGGAAATAGTTCTGACCTAAGTGTAAATTGGAACTGTACATATTTCTTTCCTTAGCAAATCACAGGGTTGATGGGAGGGACTTTCCTTTAGTGGGAGGGGAATGTTTTTACAATAAGATGCCTTGTTATTTTAAATGCTGTGTTGTAAATAGCCAGCCCTAGGCTTCTAAATCCCACTCTGTTGGGGTGGGGATTGGGGGGGGCAGGTGTTGAAGCTGATAAATTCATCATAAACACATAGGAAGGATTTGGGAAAGCTTTTGGAGGGGGCGGGGGTGTTCTGCTTTGTATTAGATAAACCAGACCAACACAGTTTTTGAAAAGTTGCTTTTATATTTCATTTCATGGTTATAATGTGAAACTTCTAAACAGTGTTCCCTACTGACTTTTAAAAAATGACTTGAAGAAATAGAGAAGATAACTCAGTGCTTTTACTTTGTCTTGACTGTAAATCTGCTTTAAAAAGGAGCACAATATCCTGATCAGTCGAATGAAGGGGTTGGGCTTGATAATCCCTAAAGTGACGGACTTCCAGCTCAAAAAATTCTCTGAATCTCCTTCTTTTTTACAAAAGCCTATTGCTTAGTAATTCCTCTGGAGAGAACTGGGCCTCTGGCACAAGTCCGGGGGTCACCATTCCCATTATATGTTGCGTGGGTGATGCTGTATGAACCAGGGCTTTATTACACAGAGCACCTGTGAATGGGTCCTGGTGTTTGGGCCACCAGTTTCACTAAGTCAGCTGTTCTCTCAGTATTTTTAAAGCTAATGTTATTTGATCTATAATTTCATTTTTGAAGTATTATTCAAACAAGGTAGTGTTGGAAATAAAGATAATGGTTGTGATACTAAAATTAGAATTGACATTACTTAATGTTTACCATTCACTATATGAAAACCTTGTATTGCTTAACATCTAGGCCATGTCAACCTAATTGTAACAAATGGTTTCTTAAGTTAATTAAATACTTTTTGCCCATGTGCTAATCTTTGACATTCATAGGAATTTTTCTGGAGGACAAGTGAAAAATCTCATGGTTTGTAGCAGTGGTTTATATTTATTGTTAACCAGCATTGCTCTATTGTGGTGTAACGTAGATTCTATAACCTCTAAATTAGCAAGGATGGTAAAGATTTTATGAATGTAAGTTGGCTCTTGAATGGAGTGGGCCTCTGGAGTATTGGCCTCCCTGCCTCCAAGCAGTTTTCCTGATTAGGAATGCTAAGAACCAGCAGGTTTCATTCCTAATTAACATCATCCTACCTCAGAAGTCTCCTATGTTCTCATTAAATGTACCCAGACAGTTTACCTGCTCCCTCCCCAACATTATCTGCCTATTCATTTTTCTCTTCTATGTTTGAGCCTTTTCACAGGAAGTTCCAGACTCTAAGAATAGCTTCACACTTCCTTCATCAAATCATAGCCTTTTAGCCTTTCCAGTTTTGGTGAAACAATCCTTTCTCTGGTAGATTTTCTCCAGATAGGCACTTGTACTGGGATTCTTTGGACAGTCACAGTAGTATCTCTGTCCATAGCAGGACTCTCAAATGGGATGGGTGTTCTGATTCCTTAGCTGGCGTATGTCTGAAATTTGGAGGGAAAGGAAGCAGCGCTTTCTTAAAGACTGAAAACCCTTACTGGGGTATGGAGTTGAAGATACGGAGACCCATCCTGTATAGTTGCTTGCTGTTAGGAATGCTGCAGATAATGGATGATAAATCTGTCTATAACCTGATCATTCTGTGTGGTCATCTAGAGTACAGACTTCTGTGGCTCCATTTTTTATGCCTTTGTTCGTAATGCATACATATATATCCCACAGATACCAGGTGCAGAGCTAATAAAGAATGTGATGGTTTGTTTTTCCTCTAGATTGTAAGCTTATTTAGAGGTGAGACCCTGTTCTACTTGGCTGAGACCTCATAATACCCAGCAAAGTATTGGCATATGGCACTTCTAAACCCACTACAACCTTGTGATTGCACTATTTATTGGAGAATTTTCCTGGATCCCCAGAGGACTGTAATAATTGATTTCCTCAAAGACCTTCATTATGAGGGGGAGCCACTGTTGTGTGGTTTCCCAGCCTGGACAGTACTGGAGAGGTACATCAGCATGGTAGTTTGTGATTCTGACATTTGGCATCTGGCTGGAGGCCTGCCCTGTCTGCCTGACTTAGTTTCAACTTTGCTAGTTAATTATAGTAAGGATATGATTTTAATGATAACTGGAATTTTAGGTCCAAGAAATACTGTTTTAAAAAATGTCGGTGTTTGTCATTAGTGTGGGTCTCAGGAGACATGGGTTTGGTTGATTCTGTGGTTGGTGCTTGATGTGTGTTTAGCATCCAGTGTGGGTTCATGAAGCACTAACAGAAATTAGAATGAAAGCTCATGAACATCTGATAGCACTTTCCAGGATTGGAATTGGGTTTGAGAGGGCCAAATTAAGGGATGCTTCAAATATTGCTCTCACATTTTTACATGAGCCACCTATTCTAAGTAGTTGTCTCAGTTCCAGGTTTGAAAATGAGGTATTTTTGTTTTGTGAGTTGTGAAATAGTTTTGAAATTCTGGTGTCTAGTTTCTTTTAAAGTATATTTAAATTGATTGATGATGCCAAATGAATTTCCAAAATTAGATTTACTTTGCTTGATACCCTCTTTTTTAAAATCCACATTCATGAGGCCTTAGGGTCATATTTAGAAAATTCTTGATGAAAGAACTTATTAAAATGATACAGTAGTATGTCAGAGTAGCCCATTTCTAGCTGCAATCTTTGGTGAGTATTCTCATGAAAAATTCTTTCATAAGTTCATAATTTGGCCATGAAATCAACTGTCTTCAAACTAAAACCTAAAATACAAGGTCTCAAGCTGAGAAAATACTTTAATTCTTTATGAGACTGAGGGAAAGTTTCATGCTTTCCAGACTGTTCAGGCAGGAGCACAGTTTGCCCCGAGGTGCTGTGGTACAGATTCGCTTACAGAGACAGGGCAATACCTGTGGTGGTCCCAGGACCAGTGCTTTCTGTCAAGGTGATGGTGGAAGATGGGAAGAACATGAGAAGAGTGTGTGGTGACCTCCTACTCCCGCCACGCAGAGGAACTTCCCCAGCGGTGGGTTTATGGGGTGTGAATGAATCACTCTTTCAACTTCTGTATATGTTTGAAAATTTTCATCATAAATTGTTGAGGGGAAACAAAAAGAAAAGAAACCGAGACCTCTGGTCCGGATTCTGTTTAAGGGTTTATCCACTTGGTATTTCTCGGCTCATGCATCCATACAGACATCAACACAAATGTCTTGCTCACCTGTGCTGGCCGGCTTTATAACTGGAATGTTTGTGGGACACATGAGTGCTTAAAACCCCAAGTATCTCAGGAGCGCGGCTCTTTGGAAGCTGCTCGCTGTTGTGTGTTTTTCGGCCTCCTGGCGGTGGGGGTGACGGCATGCTTGGGAGGGCGAATGTGGCACCTGGCAGGTTAAACTGCGCTCTGTGAGGGGACTTTGCCCTCCTGGCAGCGCCCTGTCCTGAGGTTCGGTCTCTGCATGTGTCACTGTGTGTAGCAAGGGAACCATTCTTCAAACGCTAGTTAGCGAAATGTGAATAGTTAGACGATTTTCCCCCGTTTTTGTATGAGTGTAAAAAATACATAGTATTTATCATTTTAACCTTTCCTAAGTGTATAATTCAGTTGCATTAAGTACATTCACATTGTTACTGCAATCATCGCTGCCATCTATACTGCAAGCTTTTTCATCATCCAAAAAGACACTGTACGCACTAAATAATAGCTCCCCGTACCCCTGGCCCCTGGTCATCTCCATTCTGCTTTGTCTCTCTCAAGTGGCATATTCCAGGCGCCTCATGGAAGCAGAATTGTGAAGTATTTGTCCTTTTGTGTCTGACTTACTTCACTTAGCAGAACATTTTCAAGGTCCATCCATGTTGTAGCCTGTGTCAAAGTTTCGTTCCTTTTTCTGACTGAATAATATACTGTGTTATGCAACTTTATATGATAGTTATGTGTGAACTCCACTGGGGAACATTTCACCTGGGCCCACATCTTACACTTCAGAGGAAAAGCACTGCTGTTTATTGAGTGCCTTCCGTGTGCTCAGCCTTGTGCCAGGCGCTCTCCCACGCCGCCCTTAGACCAGTGGCAGAATTTGTCACCGGTGTAGGATGGAGGGGACGGACCCAGAGCTAGGTGACTTCCTATGTTCATTCAACAGATGCTTCTTGGGCCTATGTGTGTGTCTGACAGGCAGGCTCCTGCCCCACGGACCTTACAGTTGAGGTGATTCAAGACGAAAGCAGGCACATCAGTCATTCGTTATACTCCGGGACGGGGCTGTGAGTGAACACCAGGGTCTCTGGGGTTGGGTGGGCAGGGAGGTCCTTCTGCGAAGGGGTTTTTCAGCTGAGAATTGTAGGAGGCATAAGTGAACCAGACTGGGAGTGGTATTTGTTCCTAGCAGAGAGAATAGTCTTGCTCAGTTCCAGAGGTAAGGAAGAATAAGTTGCCCGGGACCATCCAGGTTGAACCTGATGCTGGCTGGTTGGGAAGCAGTCAGCTTCCTGAGGTTCAGGTACTGCTCCCAGGCCTGGCTGCAGGCACACGTTTCACACATTAAGTCTAATCACTGAAGTTTTTCTCTCTTCGTGCTTTTCTTTTTTAAAAAGGAAGATTCTTTAACTTTTCAAGCATTGCTATCAAATAGTCATTTAAAGAGGAGTCACTTGGAGTGAGCATGAAATACCTACATTTCTACATTCAGTTTGGTACCTTTTCCACTAAGCCAGTCTGGACTTTGCCCTGGTCTTGTCTCTTGACTTGATTAAAGCCTTTTTTGTCTAACTGATTCTGAGTCCTGAACTTCTTAGTAATTCTAATAATTGGCCAGTGTGTTGTGTGTTACAGATGAGAATGATCTCACATGCAGTTTCACCTGTGATCTTCAGAGCAGCCCTGTCAAGTAGACAGAGAAAGGCTTGTTACCCAGTAGGAAACTGAAGCTCAGAGAGGTAAAGTGCTTGCCCAGATCACATGGAACTAAGTGCCAGATCTGGGGGTGGAAGCCAGCTCCAGCTGCTTTTTCCTTTGCACTGAAACGGCCGTCTTCTGAAACAGCCTCCCCCAGACCTGTCCTTACTTCCTGATAAGTGCCCTCCTCCATCCCCACCAAGGCTTCTTTCTTGATGCTCATTGTCCAGGTGGTTGTCCTAGCTCAGAGACTGGTGCTACCATCAGCTCTGGTTTCTAAACCAGAAATTTGGCCTCCCCTTTCAAACCTTTAGTCCTCTAGTGAACATCACCAACCCTTATGGGTTCTATTTCTTAAGCTGTTAAATCCACTCATTTCTCTCTGTTCTCCAGCTAATATTCTGTTTCAGATCCCCATAATATTTTCGGTAGACTTTTATTGTCACATTATCTAAGTAATCGATCTTCTTGTCTGTCTCCCATCTTAAACTGTGAATTCCCTTGAAGTTAGAGGCTGGTCATTATTTTCTGTTTTTCTAGAACCTAGTAACAGAGCCATCTTGTATGGGTGTTCAGGTTGTGCGCTGTTCAAGGGCCTTACGTAAAAGGGCATGCCTCACATCATACAAATGCTCGCTTATATGAGGGCATGTGTAGCCTACGGGGAGACCCTGGGCCACTCACGGAATACCTGTACAGCAGTAGAGAGTCACCTCCCCGGATAAAGCCACATGGCGTGCATGTTATGCACCTGTTCTGGAGAGTACACATGATCACTCCTCTGTCACTTGCCTCAGAGGTCCAGTTCCCTCCCTCCTTGTGATTTAGACTTTATCTGCCCCCCTCACCTGGGGGGTGTATATTATATGTGTGTGCGTGCCTGTGTGACAGATTGTGACATGTGGCATCGGTAGGTTTTCAGAGAGGGCCAGGCCACTGTCCACAGAGCTCTGGAAAGCTCCCCAGGGCAGGAGTTGCCCATGTTGTACAATAATATAGTAACAAACAATTTACTTGAGGAAGGGGTACCTTTTTATAGTCCCACAAAGGTACCACACGAACCACTAGGGCTCTGCCGATAACTACACAGAAAGTGTTGATGTGGTGGTAGAAGCAGTGTCTTAGAGCAGACCACTCACTCCTCAACTCCTCCTAGCTCTGGGGCTGGAGTCACAGGGCCTCCAGAAGCCATAAGAAAGGCAGCACAATTTGCAAAAGCCCTGAACTGGAAATAACCCAAATGTCCTTCGGTGGCAGAATGGATAAACAAGTATATTCATACAATGGAATATTACTCAGCAGTGAAGAATAGCAAACTCCTGGTACATACCACTGTATGAATAACCAAACAGTGTCGACCAAAATAAGCCAGACATGAAGAGTACAGACCATGTCATTCCATGGATATAAAGTTCAAAAACCAGTCAGACTAATCCTTGGTGAAGGCGATTTCCCCTGGGGCATTGGTCTGTGGGGGGCTGGGGCTTCTGGGTTGTAATGACACACTCCTCGATCTAGATGCTATTTATAAGGGTGTGTTCTTTGTGAACATTCATTGATCTTATGATTTGTGCACCTTAAGAAATATATGTTCAACTTAAATAAAAACATTCCTCCCCCCGTCCCCCCAAAAGACTGACTTCTTCCCCAGCTTTCAGCAACTTTGTGTTTTTAGAGTAAATTCCAGAGGGCTTTCAAGCCTCAACCCACCAGGGCCTCTTTCACCTGTGCCTGGCTCCGCTTCTCTCTGCTGGTGTGGCTGGGCAGAGAGGACATCCCCACATCTGGGGTTTGGCATTCTCACAGTTCTTTTTTCTTCAGTGTGGACTGTCTCCTGTGGCCCTTACCCTTTCTTAGCTGAGTACAAAGCAGCTTTGTACCTTCTCTTAAATCTGCTAATGTCACTTGATGGTAAAATGAGACTACTCTTCTAAGTCATGCCAGTTGGGAGGGATATGAGCTCTCCACTCACTTACCTACTGCTCTCTCTCTCTATGGCTGAGCAGACAGCTCCCTAGCTAGGTGAATGTCCCTCATGCTGGTGCCAGTCATTGATGTTTCTAAGGCCAGACTAAGCCCAGACGTCTGGCCAAGGTGTAACCAGCTTCTGATCTCTCTCTCCTCCCTCCCTGGGACTGCTGCACCTCACCCAGGCTTTCCTCATCTACCTGGTGTGTTGCGATTGTCCCTTCCAGTCCACCTTTCAGTTGGCTTCCAGACTCAACTCTTCAAAGGGCACTTTTGGCCACGTCACTCCTTAGCTTCACTGCAGAGAATGACTTTCACTTTGTCTGCAAGGAGTCCAGACAATTAACATGGCCTTGAAGGTCCTTCCAGATGGAGCCCTGTACACCTTCCACAGTCTCATCCCTCCGTAACTCTCCAGGAAAAGCCTTTGCCACACAGATGTGAATGTGAGGGATGGGGCCTGTTCCTCTCCTTCGCATATGCCCTTCCAGTTGGCTGGAATTCCATTGTTCCCTACACTCAGATTCAGTTATCTCTACTTCACAGCTTTTTCTGGCTTTCTCCTTTAATCTCCCATTTGTTAGATGATTTCCCCCCTCCTCTTGGGCATCTCTTTTCCTTTGAAGCTGTTTATTTGGCTACCTCACCCTCACCTTGCTGAAGGCCAGAATTTGTTTTTGTTTGTACTAGCGGTGCCTAAGACTTAGTAGGCTCTTGATGAATGCTTGCAAGGTGGATAGGTGGGTGGATGGGGCATAGATGAGTAGATGGTAGAGGAAGGGTGAATACATTTTGACTGCAAAGAAACCCTCCCTGATTATTTATTGTGAAAATAGGATAATTTATGTCTTGTGTGTTTCAGTTTTCAAAAAAAGGGAAAAAAGACCCTAGAGATTGGAAATAAAGTGATTTGTGTAAATTCCCACAGGAAAAGATACAATTCTCCTGCCTTTTCTCAGACATAGCGAGAGTCAATCAGGATTCTCCATACGTGCTTCGCAGCTCCTTGAGAATCTCTCTATTTTTGCTGGAATGGGAATTCATGGTTTTAGAAAGTTAGGTATTTCAAAACAGATGCTTAGACCACGAAGTCACTGAAAATGAGTGTGGTTGCAATATGCCCATTTTACACCAATTAAGCAGAGCTCTGGGCTTCTGGCCCCCTGCCAACACTCTGGTCCAGGCCCCAGGGAAATCTCAGCAATTCTTGGATCTAATTGTTCACTGTCTGCAATGTCTTAAAACAGTCATTTCGGTGACTTTACTTTAGATGTTGTGCATTAAAATATAGATTTCATGTTGAAAAATGTATTTAGTCTGATTCTTACTTTCTAAATAGAATCTTCCCTCAGTTTCATTGAGAACAATAGTTAGAACCTTTTAAGACCTTCCATCTCCCCACCTCTAAGAATAGTAATTTTAATGTCATTTCTTCAGATTTATGGTCCTATATGATTATGAAATAGATCTATATAAGTAAATTCACATAGAACTCTTAGAGCCTGGCACATAGTAGATACTGGATAAATATTAGCAATCATTTTTCTTTCTGCAAGACAAAGTCTGTGAAGCAGATTTCCATTTTACAGTTCTAAAATTCCTTACTGAAACAAAAAGTCCAGAGCCCTTTGCCCTGTCCTTTTAAAGACTGCTCTTTTTTGAATTGATTTTTCTTTGTTCATTAAAATGCAAAATGCTTTTCCTTTACAGTTTGCTCTTAGACTTCTGTGGGTTAAAAGGAGTGAAATGAGTGAGGGCAGAAGAGGAGGGACGGGGAGAGGGACCACTAGAGCTTCAGGTGTGAGCCCAGAGGCTGTGCGGCAGGCCTTTGCTTTTGCCACCAGTGGGCATCTGTGCTCTGGTGATGACAGCTAATTACACAAATAATAGTAACACGAGTAGTAGAAAGCGTCGTTTACCAAAGACTTCTATGTTCCAAGTGCTACTGAGCCAGTTCCATGCATGGTCTTGCTCAGTGCTCACCACTGCCCTCTCACCAAGTGGTGTCATCTGTTTCACCCAGGGAGGGTGAGGGAAGTTAAAGGACTTGTCCAAGGTCACCCAGTCAGCAAGTGACTTGAGCTAGATCCTGCTTCCAGGAGAGCTGGCTGCTAAGGGCAGTATTGGGTTGGACTCCATTTTGTTTTCGGAATGCAAGAACAACAGAGTGGTCAGTGAATTAGGCCTGGGGTAGGTATAATTCACTATCAGAAAATGGCTTTGTGATCTCTAGTCCTTTTTTTTTTTTTTAAGATTTTATTTATTTATTTGCCAGAGAGAGACACAGAGAGAGAGGGAACACAAGCAGGGGGAGCGGGAGAGGGAGAAGCAGGCTTCCTGCTGAGCAGAGAGCCCGATGTGGGGCTCGATCCCAGGACCCTGGGATCATGACCTGAGCCAAAGGTAGACGCTTAACGACTGAGCCACCCCGGCGCCCCTGATCTCTAGTTCCATATGTACAAGCCGTTTCCATGCTGAAGTAGTAGGTGATCTGTATGAATAACTTATTGATATAGCCACTTGTTAGTATGGTCATAGTGACTCTGAAAGAAATCACCCATATACTTTTACCAGTCCCCTTCCATGTAAGTATCAGTTTCTGCAAGAAAGGTATTTAGGTCACAATGCTGATAAGAACTTCACTACTTTGTAAAAAAACCAGGGAGTAGTTACCTTCAAAGTCTTACAGCACATTGTGTTAGAACTGCTTTCAGTTGCAATATAGGACACCTTTAATGTGATGAGTTTTGTGGTATCTTCCAGGAAGTTTGGGAGGGCTTTATAAGGAGTAATTTCCAAAGACATGGAAGGACCACAGGTTCAGAGCTGGGGTGGGGGAGAGTTAGTAAAATCACGGAGATAAGAGACAAAGGTGTGGGTTATGAGTTGAGTGGTTATTAGGAACAAGCCAGAAATCCAAGACCTCATGTAGAAAGTTTAATCCTTAAATACTCAAGCTGTAAATTTCAAAATGAAATTATATTATAATGAATTACTTTAAATGAGCTATCAATTGTTAATACTACTCTCTCTTCTTGCCTGAGTCAAATATTTCTAAGTCAGTATGAGCTTGTAGAGATTTACTTTATTGCAGATTACATATTACAGGAAACATCTTGGGACAGCCCTAGATGTCATGTGCACCAACCAGAGTTGAACGGTATTTTTATCATTTCTGAGAGGTGATGTGTTCTTTCTTAATCCTTCCAAGTGGAATATTTTCAAGATCATTGTCCATTTCTGAAAACTCTTGTTAGCAGTATGTGAAAACCACAAATGAATATGTTCTTTCCATTTTCTTTTTCAGATAGCGATGATCTTCAAAATGAAGACTCTGGAAAATTTTAGGTTCTCTATAGGAACTACAAAAATTGAAGGAAAGAAGATTTTCAAAAGGAAATTGTTTTGAAAGTATGTTTACAACTAACTGATACTGTTGACAGTTTGTTTTTTTTTTTTTAAATAATAAAACACTTTAAGAAGATTGTATTTATGGTAAAAGGAAACTGGACTAACAATGAGGCCAAAGACTTTTCCTGCCACAACTTACTCTGGAAATAGCCGCCAGCGACTGCAGGAGATTCGAGAGGGCTTAAAGCAGCCGGCCAAGTCTTCCGCTCAGGGGCTGCCTGTGGGACCAAACAGCGATGTTTCCCTGGCCACCAAAGTCCTGGGGGGCAAGGATGCTGCCAGGCAGCAACAGCAGATGAGAGCTACCCCAAAGTTCGGACCTTATCAGAAAGCTTTGAGAGAAATCAGATACTCCCTGTTGCCTTTTGCTAATGAGTCCGGCACTTCCGCAGCTGCCGAAGTGAACCGACAGATGCTGCAGGAACTGGTGAATGCGGGATGTGACCAGGTGGGTGTAACCTCCCCGAGGCTCCTGCGGTGGCAGTTACAGTAAGTAGTCCATCCGAGCACAGCTGAGAAGCCAAACATCCTGTGCTTGCCACTTGAAGGCTGAGAGAAGTGTTTCTAGGTCAAAACCCGAGGCCCTTCCAATGTGCCATCGCATTGTTTTCCACCCTCTCTCCAGAAGGGTCTTTTTGTCCGCTTTTCCTTTTCAGGCAAGATCCAGAAGTGTCTGAACTCTACTGAAATTCTGTTCTGTCCTTGTGACGTTGAGAAGGGCTTTCACACTTAGTCCTTTCTTTGGGGTTTATTTGGGCTTATTCTGAGCTGTCATGGGGAAGGTACTGACTTCCCTTGTTTCTGGCTTGTGCATTCATTTTACTTAGTTAAGGGAAAGGTTGATTAACATTATTTGGCTCTTCCTTAGACTCTGCTTTCTCCTATTTTAAAAAACAGTATGTATACCGTTATAGGAGACTATGTTAAGGAAATGATCAAGCTTGAGAAGTCATCAAAGTGGTGGCAACATAGTCTGACTTCTCCGTTGCTTGAGAATAAGGGACACATTAATGGAGGTGGCAACAATGATACATAAATACACAACTTCTAGCTATACATTTATGATCCTGTGTTGATTCACATAGCCACGTAAAACCCAGGTTGAGGGGCAGGACCATGTAAAATGGAACTAGTGTCCAACCATGTAAAAATGTATTTAGTAAAATCTAACTGTAAAAATGTAATTGCCTTATAAAAGAACTTCTGAAAGCTAATGCTTTGTTACCATCTGTCATCTTAAAAGTCTCAGTTGCATGAAAATGGAAATAAGGTAGGTATTTTTGCTGCCTTGGAAAATTAGTAAGATTTCATGCTCAAAGCACATCTAGATGGCTTGAGCACTTGTAGTTTCTTAGAAATAACCTAATTACCTACTCCTGGCCTCACAGTCACAGGAAAAGGCTAACAATGCCCTCTTTTATTTCCAAAAGCTATCTCAACCTTCTTGTTGTAGTTGCTTACCATAGAATTTAACTAGAGAATTTATTTTTCTCAGATGACATGTTTGTGAAACTAATCGTGCTATTTTGCAGGGCACTTCCTTGACACTTTGGGATATATTGGGATTAACTTGTGTGAAGCAAGCATTGTTGTGTTGAAAGTTGCTTTTATAAAACACAGGATCATGAATAATGTGGTGCAGAGTGTTTTAGCAGTGGAAGCTGACAGCAGAGGCATGACCTTTCTCATTGTGAAAATATGAAGTTAAATATGCTGCCAAGTGCTATCCCTTGACAAACAAAACTTGATGGTTTTGAAAGTAGGAAGGAGCAGTCCTGGGGAAATACTAGAGTAAGACTGCAGAGACTTGAAACCCAACAGCAAAGCCTAAAATCTTCTATAAATCACTTGCAAACAAAAGAGGTAATCAGAGCAGGGTGTTCTTTGCAGTTGTGTTTCAGCTGTGATAAAAAGAAACAAGTGAAGCAAATAATCCAGAATACAGGTGGGATCTCATTATGGCAAAATCCATTAGTGGTAATTACAGTGCAAGAAATAATGAAGCTGGTGCTGTATCCAAGACAGTAAAATACAAATACAGTAAAATTAAGGATCATGACACCAATGAAGTTCCCACCAACATTTAATTTATGTTAATTGCTAGCAGAAAGGACTCCATTTGTCATATTTAATGGTTCTGAAATAATCACTTTGGTGTATAGTGTTACTCTATAAAGTAAAACAGCTCTGCCTTCACCCTGACCCTCCAATTCGGACTGTTTTTGGTCTATATACAGGGTGCATTTGCTTTCAGAGAATCCTGGTCAGAACATCATTATGAGAATCTGAATAATGTGAGTGGAAACAATCAATAGTACCTCTAGAGTTGTGTGTTTCTTCAATAAAGCAGATTATCAGATCCAGTATAATTGGTACAGAGAGTACCTAGTGTTGCAGCTTTTCATTTTCCTTTGTCTCCTCCTGTATTGCCTTTTAATTTAGGTTCAGTTTTATTCTCTTGTACTTTGTCATTTTTGACCCTGATATTAATCAGAATGGCAGTAAACTCCATGTTTTCTCAAGGTCTTCCTGGTGATACACACTTTTATATGCACTATTTTATCCATTGCATATACATGTGCATACATTTTTTCCCACTTTATTTGACCTGAGACTTACTGAAAATATTTACTTGAGTGTTTTCTTTTAAACTTTTTATTAAAATAAAATTTACATAAGAAAAGTACATGATTCCTAAGTGTACAGCTCAGTGAATTTCACCCAGTGAATCACACCCATGTAACTAGCATGGATGGGTATATTTTTTTAACCTTTTTTTTTTTAATTTAAGTAATCTCTATACCCAACGTGGGGCTTGAACTCAACACCCTGAGATCAAGAGTCGCATGCCCTTCTGACTGAGCCAGCCGGGCACCCCTGTGTGTGTGTATTTTTTTAAGATTTATTTATTTTTAGAAAGAGTGTGCACACACAAGAGAGTGCGGAGGGGAGGGGCAGAGGTTGAGGGAGAGATTTTCCAGCAGACTCCCCACTGAGCGTGAAGCCAACTCAGGGCTCAGTCTCACAACACTGAGATCATGACCTGAGCTGAAACCAAGAGTCAGATGCTTAACTGACTGAGCCACCCAGGCGCTCCAGCCCCCACCGGGGTATATTTTTAATTAAAATATTTTTAATGTAAATTTCCAGGAAAAGTAAAAGACTAAGTATTTTCTGTGTAATGATATAGTGTATATGTCAAATGATGCAGTATCTAAAATATTTTTGCACATAAGTTATTAAAAACTTATGAAAATTTCTACAGGAAAAAAAAGGCCAGTGGATTAATATTCCTTATGGCAGGAGCTTTTCTTTAAATATAGATTAAAGAAATAGGAAAGATAAGTGTTTGGTTATGAGTGTCATATTTTTTATCATTTGGATACTCTTCATACTGACATAGGTAATTTAAATTTAGCTTTTATCTTATATAACTTAGTTTCACTTTTTCTTTTAATGGTTTCAAGTGATCATATTACCAGGTTTTCCGTCTTTTTCTTCCTGACAAAGTTTTAAAAACCACTAATTAGGGGTGCGTGGGTGGTTCAGTTGGTTAAGCGTCTGCCTTCTGCTCAGGTCATGATCCCGGGGTCCTGGGACCAAGCCCTGCATCGGGCTCCCTGAACCCTCTCCCGCTGCCCCCTGCTCATCCTCTCTCTGTCAAATAAATAAATAAACATACTAAAAAAAAAAAACCCACCCCACTAATTTGATTTTGCAGCGACGTTAATACATGTAACATGTCTGCTTCTCGGAAGCATATGACTTGTGTCATCTCACTGAATTGCAGTGGGTTAACAGGTATAAGGGTGCTATTGGGGCAGGCTCACTATACTCGGGGCTTCTCAGGGTGCAGGGATGGCTGGCTGGCATAGGGGCCTAGTGATGGCAAGAATCCTATTCAGCGGTAGCTCCTGCACTCCTCAGAATAGCTAAGCATTTTATCATTTTGTGTCCCTTAGAGAAAGACTTAAGTGAGAACTGCCTTTCAGATGTGAGTACCAAGAAATGTTTTTTGCTTTCTTGAGCAATTAGCATGTGCTCTTTCTCTGTGGACAGCCCATATCCTGACCTTCATGAGCCTCCCTCATTGATCTGCTGTGAGAGGTGCCAAGTCTGTGGCAGCCTTAAGACTCTTTAGGGCTCTGGCCTGTCATAGCTACATTCTTCCAGTCCTGAATTTCTATGTGTGCATAATTTTCCCAATCCTGACTTAATCCAATTTTTCCTCACTTTATTGTGAATGTTTAAATGACTTAAATCTTTATTGGAATGAGGGTAGGAAGAAATGTAAACAAATTGATTTATTACACCAAATTTGGCCTAAGAAAAAAGCCGATGGTCAGGGTGTATATTCAGAGGCAGGCTTCCTGAGAATAATGGTCATAGCAACAAATAAATTGGAGGTAGTCTGGTTAATAGGAAAAGGGAGTGAATTTCTTTGTATTCTCAAGCCAAAAAGTACAGAAAAGTCAAGTTTCTTAACCCATTCTGCAAGTTATTCCTCAACCCAGGTCCTTTTGCCAAAGGAAATAGCACTGCAGAGGGGTGAGGCCTGCTGGGACCTGTGAGTCTCAGAGGAAGGACAGACACTGGTGTTGGCAGCCGCTCCTGTGCCAAGTACCGGTCCGACAAGCACTCGCGTCGGTAGCCTCATTATTGAAACTACACAGCAAGCATTTGAGATGGTTTCCAGTCGTTCCCCCAGTATTGCAGAGGAAACTATGGCTTGGGTGGTCAGGCAGGTGACTCGAGCTCTCCTCTGCACCCGACCCCCGACCCCCCGGCTCTTACTGACCTTGTATCTTCAGCAAGGGTTGGTTAGACATACTTGTTACACACACTTGAGAGGAAAGACTTCAGTGCTCCCTTTAATGTGGCCATGCAGAGCTCTGTCTTTAACTTGCACCGTGTGTGTTGCTGGCCCGTCCTGGTGGGATTTTCTTCTCCGTGACTTGGTCCTCTCCCACGTCCAGGGGCGGGCGGCACTTTCTCAACGCTTCCAGTCGTCAGGTCCCTCGCCACAGGCCCCTTCTGGTCCTCTCCAGGGGCACCCCACCCACTCCTCCCCTGTGCACCTGCCCCAGATGCGGGGCGTGGCCTCCTCCTGCTCGCACCTCCACTTCGCTTGTTCTGGGGGCTTCCTCAACATATTATTCTGTTGGCTGGTAATGTCGGCATCCATCTTCCCCAGCGTGGATTCGGGCACCTGTTAGGGTTCGACTCAGATTCTTTCTTACTGCAGGGTCTTGATTCTTCCACCTGTTTTTGAACTGTTCCTATTCAGACTTCCATAGTTCTGTATTTCTAGGGCATTGGATGCTTGATGCCTAGCCTTGTGCGGACAGGTGGTCATGCTGTCGTCGCACCTGCCGTGTGGTACGCAGGCCTCTGGGGGCTGCGTCCCGGCGCGTCCTGGTGTGCGCGGGGCTTCGTGCGCGGCTCGCCGGCGGCCTGCGCGGTGGGGATTTGCGCACGCGCTGTGCGTGCCCCTGGAAAACTTTGCGGCGGAGGTTCCCTGTGCCGGTCCGCGCCCAAGCCATCGCTGGTTTGTCGGAAGTTGGAAGAGAGAGACACAAACACCCCTCGGCCTCTTTGTATGTTTGCAGCGGGTTAACAGGTGTTAAACAAACAGTAGGCATCATCGGGAAAGCTCTAGATGGGGACCTACAGAAATGTTAACGCTGAAGTGCTGTTCCTTTAGCCTGGTGTCAAGATCCTGCCTCGGGATTAGTTCTCTGTAATACAGGTATTTTGCTAATGAAAAAAAGTAGAAAAGGTTTAGATAACAAGTACATTTCCTCCTCCTCCCTTGTCTGGAAAGGGAACGAATTTTCAGTATTACCGAACACCAAACACCGGCTACTGCCCTGAAATATTCATAAGAGGAAAAGAAAAAAGAAACACTTAAGTTTAGGAATGCCAGTAATGTAACAGGAAATTGTATTACAATGGCTTTTGGGTGTAGCAGTTCCTTATCTTCCCCCTTCCACCACCACTTTTTTTTTTTTTTAGCTTTTCAAATTAAATCTGGCCTTGCCAAAAGATAAATCTTATACTTTGTTAAAGTAGGATATTTAAAATTAGTTTGACAAGACACAAGCACATCATACCCTTGTGTCATACCCTTCTCCCACCCCACCCCACACAAGCTCCCCCCTAGTTATTAAAGAAATAGTGTTCATTGTGTAAGTTTGGAAAATATAGAAACGTGCTGACATTGCCACTCCTCCTGGCCCCTCTCCTCATCTGTTCCCTGCACAGAACCCTCTGAGGGATCATTCTAAAAAGGAAAAATCCTGTCATTTCCTTCTGGAAAGCTTTCCACTGCACTTGGGATGAAGCTCCTGACCTGTGGGCAAGGCCCATCCCACAGCCTCAGGTGGCACCCCTTTTCCAGCAGTTGGTGTCTGACCCAGCCGGCTTTACTGCCTTTCCTCAGACCTCTCAACACTGGCCCCTTCTTCCTGGATAATGCCTACTCCTCTTTGAAGGCTTGTCTTGCTGTCCTGGATTCAGAAAAGCATTTTCTGACCCCCTAGTCTAAACCAGATCCCTCTGTTTTATTCTCTCTCATTACAGAAATTTCCTTTCATAGCATTTATGAGAACTTGTTACTAAATGTTTAGTTGTGTATTTCATGTAATATCCATTTCTCTCTTTAGAGTTAATCCTCATTAGGCAGTGGCTTTGTTCTGGTCATCATACTCTAGTACCTAAAACTGCAAACTCTCAAAAACATCTGATGTATGAATGAAGGGGTAAACGTTTTGCTATAAACATTTTCATTTTTAACGCCTGTGTTGTATTCCATTGTTCAAATAGTACTATAATTTATTATGCATAACTGGTGTTAAGAGGTAAACTGAAGCATATTTTAAAGTTTATCTGAGCAAAAATGATTCCAGTTGGTGGCGGCAAACCAGAAGTGGTTAGGAGCACTCCACTGACAGTCGCTCAGGGAAAGACTTTCAGAGAGCAGAGGCAGAAGCAAAGCAAGAAAATTATTCGATTGTCCACAGCTTAAGCAGTTACCTTATTTGGGAAAGCCTAGGTGGCTGTTTATGATTGGTTGTCCTTAGGTTTTGATTTTTTTAGCCTTCAGGCATTACAGACTTAGGTTTGGTTTGCTTACATGGGCATAAGGTCTTAGAATCACCTCAGTCTGATGGCTTCCTTCTTTAATTAAACACTGTGATGAACATCCTTCTACGTAAATCTTTATGGATAGCACTGATTCACTTCGAATGAATTTTAGAAATGGAATTACTAGGACAAATGATAAGAGCATTTTTACAGTTTTTATTTGCCAAGTTTCTTTAGAAAATTTTTAAATTGCCTTTATATTTTCAACAATGAATGACTCCAACAATGAATACTGCTACTACGAAACAACACATCTGTTTGTCAGTTTAATAGTTTGTTTTGTATTCTTAATTGTGGCAATAAGTATGTGGTAATAAAGTGGGATAGTTCTTCAGTTTTAAGTAGCAGAAAACTTTTTTTGAGGGGGGCTCTAAGTGTCTGAGATTGGATCCATTTTCCTCTTAAAATGCAATGCAAAATCTAGTACATCAAGACCAAAATGCATCTTTTGAGGAACATCTTTTCTCTCCTCCCTGAGTGATTTACATTTGTGCATGGTACAACTCCTGGCCAACACAGGATTTTGCAGTCCTAGAGGATTTGCAAGAAAGTAGTTGGCAGACAGGTAGGCAAGGCCTGCCTTCTGGGGAGGACAAGCCCTAACAACCCCAGGAGCGGCACTCTCTGGACATTCAGCTTGCTTTGTTCCCCAGAATGTTTTGTGTGCAGAGCAGAGCGCCCTGGCTGGTGTTTAGATATGACAGGCTACGAGTTTGCTGAGGTGTTCGTTCTGGCTGCCCTCAGGAAGCTGGGTCCTCGCGTCCTCTTTGAACAACCTTTTCCCTTAATCCAAACAAGCAGTACAACTATTAATATTTTCTGTATGTGTCATAATGTGGAAAATATTGGAGATCACAAATGTTGTTTACCTAATACCTATTATTCACACTGAGCAGTTTTCTACCTAAATGATTATTTGCTGTTATATATATATGGTTGTGGCCGTTCGATGGATCATGCAACCCTAGCAGGTGATTAATGAGCATTTTAATATATTCTATAGCATAGTGCTTTTCCCCTTAAAAGTGCTGCATAGGCAGATATTATAAGTGCTATAGAAGGTTTGGAATCATTATTTGGTCCTCCTTTTCTTGCACCCAGTGGTTTTCCAACCTGGGAAGTGTTGAAAAAATACTGCCACCCAAGCCACAGCACCAGAGATTGAATTCATTTGGTGAGGAGTGGGCCCTGGGTAGGAGCCCTTCCTGATGGGTCTCAGATGTGACTAAGGTGCAGCCAGGGTTGAGAGTCATTCATTACTGCCTGGAACCTCAGCTCTGCATTGAACTTGATGGAGTCGGCCCTGGGAAGTGGCTCTAAGATCTGAGCCTTGTGTTGGCCTGCAGTCTGTTTTGGGGCTCCTTACACTGTTTCTGTCATTGCCAACCCATTTATGGATGTACAGAGAAGTGAAATAACCCAACAAGGAAATTGAGTTTTTTTATGTCCTTTATTTTTTTATTTAATTTTATTTATTTATTTGAGAGAGAGACAAGCAGTGGGAGCGGCGGGGGCCAAGGGAGAAGCAGGCTCCCCGCTGAGCAGGGAGTCCGGTGTGAGGCTGATCCTGGAATTTGGGGATCATGACCTGAGCCAAAGGCAGACAGTGAACCAACTGAGCCACCCAGGTGCCCCTACCTTTTATGTCCTTTAGCAACAATTTCTTTTAAGCTACTTTTAATACAGTTATTATAAATTTCAGACTTAACAACAAAAAAGCCACCTCTATTAACATAGTCACTACCCAGCTGCTGCTTATTTTGGTGTTAAAATTCAGTTACCAGAAGTTCATAGTTCTCAAGTTTAATGCAAAATGTGTTCATCATGCAATTTTTATATACTATGTTTTATTCATCTTGGATTTCTTTATTGTCTTTTTTTTAAATTATTTTATTTAAATTCAATTAATGAACATATAGTGTATTATTAGTTTCAGAGGTAGAGTTCAGTGATTCATCAGTTGCATATAACACCTAGTGCTCATCACATCGCATGCCCTCCTTAATGTCCATCACCCTGTTACCACATCCCCCCATCCACCAGCCCTCTAGCAACCCTCAGTTTGTTTCCTATAGTTAAAAGTCTATGGTTTGTCTCCATCTCTGATTTCATCTTATTTTATCTTTCCCTCCCTTCCCCTATGATCCTCTGTTTTGTTTCTTAAATTCTACATGAGTGAAATCAGATGATAATTGTCTTTCTCTGATAGACTTATTTCACTTAGCATAATACCTTCTAGTTCTATCCACATCATTGCAAATGGTAAGATTTCATTTTTTTGATGGTTGCATAATATTCCATTGTATATATATATATACCACATCTTCTTTATCCATTCATCTGTTGATGGACATCTAGGCTCTTTCCATAGTTTGCTGTTGTGGACTTTGCTGCTATAAACATGGGGGTGCTTGTGCTGCTTTGAATCACTATGTTTGTATCCCTTGGGTAAATATCTAGTAGTGTATTGCTGGGTTGTAGGATAGCTCTATTTTTAACTTTTTGAGGAACCTCCACACTGTTTCCCAGAGTGGCTGCACCAGCTTGCATTCCCAGCAGCAGTGTAAGAGGGTTCCCCTTTCTCCGAATCCTCGCCAACATCTTTTGTTTCCTGACTTGTTAATTTTAGCCATTCTGACTGGTGTGAAGTGGTATCTCATTGTGGTTTTTTCTTTTTTCTTTTTTTTTTTTTTAGATTTTATTTATTTGACAGAGAGAGAGAGAGCACAAGCAGGGGGAAGGGCAGAGAGAGAGAGGGAGAAGCGGGCTCCCCACTGAGCAGGGAGCCCGATGTGGGGCTCCATCCCAGGACCCTGGGATCATGACCTGAGCCGAAGGCAGACGCTTAACCAACTGAGCCACCCAGGCGCCCCCTCATTGTGGTTTTGATTTGTATTTCCTCTTTCTTTTCTTTAGTAAGTATATTTGGAAAGGAGATGTTTTTCATAATTATATTTTTCAAATTTGTGATTTTATATAATTGACTTATTTTTCAGTGTGACAATTTGAATTTTCATAAGTGTACTTGCTGTTTTTCCTGGAGTTATGGGAAACCATAGGAAATTTCTCTTCCCTTTGTACCATTCTCCCATGCCCTCACCCTTACCCTAACCATCTAGCATAGTCCTGGATAAATAGTGAATGCTCAACAGATATCTCCAGCTGTTAGACAGACTGCATTTCAATTCTGACTAAGCTTGCTCTTGATTATGATTTGGGAATTGAATTAAGCTGCTGGTGATAGATTCGCAGCTACAGAGCTTAATATCCATAAGTGGCCTAACAAAAGAAGGCTGGAAGTTGGCAGGATATGGCCAACATGGTGGTTCTTCAGTGTCATCAAGGCCCCAGGCTCCTACTCTCTTTCAGTTCTGTTCTCCTTAATAAGAGGCTTCCATTTCCAGGTGCACCAGGTGGCACCTCCCCCAGAGTCAACAGTTTGTACAAGAAGCAGGAATATGGCAGCAAAAGTGCTGTTCTAGCTCTGGCTCTTCCTTAAAGAGCTTTCCTCCATACCTCACTGGCCAGAACCTAGTCACCTGATCACAAGAGGTTATAAAGCAGCCTTGGAAATGTGTACTTCAGTTGGGCATATGGCTGTCCCTGACAGAACCGGGGCTTCTGTTAGTGAGGAGGAAAGGATATCAGTAAGTCAGTAGATTTCGTTAAGGAACCAGAGGATAACCACATGTCATACTGGCTGTCACCATGGGCTAACAGCCTACCTTTCTGAGCCTCATGATCTTTCATCTATACCCTGGGGATAACAATTACTCCTACCCCATGGGTTGTGTTGCAGACCAGAAAGAATGTAAAGTGACTTGTCTTTGACTGTAATCTCTACTTTAGTCATTATATTAATGCGTACTTTCCCCAGTACCTATTTTTTCTCCTGCATAGCTTTCACATCTATGTCTTTTCAGTGCTAACACTCTGCTCTATACCTGGATTCTTCTAAGTAGTCCCCCTGACCCAGTATTTCTGCCGGTGAACCTTTCCTAAAAGGTGACAATCAGCCACTCCCTTGGTAGCCACTCCCCTCCTTTTCCTACCATCTGATCTCCACTTACCAAACTTGATTATTTCTCTCATTACCAGCCCATCCTGCTTGCTCCAGCTGTGTTTGCCTCTTTACACACCAGCTGCCACCAAGCTGGGTGACTTTCTCCCACACTGGCTTTACTCATGCTGTTTACCCTACCTGGAATGCACTCTCCGCCAGCCCAGCCATGCTCTGCCCACTCAAGTCCCACTTCTTCCATGATTCATCTTTGTGGCCTTTTCCATCTATTCATTCCAGCACATGTGGGGTTCTCCCTTTTCTGAATTCCCATTTTTATCAGTACCATCCAGAGAGCCATGGTAGGTCTACACAGGGTCTTAGGGATTATCTAGCCCACATGGCTTGTCACACAGTTAAATTAACTGAGACCCAGAGAGGTGATGTGGTCAGTTTAAGACTATACAGCAAGTGAGGGGCAGACCCAAAGCTACAAGCCTCTCAGTTTCACCCATGAAACTTGAAAGAGAAAGAAACAGATATAGCCATCACCCTACCATTTATAAAAGTAAGATATTTCCATATAGTAGAATTGACCCATCAACCCACTGTCCAGGGATAATCATTGCTATTTGACCATATTATATTTCCTTTTATGGTTGTTTTGATTAACTTTTTATTTTGGAAAAAATTTAAAAGTACAGTAGCATCAGGGCACCTGGGTAACTCGGTCGTTGGGCGTCTGCCTTCAGCTCGGGTCATGATCCCGGGGTCCTGGGATCGAGCCCCACGTCGGGCTCCCTGCTTGGAAGGAAGCCTGCTTCTCCCTCTCCCACTCCCCCTGCTTGTGTTCCATTTTATTTATTTATTTGCCAGAAAGAGACAGCAAGAGAGGGAACACAGGGAGCCCAACATGGGGCTCGATCCCAGGACCCCGGGATCATGACCTGAGCAGAAGGCAGATGCCCAACGATTGAGTCACCCAGGCGCCCCTAAGTAAATGAAATCTTAAAAAAGAAAGTACAATAGCATCTATCTCTGCAGTAATTTTTAGAATAAACATTTAATTCAAATATAACATCTAGAATATTTTCAAAACAAATACCAGGCATCATTTCACTTATCACTCATATACTCCTATATTTAAACATATCTGTGAAAGACAGAAAAAAATAAAAAGCACAACAGAATAAAAACATAATCACAATACTATTATCACATTCAACAAAATAAACATTTTAAATTTAGTGTAATTTTTATGACTACATGGTTAATATTGTGGAACTACTTATTAATGAAATTAATATTTCTGAGCAATTACTATGTGAATATCAATCCTCTCAACAAGCCTGCAAGGAAGATTCTGTTTTTGTCAACATTTACAGATGAAAAAACTGGCTACAGGTTTACTGGCACAAGGTAAATAATGTGCCTACTAAGTAGTGGAACTAAGAATCAAAAATTCAGATCTGGCTTTTTCTTGTTTTGTATCCTGAATATTTTTCCCTCAACATTTATATACAAAGCATGTCTTCATATCAGTAAAAATAGTAACCTAAAACATTTACATGCCATCATGGGAGTCTGCCAGAATTTAATAATTTCCCTAATTTTGGACAATGAAATTGTTTCAAGTTTTTTACTATTATAAATAATGCTGCAGAGCACATGTTTATTCATAAATTTTGGAAGACATCTCTACTGCTTTCCTTATGTTAGATTTTTTTAAAAGTGAAATTACTCCAGGAGCCTTGTTCTTTGATTGTTTCATGCAAGTTAGTTTTGCCTAGAAGTTGAGTAACGTTCGGTAGTAGTAAATGGCTGGCAGAACCAGAAGTAAACCCAAATAATGTTTGCAGTCCTTCTTTGAGTGCATGTTTATTGAGCATCTAGGAGGCGTTATGCACTGTGCTAAGCACTGAGGATTCAGAGATGTCTGAGACCTGAGATCCTTCCTCTTAATGCCTGGTTGCTTCTGGCTGGACTCTTTCTCATTTACCAGAGTGCTGAAGGAAAAAGAAAATCTATCCACTGAGAATTCTGTATGTAGCAGAACTGTCCTTCAGAAATGGAAGTGAAGACATTTCCAGGGAAACAAAAATCCGAGAAAATTTGTCACCATTTGCAGTAAAAGAAATACAGAATATACAGGAAGGAATGAAGAGCACTAGGAATGGTAAATATCAACAAGTATAAAAGACTAATTTGTTCCTTTCTCCTAATTTCTTTAAAAGATATGTCAGTACTTAAAACAAAATTTACACTGTAATAATGGGTTTATTACACATACGATGTAACAGCATAGGACACTATGGATAAGGGGTTAAATGGAATTGTATTATTGCAAGGTTTCTGTGTTTCTTCTGATGTAATTAAAAATTAACACTTAAGTAGATTATGATAAATTAAAAATCTATATTGCAGTTTATAGAGCAGTCACTAAAATAGAATTCAAAGAGCTAAAGCTAGAGAGCCAATTAAGGAATTAAAATGGAATACAGGGGTGCCTGGGTGGCTCAGTCGGTTGGGCGGCTGCCTTCGGCTCAGGTCATGGTCCCAGTCCTGGGATCGAGCCCCACATGGAGCCCCGCATTGGGCTCCCTGCTCATCGGGGAGTCTGCTTCTCCCCCGCCCTGCTCTTGTGCTCTCGCTTGTTCTCTCTCCCTCTCAAATAAATAAATAAAATCTTTTAAAAAAATAAATAAAATGGAATACAAAGAAAACTTTGATTAACATGAAAGGAGGCCAGGAAGCAGGGACAAAGGAACAAACAGACGAGATAATTAGGAATGGCAGGCTTAAATAAAACCATATTAATAATTACATTCACTTAAAGGGATTAAGCACTTCACTCAAAAGGCAGAGGTTGTCATACTGAATAAAAAAAGCAAGATTCAACTATATCCTGTCTATAAGACACACTTCTTAAATACAAGGACACAAATAGACTGCAAACAAAAGTCTGGGAAAAGATAAGCCATGCAAGGTATAAACATAAAATAGATGCAGTGGCAATATTAATATCAGATAGTACCCTTCAGGATGAGTATTACTTGAGACAAAGAGGACCACTTTATAATAAAGGGCCTATATATCAGGAAGATGTGGTAGTGAGTATGCATTTAAACACAAGCTTCAAATTATATGAAGTGAAGTAGATGGAGCAAGAACTAAAGGAGAAATCTGCAAATCCATGATCATTATGTGGAGATTTTAACCCACCTCTCAATAATTGATGGGATAGGTAGACAAAAATAAATCAGGAAGAATATAGGAGAATTGAACAGCATTATTACCCACTTTAACTAATTGACATCTATAAACATCACACTCAATACATGTAGAATATACGTTCTTTTCTAGTTTACATAGAATGTTCACGGAGATAGACCATTTGTTAAGACAGAGGTCTCAATAGCTTCTCAAAGATTGAAATCTTACAGAATATGTTCTCTGACCACAATGAAATTAAATTAGAAAAAAGTTAAAATCTTTGAAAGCCCCAAATATGTAGATGTTAAACAACTCACTTCTAAACAAGTCATGACTCAGAAAAGAAATCACAAAGGAAATTATAAAATACTGGTTCTGAATAATAAAAATTTGTGAGATTTTGCTAAAGCAGTACTTAGAGGGAAATTCATAGTTTTAAGTGTATATTTAGAAAAGAAGTCTAAAATTAATCATCTAAGCCTCTCCTTTGGGAAGCTAGAAAAAAGAACAATAAATTAAACCCAAGGTAAGTCAAAGAAAGGAAACAATAAAGAGAACAAACTGTAAGAACAAACAATAGAGAAAGTCAATGAAGCCAAAACCTGGTTCTTCGAAAAGATCAGTAAGATTGATAAACTTCTAGCCAAACTTACCCAAAAAAGTAAATAAGAAAGAAAAAGGGGGCACCTATGTGGCCCAGTCGGTTGAGCATCCGACTCTTGATTTTGGCTCAGACCATGATCTTAGGGTTGTGGGATCAAGCCCCATGTCAGGCTCTGTACTCAGCACGGAGTCTGCTTATCCTTCTCCTTCTGCTCCCCCTTCCCCCCACTCATGTGCTTGCACACATGCTCGCTCTCTCAAATAAATAACTAAAATCTTTAAAAAGAAAGAAAAAAGCACAGAGGAAACAAATGACCAATTTCAGGAATGAATGGATACTACTATGGGTCCTAAGACATTAAAAAGATTGTAAGGGAATATATAAACAATAAATTTATGATCCAATAAATGTGACTTAGATGAAATGGATAGATAAATTTGTTGGAAGACAAAAAACTACCAAAATTAACACTAAGAAATAGAAAAATCTGAATAGCTCAATATCTATTCAGTTCATAATAAAAATCCTTCCTACAAAGAAAGCTATAGGCTCACATGCTTCACTGGTGCATTCTATTAAACAGTTAAGGAAGAAGTAATAGTAATGCTAGCCAAACTCTTTCACAAAATAAAGGAGTAGGTAGTAATTCGCAGGTAATTTCATGAGACCAGTGTTGCTCTGATATTAAGACTTGAGAAAGCCATTATAAGAAAACTGACCAATATTCCAGTATCTTTTGTAAATGCTATATAAAGGCAAACATCCTAACCAAAGTATTAGCAAATGCCATTCAGTGAAAATATATTAGGACCAAATGAGATTTATCCCAGACATGCAGGGTTGGTTTTTGGTTTAACATTAGAAAATTAATGTAATTCGGGCGCCTGGGTGGCTCAGTTGGTTAAGCGACTGCCTTCGGCTCAGGTCATGATCCTGGAGTCCCAGGATCGAGTCCTGCATCAGGCTCCCTGCTCGGCAGGGAGTCTGCTTCTCCCTCTGACCCTCCTCCCTCTCCTGCTCTCTGTCTCTCATTCTCTCTCTCTCAAATAAATAAATAAAATCTTTAAAAAAAAAAAAAAAGTTAAAAAAAAAAAAGAAAATTAATGTTAATTCACCATGTCAACAAAACGAAGAGTAAGGCCATGAGTAAAGCCATCTCCATAGATACAAAAAAAGCACTTTTCAAAATCCAACAGCCATTCATAACAAAACTGGGTATAAAAGAGAACTCAAATTGCTGAAGGACACCTATGTAAAATCTATAGCTAGCATCACATTTAATGGTGAAACGCTGAATACATTGCCTCGAAGATCGGTAATAAAGCATGGATATCCACTTTTCATCTTCTGTGGAGGTCCTGGGCAGTGCCTTAAGGAGGGTAAAAGAAATAAAAGTACACAGATTGGAAAATAAGTAAAACTGTCTTTATTTACATTTGACACGATTCTTTTGTAGGAAATCCTAAGGAATCTATTAAAAAGCTACCAGAACTAATAATTTCCTACATAATAATTTAGCATGGTCACAGGAGACAAGATCAATATGCAAAAATCAATAGTTTTCTGTATTCTAGCAATTAACACTGGGAAATTGAAATTTAAAATGTGATTTCATGGGGCACCTGGGTGGCTCAGTCAGTTAAGTGTCCAACTCTTGATCTCAGCTCAGGCCTTAATCTCAGGGTTGTGAATTTAAACCCTCATGTTGGGCTGCACGCTGGGCATGGAGCCTACTTAAAAAATAAAGTGATTTCATTTATAGTAGCGTTTAGAAATATGAAATACTTAGGGATAAATTTAACAAAATATGAATATGTTCAAGACCTGTAAAACACACAACAGTACTGAATGAGTTAAAGAAGATCAAAATAAATGGAGTCATATACCATGTTCATGGATTGGAAGACTTAATATTGTTAATATGGCAGTTCTCCCCAAACTTATCTGTAGATTCATCACAATTCTGAGAAAGCCACAGCAGGCCTTTTTGACAAACTGAGTCTAAATCCATATGTTCTGCAAAGGACCTGGAATAGCAAAGGCTATATTAAAAAAAACATAGGTAGAATACTTAAACTATGTAATTTCAAGACTCATACTAGTTAAAACTTTATAATAGATTCTGGAGCTATACAATAATCAAGACAGTGTGGTACTCTCATGAGGATAGATACACAGATGAGTGAAACAGAATTCAGAGCCAAGGGGTGCCTGGGTGGCTCAGTCGGCTAAGCGTCTGCCTTCATCTTGGGTCATGATCCCAGGGTCCTGGGATCAAGCCCTACATTGGGCTCCCTGCTCAGTGGCGAGCGTGCTTCTCCCTCTTCTTTTGCCTACTGCTCTGCCTACTTGTGCTCCTTCTCTCTCTCTCTCTCACTCTGTCAAATAAATAAATGAAATCTTATTTAAAAAAAATAAAGAATTCAGAGTCCAGAAATGAGCATTTATTTAGTCAACTCATTTTCAACAAGGATACAGAGGGAAGGAAGGAAAGGGGTTTTTTGTGTTTTCAGGAAATGGTCCTGGGATAAATGAATATCCAAATGGACAAAAATCAGCACTCTTACACCATTCACAATAATTAAATCAAAACGGATTATAGACCTAAATACAGACTATAAAAACTTTTAAAAGAGAATGTAGGAGAAGATCTTTGCAATCTGAAAAAGGCAGCGATTTCTTAGATCTAATATAAAAATCATGGATCATAAAAGAAAAATTTGACTTTAATAATAATATTTGAATAAATACGACTTTTCTGAAATTAAAAATCTTTGCTCTTTAAAAGACATAATTAAAACAACAAAAAATCAATCCATGTGATAAAAAATATTCCAAAGACATACATTGGGCAACAGACTTATCTCTGGAATATATAAAGAATCCTTACAATTCAGTAATAAAATGACAGGCCTTTAAAAATGGGCAAAGATCAGGGGTACCTGGGTGAGTCAGTCGGTTAAGCGTCTGCTTTTGGCTCAGGTCATGATCTCAGGGTCCTGGGATCAGGCCCCACACTGGGCTCTCTGCTCAGCGGGGTGTCTGCTTCTCCCTCTCCCTCTGTGCTCTCTTTCTCCATCTCTCTCTCTCTGTCTCAACTTTAAAAAGATTTTTTTTTTAAAAGGGCAAAGATTTGAGCAGACACTTCACAAAAGAATATACAAGAATGGCTAATAAGCCCATGTAAAAATACTCAACATTATTAGACATCAGGGAAATGCAAGTGAAAAACCACAATGAGATACCACTATATTAGAAAGGATAAAATTTTAAAGTCTGATAACACCAAGTGTTGGTGAGAATGTATAGCAACTAGGATTTTTTTATACTTCTGGTGGAAATGTAAAAAAGTTTCTTAAACATATACCAGCCATACATCTCGGTCATTCCTCTCATAATTATTTCTTGAAGAGAAATGAAAACCTGTGTCTACAAAAAGACTTGTGCATAAAGGTTCATAGCAGGTTTATTTGCAATAGCCAAAGACTATAAACAGCCCAAATGTCCATCAGCAGGTGAATGGATAAATAAATCCTGGCATGTCCGTACAATGGAATACTATTCAATTAAAAGAAACCTGTGGGACCACTTATGGAAACAACAGCATGGACAAAATCATACTGCATGAAAGATGCTAAACACAAAGTAGGATCATATAGGATTTTCTTTTTATAATATTTTAGAGAATATAAACTAATTTGTAGTGACAGAAGGTAGATCAGTGGTTAACTAGGGTGGGGGTGGAAGGAGGGAGTACCAGAAAGGAGCACTCAGAAAATTTGAGGAGTGATGAAGATATCTGTATCTTTGTTGTGATGGTGGTTTTACTGCTGTGTATATCTTGTCACTCATGGCTGTGGAGCCCCAGAGATGTGGCTTATCAGAGTTGAGATATGTGCGTCTATAGTAGACACCCGATTTGGAAGACCTCATGCGAAAAAGAGAATGTGAAATATCTCCATCTTTTTAATATTGGTTACATGCTGAAAAGATTTATTGTGTTAAAGAACATATGTGAACATCAGTTCCACTTTTATCTGTTTTAAATGTGGCTGTGAGAAAATTGGAAGTGACCGCGTGGACGGTGCTAGTCAGTGGTGGCGGCGGCAAGGACATCTTCAGTCACGCCATTGCCTGGGGCAGCTCCCTGCAGTGCTGTTGCTTTGGACATGCTCTGCCCAGACCGCTTGCTTATAACTGTCCTCACTAAAAGTTCAACCAACTTAGGGGGCGCCTGGGTGGCTCAGTCGTTAAGCGTCTCCCTTTGGCTCAGGTCATGATCCCAGGGTCCTGGGATCGAGCCCTGCATCGGGCTCTCTGCTCAGCCGGAAGCCTGCTTCTCTCTCTCCCACTTACCCTGCTTGTGTTCTCTCTCTGGCTGTCTCTCTGTCAAATAAATAAATAAAATCTTTAAAAATAAATAAATAAATAAAAAGCTCAGCAAGTGTGAGAACCCACTGGGCTAGTCTTCTCAGCTGTTATCTTCCAGTTTCCCCTTGGGCTCACTACCCTTTACCCCAGTCACTTTAGCATCACAAACGAAATTAGCTCTTCTCACTTGGGGGCGAAAGTACGGATTTTTGTTATTTCAGTTTGTGGAACTCAGAAGGTTGAGAGGAGCTTTCATCTCTTGCTGCTTTGTGACATAGCTGGTTTCGGGGGTGCTGTGGAAGGCGCCCCTGAGCCCTGTCAGAGGCCGGTACACAGGAGTGTGCTGGGTGTGGGCGTGACCGGGGCCCAGCGTCGGGGATCCTGTGACACAGTTTGGGTTTTCTGTGTCAGCACCGTATCCCCTCCTAGAAGTAAGTCCCTTCAGCCTCATTGCAGACCCCACCCTTACCAAGTGCTCTAGATAGGGCCACCTGTTCCAAATCAGGAAGAAACTTGCCTTCGTTTATCTCCATAAACAGTATTTCTCAAATAAATCTTTACTCTCTCATTGAATTCTAAGTATCTGACACATGCCTGAGGAGATGTCTTAGGTTTTACAGACCTTTGGGACCTGTGAGGCTGCAGAGCCGCTAACCAACTAGCGGACGCTCTCTGCGGAAATGAAACTGACCCTGAAGAGTAGGAGCGGACCAGCTGACAACTTCCACTTCCACGGGGCAGCTGGGAATTGAGATGACGTAAAAAGGATCGTGGCACCTAATTGAAGGGATGGCATTTTCAAAAGTCTCACGTTACTAATATGAAGAAATGAATGATCCTTTCGGTGGGAGGTGGGTGGTTGCTGACAGCGCCCCAGCATTTTTAGTCAAGTGTCTTTCATACTGCAAGGTGAGATCCTTGAATGGATCAAACAAGCACTTTGTGGTCTGTGAATAACAACGCAGAGAATCACATCACATGTAAATAAGGGTAAGTTGCTCTTATGAAATTGTGAGTCACAGTATAAACAAAGCGACAATAACATGGGGCTCCGTAGAACGGTAATTTTTACTGCATGGGAGACTGATGGGGGACAGACTCAGTGCCTCACTTCATCAGCTAGCTGCTGTTCAGGTGCCAGGCACTCTGCTGAGGGTTTTTCTAATGGTTTGTCACCTCCTACCACGATGCTTGGGATTCCTTAGAAGTCTGAGAGAGAAAGAAGCACTAACAATGAGGATGAATTTGTTTCCAGTTTTGCCATATTCTGTGGGATGTGTTTTTTCTCATGAGTAATTTGGTGCCCTAATTAGTCTTCTGTCTGAGAACACGTGTATGGCCAAGGGTTGGGCATGGTGTTGTCCTTTGTCCTGGTGTCCCTCATTTCAAGGAGTTGGATTTAACAGGAAACAATGTAGGCAGTCTTGGACCCTGCCCATGGTAGAGGGTTACTTCAGGTTTTCTGTAGGGTTTTATAAGCAAGACGCTATCTGGCTAATTTCTCAACTGTGAAATACACAAACCAGTCACTTGATGTTGGTGTGGAGAAACACTTGTTTTTACTCAAGGTCACAAGAGAGGTTGCACTTAGTATCTTAGTATTTATGGCAGAGTTCTGATATTTCCTGATTGTAGGATAAGGGTGAAATGTGAAGAAAGGTATCTTTTTTCCTGGGCATTTTTAAAGGAATGAACTGGTATATAAAGGGAAACTGCTGATTATAGAAAATTGATTTTTTTTTAAAAGATTTTATTTTTAGGGGGCACCTGGGTGGCTCAGTTGGTTAAGCGTCTGCCTTTGGCTCGGGTCATGATCCCAGGGTCCTGGGATCCGGTCCTGCATGGAGCTCTCTGCTAGGCGGGAAGTCTGCTTCTCCCTCGGCTCCTCCCCCTGCTCATGCTCTCTCTCTTTCTCCCTCCCCGCCCTCAAAAATAAATAAATACATAATCTTTAAAAAACAAAAACAAAAAAAGTTATTATTTATAGCTAATCTCGACACCCAACATGGGGCTTGAACCAACAACCCTGAGGTTAAGAGTTGCATGCTCTACCGACTGAGCCAGCCGGCATTCTGAAAACTAATTCTTGACAATCCCCTGAATTCTGTTTATAACACCTACCTAGGAGAATTTTTAAAGTTGGGCATTAATGAAGCCAAAGATATTTTGCTTGTCTTCTTCTTACAGAAATTTAAGAGTAAGTTTTATTTGGATTTTAGTTGAGTTAATGTGTATAGTATGGATTACCGTGCAGTACTGTTAGATGTCTTTAATTAAGTGTGGAAATTGTGCACTAGAGAGTGACATATTTCATCTCTGCCAGAGTCCTGGTCCTCGCTGTGTCTGAAACACGGGGCTTCTTCCAGGGCGAGGATCCTGATCATTACAACAAACCAGCACAAAGTGAAACCCCGCCCAACACAAGCAGCAGCTTCTTGCCTGCCCTGTTGGTCCTCTAGCTGGCTGTCCCTTTATTTCTATGGCTGATCTGGACTTTTCCTGCCAGCAGCTGAGTCTGAACTCCTCGGAGTGAGGGAGTTGATCATGGAAGAAGAGTAAAGAAATGTGTTACTAAGCCGTTCTTGCCCAAGTGTGGTATAGGTCCTTTCACAGTAATCTAAATGTTACTGGACCAAGAGGGTTATACAGTTTTACTTAGAACACCATGCATTGGAAACTCAAAAGAAATTCCTAGTATCGCTGACTCGGCACACATTGTGGCATGCCTACTGTGTGCCAGGCACTGTGTTAGGACCCCAAGGGTACTATAGTGAACATAATAGACCTGAGTTTACAGCCAGCCAACAAATACATTTTCAATACCTTTTTTCCAAACTAAATTGTCCTACAACAGACAAGATCTTAGAATAGCTTAGATTTCCCAGCTGGATAAAGAACGTTAGGTGTTATTTGTGAATTTCTGAGAAAGGAGTGTTCATGTGGTTGAGGCTCTGAACTTTTTTTTTTTTTAAGTATCATATTCATTCTTCCCTTGGCCCTTTGATGTTTATTTTTGTTGCTCAAATTGGACTTCAAGGCTGATAGCAGCCATGCTGGCCGCAGAAACAGATTTGTCCAGTTCAGTGAAATCAGCAGAACTTGTGTTCGTGGATGGGCTGATGGTCAGTGCCTTTCTGACTTGGTGGCTGAGGCATGCGTTGTCGCGAGGGGCGCTGCTTCAACGCACCGCCTCGGCATTTCTGTGCTATCTGAAAGTGATTGTAGAACCCTCCTGGCATATAATTTTCTAATACACATCAAGCATATACTTTTCATCCAAAAATACTTCCTTCATAGCAGTGCCTTAGCAAAGGTTATGCTTTATTCATACTTCAGTATTGAGTTAAGCCAAACCATACAGCAGGGCAAATTGGCTTTTTTGGTTTGTTTAACCTGACTGCGTTATTACTTTCTTTGGCTGGTGTGTCTCAATTTTGGAATTTGTTTCAGATGATCATTTGACCTGAGAGGATAGATGGTTGAATTGCTAATTGTCCTCTGTGGTTTGCTCTCATCTTTGAGAGAACTAGTAAGAAGGGAAGCTGCTGGATTCCCTAGCGCCATGCCTTCCCATCCAGGGAGTGGGGACTGGTGTCACAGACCTCATATTGTCCTGTTCTTGTTTTTTAGAATAATTCCCTTTTATCTGTTTTTCCCCCTAAATTATTTAGCCTTTTAAATCTGCTTCCTTATTTCATTTTTAAATGAGCTATACAAATTTAATGGGAGGACAAGGAAAAGGACATTTCAGAGAATAAAAAGAGAGCACGCCAATATCAATGTGAAAGGTGAACCATTAAAATGGAACTCTGTTACAGGGCCTTGAAACAAAGGTCAGGACTTTATATCATTTATGGTCTTTTTGAGTGTAGCTTTTCAAACAACCTTATCTTTACCTTTCCTGCCTGTTTTAGGTCTTGTCTACAGAAAATTCGACTCTTCCCATGCATTTTGGAGTTAACACACTGATTTTTGCTTTTATAAAGTATGATATTAAGTCTTGGCTCAAGCACATTGCTCACATCCTGAGGATGAGCGGATTACTCAGGCATCAAGCCAGGACAGCTGGTCCTACTGGGACTAACCTCAAGCTTCCCTAACTCTAGTGAGTAGTTACTCATAACCCCTGAAAGCCCCCCTTTACCTGTCGCTACAGCTGGTTGGCTGACCTGGCCTAAATGAGCAAGCAATGAGAATTTTTAGGTATAGGAACTCCCATGAGCAGAGGCCTTTGCTCTGTCACTGCTGCATCCCCAATACCTAGAACCGGGCCCCTTACTGGTTTGGTGATTTAATAACGGTTTGAATGAATGAAATATTCTAGCCGAGATCATGAAGACATTGACATGAACAAAATCTCTATACCTTAAATAGTTGCTTTGTAATAGAAACAAGCTTCTCCTCTCCTTAACACCACTCCATCTGTGTTATCTTTGTCACTTTGGGTAGATTGCTAATCTGTTCCTGTCGCAGTTTTTCCATCTTGGAAGCATGGCTGGTAATGCTCTTTTTCCCAGGGTGGTTGTGGGATGGATACGAAATGATTTAAGTAAAGGGCCTGGCACGGCACGTGCTCTTTGCTAGCACTGTCCTCTCATGCTGCCCACTCCCTTCAAAAATCTACCAACATCTTACAGTTGTGGGCTGTGCCCGGTGGCATAAATGGCGTTTCCTAGGCATTGAAAGGGGGGAACGCTGGTAGGTAGAAAATTTGACTAGAGGGGTGCCAGGCTGGCTCAGTCGGTACAGCATGCAACTCTTAAAATTTCAGCGTTGTGAGTTTGAGCCCCACCTTGGATGTGCCGATTACTTAAAAATAAAATCTTTAAAAAAGAAAGGAGGGAAGGGAGGAAGAAGGAAAAGAAAGAAAATTTAATTAGAAAATTTCCTAGTGGAAGTGCTGAAGCTTTTGGCAAATGTTAATAAAGGCAACAATCTATCATTTTTGGAAGGCTGTTAACTCTACACTAGCCAGCTGGTATTTTGCCCCCAGATTGTCCAGTCCAGAAAGAAGCACACCAGATTTTGAAATGTCTAGCCTCGGGCAGAGCCTCCTAGCAGTAGCATGTACTCAGAATAGTTTAATCGTCTTTCACATAGAGACACTTGCCATGCAGGATAGCCGTTTCTCAGAGAAAATGTTAATGCACTTGAGGAGTTGTGCATTTTCTGACTTTTTGTTTATCGGCTCTCTGCCACTTGTGGGTACAGTGACCAGTTAAAAGCACCATCCTCCCTGAGACGAGAAGCATTACCTACAGCCTCGTGGCTTGCAGCAGGGTCAGAGTGCACATTTGGTGAGTGTCTGAGACCCATGGAGGGGTGGAAAGGATGTGGGGAGGTTGTGCAGATTCTTTCAACCAGAAGTTGACACATGTGCACCATCTTTAGAAGTCAGTTTCAGTCTTTGAAGGAAGACAGATATTTCAGAAGAGTAGCCAAAGAAGAAGTGAGAGGAAGTAGGAAGGGTCATGGGGGCTGTTAATAAGGTATTTGGCATGCATTTCTGGAAAATCATGCTGCCACCACTACGAGGTAGCCACCATTAACCATTAATGTTGGTATATGCTCTGATTTTTAAAAATTTTACAAGAACAGGGTCATGTTGTAGGTACTGTTTGATTGGTGTTGACTTTTGGGAGACGTTCTCAAGTATCTAGTGATTTGGGAGCGATGCACTAAAATGCTGAGGTGGGGCCTATTGATGGGGGCTTCACTATAGGGTGGTCAGGCGGAGAGCCAGTCCCACAAATGTCTGTTTCTGGAGGCTTGTCTCAGGAGCCCTTGGGTTTTTCCAGGGGAGACCCTCAAGTGGCGAGATGGCCAGTGGCTCTGGGAGGTCTGTTCTTAAGGACGGGGGAGGACGATGGGCCGCAGTCAATTCAGCATGTCTGGCTCAGTCTCCCCGCTTTATTCTGGTGCTTCCTATCTGCCCCTTGCTGTGCTGTAGTCTCTGATTTGGGTGCTTCTGGTCCAGGGTCTCCTGCACAGAGTGGGGACCCAAGGACTCGGGTGCACTGCGTGGAGCACCCTCTTTTCCGCCCTTCCCTGCCCTGTGAGCTCACATCATGCACTTGGGTGTATGTGGAGTCCATGGCTGCCCCTCCATTGGGTTCTGAACTGAAATCCCTTCTTCTTCACTGTGATTGTCACTTAAGAGTATGATGGAAAACTAAGCAGAGTAACGAGAGTGGTGGCTAATGCATCAATTAGAAGCTGAAGTCCTATATATATATTTTTGTTATCCATTTTTTGTTGTTTGTTTGTTTTTACTTAACAGTGTATTATAAACATTTTCCTATGTCATAAAATTTTACTCTCTAGCACTTTAAAAAAAACAGTGTTGTATTTCACTAAATGGATGATAGACATTAATTTATTTGGGGACACTCCATTCATTTGTAATATTTCACCCTGTAAGCAACACTCAGGTGGATATACTTTTAATCAACGATTTCATTCTTACACATGGTTTGCTGGGCCAGTTGTCAACAGCAAATTTGAACCAATTTGCCAGAGGGATTTTCAGATAGTTGCCTGAGAGGAGAGGGTGAGGAGACAGGAGCAAAGGAAGAACGGGTTATTTGACACTGTGAAAAGGTTTCCGGGGCACTGAATCAGATGTGAGATGGTGCTTGTTCCTGCCTCCCAAGAGTTTGCAAGGTGGTAGGGAAACCAAGGCATGAAAGAGCTGTGCTTTTGCACACTTACTCATTTGTTCATTACTTAACCAAACATTGAGCAGTCCCTGTTTGCTGAGCACAATGGATACAAACATGAATATGACTCAGTTTTTGGCCCTGAGAGCATACAGGATAAGGAGGCAGGATTGTGAAGTAAGGCCGTGGGACAAAGAGAAGCTGGGTCTTGGTTTTATTGTTGAGTATTTCGGTGATGATTGATGATGATGTAATCTTTCAAACATTTATAAAAGGAGAATAAGAGAACATTTCCCCACATTTGTTTCAGAGACTTTTTTTAAGTTTTTATTTTAATTCCATTTAGTTAACATACAGTGTGTTATTAGTTTCAGGTGTACAATATACAATTCATCACTTCCATACAACACCTGGTGCACATCATGAACATGCCCTTCTTAATCCCCATCACCTATTTCACCCACCTCTCTCTCTGGTGACCATCATTCTGTTCTCTATAATTAAGAGTCTGTTTCTTGATTTGTCTCTCTCTGTTTTCCCTTTGCTTCTTTGTTTTGTTTCTTAAATTCCACATATGAGTGAAATCATATGGTGTTTGTCTTTCTTTGACTGATTTCGATTAGCATAATACCCTCTAGCTCTGTCCATGTCGTTGCAAATGGCAAATTTCATTTTTTTATAGTTTAATAATATTCCATTGTGTGTGTATGTATGTATATATATGTATGTATGTGTATATATATATACACACACACACACACCACCTCTTCTTTATCCATTTATCCATTGATGGACACTTGGGCTGCTTCCATAATTTGGCTATTGTAAATAATGCTGCTATAAACATAGGGGTGCATGGGGGCACCTGGGTGGCTCAGTCCATTGAGCGTCTGCCTTCGGCTCAGGTCATGATCCCAGGGTCCTGGGATCGAGCCCCGCATCGGGCTCCCTGCTCCGCAGGAAGCCTGCTTCTCCCTCTCCCGCTCCCCCTGCTTGTGTTCCCTCTCTCGCTGTCTCTCTCTCTGTCAAATAAATAAATAAAATCTTAAAAAACAAACCATAGGGGTGCATGTATCCCTTTGAGTTAGTTTTTTAATATTCTTTGGGTAAATACCCAGTAGTGCGGTTACTGGATCACAGGGTAGTTCTACTTTTAATGTTTTTGAGGAACCTCCATACTGTTTTCCACAGAAGCTATAGCAATCTGCATTCCCACCAACAGTGCACGAGGGTTCCTTTTTCTCCACGTCTTTGCCAACACCTGCTGTTTCTTGTGTTGTTGATTTTAGCCACGCTGACAGGTGTGAGGTGGTAGCTCATTATAGTTTTGATTGGCATTTCCTGATGGTAAGTGATGATGAGCATCTTTTCATGTGTCTGTTGGCTATTTGTATGTCTTCTGTGGAGAAATGTCTGTTTATACCTTCTGCCTATTTTCTAATTGGATTATTTGTTTTTTCAGTGTTGAGTTTTGTAAGTACTTTATATATTTTGGACACTAACTGTTTATCAGATATGCCACTTGTAAATATCTTCTCCCATTCAGTAGTTTGCCTTTTAGTTTTGTTGTTGTTTCCCTTGCCTTAGGAGACGTATCTAGAAAAATGTTGCTATGGTTGATGTCAGAGACATTACTGCCTGAACTCTCCTAGGATTTTTATGGTTTTTAGGTCTTTAATCCATTTTGAATTTATTTTTGTGTATTTCTTACAGAAAGTGGTCCAGTTTCATTCTTTTGCATGTAGCTGTCCAGTTTTCCCAACACCTTTGGTGAAGAGAGTTTTTCCCATTGTATAGTTCTTCCTGCGTTGTGGAAGGTTAATTGATCATATAATTGTGGGTTTATTTTTGAGTTCTCTATTCTGTTCCATTGATCTATGTGTCTATTTTTGTGCCTATGCACCATACTGTTTTAATGACTACAGCTTTAATATAACTTGAAGTCAGGAATTGTGGTGCTGTTTCAGAGACTTTTACAGAAACACTGTATTATGTATGTAGTGGGGCTTCTCTGGGCTCTTCCAGCCTTGATCTCTCCCTTCCCTCCCCAGCCACTGTTATCCTGAATTCATCTTCTCATTCCCATGCATACGATAACCAATGTACAGTACTGTTTTACAAATTAAAAAAAACTCTGTACAGTATGATTTTGCAACTTACTTTTTCATGCAACATGTTTTTGAGATTTATCCTTGTTGATAGAAGAGGCTCTAATTCATTTTAATTGTTCAGTTGTATTGCATTGTGTAATTATATCATCACCTATCTATCCATTATCCTGTTGATAGACATTCAGAGTGTTTCCAGTTTTCTTTTACCAAAGAAGTGCAGCGAGCATTCTTCTGTATGTCCTCTTGTGAACATGGAGATTTCCCTAGACTGTATACCTAGAAGTAGGATTTCAGGGTCATGGGATTTGAGCATCTTGAACTTTCCTAGATATTGTCAAAGTATTCTCCTCTGTGGTTATACTATTTCACACTCCTTTCCTTGGTTTATCAGGGCTGGTCTCCCTGTCCTTGCCAGTAACTGGTGGTGTCAGACCTTTTAAATATGTCAACCTAAGAGGTGTGAAATAGTTTTTAAAAATGCAGTTCTGGAGGGAGGCAAACCATAAGAGACTCTTTAATTGTAGGGAACAAACTGAGGGCTGCCTCCCCACAAACAACTCATGCTGGAGGGGAAGGGGGTAGGAGGATGGGGTAACCAGGTGATGGGTATTAAGGAGGGCACGTGATGTGATGAGCACTGGGTGTTATAGGCAACTGAAGAAACACTAAATTCTACCCCTGACACTAATAATACACTATGTTAACTAAATTGAACTTAAATTAAAAATGCAGTTCTGGGGGCACGTGGGTGGCTCAGTCGGTTAAGTGTCTGACTCTTGATTTTGGCTCAGGTCATGATCTCAGGGTTGTGAGATCGAGCCCCGCATTGGGCTCTGTGCTGGGCACGTGATCTGCTTGAGATTCTCTCTCCCTCTCCCCCCACCCCCACTGGTATGCTCGCTCGCTCTCTCTCTAAAAAAGAAAATGCAGTTCTCGGATTACTAATGACATTGGACTTCTTTTGACTGTTTGGGTTTGAACCACCGATGGCATGAACTCGCAATATGATTACTCATTCCGAGCCTCAATCTCCTGATTTTCATAAAACATGAATACTGGCATTTTGGAGTTCTTCTGAGGATTGGAGACCATGTGCACAGTTCCTGGCGCATTTCTGTCTCAGTCTTGAGTCTTTCTCCCAACGGTACCCATGAGGCTGCCCCACATTGAGGAGATACACCCCTCCCCCGCAAGAGCTGTGGTCTGGAGCGGCAGGAGCTGGTGCAGAGGCCCTGCTGGAGCTGAGAGCCCGGCAGGAGTCCCAGGAGAGCCCCCGCCCACCGTGGCCCGCCACAGAGCTTGTGGAGTCAGGCAGGTCTGTCGTGCTACCTGACCTCCCCTCACACCGTTACAGTACATTCTCACACAGTAGCCTGAGCAATCCTTTTAAAGCAGAAGGCAGATCTTGGGCTCTTGTGTGGCTCCTGGTCTCACTCAGGGTGAAAGCCAGAGTCCTTATCATGGCCTATGCGCTGAGTTCCCACCCAGTGGTTTGTCGCCCGTTTTCATCCTGAAATGAATCTGCAGGATCATGTCCAGCGTTTCAAAGCCAGGGAGTAGAGGAGGGATGGAAGACATTACTGCCTGAACTCTCCTAGGATTTTTATGGTTACAGCTGGTGTTGAATCAGTTGGCTCGGTTAGGCATGTGCATACGGAGTTTTCGTGTAAAATGTACTGTTTCCTGCGGCCGTAGTCCAAGTAGCATCGCAGCCTGCGAGTCTCCGCCGTCCTGGTCTGCCTGCTCCGTTCCAGCCACACTGAGCCTGATCTTTCTTGAACATGCTCTTACCTGCCTCAGGGCCTTTGTAGTCGCTGTTCCCACTTCCTGCAGAAACCTTCGGCTTCACTCCCGCCCTTCCTTCAGATCTTTGTTCACATATTCCCATAATAGAAAGGCCTTCAAACACCACCCTTTAGAAAATAGCAACCCCGTATCCCTGACACACACACTCCCTATCACCCTTATTTGACGTTTTTCCACGTAGCACTTGTAATTTGTGATTTCCCTCAGTTTTGTTTATCTCTGTCTCCCCAGGGCCTAGAATGGTGCCTGGTACATGGTGGGCCCTCAGTAGATATATTTCTTGAATAAATGACTGAGTAGTGGGCTTTCAGTAAATGTGGCCACAGTCCAGTAGGAGCAGGCAGTATATAAAACAGTAAGTAAAACTCAGTGATACCAGTTCCATGGTAGTGTGTACCAGGCACTGTGATACAAGAAGACTGAGAAGTCAGTTCTCCTGGGTGGTTGTTGGAGGGTGAAGAGAGGGGCATCAGGGTGGGTGTCGTGGTAGAGATGAGGGCTCGAGCTGAGTCTGCAGAAGTGTGTAGGTATTTGTCAAGCAGGAGCTGGGAGTGGGCCTGACATTCCAGCGTTGGAAGCAGCGTGAGCAAAGGTCCTAGGACATGATGCCATGTGACAGATTTCTGTGTTGTGTTTCAGAGTGGCAAACCATTGCGAGTGCAGCCCACGTGCCGGGGTACAGCTTAGGGGAGGGGACAGAGGTCAAGGAGGGCGGCGGTGTGTGGGTGGGTCTTGGGGGAGGGGATTCCAGCTGGGTCAGGAAGGCCAGGAGGAGAGAAGGGGCACCTGCATTCAGGCATTACCAGAGTGGGGTGTTCATGTGTATGTATAAGAGGGTGGTGGTGATGCATTTCTATAAAGACTTTATTTTCCGAATACAGAAACAATACAAACTTATTATAGCAGATTTGGAAAGTGTAGGGAGTGTGTGAAGAATATAAAATTCACCCCTGATCCTGCCGCACGGAGCTGACGTTGTGTTCGTGTCTGGGGTTGTTCCTTCACTGCATAGTTAGTTGTGTCTCCTCACTAATAGGATTGCTCTTCTCCAGTTACGAAGTTTTGTGAGACAATTAGCCTGGCAGGATTGAAGGCACTGAGAGTTGTTGGTGACAGTTACTGGCATGGAGAGCGCTGGAGCCATGTGTTCTTGATCCTTTTTGTAATTTTAGAGGAAGACACTTTTTTAAGTCTTCCCCCAAATGTAGAATTACATCGGTTTTGGCCCCCTTTTTCTACCACAACCAATTAGTCCCTCTCTCCCTCTCTCGCACACCCATCTGCGCCCACACCCGCTCCTCTGTGTCCTCTGGCCGTGGCTGCCCCGGACTGCTGTGCTGGGCCTGGCCTGCGCCTTGTCCCCTGAGTAGGAGAGAGCTTCGTGGCACCGCAGCCCGCAGCGATGGCTCTCCAGAGGCCTGGGTTCACTCCTTGGTGCTCTAAGAAATGTCATAGATGAATTCTTCCTTCCTGGGAAAAACTGGGGACTGAGAAACGTGTTTGTCATCTGAACTTGGCAAAAGCTATCCTTGCCCTGTTGGGCACAACAAGAATTTAAATGCAGGGTACCTGGGTGGCTCAGTCGGTTGAGCATCTGCCTTTGGCTCAGGTCATGATCCCGGGGTCCTGGCATCGAGTCCCACATCAGGCTCCCTGCTTCTCTCTCTGCCTACCACTTCCCCTGCTTGTGCTCTCTAGTTCTCTGTCAAATAAATGAATACAATCTTTAAAACAAAGAAGAATTTAAATGTAGCATTCTATTTAATACTAAAAATATTAAAATATTGGGGCCCCTGGGCGGTTCAGTCCGCTAAGTGTCCACCTTGGGTCATGATCTCAGGGTCCTGGGATCGAGTGCCACATCGGGCTCCCTGCTCAGCAGGGAGTCTGCTTCTCCCTCTCCCTCTGCCCGTCCTCCCCCCTACACACCCATGCAGGTGCGCGCGCTCTCTCTCTCTCTCAAATAAATAAATAAATAAAATCTTTAAAAAATATATTAAAATGTTGTACACAGATTTTTTAAAAAATTGAGGTATGATTGACATATAACGTATTAATTTAGGGTATATAACATAATGATTCAATATTGCAAAATGATTGTCACATTAAATCTAGTTAATATCTGGGGCGCCTGGGTGACTCAGATGGTTAGGCGTCTGCCTTCGGCTCAGGTCATAATCTCCAGGTCCTGGGATCAAGCCCCACATCAGGCTCCCGGCTGGCTCTGTGGGGACCCTGCTTCTCCCTCTCCCTTTGCCTCTCCCCCTGCTTGTGTGCTCTCTCTGTCTCTCAAATGAATGGATAAAATCTTTATAAAAAAAATAATAAATCTAGTTAACGTCTATCACCATACATAGTTACAAAATTTTTTTCTTGATGAGAACTTTTAGGATCTACCCTCTACCAGCTTTCAAATATGCAATACAGTATTATTAACTGCAGTCACCATGCTATGCATTACATGCCCAGGACTTATTTATTTTATAACTGGAAGTTTGTACCTTTTGACCCCTTTACCCACTTTGCCCACTCCCTACCCTTCACCTCTGACAACTGCCAATCAGTTTTCTGTACTTATGAGCTTGCTTTTGGGGGTTTTATTTCGTTTTGTTTTTTTCTAAGATTCTACATGTAAGTGAGATTGCTTCCATGTCTTGGCTACTGTAAATAATGCTGGACAAACATCTTTTTGAGTTAGTATTTTTATTTCCTTTGGATAAATACCCAGAAGTGGAATTGCTGGGTCATATGGTATTCTTATTTTTAATTTTTTGAGGAAGGTCCATACTGTTTTCCACAGTGGCTATATCAATTTACATTCCCACCAACAGTGCATGAGGGTTCCCTTTCCTCCACATTCTTGCCAAACAGATATATATATTTTTTAACATAAAATTTATACCACTATTTGGCAATGCTTGTCCTGAGATTTCACTGTCAGCAACATAGAATTAAGAAAAATTATAACTGGTAGTCACAGCCAAGTTTGAAACAAAATGAGTGGATTTTAAAGCACTAATGGAGGAGCGCCTGGCTGGCTCAGTCAGTAGAGCATGCAGTTCTTAATCTCAGGGTCGTGAGTTCAAGCCCCACATTGGTTGTGAAGTCTACTTAAAATAAAAATAAAAATAAATAAAAATAAAGCATTGTTGGAAAATGAAAATTGTTACAGAGCTTCCAAGTCCTTGGAGATGTGAATTAAAAGTTAACTCTCCGATATGTATCTATTTCAAAGTTATACTGTAATTGTTTCTGAAAAATACATAAAAACTTAACTAGGGAGTTTCAGTTTTCACTACCATGTTTCATAACTAAGATATTTATATGTTTTAATAAATTATACTGTAATTAGTATATTACATGATATCTTTCAAGAGTACTTGTAGAAGTAGCAGATTGCTGTCTTCTTTGATGAGCCTATAGCTTTCTAGATATTCCCATTTACTTGATAACATTAAAAAAAATAACCCCAGGGAAGAGGGCTCTGTGTACACTGCATCCAAACGCCCCCTCCCCTTGATGCATATGGGCTGACCATCCCCAACAAAGTGAGACAGAGGCAGCACAGAGGGCCCAGAAGACACAGTAAAACAAAAACAGTTACTCATTTAAAAAGCAAAGAAAACAAGCTTCAAGTTCTATGACAAAAGCATGGGCTCCTGAAGCAGGCCCATGTGCTGTGTTCAGGTAAGCGGGTCATAGACAAGGGCAGACCTTGACAGGCAGCATTTGTCTGGAAGTGAAGAGCAGCCAGTCTTCCCACATATATTTGGTGGACTTAATTTCAAGAGCCAGCATTGGCTTGGAGCCCAGTCAGAGAAATCTGTTTGTCCAGAATCATGTTTAAGCTGTTCATGCTTCAGCTTCGAGGACTCTGGTTTATCTTTTGGCCAGCTTGATGCCCTGTCCTGGCACAGGCTGGTCTTTCATAAACTCAGTCCCATCACAGCACATAAGCTTTGGTGCCAGACGGTTTTTTGTAGAGTTGAACCGGTCATCCACTTGGCCTTTTCAAGGATGGGGTGGGTGTTGGAGACCAGGGATGGGTACCGGTATCTTTGATAAAAACACGCACAATAGGGCGCCTGGGTGGCTCAGTCGTTAAGCGCTTGCCTTCGGCTCAGGTCATGGTCCAAGGGTCCTGGGATCGAGCCCCCGTCGGGCTCCCTGCTCAGCAGGAAGCCTGCTTCTCCCTCTTTCACTCCTCCTGCTTGTGTTCCCTCTCTCGCTATCTCTCTCTCTCTGTCAAATAAATAAATAAAATCTTAAAAAGAAAAAAAAAACATGCACATCTCGGGCACAGTTTTCTTTTGCTCACTAGTGACATCTCTATGCCTTGCTCACAGACCACTGGCCCCATCATCTGTCTTGCTATGATTTCTCCTTCTCAGGCATCATGGGTTGAGGCAGACATTGAATCTTTTCCTTTATGGAGACCTTTTTCCTCTAAAGGTAGAATTCCCATCAAGAGTGTGAATTAAGGGGTGCCTGGGTGGCTCAGTCGTTAAGCGTCTGCCTTCGGCTCAGGTCATGATCCCAGAGTCCTGGGATCAAGCCCCGCATCGGGCTCCCTGCTCCGCAGGAAGCCTGCTTCTCCCTCTCCCACTTCCCGTGCTTGTGTTCCCTCTCTCGCTGTGTCTCTCTCTGTCAAATAAATAAAATCTTTAAAAAAGAAAGAAAATAGTGTGAATTAAAACTCAAAATTACCTCCTGTCATAATTCTTACCATTGGGTAATGCTCTTCTAGGCAGCTGAAGACAAATGGCAGGTGGCCTTTTGTCTTACCTTATCTTTAGTATTTATCTTACCTCTGTCCCTGTCAGACAACAGTACAAGTTCAGAGTTGAGTTTGCAGATGAACTCCCAAGCTTTGGCAAGCCCTTCCTTCTGGACTCTTGTCCTGACCTCTGAACCTATCTTGAAAGGAAGAGAAAGCCACAGGAGAAAGCCTGAGGTTGGTGCCATCCTGGCCAGCCTGAGCTCTCCCCAACAGAGGGAGCCGAGAAAGCTGGCTTTGGGTCTCTTAGCATCTGTTCAATTATCCACTGTCAAGGTCAGGTTATGTTCTTTCTAAGTTTTCTCTGTATATGATCTTGTCCTCTCTACCAGAAAGTTTGTTGATCTATCTTCTACCTGCACTCAGCCCTGCCCTCCACCTGGCATCCTTCAGCTCATTCTTTAAAAAAGTGTGTGCTCTTAGTGATAGGTTTTCTTTTGTGCTGGGAAAACATGGACCTTGAGAAGTCAAACCCTCTGGCTGATGGTTACCAGAAGTTTCCCTAGAATTCTGTCTTCGGTGGGGCCAGCATCATTGCTTCCTGTGGATTGCACCATTTCGGTGCTGTCTGCCAAAGGCTTCCTGCTTCCCTAAGCACTCAGAACACTGGAAGTGATGATCTGGATTTCCTTCATTGTTTCCTACAGCAGTAGAGGTTGTTTTAGAGACTTGGTAAAAGTGAGGCACATGATAACTCCCCTGTGCTTTGGTGTGTATGCTTATTTTTTTTTTGCTGAATTGTACCAGCCAAATTTTAGAGTACCTGCTGTCCTTCTTAAAAACAGGGATGTCTTGTTGGGTGGGGGAGGTGCTCTGGAAGGGGCCAGAGCAGATTCTGCCTTGTGAAGCTCTTGCTCAATCTCTGTTGGGCTTTGGCTCTCACTCCTTGGATCAGGATGCTGCTGGATTGTTCCCTGGTGCTGCTGGAGCCAAAGGGCTTCCTGCCAGAGCACAGGGGTGCCTGCAGGTTGGAGGCTGGGACTGGGAAGCCCAGTGCAGTGCTGGTTTCCTAAGCCCAGACTGTGGACTGTGTGCACACACAAGTGCATGCCTATGCACACATATGGTTGGGACCCAGGAGTTCTCCCTTAAGGAAAAAAAAAAAAGATTCACCCATTCTTTCCTGAAGCACTTTAAAATGGTTTTGTATATTTATTTTTCTATTACTTTCATTACTGAAAAAAATAGTTTATTTTTCTCAAAAAGAGATTGGACCTAAGTTATTGTAACAAGTCATAGCCAAGAATTTGGTACTCCTTTAAGAGAACAAAAACATTTAGAGATATAATAATAATTTTGTAGCCAAATATTAACCCAACCAGATATTTATTTGAGGACCTACAGAGTTGTAAGACCACATAAAAAGGTAGTACTTACTGCTGAATATGCAGCCAAATTATGATAACTAAATACAAAGTTTAAGATAAAATAAATAGGTGAACATACTTTTTCAGATTATACACTGTTATAATTGTCAATTACCTGTTGTGTAACAAACCATCCCAGAACTTTTGGTGGCTGAAAAATAACAATAATTTTATTATTTATGAGGATCATCTGGGTTGGCTGGACTCTCCTGGACAGTTCTTCTGCTCCATGTGGCGTCTGCTGGGGTTCCTTGTGGTTCATTCCACTGGGAGCTCAGCTCGGGGTTGAGCATCCAAGATGGCATCACCCACATGCCGGAACTGCAGCGGGGTGGGCTGGAGCTGCTGAGGCTGGCTGGGTCTCTCTCTAGCCACACAGAGAGCCAGAGAGTAAGGATGGAAGCAGCCAGGTCTCTTGAAGGCGAGGCAAGGCGCACAACTGGCATAGTTCCACTTGTGGTTCATACCACTGGAGCCGGTCCCCGGCCGACTGTGACTGAAGGGGAGGAGCAATAGCCTCCACCTTCCTCCGGGGGCCGCAGCCTGTGTGTACGGGGACGGAGGAGTTGTTGGTGCTCATTTTTAGACACAGGCACACACGAATAGAAAGAGAGGATCGGGGACCCCTGAAACCATACGTATGTATAAAAGCTAAGAGGGAATTTTGCTATATTAAGTTTCCATGGAGTGTGCATACCTCTCTTCACCTACCTCGACAGTAGCAAAAGTAAAAATCTTTAGCATTTTAGCAAATATCCCTCAATATCATGGTATTTTAGAGGGATTACCTTGTGAAATCCTTCTCTCTCATTGGACTCAACAGTAATCTGAAGAATTTTTGTCATCTGCCCACAATGATGTAGCTAGATAATACAGGTAGTTTTATTCTAATGGAATATGGCGTGTGCATCAATAAATACTCTTACTTTGTTACTGTCTTTAACAAAAAGAAATCATGGGTATTTCAACATAAAATTAAGTCAGACTCTTTTTCTCATGTTCTAATTAAGCCCTTGTTCACAGACAAAAAATTAATTTATACATAGTTAAGATACTAAGACACATAACATTTTGTACATAAGCATTTTTGCATGTTGTTTACACTTTTGAAAGTTGCATGTTTTGTTCACTGCTGCATATTCAGTATTTTTTTTTAAAAGATTTTATTTATTTATTTGACAGAGATATAGCGAGAGAGGGAACACAAGCAGGGGGAGTGGGAGAGGGAGAAGCAGGCTTCCCATGGAGCAGGGAGCTGGATGCGGGGCTCAATCCCAGAACCCTGGGATCATGACCTGAGCCGAAGGCAGACGCTCAACAACTGAGCCACCCAGGCGCCCTGCATATTCAGTATTGAGAACGGTAGGAGGTGCTCAGTAAATATTTGGCAAGTAAAAGGATTGTGGCCATAGAAAGTATTTTTATGGCTGTATTAGTATGTTCTGGGCAATACATTAACTATAATTAACATAATCATTCTATCATTGGGTATTTAAGCTCCTTCCAGCTCCCGTCCCACCCCCTTCTATTTAAAGGGCTGATTTATTATATCTTATTCTGATACTTCTTGGTACAAATTGATTTTTAAAATATTTTTAAAATATTATTTTAAATTAGCCTGAAAGGGACACCTGGCTGGCTCAGTCAGTAGAGCATGAGACTCTTGATCTCTTGGGGCCATGAGTTCAAGCCCCACGTTGATGGTGGAGATTACTTAAAAAAAGAAAAATAGCCTGAGAATAAAATTCAAGAAGTAAAATTATTTAATCAGGGTACAAGCAAATTTTATAACTACTGATACTTAATAACAAACATTCATCTTAAAGGAGTATGATGGTTTATATTGCCACCAAAAATCTGGGACTGTTGAAGAATTTCACCAACCCATTTATCTTTATAGTGGTTTATTCCAGTGCTAATAGTAATTATAAAGTACTATTTTATTAGTGTTTCTTTGATTATTGGCAAGGTTGAAAATCTTTCATGTTTAATTTTAGGCCAGATTTATTCTTCATTCCCTTACCTACAGGTTACTTTAAGAATTTTTTTTTTTTTTTTTTTCTGGGGCGCCTGGGTGGCTCAGTCATTAAGCGTCTGCCTTCGGCTCAGGTCATGATCCCAGGGTCCTGGGATCGAGCCCCGCGTCAGGCTCCCTGCTCCGCGGGAAGCCTGCTTCTCCCTCTCCCACTCCCCCTGCTTGTGTTCCCTTTCTCACTATGTCTCTCTCTGTCACATAAATAAATATAATCTTAAAAAAAAAGAGAGAGAAATTTTTTTTTTCCCTCAAAAGTGCTGAGCCGCTTGCTGTGTAAATAAGGCGTAGGTGCAGTGGCTTCGTCCCGCAAACCTTTAAGAGGCCACCACGAGGGGTTGAAGTTTCTATGAGCCTCTAATGTGCAGTAGTAATTAATTTTCTTTTCTTGTACACACATTTAAAAGTCAGAGCTGCTTCTGTTTGTCCAGCCATCGTTGGAGCACGCACACGAGGAAGCTCTTACAAGCCCACGTAGAGTGCTCTTCATTCTCTTTGGGAACTACGTGCCGCGCAAAGAACGGTAGGAGGCCGGGTCTGCCGGGCTGGCTGGTGATTCACATCCATTCCGCCCGAGGCCTGTGTTTCTGACTAAGGCTTGACAAACTGGCGGCCGGATGCACTGAAACACTGTGTTCCACTTGGTTTCCCAAAGAACTCCTGGAAGCATTTGGTTGAGGGAGCGCAGTGCAGAAGCAGCGCTGTGACAGTATGTGCGCTTCGCGGCGAGGCCTCCTGCGCTCCGGGGAGCGGCCGGAGCCTCATGGGCACCCGGGCACCTTTCCTCTCGGGGCTGCCGCTCACTGCAACCGCCCTTCACACATACCCCACTGCTCATTTCTCTCCTCCATGCTCAGGAAATCAAAGTGCTTCTGGATCAGATTCCTTTTTGAGGTGAAGAAGAGGACTACCGCCCAGTTTCAAAGCTGGCTGTGCTGTCTTCCTTTTCCTTGACAGGCTGAGGAAGTGCCCGTTGATCTGGGGGGGAAAGGGGAGTATTTGAGTCCCAGGACAGCAGTGCTCAAGTGGCCAGGGGATCTTGGCCAGAGATGGGGTCTTCAGCAAGGGATGGCCAGAGACTCTTCTCCTCCATTTTCACTTTGAACTTAAATTGGTAGTGTGTGTACTGAGGACAGAGACACAGGCCCACATAGGCCCAACAAGGCCTGAGTTCTACATTTCTAGTTTTTTAGCCAAAATTCATAATTGGAACATTAAAATGTTGCGATATGGCTTTGCTAACATTTGAAAAATGCTTCCTTACCAGGAAGGGGTTGGGGGAAGGACCTCCGTAGGAAATTCCTTCCTTCATACATAATAACTCTTCACTGAATTTCAATTACTCTCAGTCCTGCATCGATGCCCATAAAGTAATCGAGCTGTGCAGAGTGTGTGAACCCAGCTTTTGTCTTCCTGTGAGTTATGAGTCAGAAATCGTAGGCGCATGACTAGGTTTGCTACAGCTCTGCCCTGTAGGACCTGTGAGTGGTGGAGAAAATGCACCCGTTTGAGGGTGACCAGGTCAGGAGAGTAAAGGCAGGTGGGGCACATCCCTGGCCAGACCACGGCCTTTTCCCCAGGCTGGGGCAGAGTTGGCAGCGAGAGCCCACGCACCTGGGGCCGAGGAGCAGCACAACTGATTGCTGGTCCTCCTCATGCTGTTCGGTGGGCTTTCTGCCGTGTGTCGGCGGCAGGGCTGGCAGGGCTGGCAGGGCAGGGCTTTGGGGGCCCTGCAGCAGCTGAAGAGCTGGTCGCTGGACAGGGCTGCTGGGTAGGAGGCTCACTGAGGGGCAGAATCTGGACTAGGCGGAGGGAATGTTAGGTGGAATGGACCTGCAGTGGAGGCTTGGCTGGTCCCAGAGGACACTCTGGAATTGGGGTGTGGAGCAGCCCAAGATTCTGCCAGGGCAGCGGGAGGGCAGTTTGGCTACATGCCCCACACGTCACCCAGTTGGCCATTTTGTTAAACTGCTTCACTGCAGGCCCTTTCATATCAGACGAGATAGGGGGAAATCCCATTTTCCAGAATTTATTTTGGCTAGAACCAGTTTTAAGTTCTCAACAGTTTATTGATAAAATGTAAAAGGAGAAATCTCTTGGGAGAGATACCTAAGGTGGAATGCTCTTGCCTTCAGAGCATCCAGAATCTTCTACCACTGTAGTCTAGGTAAAGCTGAGGAAAAAATGCTTTTAGATCGGATGTGGGATGTGAAGGAAATCTCAAAGTCAAGATGCTTCCAAGGCTGGGAGAATGGCATGTTGTTTACTGAGTGGGAGGACTGGAAGACGGAGGTCGGGTTTGCACAGGGCGAGTCATTGCACTAGGTGGCACGGAGCAATCACCAAGGAAGTGAGTTTGAACCCTGGAGGCAGCTTGTACCAAATCTAGCATGCCTCGTACAGTGGCTTCAACCCCAGCACGGAGGGCTGTCTGGAAGAGAAGGCTGGCTTATAGACGTGGTGTCTGAGTCCCCAGTGGAGAAGCAAAACTTTGGTATGAGATGCTAAGCAATCCTAACTGAAGCTTTCTGGAGGGCTTTAGGAGAATGAGTTGTGTGTAGTATTTTCTTGGTGCATGTTGATAGGTGGCATAAAGTTAACAAAGTCTTGTTAACCCGCTGTATTGCTTGGTTTTAGACTGCTAATAATTAGTAAATGGTAAACAATAGAAGAGACACATGGTCGGACAGCTTTAAGATTTTGTCAACTTCTAAAGAGGAGGCTCTCCCAGGTATGCAAATTAGGTACTAGAGTAAAACTCGGGGAAATAGTTTGATTTTTGTGGTCAGCGTTTGTGCTTTACGTTCCCTTCAGCCCGTGGTTGGGTACAGCCCTTGTTTGTGCTTTATCTCCATCTTCCCACCCAGCGGGAGGCAGCCTGCCCAGAGCACCTCCTGGCCGCCTCCCCGCCTCGCTTGCTGGGCAGGCAGCCCTCTCCTCCTTTGTGGATCTCCCGGCAGAGTCCCATTCAGTCATTCCGCCACTCACCCAGCTCTTTCTAGTGTCAGACACTGGAGCGGATACCTGACTGTCCTTCCCCTTCAGCTGGGGCCACGTGCTTGCTTTAGGGCACGGCCGTCCTAGCACCCACGGAAGGGAGTCATATTTATGGGGCAGCCCTGGGTGAACCGGAAGAGCTTGGAGGTGTCTGTTGAGACTTGGTAAAAGGAACTCATGACCGTTCTCTTTCTAATTATGGTAAGAAAAATAAAGCAAAAAGTATTAGAAAGACTAAATACTGAATCTGTATCAAATCTACAAATATAATCTACGTTTGTCACCAGAGACACTTAAAATACCTCTGTGAACTGTGAGAGCAGACCCTTACATGGTGCTGTTTTGAAATATGTCATCATCTCTTTTCGTCTGTGGAGCGGCCCTCTTAGCCTTATTTCACAGGGAGGGAAACAAATGCTCAAAGTAGGTAAATAATTGGCTTAGGGTACACAGCTACGTGACGGGGCAGGTGTGAAGCCAGGCCGCCTGGCTCCATGCTCCACGTCGAGGCTCTGTACTGCTCTGCCATCCTGCTGCCTGTTCTGGAGCAGGTTTTATGCTTGGATTGGCCATGCCCACTTCTAGATCAGGACTTTTAAATGATGGTGCGTGCTTGAGAAAGGAAGATGAGTGACCCAACTCCTCAGCTTGGCTCTAGGGCCCGATGCCGGGCTTTAGCTTCATCCCCTTCCATCTCCTGGCGCTGGCCTCTTGCCATCCCCCTGACTGCACTTGTCTTTTTGCCTGTGCACGGGCTTTTCGCTCAGCCAGAGGGCACCAGCCCCCTTCCCATCCTCCCATGTCCTGACGTGGCTGTGGGCACCCTTGCCGCACTCTGCTCGTGCTGGGCATGTGGTGTGCGGCCCATGGCGGTCACTAGCGAGCGCAGGGATGTGGCTTCTGTCTGTCATCCCCCTGGCAGCTTGTCCAGGAGAGGTGCCACCCAATTGCCCATGAGCTTTTGCTCCTTGCTGCTGACTGGGAGGCTGTGGGATGAACCCTGAAGTGTTTCCAGGGCCTTTGGTAGGATCTCTTTTCCGGGTCATAGTCGTCCATTTGGTCTCTGTCACCCTCCAGCCTTCCCTAGTAGGAGGGAAATGAAGTACCTTGGAGCTGAGCCAGCTGCGCCATGTGGTGTACCGTGTGGGGTCTGTGGAGAGCCTAGCAGACAGGAGTCTGGGCTCCTCTGGGCCCCAGGTGGCGGGACAAGTCCCTACAAGTTGGGGAGAGTGTGGGAAATGAAGCTTCAGTGACTTTCTGGGACTGGCTTAAGGTCATTATTTGTCAGTTCCCATGTTCGGTTTCATAAGAAATTTAGATAATTTATGGTAGTTTCCGTTTTTACTTTTATTTTCGTCAAAACCAAGTAGTTTCCATTGAAATTTTACAGTGAAGAAGATTGGATTCACGATTAGCTTTCGATCATATCAGCTCCTGCTCATTTTTGCTTCCACGCTGTGAGCTGTGAGCCGCCACTGTTTTGCCATGTCCACAACTCTGAGCCTCTCAGGTTCGAATTTCGGGTAGAAAGTCACCCTTCTGTCAAGTGCAAATCCCTGTGATAGGTACTTTTAGCTGTTGTTAGTTGCATCTTGGGGTGTTTTTTTTTTCTCCCAGTAATTTTCATTATGAATTTGATAAAGGGCTGATCAGTCATTAGTCCATTGGAAATTGGTAAGCAGTTTTGTGAAATGGAGATTTGAGACGAGACAGATAGACAGGGAGTGGGGTGGAAGGGGCCGTGGGACAGACAGACCCAGTTGGGGTCCGGGGGTGGTTGCTGAGGTCTGGCTGCCCTGACTGGTCTGGGCACTGGGGGCCCCTGTTCACTCAAGCGGCCGTTGCAGCTGCTCCTGGGTGGGGGCACCTCTGCCCGCCCAGGGCATGGTTCATCCCCTCATTGTTTCCCTTGAACTCCATGCAAGCCCTGTCGTGCAACAAAGGAGGGTGGGAGGGACAGGTGGCCCACCAGCCAAGGGGCTCTTAGAGCCCAGATTCCTCCCAGATCTGCCTTGGAGGGCAAGGCTTCCCACAGAGCATTTCCATGGAAGGTATTCACGGAAAAAAAGCTATGTGGGAAGAAGTGACATGTCAGTCAGGTCCTAGTAATGGTTGGAAGAGGATCCCTTTGTTTTCACAGCTCCTGTGAATGAGGTGGTCCTTGTGTGTGGGGGGGGGGGGGGGGCACGTCACTTTAACTTTGGCCTTATTAGGTCACCCCTTTTCTCCCTCAGTTTTTGCTTTGTTTTCCTTTTCTCTATTATAGGCCTTTTTAGTTTGATTCCAAAGATATTTATTACTGAAGGTACTAAGGAAATCAAAATTAGCGAGATATTGCCCCTGTGCTTATTGGGCGCCTAGACTAGTAGGGGAGACTTTAAATGCCCTGGGACAGATCAGTAATAGGAGTACAAGGTACAGAGGAGCATATGTGAGGGGGGGGCGGTGCAGGGGTGGCACAGGGATGGGTAAGAGGAAGAGACAGTCCAGAGGCAGACGGGACATGGGTGTGTGCTCCCGGAGAAAGGGGCATGGGGGGCTGGTGTGTACTAGCCCGTGCAGGATACACATAAATATGCCAGCATCTGAGCACATACCATCCAGGAAAAGTGCCTAAGCTCTGGGGCAGAATTTGGGCATTCTTGGGTACATTAGAAATACTGTGTGTAATGGCACCCTTGGCCCCACCATCACCCCTGACCAGCGCCAGGAGGGGCGTCTGACCTTCGGGGAGAGGCCCATGCCTTCTCCTACCAGGCAGCCAAGCCCAGCGCCTGGACACCTTGTGGGGATGCTGGAGGCAGCGGCTGCCGTCCTTCCTCTCTCTGCACCTCTCCCCAGGCAGGTTCTGAGCCACTTCCCGTGGTGACACTCCAAGCTGCCGGCTTGGTGTCTGACAGCCGGAGTCGTGTGGAGCTTCAGAGAGGTCGCACGAGCAACTGTGCAGGAAGCAGGTTGTGCTGGGGGATTGACGTCTGCTTGGGTCTGTTCACAGTCCACAGCAGATGGTGAGGCTGGATGAGAGGCAGGGTGCTTATTCCCGGTGGATTTAGAAATGATCCTGGATTTCCTTCAGCTGGAAAACCTAGCTACACGTGTGTGTATAGTAGCATCTTCCGAGGGTTAATGTGTAGAAACTACTGATTTGCCAAATGAGGGTGAGGAACAAACAAGGGCAAGACTTGACTGATCTGGATTTTTTTTTTTTAAAGAATTTATTTATTTGACAGAGAAAGAGACAGCCAGAGAGGGAACACAAGCAGGGGGGAGCAGGAGAGGGAGAAGCAGGCTTCCTGCCGAGCAGGGAACCCCATGCGGGGCTCGATCCCAGGACCCTGGGATCATGACCTGAGCCGAAGGCAGACGCTTAACGACTGAGCCACCCAGGCATCCCAAGGCCTGGATTATTTGACGGTTTTTAATAAACAAGTTGCCTCGTTAGCATTGGTTAGGTTTTATGATTTGAAGCATCACTGTGAACACAGTCATTATTTGTGGTCTCCTGTTGATTTTTCTTGGTTAAGTTCCTAGATTCAAAGCACAGTAAACGTATAAATCTTGAAGTCGTGGGTGCCAGTAAACAGGGAGAGTTTGAGAATGTATTTGTTTCGACTTGGTCCGCGAGTCAGCACTTTGCTGCTGTTCGGCAGGTGCTGAAGGAGTGAGCATGCCTGGCAGTCCCCCCTGGAGGAGACAGGAGCTGGTGGTCACGTTTCAGACAGAGCAGACTGCTGTGGTTAGGGTCAGCTCCCACGGGCACATATTTTGCTCCAGGGTGATCCTGATAAGATGCGGCCTTATACCGTGTTTTTCTCTGAGCTGTTGAGAGTTCTCTGCAGACATGACCTCATCGCATAACATAGCCGTGAAGTAGGGAGCTTGAAGGATTACCTCCCGTCTGCAGGTGAGGCATCGCCGTGTTCACTTCTGCACCTCTCTCTCAGTGGCCCCACCGGATTTGATGCACTTGCCCTTTCTGTCCGTCCAAGCTCTGCTTTCAAAACACAGCTCTGTTCTTACCGCCATTCTCTGTCTGCCTGCTAAGCTGCCTCCTGCCCCCACGCAGCCTCCTGCACCCAGCACGTCCCCACCCCCCCAGCTCGGGCCATTGGTCCCTACCCCCTGCCCTCCCCGCACTGTCTTGCCATGTCTCCTGGCATCACCAAGAATATAGGCACGGGTTGCAGCCAGTGTGCTTTGTCCTGCCATAAGGCGGGGATACGGCCAGGAATGGAAAACTGGATTTTAGCATTATATAATCAGAGGGATATTAAGCACTGAAGTTGTTCCAGTTGCTACGTTAGGTGGGTGATACAGCCACAAGTGACGTGGAATTCAGGCCCCATCAGGTTCTCCCAGTCCCAGAGGAGGAGACAGACATATGGACGGACAGATTTGTCTCATGAAGATCATGGGTGTGTGATGCCCTGTCGCAGGGCCGGCGGCAGCACAGCAGTCAGTTCTGAGTTAGTCTGGAAAAGCGCTTGGTTGGGGAAGCCAGGGAGCTCGGTGCCTTCTCAGTGTCTGGGACGAGTACGGATTTTCCAGAGTGGCCCCTTGGCTAGCACAGCCACTGTCTTTCTGCCCAGAACAGCCCCGAGATTCCTTCTCATCATCCTGGGGTCTTCCTGCACCCTCACCCCTGTTCTCTCCTGTCTGAGCCACAGGATTTCCGTTGCCATGCTTTCCTACCCCTTATGCCCTCGGCCCCCCTCTCGGCTCCTGCCACCACCCCTTCTGCATTTTGTCGCTTCCTCCCCGCTTGCCTGCCCCTCTCCCCCTCACAGTGCTCAGTGTCCCCTTCCACAGAGTCCCCATTTGCTGCCTCTGCCTGTTCTGTCCTTGTCTCCAGGAGGCCGGCCTCTGCCATCCTTCCCGTTTGCCCACAGCTCTGCTGAGCCAACCAACAGGCACCTTGGCCCTTCCGGTCTGCCGTCTGCTCTGGCCTGTTTGATCTCCCCGGCCTGAGACTGCCTCCAGCTCTGCTTACCGTCTCTCTGCCCCAAACTGGTCTTCTCACTGCCCCATGTGCCCTGTTGGAAAGCCTCCAGAACCAGGCAGTGTCTGGCCCCAGCCTGTGGCTCTGTCTCTGCTGTCTCTCGTGCCCCTGCTGGCTGCCTGCCACTCCGCCCATTCTCTGCACCCCTGGCCTCTGCTCTGACTGTTCCCCCTGCCAAGAATGCCTTTTCTCTCCTGGGCTCTCCATCTACCCAAATTCTGTCCGTCCTTGGGCAGCCAGCCGTGCCTCCATCTCTTCCACCAACGGTGCCTGGTGCCCCCTCCCTCAGCAGGGGGAATCCGTCTCCTCTGACTCTCGTCCCTCATCGCTGACCCTTGTCCACTGTGTCTCCCATGGTGGTCCCCAGCTTCTGTCTCTTGTTCATCCCAGCGGCCATTTTAGGGGGCTTGTCCTGTGCTGGGCACTGCTCCAGGGGCTCCTTTGGGACCTGGCTTCTCTTTCTCCCACTAGATCAGGAGCCCAAGTGCAAGTTCCCAGCTACCATAGCCAGCACAGGGCATTCAGCAAGCTCTTTATAAATGACTCTGGCAACCCTTCCCTCCGGCGGGGCCCGGGGTGGGCAGGCCACACCTTCTCCTTCTCCCAATTAGCCTAGGGGTCAGCTGGGGTTAAAGCTAAGGTCTCTGACTTCAACCATTCTTCACATTAAGCTGTTCTAGTTTTAGGTTTACCCACAAAGCAGAATCTATCAGTACAATCACAGAAGTCTTCTACAGAGAAGCACAACTTAAGATTCTTTCAGGTCCACCATCAGAATTCCAGTGTGTTTGTGACATACCCTAAATAGCCTACGGTCTAGTGTGTGTGAGGCTTTTGTCGTGAGGCACCTGAGGACATGGGGCCAGCTCTGCTCATTCTGAGACTCGTCTGCAGCACTTGTTGCAGGACCCCAGCAGGCACAGAGGGGCGGATGTCACACGGTCCTGAGCAGGGCGGGAACGCAAGTGTGGCTTTGTTTTAGGATGACAGGCATTGATACCGCCCACTGAAGCATCCGTGTACTTTCCTCCCAGGAGATGGCAGGCAGGGCTCTGAAGCAGACCGGCAGCCGGAGTATCGAAGCCGCTCTGGAGTACATCAGCAAGATGGGCTACCTGGACCCGAGGAACGAACAGATTGTGCGAGTCATTAAGCAGACCTCGCCAGGTGAGCTCAGACCTGCAGCACTGTGGGTGGTCGACAAACACAACTCCATTTGCAGCAAGGGAGGTCCAGTGTGGCCCCAGTCAGCACGTTACCTCTTGGCCGTTTGCCTCACTGCTCTTACCAGTGAGGTGGGCCTGCCCTGCTCTGCATTTGGGCCCTGTGAGGGGAGGCGGCAGGTGGCAGATCACGGGACTTACCTGGGTCCTGAAATAACCTGTGGTACTTTCCAGGGGGTGGCAGTTATATACATGTTTTGTTCTATGAAGATTGAAGAATTCACTGGATATTAAAGTTAGGCAACCCAGCAGAGTGAGATCTAAAATGTTCTTTTTACTCTCTTGGGCCTGTGAGGGAGTCTTTGAAAAGGGAGGTTTATTTCATTGACTTTTTTTTTTTTTAAAGATTTTATTTATTTATTTGACAGAGAGATAGGGAGAGCAGGAACACAAGCAGGGGGAGTGGGAGAGGGAGAAGCAGGCCTCCCGAGGAGCAGGGAGCCCAACATGGGACTTGATCCCAGGACCCTGGGATCATGACTTGAGCCGAAGGCAGATGCTTAACGACTGAGCCACCCAGGCGCCCCTTTCATTGACTTTAAAACGCACATTTTCTCACACTGTTGCCGCAGAGCAGGCTGACAGGCACCTCTCCGGGCTGGAGGCCATGGCACTGGCGCTAGGACAGCCCCTCGGTGTCCCCTGGGAAGGGCCAGAGGCACCAGCACCACATGCTCTGCCTCGCTGGCTATTGAATGTTTCTCTCTGAGGATGGAGCAGATGGGACAGTGTTTGCTACCTGAGGTCCCTGGGCATGATAAGAGACTTCAGGTATTTTAGCAAAAAGAGCTTTCCTTATTTTGTGAAAGATCTTTGTAAAACCCACTTCACCTATTGAGTGAGAAGTTGTATCTTTGTTGTTAAGAAGACACAGGCTCTTGTTTTCTTGTTGATGGAAGATCCTTAAATGACTGCCTGCTGGCTCTCCATGTCCAGATGCGTAGAGTCCCAGGGTCTGTCCTGGAGCACAGCTCCACAGGGAAACGCAGGCCCGTGTCTGTAAGGACTTCCTTCTATGTTTGCCTTTGACGTGTACTCGCTGATGCATCTTCTTAGCCCAGGAAAACAGTCCTTGTTTGGCTGTGCTTCTGCACTGGATGATGTCTGTAGAGGTTCTTGGCTGTGCCGGGTATCCCTGTGAGGGGCCTCGGGTGGGGCAGAGCCTTTGACCCAGAAGGTCACCCGTGTCAGAGGGCCTTCCACAGGGCCTTGGGTCATTGAAGAGCCTGTGCAGCAGTGTCAGCCCCGAGGACACCGCCAGCGAGAGGGGCCAGAGCCAACTGAGCAGGTTCCCCTCTAATGCCGCGTCCTCGTTCTTTCCTCTGCAGGAAAGGGCATCGCACCAGCCCCTGTGCCACGGAGGCCAAGCTTTGAAGGAACGGGCGACCCTTTCCCCCCCTACCATCAGATGAGTGGAGCCGCCTACGAGGGCAGCAACACGCTGGAGGAGGTGCCTCGTCAGTACATGGACTTTCTTTTCGCCGGAGGCACTCACGGCGTGCCTGGCAGCCATCAGCACCAGCCCAAAGGCTATGCTGCAAACATGGAGGCCGCAGGGTTGAACTTCCCGGTGGGCGGCCCTGGGGGCCAAGCCCTCCCACTGCAAGGCTCCCACTACAGGCCACACCTGCTGGTGCCTGGGGAGCCACTGGGCTATGGCATCCAGCGCAGCCCCTCCTTCCAAAACAAGGAGGCAGGAGCATATGCAAACCTTGCTGCCAAGGGCCCAGCCGTGCAGCCGGGGGCCGGCCACGCGTTTCCGCCCACGGGAGCGGCGACAGGGCTGTATGTGCCCCACCCACACCACAAACAGGCCCACCAGATGCACATGATGGGCTCCCGGGGCCAGGTGTTCACGAGCGACAGCCCCCCGCAGAGTCTGATCACACCCTCCAGAAACAGCCTCAATGTGGACCTGTATGACCTGAGCAGCCCTCCTGTCCAGCAGTGGCAGTCCTCTACCCTGTCCCGCCGTGACTCTCTTCAGAAGCCGGGCCTGGAGGCACCACCCCGCCAGCACGTGGCGTTCCTGCCCGAAGGCCCCGTCCCCAGCAGAACCAACTCCTTCAACAACCACCAGCAGCCAGTGGCCGTGCCCATCCGGGCAGGAGTGCCCAGCAAGACGGAGCCTTCCATGCCCTCCCCCAACACCATCACGGCTGTGACGGCCGCCCACATCCTGCACCCAGTGAAGAGCGTGAGAGTGATGCGGCCCGAGCCGCAGACGGCTGTGGGGCCCTCCCACCCGGCCTGGGTGCCAGCGCCCACCCCCGGGGTGGAGAGTCTGGACTCCAAGGACGAGCACCCTCTGCCCCTGGGGGGCGCCAGTGCGTACCCGCTGGATGTGGACTATGGCAGCCCAGACCTGAGGTGCCCGCCCCCACCGTACCCCAAGCACTTGTTGCTCCGGAGTAAGTCAGAGCAGTACGACGTGGACAGCCTGTGTGTGGGCATGGAGCAGAGCCTCCGAGGCGGCCAGGCTGCCGAGCCTGCCGAGAGGAATGACAAGAGCCACAAAAATGCCAAAGGGGAGAAAGTGGGGAAGGATAAAAAGCAGATTCAGACCTCTCCTGTTCCTGTTCGGAAAAACAGCAGAGATGAAGAGAAGAGGGAATCTCGCATCAAGAGCTACTCGCCGTATGCTTTTAAGTTCTTCATGGAGCAGCATGTGGAAAACGTCATAAAAACCTACCAGCAGAAGGTCAACCGGAGGTTGCAGCTGGAACAGGAAATGGCAAAAGTAATTTCTCATTATATTCTTATCATTTGGCCCTGGCTCTTTCCTAAATTGGTAGTGGGAATTACGGCAGAATTCCTTTTTTGTTTCTGCTTTATGCACCTTTATTACAAATGATTCGTCTCACAGGACGATGGTGCGGTTATAGGGCAAACACCTTGGAGAAGTGACAGATGTTTCAGGCTCCCTTGCCCCTTCTCCCTGACTCTGAGGGGAGCAGTGAGCACAGAGCAGGATGCAGCCAACAGTCAGATTACCAGATCGATTTTTATGGTGTGTCCTTATTTGTTAACAAAATTTTTCAAGTTTTACTGACTGGTGTTTAAACATTTTGAAAGAGTAGAAACAAAGTTTGAGGTTTTATAAATTGAAATTGTGGTATTTATAAAGAAAAATATATCTGGGAATGATCTGTTTATCCTTTAAGTTTATAATTAGCAAATAATATATACATATTTTTTAAAGATCTTATTTATTTATTTGCAAGAGAGACAGAACAAGCACAAGCAGTGGGAGGGGCAGAAGCTAGAGGGAGAGGGACAAGCAGCCTCCCCTCCGAGCAAGAAGCCTGATGCGGGGCTCAATCCCAGGACCCTGGGATCATGACCTGAGCTGAAGGCAGATACTTAACCAACTGAGCCACCTAGGCGCCCCAGCAAATAATATTTTAAATGTACATTAGTTGATACTAATCTGCTAGAGAAGGTAATTCATGAAATGATTTAAATTAAAATGTTACAGTAGGGGCGCCTGGGTGGCTCAGTTGGTTAAGCGACTGCCTTCGGCTCAGGTCATGATCCTGGAGTCCTGGGATCGAGTCCCACATCGGGCTCCCTGCTCAGCAGGGAGTCTGCTTCTCCCTCTGACCCTCCCCCCTCTCATGTGCTCTCTCTCTCATTCTCTCTCTCAAATAAATAAATAAAATCTTTAAAAAAATAAAAAAATAAAAAATAAAATAAAATAAAATGTTACAGTAAATTTAAATCACACAAAGCCAGTCATTTCAAATTCTAAAAACCAAATCTGTGCTCTCCCATTTTCATTGACTTTTCTTTGTTCCCATTTTCCCTGAGCTATTAAATTATTAGATTGTTCTTAGAGTTCTAGGAACTTTGTGGTTCCCCCCCCCTTTTTTTTTTTTTTACAGATTTTTATTTATAGAGGTTCCCTTTAGAGCCTAAAGTCACCTGTTTTGCCTTCCCTTTAGATTCCAGATTTGTGTCTACATAAACATATAAAGAACAAAACCAGTTGTTGTATTGCTTATAGTATACTGGACCCATTCAGTGTTCTTATTTCTATAAATTAAGTTAGGACCCTTACGTCTCCCGCCCCACCTATTTCCTACCACGGGCTCCTCTAACGTGACTTCCTTGTTTTCCTTCTCCACAGGCTGGACTCTGTGAAGCTGAGCAGGAACAGATGAGGAAGATCCTCTACCAGAAGGAATCTAATTACAACAGGCTGAAGAGGGCCAAAATGGACAAGTCCATGTTTGTGAAAATCAAAACCCTGGGGATTGGTGCCTTTGGAGAAGTGTGCCTTGCTTGTAAGGTGGACACTCATGCCCTATATGCCATGAAGACCCTGAGGAAGAAGGATGTCCTGAACCGAAATCAGGTGGCCCACGTCAAGGCCGAAAGGGACATCCTGGCCGAGGCGGACAACGAGTGGGTGGTCAAACTCTACTACTCCTTCCAAGACAAGGACAGCCTGTACTTTGTGATGGACTACATCCCAGGGGGCGACATGATGAGCCTGCTGATCCGGATGGAGGTCTTCCCTGAGCACCTGGCCCGGTTCTACATCGCAGAGTTGACTCTGGCCATTGAGAGTGTCCACAAGATGGGCTTCATCCACCGAGACATCAAGCCAGACAACATTTTGATAGATCTTGATGGTCACATCAAACTGACAGACTTTGGCCTCTGCACTGGGTTCAGGTGGACTCACAATTCCAAATACTACCAGAAAGGTATTGTATAGACATGCCATGGCCACCTTCTACATCTAGACAGAGCTGAACCATCTAAGGCAGCTCCTTCCCATCCAGGTGGCTCTGGATCATTTTGAAATTATCTGTTTTCCATTATTTTATAATTTGGCATGACATCCTTTTCTCCCTGAAACAGTACTATGATGTGTGAAAAAAAAAAAGGTTTTTTTTTTAAATTAATGGATTCAAGTTTTACTATAGTATTTTTAGGACAATAGGCTATGGGGTGTCATGGGACTTTGGTTGGGAACCATCACTCTGCCCTTATAAAATGAGCCTTAAAAAATAAGTCTCACAACCTCCCAAGTGTCCTCTCTTCTAGCTAATGTGAATCTATAGGTATCTGTAAGTACAGGTACAGGTTAACTCCATCGTCTATAGTTTTGCTGGCCATTATGTTACTTGTGACTCAGTTTCTTGACATTGTTATTTTAATACCATGGCTCAGGCTTCTTTTTTTTTTTTTAAGATTTTTTTTTTTTTTAAGTGATCTCTACACCCATTGTGGGGCTTGAACTCACAACCCCGAGATCAAAAGTTGCACGTTCTATTGACTGAGCCTCATGCTTCTATTTTTTAACTCAAAACTAACCCTAAATCATTTAATCCATTCCCATTTTCTGGCATTAGAGTCACTTTTGTTTATATTTTTTAAATCCTCTCATGCTTTTCCATGTTGATCTTGAAACATGTCTTGTCAAACAGGTAGTAGACTTTGGCCAGAGTGCTATGCCTGATACCCCCACAGTTACCTGAGCTTTTTTCCCTGTGCATCACACTGTCACCCCACACCGCTCCCAGCTCCTGTCATTGCTTTATCCATCATTCTTAGTGTTTGTGTTACCTCATGACTTGAGTCTCAGACCCAGGAATCATGGGCCACCCCTACAGAGCAGTTGGGAAGGATTCTTTCTCATAACATGTCAGGAGCTGAACTGAATTACTTTCCCCTTTGAAGTTGTGGATTTGTTGCATCGTTGAATAGTGGAAATACACTTTGTTTTTATTCTCTTCTTTCCCTGCCCCTGATTCCTGGGTGAAAGGGAGCCACATCAGACAGGACAGCATGGAGCCCAGCGACCTGTGGGACGACGTGTCTAATTGTCGATGTGGAGACAGGCTGAAGACCCTGGAGCAGAGAGCCAGGAAGCAGCACCAGAGGTGTCTGGCACACTCCCTGGTTGGGACCCCAAATTACATCGCGCCGGAAGTGCTCCTCCGAAAAGGTGCGTGCTTCCGGCCACAGCCAGCTGCGCAGCTGGCGGCCATCTTGACTTCAAACCTTTGGGGCCAGATGACCCCTCAGAGTCTCTCCAGCTCCAGCTTTCCAAGACTCTGAATGTTCTCATTGTATTTTTGTACTCGTGGAAGCCCGAGAGGAAATTATTTCCCTAACAAACAAGCCTCCAGCATATCTCTCATCTGTTTTGCAGCTGCCCTTGCTTCTGGGGTGAAAGAGGACACACACACACCATTAGACCTGTCTCACTAGCTCCTCCTTTGGCTGGGCTAGATTGGGCATAGGGTGTGAGCTTTCTGTGTAGAACCCAAGAGAATCTCGCCACAACTGGTTTTGACAGAAACAACTCTGAGGGCACAGGGACACTCGTCAGTCTGCCTAAGCCATACATGTTCAGGCTCCTAGCTGCTTGCAGCATATCCAGCTGGTTAGGAAGTATGACAGAATACAAATATTATTTCCCTCCCGTTCTCCCCTGTTAGTCCAGAAGTGCTGGAAGGTGAGATGTGGGGACAGTGGTATGCATAAAATTAAAAGTGTTCAGTAAAATTGGTCTGTGCGGATGTTCTCTCAAATACGCATTTGACTACAAGAGAAACCTTACAGTGAGTGTGGGGCTCATAGCAACAGTGCAGTAAATCCAGAGATTGGTGGTCTGTCTTTTCACATATGCTGTTTCAAGTCTTTCAAGTCTGATCAAGTCACTTTCCTTTGTTAGCTGTGGAAATCCAAGGCAAATCACTTAACCGCTCAGAGCCACAGGCCTAACAGTAACTACCTTGAGAGGTGGTTTCGAATATCGGCCTCGCTGCCCTGGAAAGGTGTCATTCTCTCCTTCCTCTCCCAGTGGGAGGTGGGAGGTGTCTCCAGCACCCTGACATGTGCCACAGTCCCAGAACGAGGGGTTGGAGTTACCCTTCGGCCTCCAGTGCCAGGCCAGCTTGGGAGGAGGTGGGGTGAGGGGAGAACAGAGAGAGCAGATACTGCTGGCGGGTCTTAAGGCCCAGTTCATGCTTAGCAGGCATCAGGTGACATCAAGACTGGAGCATGGCTGGGACTGGGCTGCAGAGCTCTGAAGGAAAAGTGGGAGAAAATAGAAGAAAAATGGACCTGTCCCACCGCCTCGGTGAGGCTGGCCCTGTCTGACCAAGCCACACGGTGCCCTGCTTCAGCTCCTGCGTCTTGGGAGCTCCATGAGCACGTCACACTGTGTCTTATTAGACAGTTGTTTCCTTTGCCAAAGGGCCCCCTTTCCCCTCCTCTTCTCCATATTCCTCAACTTCTTCCAAAACTGACTCGGCAGGTCTCCCCAGGAAGTCCTCGCTGACAGGTGTAGCGCTTTCTGTTTTCCAGTTAGTCCTATTTTAATCAATGTCTTTGTGTGTTCTTTAAGAACTTAAAATCCTGGTTAGTAGCGTTACTAAGAGTAACAATAGGCTTTTAAAGTTAGAAAGTCTTACTACAAAAGCATCCTGTGTTTGTCACAGACTAATGTAGAAAATAAGAGAATACACGACGACTGGCGCCGGCCTGGCAGGTGCCCCACGCAGCCTTCTATACTGAGCCACACGCGCAAGGAGGTGCATTTTATGTAGGTTGGTTTTCTTTTACGTAACATGTATGCTGCTTGAACATGCTTTCCCCCTTAACAGTCAGTTAGCATTTGAGGATTTCATAAAATTCTTCTCTGAGAAGAATACATGCCTGTGTTGGAACTGAGTGAGACTTTGTCTTTCAGGATACACTCAGCTCTGTGACTGGTGGAGTGTTGGCGTGATTCTCTTCGAGATGCTGGTGGGGCAGCCACCCTTTTTGGCCCCTACTCCCACAGAAACCCAGCTGAAGGTAGGAATTAACTAGCCCATGCATCTGCTTGCTGCAAACACACGTGGTTGTCTGATGAACCCATGAATCTCTGGTCGGCATTTGATCTTTCATTCTGAGTAGCGTCGGAGTGTCAGTTGTATATTTTTAAAGTATTATTATTATGACCTATAGAAAAAGTTTTATTTTAATAAGTAAACCCACAAAGTTAGACCTGTGTTTTGATGTATATGTATATCTGAAGTTTTACTTGAACCATTGGCCATCCGCCATCTTGAACCATGAGCGGTGAGAAGCAGTAAAGGGGCGCTGTACATCTGGTCTCTGCTGCCACATGCCTACCTTGCAAAAAACACCGAGAACTTTATGAACTAGACCTAAAGAAATCAGTTATTTCTTTGGATGTTATACTACATTATACACTATCTACATTACTGTTTGCAGATTATCAGCTCTGTGGTCGGGCTAGTTGTACATATTTCTAATATCAATTGGAAATAAATAATTACTCTCAATCATTTAATGCTAAATAATTAGTTTTAGAATGAGAGAATGATAGCCATTATTCTCTGAAATAAATGATTTGATTACTTAAGAAGGACTGAATAGAGAATCTGATGAAATCTTTGGAACTTCTTTGAACAGTGCACTTAACCACCAACATAGGTGTTTACTAACAATTCTATGAAGTACTCATATGTCCCAGAGTCCATGTTAGACCCTAAATTAATAATCCCTTATTTAGAAAAACTCTAAATGAAGGCTTAGTTTTCATTCACTCTGGTAACAGTAAAAATGGAATTTGACATTATCTGTATCCTAATTGAATTGCTGAACCATTCTCTAATTTGCCTGCATGATAATAACCCAATGTTTTTATTGTGATAAAATTTACCATTTTAACCATTTTTAAGTTTACAGTTCAGTGGCATTGAGTGCATTCACAGTGTTGTACAACTGTAACCATTACCTATTTTCAGATATTTTTATCATCCCAAACAGAAACTGTACCCATTAAGCAATAACTCCCCATTCCTCCCTCCACCAGACTCTGTAACCTCTCTCCGACTTTCTCTGTGAAGTTGCCTAGTCTAGAGCCCTCATGAAAGTGTAATACCATATTTGTCCTTTCATGACTGGCTTATTTGACTTAGCATAATGTCTTTGAGGTCCATCCATGCTGTAGCACCTGTCAGAATGTCCTTCCTTTTTAAGGCTGAAGAATATTCCAGTGTATGTGTACAGCACATTTATTTATCCATCATCTGGTGATGGTCACTTGGGCTTTTTCTACCTTTTGGAGTGAACATGAGTACGTATACAAGTATCTGTTTGAGTTCCTGCTTTCATTTTTGAGGTTATATACCCAGAAGTGGGATGGCCAGATCATATGGTCATTCTATGTTTAACTTTTTGAGGAACCACCAAACTGTTGGCCCCAGTGGCTGCATGATTTTTCATTCCCATCATCCATGCACGAGGGGTCCAGTTTCTTCACATGCTCATCAACACTTATTTTACTTGTTGTTATTTTAATAGAAGTCATCCTAGTGGGTGTGAGGTGGTATCTCATTGTGGTTTTGATTTGTATTTCCTGATGATAGTGATTGAGCCTCTCTTCGTGTGCTTATTGGGCATTTGTACATCTTTGGAGAATGCCTGTTCCAGTCTTTAGCCCTTTTTTAATCAGGTTGTTTTTGTTGTTGAATTGTAGAATGTATTCTGGATGTTAATCTCTGATCCGATACATGTTTTGCAAATATATTCTTCCATTCTGGGGGTTACCTTTCCATTCTGTTAATAGTGTCCTTTGGTGCACAAAAGTTTTAAATTTTGATGAAGCCCATTATATATATTTTTTGTTGTGTTGCCTGTGCTTTTGGTATCCAAGAAATCATTTTCGAATCCAATGTCATGAAGATTTTTCCCTTTGTTTTCTTCTGTGACTTTTACAGTTTTAGCTTTACTAAAACAACTACTCAAGTTCAAACCAGCCCTCCCACCCATATGCCCACCTGCCTGCATGCCTTACCAATGCCCTGTCACCCCAGCCTGTAGCCTGATAGTTTGGCCTTGCTTTATTCTAAGTATAAATAATAGAGAGTCCCTTAGGTTTTCTCTTCATAGTAGTTGCTTTTCGTGACAAATGTATTTACTGAATATCCCGATGGCTGGTCTGTGCAGTTGACCGTCACGAACATAGGCCGAGGCCATAGGGTCCATCACCTTTATTCTTCTCTGTGAGGTTGTCTTTTTTTTTTTTTTTAAACAAAACCCCAGTTGACCATCTCTTGGCCATAATAAGTACTGAATGAGAACCATGATGGTTCAATAGAAATCTGTTGCCATAAGCTAAAGAAATGACTCACAGATGAGCGGCCATTTCATTTTTATGGAAATCACACAATTCTTTTGCTAAACTGTATTTCTGATAGTCTCTTTTGGTCTGTTTGGCTTCATTACCCCCTGCCTCAGGCTGTGAGCCCCCTACTAAACCGCGCCGGCCTTTGATGGCTGCTCAGCTCTGCAACTGCTGCTCCTAGATCTAGTCTAACTGTTCTCCCGTCGTGGAAGTAAAATTATTTAAAAGCCGGGCGCCTGGGTGGCTCAGATGGTTAAGCGTCTGCCTTCGGCTCAGGTCATGATCCCGGGGTCCCGGGATCGAGTCCCGCATCGGGCTCCCTGCTAGGCAGGGAGCCTGCTTCTCCCTCTGCCTCTGCCTCTCTCTCTCTCTCTCTCTCTCTGACTCTCATGAATAAATAAAAAAAAAAAAAAAAAAATTATTTAAAAGCCACGTCATCACACACTATCTCAGAACTGCCCTAAATGGGCCTTAAAATGTGAAAAGAAAGGAAAACTTTGGTTCTGTTGTCTCTTCAGGTGATAAACTGGGAGAACACGCTCCACATTCCAGCCCAGGTCAAGCTGAGCCCCGAGGCCCGGGACCTCATCACCAAGCTGTGCTGCGCTGCCGACCACCGGCTGGGGAGGAATGGGGCCGACGACCTGAAGGCCCATCCGTTCTTTGGGGCCATTGACTTCTCGAGTGACATCCGGAAGCAGCCGGCCCCCTACATCCCCAAGATCAGCCACCCCATGGACACCTCAAATTTTGACCCCGTAGATGAAGAAAGCCCTTGGAACGATGCTAGTGAAGACAGCACTAAGGCCTGGGACACACTCACCTCTCCAAATAACAAACACCCTGAGCACGCATTTTATGAATTCACTTTCCGAAGGTTCTTTGATGACAATGGCTATCCCTTTAGGTGCCCAAAGCCTTCAGGAGCAGATGCTTCACAGGCTGAGGACTCTGATTTGGAAAACTCTGATATGGTGGATCAGACTGAAGGTTGCCAGCCAGTGTACGTGTAGACAGTGACTCGCCATCCCCGACACTCTGCTTCTTCAGAGGTCCAGGGGGCCCAGAGCCGGTTTCCTAACAGGCCTGATGGAGAGTCGAGGTCAGCTTTGTTCAAGTTAGTCCGTTGGTTACTTCACTTGAACTTCTGGTCTTCACCAAAAACCCCCAAAACAAACAAACAAGCTTTTTAAAAAAGGACTCAAGTCTAGCAGATTCTGGTTGATGGGAGTGGGGGGCAGGTGTCAACATTGCTTTGAATTGGAATTGGCTTTTGAGGACCTTCACTGCATTAAGACCATATTTTTAAAAATTTAGTACAGTTTAGAAAGAGCACTTATTTTGTTTATAGCCATTTTTCTTACTAAATTATAGGGATTAACTTTGACAAATCATGCTGCTGTTATTTTCTACATTTGTATTTTATCCATAGCACTTATTCACGTTTAGGAAAAGACATAAAAACTGAAGAACATGTGATAAGAAATCTCTGTGCAATAATGTGTAAAAAAAAAAAAAAAGATAACACTGTTCTGTTATTACTGATACCATTTTATTCACACAATGGTTTTTGTTTTATATTTTTTCCCACATTTCAAAATTGTGATATAATGTTAAAAGCTGCTTTTTTTTTTTTTTTTGCTTTTTGCATATGATAGTATACTAGAAAGTGTGAGCAAGGTGATTATGTGGGTGTGATTTCAGATGTCTGGTGTGTAGAGTACTGCATGAGCAGGGTTTTTCTATTATAAAATTACCATATCTTGCCATTCACAGCAGGTTCTGTGAATATGTTTTTACTGAGTATCTTTAAATGAGATGTTCTAGACAGTTTGCTGATAACGTATCGTGTGGGTGACTTCTTCGCTATGATTGTATCCCTTAGTGTTTTGTTAAAGAAATGCAGATGTGTAACTGAGAAGTGATTTTTGTGTGTGTGTCTTGGGTATGATTGGATTCTTTGGGGGGTAAACTTAAACATTTGTCATATACTAAACTCGTATACATCAAAAGGGATTAATTTAGCTATGCCAAAAAATTTAAGTTGCTCGTGGAACTCAGTCCATCCCGCTCGTCGGTACCCTGTCGCTGGCCTAGCTGATATGTGGAACCCAGCGTCCGCACCACCGGGCAGTCTGCCCGACGCCGTTCCTGCTGTCCGCGCAGACAGCGGAGGTGTTCTTCCCATGATGAAATCTAATGCTCTCCTGTTCTTTTTTTTTTTTTTTGGTGTGCTGTGAAGTATCAGTCTTAACTTGGTTTTAAAAACACACTTTTCTAATCTTTGTAAAACAGCAAGGATTATTCAAAGTGACATTGGAATAAAAAAATAATTAAGCCATACGTAGTTTCTTAGAGGTGTAGATGTATATATAACTACATAGATAAACACACAAAATATTCCTTATTTCAAATTAGTATGATTCCTATTTAAAGTGATTTATATCTGAGTAAAAAGTTAAATTCTTTTTTGCTTTTTAAAAATCTGACGCGTCATATTTTTCATTATATTATTCCACATATTTTTCCTTGAATTTTTTAGCATAATGTATCCATTATTTAGTATATATCTAGGCAACAACACTTAGAAGTTTATCAATGTCTAAACTAAGAAAAAAAACAAAAAACAAAAAAAAACAATTCCTTGTGTACTGGTTTACATTTGTATGAATGGCAAATTCTGAAGTCTGCTGTGCTTGTATCGTGACTGTCAGTATTTCTGCTATTTTATAGTAACGCCCCGTTATTTACAGCGCTCTGACATACTTTCATGTGGTAGGTTCTTTCTCAGGAACTCGATTTAACTATTATTTATTGATATATCATTGCCTTTGAAAAGCTTCTACTGGCACAATTTATTATTAAAAGTTTGAATCCAAATCCCTTGGTGTCATGTCGTCCTGGAATTTGTAATTTCCTGCTTGTATCAGTGTGTTTCTCAGGGATCCGAATGCAGCCAGGACTGCCACCTGCTGATGGAAGGCACTATCACGAGAGGGAAGGGAGAGAAGCCTCCCCAGACAGGGTTCTGGCTCAGGGACAAAGGGTCAGGTGTGGGAAAAATGGGTTTTCAAGTTATACACAGAAAGTCCAGGGCAGGGTGTGGTTCTGTGACCTAGCTTCTCTTCCATAAGCCGGTGACAAAATACACCTCACTACGATCGTCAGGTGTGGGATATCAAATACGTATGGTAGGTGATAAAATAAATCCTGATCAGGAGCTGATTCCCCCCGTGTGAGATGCTTAAACTGAGAGGACCACTGTAACACCCTGACCTCTGGGGCGTTAACGCATGTGGGGCGCCCGGGTGGCTCAGTCAGTTGAGCATCTGCCTTCGGCTCAGCTCATGATCCTGGAGTCCCACGATCGAGCCCCTCATCAGGCTTCCTGCTCAGCGGGGAGTTTGCTTCCTCTCCCTCTGCCACTCACCCCGCTCATGCTCTCTCTCTCTCTCACTTTTATTTTAAATAAAATCTTTTAAAATAAATAAATAAAAATAAAATGGTTGGTGGAATTTCCAGAAAATACTTTGTTTTCTTTTGGTTCATCTTTTGAGTAGTTAAAATCACATGGTTTAAAAATCAAAACACGTAAAAGGATATACAATAGAATGTCTCCTACTCCTTTTCCTAGCCATTCAATTCACTATTCACAGTTTCTTGTGTGTCCTTAGAGAAATGAAACTTTATGCATACACAGCACAAGAAAATGCATACACGTGCACATTTTACCTCTTTTACACAAATGGGAGAACGTTATGAATACTTTCTGCATCTGTTTTCTTCACTTGGCAATCTAAGCACTCGTCATGCTTTATTATACTATGTGGTATTTCATCACGAAGGTGTATTATAATCAGGCCAAGTCCCATATCACTGGACATTTTGGTTTCTGATCTTTTTCTATTATAAATAATGCTGGAATAAATAACCTCTATAGTCATCATTCTGTGCATGTGCAAGTGCATATATAGGATAGATTCCTGGAGGTGGAATTGCTAGGTCAAAAGTTAAGTGTATTTGCAATTTTTATTGCCAAATTGCCCTGCAGAGATCTTGGGAGAAACTCTTCTGTGGCTGTCAAAGGCCCTGACCATTTTTCACATGGACTATTTCTCAGGATTGGGTTTGCAGTGAGCAACCTTGAGGGGTGAAGTAATGTCTCCCTCCCAGACAAAAAAAGCAAGCTTGCTTATTGCTTGCTATAAAAGGGGTAGATTCCTCAGGCTCAGTGTACCTCAGCAGAATCCCTCTGGGTCTCCTGTGCTTCCCCTGTGGGACTTGGGGGCGAGGAGATTCGTGCAAACACACTGATGCTCATGCTGCTTAATGTACTGTGAGTAATAAAGTCCTGCGTGCCTGATCCTGGAGTCCCTCGTCTTATTTGAGGATTCATGATAGAGTAACAGGCTAACTTCTTAGCTTATAAGTAGGGTAAAAACAAACCTTAGACCTGAAAACAGGTATTATGCCAATATATACCCCCCAAAGAAATATATGGGAGTATTTACTTACTGCTTTGCCAACTGCGCAGTATATTGTCAACCTTTTTGATCTTTGTCCATCGACTAAGTTAGAATACATGTGTGTGTATCTTGATGTACTTTGACATTCCTCTCATTTTGAAAGAGGTTGAGCGTCTTTGTGTATGCTTCATATTCATGTGCATATCCTTAAAAAGTAATGGTTCTAATTTTATGCATCATTTGAGTGTTCGTATCTAAGAGAATCCTGAAAGATTTCCATTCACTTCCTACTCTTGGACTTCTCTTCCTGCTCAGCTAAAGTGAATTGTTTAACTGGGCCGATGGCCAGACAACAGATTACTGAGAACAGACACTTCAGTGTTTTGACAGATTCCATAGGAGGTGAATACTCTGCTCAGAACGTTGCAAGGACACAGCCAGGCCTAACTTCAACATATCTGTGGTCATTGCTAGGTGTGATTGGAGTGCGTTGAGGAAACAAATGCTTACTACATTCCTTCGAAGTTTCCTTCTTCGCACTTGGCATGTTATGTGTCCCTTGATAAATCTAAATGCAAATCTCAAAGAGAAAAACAGTAGCCAGCATGGCTGGCTTCCTCTGAACCTCCTATGCTCTGACCCATTATTCAGTTGCAAAAAAAATTTTTAAGATTTTTATTTATTTGAGAGAGAGCACAGGCAGGGAGGAGGGGCATAGGGAGTGGGAGCAGCAGACTCCCCGCTGAGCAGGGAGCCGGATGTGGGGCTCGATCCCAGGACCCCGGGATCATGACCTGAGCCGAAGGCAGACACTTAACCGACTGAGCCACCCAGGCGCCCTCAGTTGCAAATTTTTTAAATGGAGTTTAAAAACTCGTAATACTTCCTCCAGATTCTACTTATGAACTTTAAAGCCCAGTACTTAGCTAATATTTTATTTCCCCTGGCAAAATTCAGCATAATAAAAGATCTTTGCTATTAAAGTGCATATTTGTAAGTAGTACTATGCTGGTATTATTAACCAGTAATTATATTCTTTTCCATCAGTAAAGAACTTTTCCTTAGTAAGAGAATTTTCCATTTCCAAAAGTGGAAACTTAAACTTAGTGGACAAAATGTGCTTATTCATCGTAGAAAGGAAGAAACATTTTATTGTTATTGAACACTGGGATGAAATACATATGGCCCACTGTTAAAGGGAGAAAACTAGCTTGAATGGCAGCTTTTGTTTTTCTTTTGCAACTCACATCAGACAGTGTTCTAATTTTTGTTCCCATTATTACTTTAGAAAACTCAAGAGGAAAAGGAGAGCCTACTGTATTTACTGATAGTTTTGCTCACCATATTCTTTCTTCCTGATATTCTTAGGATTTTTATCTTTTCCTATCTTTTTAGAAAATGCCCTTTAAACTTATTAAACTCAACACCCAAAGAACAAATGAAACAAGAATGGAAAGAATAAAGCAAATGAACAAATAATCCAGTCAAGAAATGGGCGGAAGACATGAGCAGACATTTCTGCAAAGAAGGCATCCAAATGGCCAACAGACACATGAAAAAGTGCTCAACATCACTCAGCATCAGGGAAATCCAAATCAAAACCTCAATGAGATACCACCTCACACCAGTCAGAATGGCTAAACTTAACAAGTCAGGAAATGACAGGTGTTGGCGGGGATGTGGAGAAAGGGGAACCCCCTACACTGTTGGTGGGAATGCAAGCTGGTGCAGCCACTCTGGAAAACAGTATGGAGGTTCCTCAAAAAGTTGAAAATAGAGCTACCATACGACCCAGCAATTGCACTCCTGGGTATTTACCCCAAAGATACAAATGTAGGGATCCAAAGGGGTATGTGCACCCCGATGTTTATAGCAGCAATGTCCACAATAACCAAACTATGGAAAGAGCCAAGATGTCCATCGACAGATGAATGGGTAAAGAAGATGTGGTGTATATATATACAATGGAATATTATGCAGCCATCAAAAAAAACCCCAAATCTTGCCATTTGCAATGACATGGATGGAACTAGAGGGTATTACGCTAAGCGAAATAAGTCAATCACAGAAAGACCGTTATATGATCTCACTAATATGTGGAATTTGAGAAACAAGACAGAGGATCATAGGGGAAGGGAGGGAAAAATGAAACAAGATGAAACCAGAGAGGGAGACAAACCATAAGAGACTCTTAATCTCAGGAAACAAACTGAGGGTTGCTGGAGTGGTGGGGGGTGGGAGGAATGGGGTGGCTGGTTGATGGACATTGGGGAGGGATGTGCTATGGTGAGTGCTGTGAATTGTGTAAGACTGATGAATCACAGACCTGTACCCCTGAAACAAATAATACATTATATGTTAATAAAAAAAAAAATCCCCCCCAAGAAAAAGAAAAAAGATGCCCTTTATCCATTCTTTTAGGAAAGGTCAATTGGTGACAAATTCTCTTAGGTTTCCTTCATCTGAGAATGTGTTCCTTTCCCCTGAAAGATATTTTAGGTATATTTGTTTGGGGGATAATCCTATTTGGGTGTAGGATTCTAGATTGATACTTTCAGCACTTGAGAAATATTATGCCACTTCCATCCAGCCTCCATGGTCTCTGATGAGAATCTGTTGTCATTCTAATTATTTTTCCTCTAGAGACAAGGTGTTGTCTTTCTCTGGCGGCTTTTAAGATGTTTTCTTTGATTGCTTTTCAGAAGTTTAATTATGCTGTATGCTGGCTTGGATTTCTTTAGGTTTACCCTGTTTGTGGTTCACTCAGATTCTTGACTATGTACGTTCACTTCTCTTGCCAAATTTGAGAAGTTTTCAGCCATTATTTTTCACTGAGTGCTTTTTCATCCCTGCCCTGTTTCTCCTCTCTGTCCAGTACTCCAAAGATGCAAGTATTACATCTTTTGTTATCCCTGAGGCTCTGCTCATCTCCTACCCACCACTTCCACCCGTTTTCTCTGTGCTGCTCAGGATGGGTAATTTCTATTGTTCTTTTAGTTCACAGATTCCTTCCCCTGTCCCCTCTCTTCTGCTCTTGAGCCCACCCATGGAGCTTTGTATTTCGGTTATTGTATTTTGGGGTTCACAAAATTCCATTTGATTCTTTTTTATATCTTCCACTTCTTTGCTGAAGCTTTCTATCTTCATTTTTTCAAGAGCACAGTTGCTCTTTGAAGCATTTATTATGGTTTAAAATCTTAGGTAAGTCTAATATCTCAGCATTTTGTTGTCTATTGATTTCTTTTAAAGATCTTCCTGATTCTTGGTGTGATCCTCAGTTGAAACTTGGACATTTTGCATTGCTTCTGAGACTTTGGATCTTCTGTTTTAGCTGGCTGACATTGGCATTGCTCCAGCAAGGGAAGAGGGACATACTGCCTCATTATTGCCTGGTGCAGGTAGAAGTCCCCACTCAGCCTCTTTTGATACACAGGGACAGGGACGTTTCCTTAGTACTGCTGAGCAGGGATGAAGTACCTGCTGTCCAAGTTGTGTCAACTGACATCATGTGGGGGTGGCCTCATTACCACTGAGCAGTCCTGACTCTGCACGAGGCCTCCTCTGACACCACCCAAGTGACGGGGAGAGAGGGATGCCTCATTACTGTCAGGTATCGGATACCGAAGTCCAGGTTCCCCATATTTTCCACTTAGACTGCCAAGTTGGGAAAGGCATCGCCAGCCAATCGGGATGAAAATCCCAGCTTCCTACTTGGAGTTCTCTAAAATCACCCCAGCAGAAATGTTGAAAAACCTCCTTTCAGCCCTGCAAGGGTAGAATTCTAGGCTCCCACTTGGCCTTTGCTGGCATGGCATTTTAGGATGAATGTGTGGTGCCACAGTTTTCTCTGTGGCAATTGGCTAGAGTAGAGCAGTTATGGTCTAAAAGCTGTCTTGCTACCCCTTTCTTCCTCCTCTAGCTAGAGAGAGCAGGCTTTTGTTGGGACTCTTTTTGTCTGTGCTTGTTGGCATTTCCAGGCTGATGGCTTCTAGCTCCAAGTCTGGAACACGGAGGCAGAAAGAAAACCCAGAGAACTCACTACTATGTCATTCCTTGGGTACTGATGTCCCTAGCTGCTCTGCTTCCTCCTCTCCACCTTTCAGTGCTTTTTGTTTTATATATAATGTCTAAGAGTTTTGGTTGTACTTAATGGGAAGAATAGGGAAAAGTACGTCTACTCCATCTGAAAGTGGAAGAGGATTTCAATTTCAGTTTCAGTGCTAACTAATTAAAACTCAAAATTCAAGTCCTCAGTCACACCAGCCTCATTTCACGTGCTCAGTAGCTACACATGATTAATGGCTACCACACTGGATAGCTCAGATCTGAGAGAATAGTTCTCTAGTTTTGCAGTAATTCTTGCACTGACAAACATCTTGCTGAATTTTTTTTAAGATTTTATTTATTTATTTTAGAGACAGAGAGAGTGCAAGCAGGGGGAAGGGGAGAGGGAGAAGGAGAAGGAGAGAATCTCAAGCAGACTCCACACTGAGCGCAGAGCCTGATGTGGGGCTCGATCTCATGACCCTGAGATCAAGACCTGAGCCTGACTGAGCCACCCAGGCCCCCCCTTGCTGAATTTTAAGATAAGTATAAGCTAGCCCTCATCTCTTATACATCATTTATGCTTGGGCAATGGAGAGACCACACTATTCTTCAAGAAGCAGAGTCAACTGAAGATCTACAGTTCCTCCAAAACTGCCTTTGGTCTAGCAGCATCATTGACTATTCCTGCTTCACTGCTCTGACTACATGGTATTTCCTAAAATCACCAGTTTCCTTTTCTTTAGGCTGGTGACTAATGTCTCCAAAAGAACTAATGTTTCCAAAAGCTTATAGCAGTAAGATAAGAATAGAAGACATGCAGTGTGTCTACCACAGCAACCTCTCACCTGTCTTGCCAGACGTCGCCAGTCAATCAACAAACACCTTCCAGCTGAACCCAAACTTGGCTTTAGAATCCAACTGTGTTTGGAGTAGGTCTTATCGATTGATCAAACTAGGCATTGAGATAATACCTGGTTGCCACTCTTAGCATAATAATGCCAACCTCTTAACTTCCCCTCTTTCTCCTTTGACCCTATTACCTCTTACCTCCTGTGAAAGCTTCAACTCTCATTTATTCCTTTCCACTGGCCTCTAACTCCTACACCAATATGAACAAAGGTGTCCACATTTTCCCTGCCCATAAAAATGAACCGGCCTCCGGTAATGCCTCTGTCCCTTATGTTTTTAAATTCTTGAAGCAGGACCTTATAAGAGAAAGAGTCCTGAGCAGGGAATCCGGGGCCTTGATTCTAAGCCCAGCTTTGTATAACTTAGGGTAAGTTAGAACTTCTGTCAGATTTGTTAGTTACACGGGTCAGAGAGAGTCTGGCTTTTAAGTTACTCTTAAGAATTAGTGACTTCTGAGAGTTGTCTCAGAGGCTGCTAGGGTAAGAGGGCCCTGCCCTCTGCTTCTCTCACATGCTAGCTGTGCTTTCGTTTTGCATAAGATTTCCCAAAAAAGCATTCTAACCAAAACAAGTTTTAAGACCACTGGTTTACATGATTGGTAAAGTCTTTTCTTTGTTATTTAAAGCTAATTTTAAATTTTATAAACATTATAAATGTATATAGTTTTGAAAGTTATATTACCAAAAAAAGAAGTCTCTGTCCATCTCTTGCCATTTCCTGCTCCCCAAACACAACCAACTTTCATGTCTTTCTACATTATTTCTTCTAGTATTTCCATCGTTAGTAATAAGCTTCTAATGATATTTCTTGACTTACTTATTTCAAATATTTTGTATCAATAGCATATTATGGTCATTCTCTTACAGTCCCCTTCCCGACCTCTGTTTCCAAATAGAGTTCTACCACAATTTCTTGTTAAATCAATTGTCACTATAAATATTACTGAGACTATGCTAAGTACTCTTTGAGCCAAATACTATATTGTGATTATGTTTCTCTTTTTATATAATTTTTTTCCTCTTAGACTTACTAACTGCCTCACTTTTTCATTTGCATTGTTTTCTTTTTTTTTTTTTTTTTTTAAAGATTTATTTATTTATTTGAGAGAGCGAGAATGAGAGAGAGTACATGAGAGTGGGGAGGGTCAGAGGGAGAAGCAGGCTCCTCGCTGAGCAGGGAGCCTGATGTGGGACTCGATCCCGGGACTCAAGGATCATGACCTGAGCCGAAGGCAGTTGCTTAACCAACTGAGCCACCCAGGCGCCCTGCATTGTTTTCTTTGAGCCTACAGGTGTTTTTGTCTGTCCATCCATCCTTTCCTCCTCCCTCCCTCGTTCCCTTCCTTCTTCCCGTCCTTCCCTCCTTCCCTTCCAATTGCTGCAGTGGATCTGTCAAATGCCAGACTGTTTTCCAGGAGCAAAAATGCTTTGTCCACCTCCTCCCAGTCTGGACTGGCCGCCCTCCAAACCTGACAAACAGCTCATCATGGGAATTCTCTGTCACTTTCCTGTGTTGGATCCCATTTTTGCCGAAAGCTGTATCTTCCTTTTTCTTGATTTGTACCTAGAAACAATTTGGAGTCCTTGTTTGTCTGAAAATGTCCCTTTTCTACTTGATTGAAAATATGGGTAGGCATAAAATTCTAGGATGAGAATTCACATGCATTTGGAAGACATTAGTCCTTTGTTTCCCTGCTTCTAGTATTACTGTCAGAAGTCTAACGCTGTTCCCATTCTCAGTCCTGTATGAGTGGCCTTTTTTTTTTTCTTTCTCTCTAAGCATTTAGGATCATCTCTACATGCCCAGTGTTCTACATTTCATGATTATGTTCCTTGATATACATTGTTTTTCATGTATTATCCTGAACACATTGTAGCTTTCAACCTAGAGGCTTGTGGCCTTCAGTTCTGGGAAATTTTCTTGCATTACTTTGACCTTTTATTCTCTCTGTTCTGTAACTCCTATATGTTGGATCTCCTCAATTGCTCCTCCAATTTTCTTAAGTTTATATTCTTAAGTTATATACTATGATCCATGTCTTTTTTATTCCACTTTCTGGAAGATTTCATTGACTCTTAGGGGGCTAGCAAGCAGTATCTTTTTTTTTTAAGATATTATTTATGTATTTGTCAGAGAGAGAGAGAGAGAGCATAAGCAGGGGGACCAGCAGGAGGAGGGAGAGGGAGGCTCCCCAAGCAATATCTTTAATTCCCAAGAGCCCATTCTTATTCTGTAACCAATCTCTTCTTGTTTTGTCTTCAGTATTTGTGTTTATTAGCCGTCTTATTATTTTGAGGTTATTCTGTTTTTTTTCCAAATTGTCTCTGGGTGCATTTTGCTATCACTCTTGCTACTTGTTTCTTTTTTTCTTCTTTCTCTTTCATGTTGGAAGCTTTCCTCAAATTTGACCATCTTTTTTTTTTTTTTTTAAGTAGCTTTAGGGGCGCCTGGCTTCCTCAGTTGGTGGAGCATGAGACTCTTGATCACAGGGCTGTGAGTTCAAACCCCAAGTTGGATATAGAGATTACTTAAAAGTAAAATCTTTTTTTAAAGTAGATTTAATGAAACTGAACCAGGAAGAAATAGAAAACCTGAACAGACCTATAACCACTAAGGAAATAGAAGCAGTCATCAAAAATCTCCCAAAACACAAAAGCCCAGGGCCAGATGGCTTCCCAGGGGAATTCTACCAAACATTTCAAGAAGAATTAATACCTATCCTTCTGAAACTGTTCCAAAAAATAGAAATGGAAGGAAAACTTCCAAACTCATTTTATGAGGCCAGCATTACCTTGATCCCAAAACCAGACAAAGACCCCATCAAAAAGGAGAATTACAGACCAATATCCCTGATGAACATGGATGCAAAAATTCTCACCAAAATACTAGCCAATAGGATCCAACAGTACATTAAAAGGATTATTCACCACGACCAAGTCGGATTTATCCCTGGGCTGCAAGGTTGGTTCAACATCCGCAAATCAATCAACGTGATACAATACATTAACAAAAGAAAGAACAAGAATCATATGATCCTCTCAATAGATGCAGAAAAAGCATTTGACAAAGTACAGCATCCTTTCTTGATCAAAACTCTTCAGAGTATAGGGATAGAGGGTACATACCTCAATATCATAAAAGCCATCTATGAAAAACCTACAGCGAATATCATTCTCAATGGGGAAAAACTGAGAGCTTTCCCCCTAAGGTCAGGAACGCGGCAGGGATGTCCACTATCACCACTGCTATTCAACATAGTATTGGAAGTCCTAGCCACAGCAATCAGACAACAAAAAAGAAATCAAAGGCATCCAAATTGGCAAAGAAGAAGTCAAACTCTCACTCTTTGCAGATGATATGATACTTTATGTGGAAAATCCCAAAGACTCCACCCCAAAACTGCTAGAACTCATACAGGAATTCAGTAAAGTGGCAGGATATAAAATCAATGCACAGAAGTCAGTGGCATTCCTATACACCAACAACAAGTCAGAAGAAAGAGAAATTAAGGAGTCGATCCCATTTACAACTGCACCCAAAACCATAAGATACCTAGGAATAAATCTAACCAAAGAGGCAAAGGATCTGTACTCAGAAAACTATAAAATACTCATGAAAGAAATTGAGGAAGACACAAAGAAATGGAAAAACGTTCCATGCTCATGGATTGGAAGAACAAATATTGTGAAGATGTCAATCCTACCTAGAGCAATCTACACATTCAATGCAATCCCCATCAAAATACCATCCACTTTCTTCAAAGAAATGGAACAAATAATCCTAAAATTTGTATGGAACCAGAAAAGACCCCGCGTAGCCAGAGGAATGTTGAAAAAGAAAAGCAAAGCTGGCGGCATCACAATTCCGGACTTCCAGCTCTACTACAAAGCTGTCATCATCAAGACAGTATGGTACTGGCACAAAAACAGACACATAGATCAATGGAACAGAATAGAGAGCCCAGAAATGGACCCTCAACTCTATGGTCAACTAATCTTTGACAAAGCAGGAAAGAATGTCCAATGGAAAAAAGACAGTCTCTTCAACAAATGGTGTTGGGAAAATTGGACAGCCACATGCAGAAGAATGAAACTGGACCATTTCCTTACACCACACACAAAAATAGACTCCAAATGGTTGAAAGACCTCAATGTGAGACAGGAGTCCATCAACATCCTAGAGGAGAACACAGGCAGCAACCTCTTCGACCTCAGCCGCAGCAACTTCTTCCTAGAAACATCGCCAAAGGCAAGGGAAGCAAGGGCAAAAATGAACTATTGGGACTTCATCAAGATAAAAAGCTTTTGCAAAGCAAAGGAAACAGTCAACAAAACCAAAAGACAACTGACAGAATGGGAGAATATATTTGCAAATGACATATCAGATAAAGGGCTAGTATCCAAAATCTATAAAGAACTCATCAAACTCAACACCAAAAGAACAAAGAATCCAATCAAGAAATGGGCAGAAGACATGAACAGACATTTTTCCAAAGAAGACATCCAAACGGCCAACAGACACATGAAAAAGTGTTCAATATCGCTGGGCACCAGGGAAATCCAAATCAAAACCTCAATGAGATACCACCTCACACCAGTCAGAATGGCTAAAATTAACAAGTCAGGAAATGACAGATGTTGGCGGGGATGTGGAGAAAGGGGAACCCTCCTACACTGTTGGTGGGAATGCAAGCTGGTGCAGCCACTCTGGAAAACAGTATGGAGGTTCCTCAAAAAGTTGAAAATAGAGCTACCATATGATCCAGCAATTGCACTCCTGGGTATTTACCCCAAAGATACAAAAGTAGGGACCCGAAAGGGTACGTGCACCCCGATGTTTATAGCAGCAATGTCCACAATAGCCAAACTGTGGAAAGAGCCAAGATGTCCATCAACAGATGAATGGATAAAGAAGAGGTGGTATATATATACAATGGAATATTATGCAGCCATCAAAAGGAATGAGATCTTGCCATTTGCAACGACATGGATGGAACTGGAGGGTATTATGCTGAGCGAAATAAGTCAAACAGAGAAAGACATGTATCATATGACCTCACTGATATGAGGAATTCTTAATCTCAGGAAACAAACGGAGGGATGCTGGAGTGGGGGGTGGGGTGGGAGGGATGGGGTGACTGGGTGATGGACACTGGGGAGGGTATGTGTTCTGGTAAGCGCTGTGAATTGTGCAAGACTGTTGAATCTCAGATCTGTACCTCTGAAACAAATAATGCAATATATGTTAAGAAAGAAAAAAAGAAGAAGAAGAATGTAGCAGGAGGGGAAGAATGAAGGGGGGGAAATCGGAGGGGGAGAAGAACCATGAGAGACGATGGACTCTGAAAAACAAACTGAGGGTTCTAGAGGGGAGGGGGGTGGGAGGATGGGTTAGCCTGGTGATGGGTATTGAGGAGGGCACGTTCTGCATGGAGCACTGGGTGTTGTGCACAAACAATGAATCATGGAACACTATATCTAAAACTAATGATGTAATGTATGGGGATTAACATAACAATAAAAAATTTAAAAAAAAAATAAAGTAGATTTAATGAAACATAATTCACACAAATTCATAAAATTCACCCATTTAAAGTGTAAAATTAAACAGTTTTTAGGATATTATTTTTTTAAAGATTTTATTTATTTATTTGATAAAGAATGAGCAAGAGAGAGAGAGAGAGCACGAGCAGGGGGAGAGGGAGAAGCAGACTCCCCACTGAGCAGGGAGCCCGATTTGGGGCTTGATCCCAGGACCCCGGGATCATGACCTGAGCTGAAGACAGACACTTAACCGACTGAGCCACCCACGTACCCCCAAACATCACCACAATTTTAGAACATTTTAATTTTCACCCCAAGACAAACTCTGTTCCCTTTGGTGATCACTTCCATTTTTTTAATCCCCTCCCAGTTGCCCACCTGAGGCAATCACTAATCTCGTTCTTATCTCTATGGGTTTGCCTCTTCTGGACATTTCATATAGTCATACAATATACAGCTTTTGGTGATTGGCTTCTTTTACTTAGCATAATGTTTTAAAGGTTCATCCATGTTGTAGCATGTGTCAGTATATCATTCCTTTTTATTGTCAAGTAATTTTGTGTAGATTTACCCCATTTTACTTATCCTGTTTATCCATCAGTTGATGAACATTTGCGTTATTTCTACTTTGGGGCTATTATGAATAATACTGCTATAAGCATTCATGAACAAGTTTTTGTTTGGACGCATGATTTCATTTCTCTTGGGTATATGCCCAGTAGTGGACTTGCTGGTTCAAATGATAACTCTATATTTAACCTCTGGAGGAACTGCCAGACTGTTTTCCAAAGCAACTGCATCATTTTTGCATTCCCACCAACAATATATGAGGGCCCCAATTTCTCTACATCCTCATCAATGCTTGTTACTATCCATCTTTTTTATTATAACCATCCTAGTAGGTGTGAAGTGGTATCATTGTGGTTTTAATTTACATTTCCCTAAGAACTAATAATGTTAGCCTCTTTTCATGTGGTTATTGGCCATCTTTATATCTTCTTTGGAGAAATGTCTCTTCAAATATTTTGCCCATGTTAAAATTGGATTATTTATTTTTTTATTATTGAGTTGTAAGAGTTGTTTATATATTCTAGATACAAGTGCCTTATCAAAAATATGGTTTGCAAATATCTTCCATTCTTGGGAGTGTGTCGTCTTTTCACTTTTTTAAAGGTATTCTTTGATGCCCCTACATGTTTTAACTTTGATGAAGTCCAATTTATTTATCATTTTGTTGTTTTTCCTTTTGGTGTCATATCTAAGAAGGCTTTGCCTGACCCAAAGTCATGAAAATTTACTCCTATATTTTCTTTAAAAAATTTTAAATTTAGCCCTCACACTTAGCTCTATAATTTATTTTTAGTTTATCTTTGTGTGTGGCAAGATGAAGGGGTATGATTTCATTAGTGTGCTTGTGAATATGGACAATTTGTTGAAAAGACTAACTATTCTTTTCCCATTGGATTGTGTCTTGCCAAAAATTAACTGACCATAAATTTAAAGATTTATTTCTGGACTCTCCGTTATATTTAATTGAACTATGCATCTATCCTTTTGCTAGCCATTCTCGTTTAAAGTATCAAGCACTGGCAGCCGACTAGGAGCTCCACTTGGGGGGTGGGGGGTATTTTATTTCTGACTCTGAAGTCTTTCTGTATTTGCAGGAAGGCTGCACTTCCGGCTGGCGGTTATACACCCAAATGCAGGCATTCTGTGGACTTGGGACCCAGCAGAGATGGGCTCATAACGTGTGCCTCTTTCTTTCTCTACCTTGAGATCTCTGCCTCTGTTGCTTATACATTGGCCATGTTCTCCCTCCTGGGTCAGGACTCTTTTGCAGTATGAGAAAGCCTACTTACTGCTTGAAGTCTACCTAAAAATGGTTCCCCATTACTCAGCATCTGGCACTGCCAGGATATTTATGCTTCGTAAATAAACCATTTGACCCTTTTTACTCAGTACCTATTCCTTTGCTTTCAGTTTGCACCAAGAGCACTAATTATTTCCTCAGGACCAAAAGAAACCAGCTTCTTCTTAGTGTTCTTCACCAACCATAGGCTTCAACACACTTCTCTATTTCAATGTATTATATTGATTTAGACATCTAAGATGTCTGGATGTATCTACATTTTCTCTCTCCCCCAACACCGCTAAAATGACAGGAAAGAGATTTTTTTAATTAATAGGTTTATTTTTTAGAGCAGCTTTAGGTTCACAGCAAAATGGAATGGAAAGTACAGAGGTTTCCCATATACCCCTCCTCTACACATGTATAGCCTCCCACATTATCAACATCCGCCACCAGAGTCCATTTGTTACAATCGATGAATCCACACTGACACATCAGTATCATTCAAAGTCCATAGTTTACATTAAGATTCGACTTGGTGTTGTACATTCTATGGGTTTTGACAAAGGTATTATGACAAGTATCCACTATTGTAGTATATAGAGTAGTTTCATGCCCTAAGAATCCTTCACCTCACCGATTCATCCTCCCTCCCCACAACCTCTGGCAACCACTGATTTTTTTTTTTTTTACTGTCTCCACAGTTTTGTCTTTTCCAGAATGTCATGTAGTTGGAATCATACACTATGCAGTCTTTCAAGATTAGCTTCTTTCCCTTACCAGTATGCATTTAAGTTTCCTCCAGGGCTTTTCATGGCTCATTCCTTTTTGGCGCTGAATAATATTCCATCGTCTGAATGTACCATAGTTTATCTATTCACCTACTGAAGGACATTTTGGGTTGCCTCCAAGTGTGGGCAATTATGAATAAAACTTTTAAACACCCATGTGCAGATTCTTGTGTGGACATAGAGTAGTCTTCCCTTATCCATGGGGAACGTGCTCCAAGATCCCCAGTGGATGACTGAAACCACAGTAGTGTACTGAGTCCTAGATACACTATGTTCTTTCCTGTACATCCATACCTATGATCATTTTTAATTTATCAATGTGGCATTGTAAGAAATTAACAATAATAACTAATAATAAAATACAACAATTATAACAATACCCTGTAATAAAAGTTATGTGAATATGGTCTCTTTCTCAAAATATCTTTGTGTACCATATTCACCCTCCTTGTGATGGTGTGAGATGATAAAATGCCTATGTAATGAGACAAAGTGAGGTGAATGACGCAGGCATTCTGATATCGAGTTAGGCTACCGCTGACCTTCTGACAATATGTCAGAAAGAGGATCATCTGCTTCAAGACCATGGTTGATGGTGGATAGCTGAAACCACAGATGAGGGTGGACTGCTGTACTTTTCAATGCTGGGTAAATTCCAAGGAGCACAATTGCTGAATCTTATGGTGGGAGTATGTTTAGTTTTGTAAGAAACCACCAAATTGTTTTCCAAAGTGGCTGTACCATTTTGCATTCCCACCAGCAATGAACGGATTCCTGTTGCTCCACATTCCCACCAGCATTTGCTGTTGTAAGTGTTTGGGATTTTGGCCATTCTAATAGGTGTGTTGTATGGTGTCTCACTGTTGTTTTAATTAGCAATTCGCTGATGACATATAATGTTGAGCCTCTTTCCCTATGCCTACTGGCCATCTGTATATCTTCTTTTCAGATCGTTTGCCTGTTTTTCAATCAGATTGCTTGTTTTATTATTGTTGAAATTTAAGAGTTCTTTGTATATTCTGAATAACAGCCCTTTATCAGATGTGTCTTTTGCGAATAATTTCTCCCTGTCTGTGGTTTATTGTCTCATTCTCTTGAGAGAATCTCATTGTCTTTCACAGTGAAGAAATTTTTAATTTTAACAAAGTTCAGCTAACCAATTCTTTCTTTCATGTATCATGCCTTCAGTGTTCTATCTAAAATGTCATTGCCAGACGGTGACCCCCACACCTCTGCAAACATGGGCCCATGCTGCTAGGAGCAGTGCAGTGGAGCATGGGGGCTGTGCCCCAGGCACTGAGGCTCTGGCACCATCGGGAAGCCGTGCACAGGCTCCACTCTGCTCTCCCTGCCTAAATTCACAGACAAACATGATTGGGTAACAACAGAAAATGCTATTGGACCAGTGGGAATCAGCAACTTTGCACAGGAAGCTTTGGGAGATGTTGTTTACTGTAGTCTGCCTGAAGTTGGGACAAAATTGAACAAACAAGATTAGTTTGGTGCTTTGGAAAGTGTAGAAGCTGTTAGTGAACTCTATTCTCCTCTGTCAGAAGTAACTGAAATTAATAAAGCTCTTGCAGAAAATCCAGGACTTGTCAACAAATCTTGTTATGAAAATGGTTGGCTGATCGAGATAACACTCAGTAATCCTTCGGAACTGGGTGAATTAATGAGTGAAAAAGCATATGAAAAATACATAAAATCTATTAGGAGTGAAAATGGAACCCCTAAATAAACTAGTACGAAGCAACTTAATCTAGTATAGTTGTCTTAAATTAGTGGCGCATAGAGGATTTAAAATACCAACATTTAACAATACCAGTGGAAAAAGAAACTACTTACGACAATGCTAATGGAAGAAAACACCCCTTAACTTTCTAATGATTGCCGATAAACTCGATATGCATCTTTTTTGCAACACCCTATGATTTTTAGGCTAGGCTCCAGCTATAATATTCAGAATCCTGAAATTATCTGTGGTTAAAAACTAGTTATAAAAATGACATAATTCAAGAATAACATTGTGATCCTAAGCCATAGGGAATATTGTAACTTGCTTACATCTAGCCCTGGATTGGGGTGGAAATGCACAAATGATCTTCCCATTGGAAATCCTGGCAGTGAAGAAAGGCTTGTGAGTTGTACAGTGTCAGATAAAGAGTAATACTGTCTTTAATTTTGCAATATACTGCCCTTTACTGGTGCTGTTTTTATACAATGAAGCAACAGCCTTGTAGGAAGATAGTTTAATAATAAAACATTCAACTTCCTCATTAATCATGGTTTATGTTCTGCTGTTACTATTTCATTTCGTGCTAGTATTTGTGAAAATGAGAATTTTAACTTACGTAAAGTTATTTTGTTGTTGTTGTTGTTGTTATTTTTTAAAGGAGGCTCCACGCCCAGGGTGGAGCCCAACGCAGGGCTTGAACTCACGACCCTGAGATCAAGCCCTGAGCTGAGATCAAGAGTCAGACGCTTAATCACCTGAGCCATCCAGGTGCCCCTGGAAAGTTATTTTTTAAAAAGAAATTTAAGCTATAATAATGAAAATTTCCAAGAAAATGTTTTTAAAAAGTAAATAAAATGTCATTGTCATACCCAAGTTCATCTAGGTTTTCTCTTGTCTAGGGAAGTCTAGGACTTCCCTAATTTCATGTTTTATATTTAGGTTCATGATTTTTTTGCAAAATATTTTTTTGTGAAGAGTGTAAGGTGTCTAGATTTTTTTTTGGTATGAGGATGTCCAATTGTTCCAGCACCATTTGTTGAAAAGACTATCTTTGCTCCATTCATCTTTGTCAAGTATCAGTTGGTGGGCGATATTTATGTGGATTTATTTCCGAAGTCTCTATCTTGTTACATTGATCTACTTGTCCATTCTTGTGCCAGTATCATACTGCTTTGATTACTGTAGCTTTATAGTAAGTCTTGAAACCAGGTAGTGTCAGTCCTCCGACTTTGTTCTTCCCCTTCAGTATTGAGCTGGCTCCTCTGGGTCTTTTGCCTCTCCATATAAACTTTAGAATCAACTTATTGATATCTATAAAATGACTTGCTGGGATTTTGATTTGGATTGTGTAGTATCTATAGATTAAGTTGGGAAGAACTGACACCTTGACTACATTGTCCTATTCATGAATATGGAATATCTTTCCCTGTATTAACTTCTTTGTTACTTTTCATCAGAGTTTTGTAGTTTTCCTCTGTAGATCTTGTATATGTTTTGTTAGATTTATACTTAAGTATTTCATAGTTTTGTACTTCTATTGTAAATGGCCATATGTTTTTAAGTTCAAATTACAAGTTTCAAATTATGCTTGTTCATTTCTGGTATATAAGAAAGCCATTGATGTTTTTTGAGATATAATTGACATATATGCATATATATAACTGGCATTTATATATTGTATTCATTTTAGATATACAACATAATGATTTGATATATGTATATATTGGGAAATGATTATCACAATAAGCTTAGTTAATATCCATCACCACACATAGTTACAAACTTTTTTCCTTATGATGAGAACTTTTAAGATCTATTGTCTTAATAACTTTCAAATATGCGATATAGTATTAACTATAATCACCATGCTATACATTATATCCCTAAGACTTATATATCTTACAACTGGG